>NC_139346.1:35749039-36378205 GCF_055883805.1 Amblyomma maculatum | reverse complement strand
CGGTGTTCAGATCGTACAACACTGACGATAGCGCTGATGTTGCTCCGTGGGCATCAGATGGCGGCCGATTCTCTGAGGCGTCTACGCTGTGGTTAGGCTGAGAAGGCGACTTTATCTTGGCAAGCTTCCGCTTCGTAATGCATGCTTTCTCAATATGCCCTTGCTTGTAACAAAAATTACACGTGGCTGACTGGAATCGGCATCCCTGAGGGTTGTGTTAGCCGTCACACCGCCAGCAGCGTTGTACATTTTTGACCGATTTTGCAAAAACAGAAAGTCTGCGTACCTGGTTGCTTGTTTGATGTACCGGCTCGGTGTTCCGGCGCATCCCTCTCTGCTGGTGACCGGCGCTCTCTGCTCGCACGGCGATGTCGCGAGCTTCGTTAAAAGTGAGGTCCCTCTCAGCTAACAGGCGCTGCTGTAGTGACTCGTCCCTCAGTCGGCACACAAATCTCTCACGTAACATGACGTCTAATGGAAGCATGGTGGTGTTAGCAGATGCTGTGTCTTTTGCTGCCCGGTAGCTGTCCTGGCTGGGGTCAGCGTCCCAAAATTGCAGTCAGCAGCAAGCTAGTTGGGCGCTGCTACGTAGGCGCTCACAGTTTCGCCTTCTAGCTGATCTCGTCGCTGGAAGCGGGCTCGGCTGTAAACTTCAGATGGCCTCGGGTCGTAGTGCTTTTGAAGTGCTGCAACGATTTCTTCGTGAGGCACTTCCGCTGGTGTGCTTGGCTGAATAAGGGCGCCGACAGTGTCGTAAGTCTGCTCCCCGCACAGCGTTAGCAGGTTGGCCCTCTTTAAGGCTGGGTCTGTGATGTTGTTAGCCTCGAAGTAGAAGTGGAGGCGTCCAGCCCACGATGACCAAGATGAGAAGTTGAATTCGGGTATTAACCCTCGCGTAGCCATGGCTTGTCAATAGCGTTGCGTAGCGCGGGTCAAATCCACTTCCTCGTCGCCACTGTCGTGTTTGCGCATCGTCGATGTAGAGAAAACGTACGCGCTACTGTTAAACTGTTAACTTCGTTTATTCACTAGATAAGAGGGTGTGACCAGCGTCGGCCCAGGCGTAGGCCGAACTGCCGGGCGAAGAACGGAGGGAACGGAGGCCGGAGATGGGGATGGGGCTTGTTTCCCAGAACTAGAGGAGAGTGAGGGAGCCCGCCGTGGGGGGCGTCCCGCTGAGCGCAGGCAGGCGGCGAGTCCTCCCGGCGAATCGCGAAGAGGGGTGCGGGCCTGTTCATTAGCGCGCACTGCTCCAGTCACAACAGAACGGACGACCACAGCACTTGAAACATAAGAGAAACTCATAGCCGCAGAAGCACACTAGACCACCCACTTCATCATTCACTGCGGTATTATACACTTGAAACGTAACACAGGAGAACAGACGATTCAGACGATGCAAATGCTCATACACGATGTTCATGCCAACATACCAGACGCGAAACGCACACTAACCACCACCCTAACCAAATGACATGTACCTGTCACGAACAGTAGCAGCGCATGCAGAAAACGTATTTAAAGTTAACCACTTCTTGCTATACTTTAAAATCAGTCATGAACACGTCGAAGTAATCCACTACGCCGTAATCAAACATGACCCTGAGGCACAGCACGCCAGAGATGAACGACACCCAAACATCCGAGGCGTCCGACTTTAAGGCACAGACGAAGTTCCCGTGTTTAAACATAGGTTTGGCTTGCAATTGCAGGCTGCCCTTCAACTCTTGTTCAGTGCTTTTTCACACCTCAACCCTTGCGCCACTGGCGTTCTCTGCCTCGCATGGCACCACGTTCTCGGGTTAATTTTTTTAAATTGTTTCACAGTACAGGGGAACCTAATATCATTAATAATTCTTCTCTCGACACCTGAGCCCAGCCACAAGTTAATGGATTAAGGTTTGAGTGAAAGTGATGGGCAGGACATGTATTGCGATTAGAAAATTACCGGTGGTCGCTTCGGGTAATAACCTGGATTCCAAGGGAAGGAAAGCGTAGCAGGGGGCGGCAGAAAGTTAGGTGGGTGGATGAAGTTAAGACGTTCGCAGGGGTCAAGTGGATGCAGCTAGCACAGCACTGGGTTGATTGGAGAACTATGAGAGAGGCCTTAGCCCTGCAGTAGGTATAGTCAGGCTGATCACGATTATGATCATGGTGATGAAAAGAAAGAAAGAGAAGCCAAAATGAATTCGACCACCTAGGTACTTTTACGCGCGCAGAAATCGCACATCACTTGGCGCCTTTCCATTTCCCCTCCATCAAAACGTAGCCGTCAGCTATCGGGAGCGAACCTGGGTACACCGGCAGAGTAGTCGGGCGTCTTACAACTGCATCACCGCGGCGGGGCTTGAGCTAAAAGCTACATTTTACATTTATAACCATGGTTTTCGTTCCTTGAAACAAGCTAAAAGCATTATTTTACATTTCGCATAAAGGTTTGCGTTCATTGAAAAATGCAAGACTGGCTGATACTTCGCCAGTATTCATTGTTTTTCATTGTGGCAGTGTTTACTATTATTGAAGCATATGTTTCACAACCAAAATAATTATTACACACCGTCTCTGAAACTGAATGCCTCTGGATCTTTCGATGGAGCATATGTTGTTTCTTTTGATGTTTACATTCAAGTTAAATTTCCTAAAAAGAAAGGAAGAACTCAAGTTTTGTAACCCTTTTGAGCGAGACAATAGACGCTGAAGCAGGATTATCGTCCCTTGCTGGATGAGATAAATATTTATCTTTTAAGGTTGTGTGTATAGGGTGGGTGCCTTTTACTTTCTCTCTTAGGGGTTTTTACAACAGTGCAACCACTCGTGTGGGAAACCGCAGAGCCAATGAGGTTATGGAAACATAAGGAGCCTTCCCGTTCTTAAAGCAATAAAGCAATAATTGCCGACGTGGGGGACAGTCGTATCCTCCGCAAGAGGGCCATCTGCAGAGAGTTTATCAAAGGTGCTGAATTCTGCAAGCCCTTATTCTTGAGATAAACCAGTCAATGACCTTAATGAGACAGTTTTTTATTGGACTGCAAGGAGTTCGTTCATGCAAATATCGTTGTCGCGAATAACGACGCCAGTGTGGAGACGTGTATCGAGTATCGCAAATTTAATGGCGTTACCAAGCACAATGCGTTCCCTGCGGCGATCTCGATGGGAGCTCATTTCCTCAGTTTGACGAGCCAACTTAATAAGCTTGTTCGATCTAAATTCCGGTTACTGACAGGCTTCATTGAACGAAAAAATCTGGAATATACGGCATTTATCATGATATGAAATCCAGCTTGCGGTGACGTTGATGCCCTTGTAGCCGGAGAAAGTGGCAGTCAGATTTCAGTGTTCAAGCGCTTTCAAGGGCTCGTGTGTGGATCCCTTATTTTGTGCCCTTGTCTTGGCGCTACGTTTCTAAAATGCAAACGCACCTGCTCGCCCAATTCGGCGTTCTTGTGCAGTTTTTTGTACAAAGCGCTCATGTGTGTTGCCCTTATTTTGTGCCTTTGTCTTATTTGCGCGACATTTCTAAAATGCAAATGCAATGACTCGCCCAACTCTTCCTTCTTGTGCATTTTTGTATCATAAAAACCCTTTCAAGGATTGCCGGGAGTACGAATGTTGCTTTGTTATTGGAGTCGTCGGATGGAATCATGAAATATCTGTACGCCATTTTTGCAGCTACAAAACGCGGGCTTGATGATGGCCTCGGTAAATTGCTATGTTTTTCAACTCTCTATCTCTTACCTTGGACACGTGATCAACGCACTCAAGCGTGCAAGAAGTCCCAGGCAAGTAGCTCACACACACACACACACACAAAAAAAAACAGGCCAGCAGCGTTTTATCCTTGCCTGGTTACTACACTGAATGCATAACCCATTGCTCATATATAGCTTTTTCATTGACTAAGCTTACAGCCAGACGCATTCTATGCAATCCACCTTAGGACATCATCATCATCATCATCAGCCTAACTATACCCACTGCAGGGCAAAGGTCTCTGCCATATTTCTCCAATTAACCCGGGTTTGTGCTAGCTGCATCCACTTGGCCCCTGCGAACTTCTTGACCTCATCCGCCCACCTAACTTTCGCCGACCCCTGCTACGCTTTCCTTCCCTTGGAATTCAGCTTATTACCTTAGCGACATCGGTTATCTTGTCTTCGCACTACATGCCCTGCCCATGCCCATTGCTTCTTCTTGATTTCCACTAAAATGTCAGTACATTGAGTTAATTCTTTGACCCACTTTGCAGGCTTCGTATCTGTTATGTTACCACTATCAATTTTCGTTCTATATACCTCTGCGTTGTGCTCATCTTAAGTAGAACCCTCTCGGTTAGCCTCCACGTTTCAGCCCCACAGGTGAGTACAGGTAAGAAGCAACTGTTGTGTACTTTCATCTTGAGCGATACCTGTAAGCTGCTAGTCATAATCTGCGAGTGCTTGCCAAATGCGCTCCATCTCAATCTTATTCTTCTTATTTCCTTTTCATGGTCCGGATCTGCGGTTACTACCTGTCCTAAGTAGACATATTCGCACACTACTTGCAGTGCTTCGCTACCTAACGTAAACTGCTGTTCTTTCCCGAGGCTGTTGAACATTACCCTGGTCTTCTGCAGACTGATTTTTAAGCCTACCTTTTTTACTTTTCCTCGCTAGGTCATCAATCATTATTTGCAGTTCATCCCTCAAGTTACTTAGCAAGGCAATGTCATCAGCAAATCGCAGATTACAGAGGTAGTCTCCATCTACCCTTATCCCTAACTGCTCCCATTCCAAGTCTCTGATTACTTCTAAGTACGCTGTGAATGGTACTGGCGAGATCGCGTCTCCTTGCCTAACACCTATCTTTATGGGAATTTTGTTACTTTCTCTATGCAGAAATATGGTTGCTGTGCACCAACTGTGTGTGTATATATATATATATATATATATATATATATATATATATATATATATATATATATATATATATATATATATATATATATATATATATATATATATATTCCAGCACTTTCATGTACGGCTCGTCTACCCCCTGATTTCGCGAAGTCTGCATCACCACCGAGGTTTCTACTGAGTCAAATGCTTTTTCGTATCAACTATCACCGGGTTGATGGTATGGATATTATCGATTGTAGAGTACCGTTTCCGAAAGCCTGCTTGATGCTTTGCTTGATCGCAGTCTAAGATTTTCCTCATTCTATTAGCGATTACCTTAGTAAATACCTTATACGTAACAGACAGTAAGCTGATTGGTCTGTAATTTTGTTTACCTTTACCTTTCCTTAAGACAAAGGGAAGGTAACTGTTTGTGAACACCTGGAAGAATTCATGCTTGGTCTTTCCTCAGGTTGGTTACTTTTATCGTCTTGTTAGCGGTAGACCATTTAGGAAATTTGTGCCAGATCCCAACTCACCATCCACTGTCTTCTTGACGATTATGCAGTGTCTGTCGTGCGCGCGTACTATTCGCAGGCTGTTATTGCTTTCAGGGATATTGAACAAAATCCCGGACCCTTGTCCGCTCAACAAAAAAAAAAACAAATGTTCGATGTGATCATCACAGTTCTGTCAATGCAACAAACACAATCAAAAATCCTTGAACAAATTCAAGCCTTTCGTAAGAAACAGCGGGTTCTGGAGCAAAAGTTGCTGCAATTAGCAGAAAAAATTGATTCTGTGGAAGGCCCCAACGTCCTTTCTATAAAGAACGACGCAAAGAAACTTTCTTCAGATCTTGCTGTCTCGTGCATGAAACTGCAGAACTGCCAAGATGATTTGGAAAACAGATGTAGAAGGAACAATTTAATCTTCTATGGAATTCAGGATAGCTTGAAAGAATCATGGGCTGACTCCGACTGAACGTCACAACAACTGAACGTTACAATTTGTCCTGAAGTCGTTGAAAGGGCGCACAGAATCGATATTTTTTTCCAAATGAAACAGAGACCACTGATTGTAAAATTGTCATCGCTTAAATATAAACAACGGGTGCTATCTGTGGCCTCAAAGCTGAAAGGAACAGATTTTGCACTAAGTCAAGACTAATCAAGAAACGTACGACTTGATAGGCAAAAACTATTTCAGTTTGCCCAGACGCGTGGAGGCGAATTCAAGATTAACTTCAACAAATTGAAACTGCGCAACCAAACTTTAATTTACAAGAGTCAGGCAGACACTGTGGATCTATTTGCTTCGTAGCCATCACAGAATGCACCCTCATGCAAAATAACAGGTAATGCTGATGACCTAGTGTCAATTACAGTAAACCGTCTTAGTCTAAAAATAAAACGTAGAATTCGCTTCACTCCTCTAATCATCGAAGCCGCATGGTTTCTTTGGAACGGAATCTTGGCTGGACGATACAATCAATGACAACGAAATCTTTCCGCGCAATTATGTCGTTTATAGACAAGACCGCAACGTGCACGGCGGTGGTGTATTTGTTCTTATCCTTGACAGTATACTTAGCATGCCGATAGACAGTGAAACCGAATCCTGTGAAACAGTGTGGGGCAAAATCCTTCTAAAAAACGGCACCTCTCTTGCAGTTCGTTCGTTTTACAGATCACCCGCTTCTAGCAATCCCCAACCTCTGTTTGAGTTACTGTTAAGCTTACAAACAACATATATGGGACTTGCTGGCGATTTTATCCTGCCGAACATTGATTGCTCCTCGTTAAAACCTATACTTAACAATGCATCCCTACTGTACACTGTTTTTCAGGAAATCGTTACTGCGCATTCTCTCCTACAGTTTGTTAACACGCCGACTCGGACGAGCGGTACTACCGCAAATGTACTGGACTTGATCTTCTGTAATTACTGTGATCTTATGTCAAATATTGTCACATTGCCCGGGATCAGTGATCATGATGTTTTTGTCACTAAGTTACTTTGTTAAGCCCAAACCTGCCGCCGTTCAGGACCACGCAAGGTGTTCTTTTTCGAAAAAGGCGGCTACGCCTCACTGTCGGCCAAACTTGACGCATTTTCGCCCTATTTTCGATCACATATCTCACGCCTTGATATTATTGGGTTATGAAATCTATTCAAAACAAAACAACTATCGTAACACAAAACTTCATCCCTTCGCGTGTCATTTCCGACAAGCGCCGTAGCGATAAGCCATGGCTAACAAGAGAAGTTCGAAAGTTGATAAATCGAAAATATAGATTGTTTCGTAGATATTGTCAGTTTACTGACGTAAAGTTGCGCTCGCAAATGAAAGAGCTGAGCAGGGTCATTGCAAACGAGATGCGCAGAGCACATAATAATTTCCAATCTAGGTTGTAAACCTAAATCCAACCCAAAGGAATTGTGGAAATACGTCAAAAACAACGAAAATACCAGGCAGGCTATTCCAGATGGTATTGATGGTACAAACTACAGTGCCGATAAAAAAGCAAAGGCTGAAAGTTTTAATTCATTTTTTTAATCCGGTTTCACACAACCTGCAACCGCAGTCGTCGTTTCGCAAAGTGTTTCCAGCCTAACAAACATGAATGAGGTATCATTTTCCGAATATGGCATCGTGTCTTTACTGCAGAAGATTAACATATATTCTGTATTTGGTCCAGATGGCATATCAAATTTTATCCTAAAGAACTGTGCGTTAGCTATTTCTCCGTTTTTAGTTCTGCTCTCTTGAGCAAGAAGTTTTACCCCCTGACTGGAAAAATGCAAACATAATTGAGATCCGTACGAGCGGTGGCAAGAACGTAACATGCAACTACAGACCTATTTCATTACCGAGCGTAGTATGTAAAACACTAGAGCATGTAATTTACACTAGCCTAATTATTCATCTGCAGAGTAATAACTTCTTTACACCAATGCAGCAGGGCTTTAGGGCTGGCTTTTCTTGTGATACGAAATTAATTGAATTTACTGACGATATTGCAGCCTCAATTAACTTAAGTAAGCAGGTAGACTGTATATTTTTAGATTTTCGAAAGACATTTGATTCTGTTTGTCATGCACTTGTGTTACATAAAATATCCCTTCTTAATATACCGGCCACTTTCTTAGCATGGATTCAAGCATACCTCTCTGAGAGGAAACAATGCGTGGTTCTGGACGGTGAGTGCTCATCAAGTGTGTCTGTGATGTCTGGTGTCCCACAGGGGTCAGTTTTGGGCCGTCTACGTTTCTTGATTTATATCAAAGACCTTACTGACCGTACCACCAGCCGTGTTCGATTGTACGCGGATGATTGCTGTATCTATCGCAAAATCACTAGTGCGGCGGACTGTCAACATTTACAGAACGACCTGGACTCTATTTTATTGTGGTGTCAATCGTGAAAGATGTCTCTTAATTTATCCACATGCAAAGTCGTTAGGTTTACAACTAAAAAACAGCCAATGCTTATCTGTTACGTCATGGATGGAACCTACCTGTCGGTAGCAAGAGAATACAAATATTTGGGGGTTGTATTCTCTGTCAATTTGTCATGGAATGCTCATATACATAACATAACTCTCAAGACTAGTCGAATGTTAAATTTTCTTTGACGAAACTTTAATCAGGCACCATCTAAGCTAAAATAAACATTATTTCTGTCAAATGTACGTCCCATTCTTGAGTACGCGTGCAGTACTTGGGATCCGCCCACCCAGTGCAACATTGCAGAACTTGAACGCGTACAGGCACGTGCTGCTAGTTTTTGGTCAAGTAATTATGACTTTTCGAAAAGATCTCGCGATATTTTTCAAAACCCTGGAGTAGCCGCTGCTTGAAACGAGAAGAAAATACCTGCGCTTGTCGCTTTTTTATAATATAATTTACTCCAGGTCAGGCATCGATAAAGAAATGTATCTAAAGGAACCAACATATGTATCTGCCCGAACAGACCCTTCCCGAAAATTGCGTGAATATGCTTGCCGGATAAACTTATTTAAGAACAGCTTCTTCTCTAAGACAGTACATGAGTGGAATGGTTTACCTGAGGAAAGTTTTTCAAGAACCCCTTCGTCTGTTATCCAGGACCTGAAGAATATTCTTTTTTAATTAGTTTTAGCATTGCTTTCAACTTTACGTCTGTATTTCCGGTGTCCTCTAGTGTGATTAAGTGATGCAAATATCTAGGAAACTGTTTGAATACGTACCGTTTTATTTTTCACTGCTTGTTTCATGCCTTTCAATTTACAGCTGAATTTGTATTTTGTCATCTGTGCGCTCATATTGTTTTTTTTTCTCCCCCCCCCTACACTAATGCCTGCAAGGCCGCGGTAGGTATGTAAATAAATAAATTAAAAAAAATCGCAACAGTCCTCCTGGGCTTCAAAGGCCCTCATTGGCTCCTCATGGATGTTTCCGAAACAGTGAGAGTTCTCCTTTCGTGAATCACCGATGAGGGCTGGGAAGTAGCGATTCTTTTAGCCGGTAGTAACTTCATCTAGAGGACATGGTGGGTGACTATCTAAAGAGTAGCTTTCGTACTCGTACAGGTTTTACATTCTTTTCGATAACTGATGTTTTGAGCGAGAATAACAGCCGTTTCTGACCATAACAGTCCTTCTTACCTGAGCGTAGACACTAGTTATGTGAAGCTTGTTCCATGGAAAGTATACATTGTAAAAAGCCGAGGCTTATGATTATATTTTAAAGATGATTAAGGTTAAACACGTGTTAGATGATTTTTTTTTTTACCGCTTTTAGGAGTATGCTTACAGTTGTCTGTAAAAATGCAGCTCCTTGTTTCGCTGGGGCAGTGGAGATAGCAAATGACATTAGTTTCAGTGCGGATGTGTCCTTAGGGCAGGAGTGCGGCGCTGAAAAATCCAGCCTCCAAAAAGAGCAGATGACACTCTACAAGTCGATAAAAGTTTTTCTTTCCGGGCCAGATTGTCCTTGTATTTTCGTCTTGATTATGTACCTTGGCATATACGGGCATACTTGATAACTCTGTCATAACTGATGTATTTTGGCTTCAGCGGTGTACTCCTTATTGCCGATGTTATATAGCGTAAATGCCTTCTGTATGATCAAAAAGCCCGCAACGTATTTTAGTGGTACCGAGAAGGATATCGGCAGCAAGAAATTTCCTAGCGATGAGCCTGTGTGCGCTCTCTCACAGCCGTACACAAGAGCCGGGTTGCTCCGGAGGCCGAGACCTCAAAATATATCTCTGCGGCATCAAGCAGTAAAAAAAAGTTTCTCAAGTGTCCATAAAACGTCCCTCAACAAACTTCCCTAGTCAGCAATACACGCTAACATGAGCTATTTGCGCAAGCTGTTTGGGCGCCTTATAAATTGAGTCGTGACCTTTCAACTTATTACGCCGGCATAAAGTATTTGAATTGATTTCCTTAAGCACACTCTTCGGTCACGTAACACGTATGGCTTCCGCCGTACTATTTCTCGTCGCAGGCGGGAAGCACATCAGACAAACCACCTTGATTAATAAGCCGTGCATATAATTACCTATATAAGTGAAGACGCAGTATATTGTACGAAGGGGCGACTTGAATGCCAAGGTATGCAAAAAGCAGGCAGGAGACCAGGCAGTAGGTGACTATGGCTTTGGATCTAGGACTAGCAGGGGGGAGTTACTAGTTGAGTTTGCAGAGCGCAATAACTTAAGAATAATGAATACCTTCTTCAGCAAACGGAAGAACCGGAAATTGACATAGAAAAGTCCCAACAGGGAGAGTAAAAATGAAATTGACTTGATAATGTGTTCAACCCCCGCCATTATGCAAGATGTAGAGGTAATCGGAAAAGTGCGATGCAGAGACCACAGGATGGTGAGGTCCCGAATTAGCAAAAATCTGGAGAAGGAACGCAACAGATTAGTAAGAAAGAAACCAATCAACAAATTAGCAGTGAGAGGGAGCGCAGAAGAGTTCAGCATTTCGCTACAGAATAGATATTCAGCTGCGACATTACCCTAGAAGCAATAAACAATAAGTTCAGAGCTATCCTTACTGAGTGCGCGGTAGAAGTAGGCGGTAGGATGCTTAGAAATGATACCGGTAAGCTGTCTACGGAGACGAAAGATTTGGTTAAGAAACGCCAGAGTATGAAAGCTTCTAATCCAACAGACCAAATCGAATTTGCCGAGATATCAAAGCAAATCATTAAGCGCAAGTTTGCCGATGTAAGGAAGTATAACATGGAGAAAATTGATCATGCCGTAAAGAACGGGGGAAGCCTTAAAGCGGTAAAGAAGAAATTGGGCGTAGGCAAAAACCAGATGTATGTGATATGGACAAGATATGGACAAGATAGTCAAAGTAGCCGATGAGTTCTATACAGATCTCTACAGTAGCCAAAGTAGTCAGGACCGTAACCAGATTGGCGGCAGGGAAAAACAGTTAGACGTTCCACTAGTGACAAAGGAAGAGGTCAAGAAAGCATTAGAATCTATGAAAAGGGGAAATCAGCTGGAGAGGATCAGATAACTACAGATTTGCTGAGGGACGGGGGGATATCGTGCTGGAAAAACTGACCACCCTGTATACACAGTGCCTGGTGTCATCGACGGTACCGGAACCATGGAAGAATGCAAACATTATCCTCATTCATAAGAAAGGGGACTCTAAGGACAGAAAAATTACAGACCAATCAGCTACTGTCTGTTACGTATAAGGTATTTACTAAGGTAATCGCTAATAGTATCAGGACAACCTTAGACTGCAATCACGCGAAGGATCAAGCAGGTTTTTGGAAATGGTACTCTACTATCGATCATATCCATACCATCAATCAGGTGATAGAAAAATGCTCGGAATATAACCAGCCCTTATACATAGCATTCATTAATTACGAAAAATCATTTGACTCAGTTTAAACCTCGGCGGTGATGGAGGCATTGCGAAGTCAGGGGGTAGATGAGCCGTACGTGAAAGTGCTGGAATATATATATATATATCCAGGTAGCACAAAGTGGGCTATGAAGGGTGGGCCCCGGTGGGCCCGATGTAGGCAATGCAGGACAGCCCCGGTGGGCTCAATGTGGGTGCTGCAAGAGGGGCCGACGTAGGCCCGAAGCGGGCTGTCGACAAAGCCCCAATTGGCCCCACTAGGGGCCGATGCAGGCAGCCCTTGCGGGGCTGCCCACATTTTTCCGGCATTGTTAAAAGGCCACATCCCGCCAACTCCCCGCGATGGTCCTACTTTGGACCGATTTGGGCAGCCGCTTTGGAGGAACATTTTTTTTTAATTCAGTTAGCCCCTCAGAAAATGACATAGGACCAGGCTTGCCCACATTATTCTCATAGGGGTCCGACGTAGGAAATTGATGGAAAGCCCTAGTCCAAGTTTTCCCAATCAATATTTAGGCACATAATTAAGTAATTACTTTATACATGTCTGCACTTTCTAAACAGCCACAATATTAAATTTTACAATAACTCATAACATTCATCTAGCCAAAATGACTTCATGCACATCTTGTTCAGGCTGTGTAGATGTGTGTTCTGAACAGTAATATTGTACTGCGAGTTGCAGGCTGTCCAAAGTAACCACATAAGAGGTAACAGTTAGCAATCAGTTTGTTTTAGTATATGTAGCGCAATTTGCACGAGCACGAGAACTAAAGCAATGTAAATTTCTAATCGACTAAACATGGCCACAACTGTTATACAAATCATCTATAACAGTAATTTAGGGCAACATCTAATTCAAATAAAAGTTGGAAACAATGATTACGCAATTGCACGCACGCCTTCTAGCCCCATTACGGCCGATGTGGGACCTACAGCGGTTTTGTGTGGGCAGCCCCAATTGGGCTGGGTGTTGGTTTTGAACCTAAAGCCCACTTGCTATTGCACATGCCTTCAAATTCCCCACAAGGGACCAATTTTGGTATCATGCGGGCCCTCCCGCCTTCCAGCCCCATTACGGCCCATGTGGGATATAAAGCAGTTTTATGTGGGCAGCCCCAATTGGGCTGGACGTTGTTTTTGAACCTAGAGCCCACCTGCTGTTGCACGCGCCTTCAAAGCCCCCACAAAGGACCAATTTTGGTACCATGCGGGCACGCCCGCCTTCCAGCCCCATTACAGCCTATGTGGGACCTAAAGCGGTTTAGCTAAGGCTGCCTCATTTGGGCTTCACGAGGGCTTGCCCAAATTGAGCCCTTATTCATATTTCACCTGCCCTCAAGTAACCTACAAGGGACCGATTTGGGCAGCATGTGGGTATGTCCGTTTTCTTGCCCCAATACGGCCGATGTTGGTCCCACAAAGATTTAATGGGGGCGGCCTCACTTCGGGTCTATGAGGGCTTTCCCATAAATAGCCCACATTTAGGTTGGATTGCCCTCAAATATCCGGCAAGGGACCCTTGTGGTCTGGATGCAGGAATATGCTCTGCATTAGCCCAAGAAACGCCGCTATGGGACCCATGCAGGAGGAGCAGGGGCAAGCCCAAATGGGGCTTGCCCACATTTGCCCCATCGGGGACCGATGCAGGTTTTATGAGGGTTGCCCCAGCCCCACTTGCCTACATCGGACCTACTGGGGCCCCACATTCTGTGCTACCTGGGTATATATATATAGGCTGCACAGCAACCATAGTTCTGCATAAAGAAAGTAACAAAATTCCCATAAAGAAAGGTGTTAGGCAAGGAGACACAGTAACCCCAGTACTATTCACAGCTTGCTTGGAGGAAGTATTCAGAGACTTGGAATGGGAGCAGTAAGGGATAAGGGAAGATGGAGAATACCTCAGTAGTCTGCGATTTGCTGATGACATTGCCTTGCTAAGCAACTCGGGGGATGAACTGCAAATAATGATTGATGACCTAGACAGAAAAAATAGAAATGTAGGCATGAAAATCAATATGCAGAAGACTAAGGTGATGTTCAACAGCGTCGGGAAGGAACGGCAGTTTACATTAGGCAGCGAAGTACTGGAAATAGTAGGCGAATATGTCTACTTAGGACAGGTAGCAACCACAAATCCGGACCAAGAAAAGGATATAGCAAGAAGGATAAGATTGGAATGGAGCGCATTTCGCAAGCACTCGCAGATTATGACTAGCAGCTTACCGGTATCGCTCAAAATGAAAGTATACAACAGTTGTATCTTACCTGTACTCACCTATGGGGCAGAAAGGTGCAGGCTAACCAAAAGGGTCCTACTTGGGTTGAGGACAACTCAGAGGGCTATGGAACGAAAAATGGTGGGGTAATATTAAGAGATAGAAAGCGTGCAGAGTGGGTCAGAGAAATAACTCAAGTTACTGACATTCTAGGGGAATATTGAGGAGAAGAAATGAGCATGGGTCAGGACATGTAGTGCGAAGAGAAGATAACCGATGTCGCTTAGGGTAACAAACTGCATTCCAAGAGAAGGAAAGCGCGTGGCAGGGGGCGGCAGAAAGTTAGGTGGATGGATGAGGTTAAGAAGTTCGCAGGGGTCAAGTGGATGCAGCTAGCAAAGAACCGGGTTAAGTGGAGAAATATGGGAGAGGCCTTCGCCCTGCAGTGGGTATAGTCAGGCGGATAATGGTGATGATGATAATTGCCTGGTAATTTCACGTTCATACTGCTCTTGCTGAATGCATGCGATATTATTCCAAGCTGACAAGCAGCTTGAGATATTATCCTGCCATATTTGGATAATAATATTGGAAGATCCGGCCAAGCTGCGAGCAGTGGCGGTGTTTCCTAAACCGGTCTCACTCAAGCAACTTCGAAGCTTCGTAGGTCTGTGCTCGTATTTTCGGCGCTTCGTGCAGAATTCGGTTCTATTTTTGCACCCCTGACGAAGCTACTCGGGGGAAACAGTTATTTAACTACCTCGTCGGCCTAGTGCGGCGAAGCACTTACTGCACTGCGCCATCTTTTGACATTCACACCAATCCTTCACCAGTACGACCCAACAGCACGCACCGAGGTCCATACTGATGCGAGTAGCGTTGGCCTTGGAGCTGTCTTGGCACAACGAAAAAACGGTTTTGACGAATACGTCGTCGCGTACGCGAGTCGTGTCCTCTCTGAAGCTGAATGCAACTACTCAGTTACGGAAAAGGAGTGTTTGGCAATAGTGTGGGCACTAACGAAATTCTGACTCTATCTGTACAGTCACCAGTTTGACGTCGTCACGGACCACCACGCGTTATGTTGGCTGTCCTCTCTTGAAGACCTGTCAGGCCGCCTCGCATGATGGGTTCTCCGCCTTCAGGAATTTGGCATTCGCGTTATATATCGCTCTGGCCGTAAACACATGGACGCCGACGCCCTGTCTCGTTCTCCCCTCTCCGACGAACCTGCTTGCTCCCCGGCGGCTGATCCTGTCCCTTCGTCTCTAACCATCGCTGATATACCTGCAGAGCAGCGAAAATACCCGTGGCTTGTATCTCCAATCAACATCGTGTTCATTTCTAACGCTGCTGCACCTTCTCAGACTTTACACCGTTAAGCACCACACTTTGCCCTGCGAGACGGTCTTCTCTGCCGCCGCAATTATATTCCTGATGGTCGACGGGGGCTTCTCGTCATTCCCCGCCAATTACGACATGGAATTTGCGCCTCTTTCTATGCCGACACTCAGTGTGCCCATCCTGGTGTAGTCAAGAGGTTTCAAAGAAGTTCTCAACGCTACTATTAGCGCGGCATGTACGGTTATATACGCAAATACGTCCGCTCCTGCATCGCCTGTCAACGCCGCGTGTCATCTACACCTCGTGCGTCTGGCCCCTTACAACCCCTCCCATGCCCGGTCCGTTTTTTTTTATCACGTTGGAGTTGATCTTTGCGGGCCACTTCCCTGCCCCGTCTCTGGGAACCGCTGGATATCGTCGGCATCGACAACCTGACCCGATATGTGGAGACCGCCGCCCTACCTGCCGCTACTGCCCGTGAAGTTGCCCTGTTTTTGCTTCATCATTTTGTTCTTGGCCACGACGCGCCGCGTGAGCTACTGAGTGACAGAGGCCGAGTCTTCCTTTCAAACGTCGTTGAAGATCTACTGGCCGAATTTTGCATCATACATCGGACCACCACAGCCTATCACCCTCAAACTAACTAGCTGACTGAGTGCTTCAATCGTACTCTCGGAAATATGCTCACGATGTACGTTGCCGCCGTTTAGACTAACTGGGACGCTGTTCTTCCTTTCGTGACGTCCGCTTACAACACCGCCACGCAGTCAACTACCGTATTTAGCCCTTTCTTTCTCCTTTATGGCCGTGAGGCATCGTCTATCGTCCATATCGTCCCGACGCCTCCTAGTGGACTTCCTTTCCGACGCTGCAAAGCATGCGGAGGAATGTCGCCAGCTTGCCCGCAGTTTAACATCGGAATCTCAAGGGCGCCAAAAGCATCGTAACGACAAAGATCAGAAGCCACATGTTTTCCCTACAGGATCCCTCGTTTGGCTCTGGGTTCCTGGCACCCCACCGAGATTGTCATCGAAATTTCGAACTGAGTACCGTGGCCACTACTGCATCGTTCACCAAACCTCCCCTGTAAATTATATCGTGGAACCACTCATTTCCTCTTCGGACATGCGTCATTGCGGCCGCGAAACTGTGCATGTGAGCCGCTTCAAAACGTACTACAATCCGCTCGTCTTGTCCTCGCCGTAGGTCGTCAGAGTGGCTCCTCTTCGCTACCGGGGAAATTGTAATGAACGAAGAGCGGATTCACGAAGACGAGGAAGAGAACGACGAAGTGCCGCTGGTTTTGTACCTTGACGGACTGTGTTCTTGCGCTGTCCGCAGTGCAGATTACAGAGGGCTATATTCCCTGTTGAACCCTCAGTAAAACACCTTTCTCTGTATATAGTAGACGATTCATGACTAGCTTGAACGTAGGAGCTAGTACTGACACCAGTTAGCAATCTGGGCATCGCCTATGGCATATTTATTTTGGCTTGAAAACAGTGCTTTAACAGCCCGTTATATTTCTTCTCCCGGCCAAGGATATTCTGGTGTTGTTTATGGGGATTACCATTCCAAAGTGATTCAAGGTATGAGGGCCGTGGTTATGAAGGGCGCTGGATGCTATCATTCACCTGGAATTTTTTACAGGGCACTGACATCTCGCTGTACAGGATGCATGTCAGGTGGCTCTATTTCATCGAAACGCGGCTGCCACGTCCTGTATTACAATCGAGTCTCCGGCAAGTACTCGGGCGTCCTATACACCGCGATGGAATGATGGCTTTCTAGTTACAACGATGTTCATTTCACATATATTTCCTTTGAAAAGTGTGTCCTGCACTCAAGCGCAGATATCAAGCAGAGCGGCCACATTTTTACCGAGTACTGACAGTATGAGTAAAAAGGAAAGTTCTCAGATATAAAAGCTAGTGTTATTTCCCTAACCTAGGACGGCACATCCTGTTCTGCTTCCGGCCATCGGAGCTAGCAGCTGCTCTCACATCTGTCGACCGCTTTGGGGTCAATACTTCTACAAGCTCTATCTAGAGGCACGTGCACTGTCACATGAGTGTCCCACTTAGAGGCATAGAGCTACACGAAACAATATTAAGTGCCCGAGACCAGCCCTAGCCTTTTGCTACACACGGTAGGCTCGGCTAGGCCCTCTGCTCAGTCTTAAATAAGGGTCATGACTATATTTGCATTTCAAGCAATAATTCAAGAAAATTGTCATTTAGGAATAATGAGCATATTTGAGGCTTCTAAATGTGTAGGTCTTGCAATCAAATGACAATTTTATGAAATCTATAAAGTCACAAGACACACATGAAAATACTAATATAAAATATTATCCAAAAGCGCTTCGTGATTGGTGCAAGGTTGAGGCAGGCGCGGAACCTCTACATTATGAATTCGACAGCGCTGAATTTTCTTAGGTTGCTGCAACTTGTAGCTGTAATGAATAACAGATTCTTACTAAAAAGGGCATATCTCAATAGGCAGCTTCACTGCTTCTCCAAAAGTGCACTAGCTCGTAAACCTGAGCAATGGGGTGGTACCGCATGTGAATTTTCGTGTGCCTTTCACAGCAATGGCTATTCGCGTTCGCTGCACTACCTGTACTGGAAAACCAAACTCAAGCGCCGCAGATGCTTTTACTATGTGCTATATCCCGCGTCCAACGTTGCTATCTCGAGGCCAGGAACGAGCCACAACAGAGACGCGGCACACTGAGGGGAATCTCTAAAAGGACACACAAACATAAGCGCTGGTGCACGATGCAGCGGCGCAAAATTCGAAACTCGATGCCTAAAAAGCGGCCCTTCTGCTCACTCACTGACAGTTAGCAATGATACAATCACGTCGAAGGCGGGTGGGGAAAGCGAGGTCGACATCGGTAGAGAACTCGGATGCATTCGGGGTGCTTAGAGCACCATGGCCAGATTATTGCTTTCGCTGAAGGGGCGTGTACTCGAACTTCAGGCGCCCGACCAGGCCTGGCCCGGCCCGGCCCGAGCAAGGCAATGTGCCTAGTCTGGGCATAGCCAGCGCGCTGGAACGGCTGTCGACTTCTGGCTCGGCCAAATCCGGTGCACAGCTCTCACTTCCGAGAATGCACCTTGCCATCCATATATTTCCAACAAAATTGCCTGCACACCTTATTTGCTGAAAATAGCTTATGTGATGCCACATTATTTTACAAAGTCTCTGGTGGCATAACGGTTACTTTCAGGGTCTTAGCGCATGCCGAGAATACTCCAAGGAACACCTGATCGGATCGGATTGCATCTTTCGAGTTGAACGTCTCCGTGAACTGCTATAAGAAGCCCAGTTTTGCAATGCCTAACTTTAGAATGCATAGCTGGCAGCAGAGACATGTGTGACCGATTTGACAGCTATGACGCAGAGAGGAGCCCGCTCAGGGTTCGATTGAGAAAAAGTCATTTACTGGCAGGCCTTAATCCGTACCCATCGCCTCAAGCCTATGAGTGGGTTTTGGCCAGAGTAATGGACAGAGTTGAACAGGAGAATGATTTCGTTTCTCAACGGTAGGGTCCAGAGGTTCTATATATTGGATGGATGGATGGATGGATGGATGGATGGATGGATGGATGGATGGATGGATGGATGGATGGATGGATGGATGGATGGATGGATGGATGGATGGATGGATGGATGGATGGATGGATGGATGGATGGATGGATGGATGGATGGACGGACGGACGGACGGACGGACGGACGGACGGATGGATGAAATATAGCCTACCACCCCTTTGAAACTGGGTGGTAGCAGTTGCTATGATGATCATTTTTTCTACCTATATCTTAATTATTGTTTTATATTGTTTTAGATTGGTGCTTTGACCAGTGCCACCTAGACACAAAGAGCAGAGATGTTGTTAAACAAAAAGATTGCCGTTAATGTCTGTTCTTCCTGCCGCTTTTTGCACTTAGAAATTTTGTCCTGCAGCGCCTATAAATTTTCGATCGTGCACAGGCTTGTAACATGTTCCTCATAAAAAAAAACGTATTATGTTTTGCAGGTACTCCATCAAACGTTTCACCGAACACTTGCGGCATTCATATGGTGGTCCAGCTTTGAGCCAATGCGGCGCGATAACCAATTCAGGACTGTTTCTGCTGGCGGACTAGGTTTAGGACATCTCTATGTTAGACAGTTAGTTGCTCGTTTATTCTTTTTTCGTAATAGCTCCCATCCAGTTATCATAGAATCTCTGCAACCTAACTTTGTGAACTTTCTTCCCAACTTAGAGGCCTCTTCCAATTTTACTGATTGGCCCTTATTATTTGGTTTTATGAAAAAGATTTACAATTCAGAGCGTTTTCTGGCAGTTCACTTTTATTTTCTGTTTAACATAAAACTTTGTATAAAAAATTGATATCTATGCTGTTGCTGCCTCCATTATATAACATATTTCCCCAGCCCATGCTACACACAGAAAGAATATAAGAAAATATACATACGAAAAGAGTGGGCTGTCGGGATATCTGGTTTTCCCCCCATTATACGTCGCTCTCTCTATTCTAATTCTATGGGGCATGATGTGTTGAAAAAAGTACGTAAAATGCTGATCTCGCCTTCTATTCAAACGTTTTTCTTTAAACTTCATTCCGAGGTTCCACCTGTTAAAGTGCGGCTTCACAAAAAAAAATATTTGTTTCTTCTGTTATTTGTCAACTATATAATACATCTGAAGGCATCGCACACTGTTCTATGTCCTGCAACGATGGGATATTATTTTGAAAGGGTCTGCAAAGAACACTGAAGGAAGATGTTACTTTTAATTCTCACAGTGTGCGTTACCTAATTGCCATCCAATATTACCATGAACCCTTTGATATGACTTTTCTCCCAGGACTTCACAGCCTGTGGAAAAAGAGTATGTTTGACCAGAATACCGAGCCTTTAATTTCCCCCAGTACACTCTTCGGCCAGATGGCGCACCATCTGAGAGACTCTTACGAAGATAGTGACTATCAATCAGAGTGACTCCCATTATTGATATCGGTCTTTGTCACTGTTTTAGTAAAGTTGTGCTAAGATATGTTGTAGTTGTGTGGTGGTTGTGTTCTATATTTCACTTAGACTTTTCCGGCTACAGGCTGATTACTTTATAAACAATATATATAGCTCTTTCCTGAATAAAAAGCATGTAATACGATGCTGAAAAAAAAGCTTTCGTGGCGCAGTGAATTGGCGCTGCATTTTCGAACGCCGAATATGCGGTTCGAATACACTTTTCGCAACATATGTTTTCTTCCCTCTTTTTTCACAAACAGCAGTAAATTAACTTAACATATTACATGGGGGAGTGTTCCTTTTTTAGATTGCATTGAGATATTTTTGTATTATATGGAGACCAGAAGCTGCATATTGCAGCTTTTACTTCTGATAGCAGAGACTGCTCAAAACGCTTAAAGTTTACCTAGCTAAACAACGCGTGCTCACCGTGATCTCGTAGCGAATACTCTCTACATAACGGAACTGCGAGACACATCCACCGAATATCCCACCGAGGTCACACATTCCGAATCTGACTCAAATTTCTGGACCTGTAGTAAAGCACTGTGCAAACAAAAAAAAAATTCCCCACTAAGCTTCCAAATCGCGCTGACCATTCTTTATATAAAAAACAGCGGCGTTCTAATTATTCGTTATCTTCTATATCTCGCAAACGCCTATGGTGTACTGAAGCATAAACTCGCGGCTCTTTCGGTTATTTTACCGCTGAGAATGAGCTTTTTCTACTTCTTTTCTTCGTTGTCCCATCGTCTTGTTTTGGGCTATAAAGTTCCACTCAGAAATAGTTTTCGCTTGTTTACTATTATTTGAGATAAGGAAACGAAAGTTTGAATACTTTGCAACATCAGATATTAGAAAACCTGCATTGCACCTCAGTTACTCCAGTCAAAACATACTACAGAATTACTACAGAAAAAATACTTGTAGTTTGTAGTTTGTCGTATTTTTGGCATGTCGTAATTGTGTTGTCTGTCTTCTGCAGTATTTGTGTAGTCTTCGTTGTGTAGTGTGTAGCACTTCTGTAGTCTGCGTTGCGTAGTTTGTCGCATGTCTGTCTTTTGTAGTGTTGTCCTTCTGTAGTCTGTCTCCTGGTGTGTAGTATTTGTGTAGTGCGGTGCATTTCTGTAGTCTGCCTCGTCAAGTAGTTGCTATTGATAAATTAGCATGCAGCTGCGGAGCAGCAGTCCAGCTCTGGATTCCATGCATTCTTAAGTATGGCCATGCACATCAAAAACACCTTACTTGGGGCAAAACAATTTATTAGCACAATAGTCCCGGCTGATGACGTTCCTTTTTCTTCTGCTTGTGCAAATTCAGCATGCCCTAGCTGAAGACAAAGAGAAAGACTGTGATGCTGCATGCCCATAAGAAATACACGTAAACTTTGAAGAACTCATAAGTATGCAACGTGTCAACAAAATGTCACCTAGCTGTGCAGATCACTGCAGAATTTGGCAGGCATTTGTTGACTGCGACAACACATTTCGCATGCACTGCATATCTCAAACGACCAATTATGAAGTAAACTGCACCATTTTTATAAGCCCAATATGCTTCCTTGATACAGGTAGTGAACTCTCACCTATCCTGATTTTGTTAACTTGGCAATTTGGTCAACTTGGACTCTACGGTCCTAGCGAAAGTGTGCATAGCTCCAATGGTGTCCAATGCTTGTTGGTCGGAGGCACTTATTTGTGCACCAATTAATACAGAGATCAGGCATTCGCAACTCCTAGATGTAAGCTATGCAATGCTCGGCAGATCAATGGTGTACGAGATGGATGAGAGGCGTTAGGAGATTTTTTTCTGCCCAGTGGCTTGTAGTTTGCTGACTGCATTACAACAGGCGATGTTCCTTTTTATCGCCTCTCACTGGCAACATATCAGAAGACCTCGACAAGGAAGACAATCACCACACCCATGATGACAATCATTACCCGCTACTGTGATGCTGAACATTATATAACAGCCAGCCACTTAATTCTTCTTAAACTGGAGGGAAGAATCAAACGTGACCCTCAGAAGATATTTACCGCTGCAGGTCACAGCCTTTCTCACCAGGTACCTAGCCCCCTAGCTCATCGGCAGGGCAGGCCTTCTCCTTGAAGTAGTGCAACAAGGAATCTGCAAAACTAGGTAATAGGTAATATCAGCATGGTTAAATATCAATATTAGAATCTGGCTTGGTACAAAGCTACAACACCCATCCATATATTATAGTTAAGATACAACCTGCACAGCAATATAGGAACAAAATGAAAGCAAGAACAATGCATGCAGCATCAATGACCTATACAACTCCACTATTTGCACAATTACTGTAAGAGGATAAGGAATTATAACCATGTTGATGACAAGAAATGTATACCATTAATAAATTGTGACACTGCTTGCATTATATACTACAGAACCTAGTGCAATACGGGTTGCAAGGTAAGTTTGCTCAATTATAGACATCATAAGGCTGGTTACTTCCACTTAAGCCATATCAACAAATATCACAGGTTATATATATATATATAATATTATGTATAATAATATAATTTATAGGTATAAAATAATATAATAATTTTATACTATACAAATATATATATAATGCTACAACCTTCACTTTATACCGCTTATTAAGCCTAATTACGATGCCTGCAACCCTCTCATTAATAACATAGAATTCATCTATATTAACCGCTATATACTTATAGACAAGGAAACCTGCTCCTTGTTGTCGCCTCTCTGGTAAACCTCGATAACACAGTACATGCCCATCCTTCAGTACAGTATATGCCTCATTCGGCCTCCTAACCTCACTAAGCACTATGACATCCCATTTCATGCCCTCTAGTTCCTCTAACAGCACTGCTAAACTAGCTTCACTAGTTAGGGTTCTAGCATTAAACGTTGTTAGGGTCAGTTTCTAATGGCGGCCTGTCCAGCGGAGCCAGGCTTTCTTAGCACCCCTTGCTGCGTCACAAGTCTGACCGCCGCCGTGGTCAGTTGTTCTGCAGCTGCTGGTGAGTGAGGGCCGGGGTTTTATGGAGCTTTTCATAGGGGATTGCGGCCAATTACTGCACCAGGGTGGCCAACTCCTGTTCTGGTGAGGGAGTGCATTGTCGGAGGTGTTCACCGCCACCAGGTCGCACCCCAAACCTGTTTATGCAATTCGATCGACACGCGGATTTTTTTTTTATCCGGTGGAGAATTGCGCGGCACCGGGATTTGAACCCCGGTCCTCTTGCATGCGAGGCGGATGTTCTACCGCTACGCCACCGCTACATAGTCATCACAAATATGGAAAAGATAGTCAAAGTAGCCGAGGAGTTCTATAGAGATCTCTACAGTAGCCAAAGTAGTCAGGACCGTAATGAGATTGGCGGTAGGGAAAAACAGTCAGACGTTCCACCAGTGACGAAGGACGAGGTCAAGAAAGCACGAGAAACTATGAAAAGAGGGAAAGCAGCTGGAGAGGATCAGATAACTACAGATTTGCTGACGGACAACGGGGAATTTCGTGCTAGAAAAACTGTTACACCCTGTATACGCAGTGCTTGGTGTCATCGAAGGTACCGGAACCATGGAAGAATGCAAACATTATTCTCATTCACAAGAAAGGGGACTCTAAGGACCTTAAAAATTACAGACCAATCAGCTTACTGTCTGTTACCTATAAGGTATTTACTAAGGTAATTGCTAATGGAATCAGGACAACCTTAGACTGCAATCAAGCAAAGGATCAAGCAGGGTTTCGGAAACGGTTTTCTACTATCGATCATATCCATACCATCAATGAGGTGATAGAAAAATGCTCGGAATATAACCAGCCCTCATACATAGCATTCATTGATTACGAAAAAGCATTTGACTCAGTTGAAACCTCGGCAGTGATGCAGGCATTGCGAAATCAGGGGGTAGACGAGCCGTATGTGAAAGTGCTGGAAGGTATATATAGTGGCTGCACAGCAACCATAGTTCTTGCATAAAGCAAGTAACACAGTTCCCATAAAGAAAGGTGTTAGGCAAGGAGACACAATCTCCCCAGTACTATTCACATCCTAAGTATTCAGAGACTTGGATAGGGAGCAGTTAGGGATAAGGGTAGATGGAGAATACCTGAGTAATCTGCGATTTGCTGATGACATTGCCTTGCTAAGCAACTCGGGGGATAAACTGCAAATAATGATTGATGACCTAGACAGGAAAAGTAGAAAGGTAGGCTTGAAAATCAATATGCAGACGACTAAGGTAATGTTCAACAGCCTCGGGAAGGAACAGCAGTTTACATTAGGTAGCGAAATACTGGAAATAGTAGGCGAATATGTCTACTTAGGGCAGGTAGTAACCGCAGATCCGGACCATGAAAAGGAAATAACAAGAAGAATAAGATTGGGATGGAGCGCATTTGGCAAGCACTCGCAGATTATGACTAGCAGCTTACCGGTATCGCTCAAGAGGAAAGTATACAACAGTTGCATCTTGCCTGTACTCACCTATGGGGCTGAAACGTGGAGGCTAACCAAGAGAGGTCTACTTAAGTTAAGGACAACCCAGAGGGCTATGGAACGAAATATGGTAGGGGTAACATTAAGAGATTAGAAAGCGGGCAGAGTGGGTCAGAGAAATAACTCAAGTTACCGATATTCTTGTAGAAATTAAGAAGAAGAAATGGACATGGGCAGGACATGTAGTGCGAAGAGAGGATAACCGATGGTCGCTGTGGGTAACAAACTGGAGTCCAAGGGAAGGAAAGCGTAGCAGGGGGAGGCAGAAAGTTAGGTGGGCGGATGAGATTAAGAAGTTCGCAGGGGTCAAGTGGATGCAGCTAGCACAGAACCGGGTTAAGTGGAGAAATATGGGAGAGGCCTTCGCCCTGCAGTGGGTATAATCAGGCTGATGATGATGATGATATAATGCTACGGGGAGGGGGGTTTGACGTCGGAGCACTGAACAACAGGTCGAGAAGGCAGGGAGCTCAGCTGCGCAAGGCACGAGATGATGACGATGATGATGATGATGATGACGATAATTTTAGACAAAATTGCGCATACTCACGAGAGTCGTTTCTTTTGTCTTTTTCCTTGATTTGTGCTACTAGCTTCATCTTCTTCAGGACTCTTTCACTTTCCCCCTGGACAGCCCCCGGGCGAAGTAGTTATTCGTTCCCACGGGGGTGACACGGCTTCATCTGGGCGGCATGGGCAACTTCGGTTGCTAGTGATCGACGATCACTTGGTGCCATTCATACTATTCGGTAGTTTACTTCACTGACGCGGTCGAGCATAACGTAAGGGTCAAAATATTGCGCTAACATTGCCTCGGCTAACCCGCGCTTCCGCAGAGGTCGCCAATGCCCCACTAAGGCTCCAGGAGCATAAGACACATGGTTAAGCCGGCTGTTGTACCGAGCTTTGCAACGCTCTTGCGAAGCGAGAATTCGGAAACGGGCGAGATGGCGAGCTTTCGGCGATGCGTGGTTTGGCACGGATGGAGTAAGGAAGAAATGTGTCTATACAATATCGAGGAAGACGGGCGTATAGAAGAAAGAGTGGGCCGTAGCCGGTCGTATCATGTTTGGCAGTGTTGATGGCATAACGTTATAAACGGTAGTATGGTATCCCAGTTCTTGTGGTCAGATGCGATGTATGTACATAGACAGCATGTTGACGAGTGTTGCGGTTTGTGCGCTCGTCACACCACTGGTTTGAGGCTGATATGGTATGGAATGTCAAAAATGAGGCGCGTCAAACGGAGAAAGTCTTCGACAACATCTGACAACAACATGCGACTTCGATCACTGATGATCACTCACTGAGGTACATGGCGAAGGATGACAGAATGCAGCAAGAAAAAGGACGCATGATGAGCGGTGGCTGAAGGAAGAGCGACCGTTTCGCAGTAGCGGATGCGATAGTGGGCACAAACCACCATCCAACAATTTCCGTCGGAAGACTTCGGGAAGGGACCCATAAGGCCGATTCCGACTTTCTCGAATGCACCCAGTGATGAAGTCGTAGCAGGCCCTGCGGCATGGACGTATAACTTTTTTGTCGTTGGCACTCAGTGCAGCTCGCCAAATATCGTTCAGTCGTCTGGCGCATTTTCGACCAATAAAACCTGTCGTGGGCACGCTGGAGCCTTCGTTCAGAGCCCAGGTGACCGGAAGTGGGGTCGTCGTGCATGGTACGGAGGATGCACGAGAGGTACCTCTCGGGAACCACAAGTACAAAATTCGTACCGGTGTTTGAGTAAGCCTTTGTGTACAGAAGGCCATCACGGAGACAAAATCGGCTGGGAGCTGTGGAATGCCGCCCCGCCGCAAGCAGGGGCTCGAGGCATATGTCGGTCTCTTGCGCGGTACGCAGAGCTGAGGCGTCAGGAAACTCGGGCATGACGGAGACGATGTAGTGATCGAGGTCAGCAGAGTGCATTCGGTCGTAAGAAGGGGGAGACGTGAAAGACAGCCTGCATCGGCAGTTTAAGGCCACTCTCATGTGAAACAGTGAAGTCGTACTCCTGCAGACGAAGGGTCCAGCATGCCAGACGACCAGATGGATCACGAAGGTTGTCGAACCAACACAGGGCATGATGGTCTATCAAACCGTGAAATGGTGTCCATATAGGTAGCACCGAAACCACTAAACAGTGAAAATTACAGCAAGGTACTCCTGCTCCGTAACATTGTAGTTACGCTCAGGTTTGCTCAGGTAGCGGCTTGCATGCTCCCCGGTTGCCGAACGTTGCACAAGAAACCCGCTTGCATCAGTGTGGACTTCCGTCGGAGCGGAGGGGTTGAAGTGCAGTAGTGCGGGATATGACGTAAGCAGAAACTTTAGCTTGCGGAAAGACACGTCACAATCGGAGGTCCAGTCGAAAGGGTCCAGTCCTTTTGTAGAAGGGACATCAGAGGGTGGGCGACGTCGGCACACCTTGAAATGAATCGTCGAAAGTAAGAACCCAACCCAGAGAACTGCGAAGCTCATTTTGAGTCTGGGGTCGTTGGAATGCTGCACCTACTCCAGTCTTCTGTGGATATGGCCGAACTCCATCGCTGTCAACGAGATGTCCGAGTACCAGCGCTTGAGGATCGCCAAAACAGCACTTTCGTGAATTCAGGACAAGGCCAACCTTCTGCAGGCAGCCTAAAACAATAGCGAGTCGCGTGTTTGTTCAGTAAATGCCCGTCCAAAAATAACAGCATCGTCTAAACAGCACATGCCGATTTCCCACTTGAGGCAACGAAGTATTGTGTCCATAAATCTTGCAAATGTGCCCGACGCACTACATAGGCCGAAGGACATCGCATTAAATTTAAGTAAGCCGTCCGGCGTAAAAAATGCAATTTTTTTCCTTGTCAGCAGAATCGATGGGAATCTGCCAGTACCCCGATCGCAAATCTACTGAAGACAAATAAGCCGCGGAGAAAAGGCAATCTATGGCATCGCCGATGCGCGGGAAAGGATGCACATCCTTTCTAGTGATTCAGTTGAGTCGACGGTAGTCGATGCAAAACCTCCACGTTTCGTTTTTTTTTTACCAATATCACGGAAGCAGCCCAAGGACGGGAGGATTCCTGTATTACGCCCCTGTTCAACATATCTTGCACTTGATCGGTGATGATCTTATCCTCGATAGCGACACACGTACGGTACAGCTTTTGACGGATCGGATGGGAAGATCCCGTGTCAATCCTATGGCGTACGCGAGACAGAGGAAAACGTTGCGAACCATCGGACTGCGCGAAATCCAAGACGTTCAAAGATGCGCTGATCATCAGAGCAAGCTTCTAGACAGAGGGCGAGTGAGAAGCGGCGTTTTCGGGGGTAGGAGTAACGAGAGCTACATATTTCGGTACAGCTGCGCTACATGAAGCTAGTTTCAAGCCCGCTGGAATAACAACCGGTTGCAGTGAGCAATTTATAGTCCACAGTCCAGTAAAGCCTTCTTTCACACAAACCAAACAATGGGGCACTAACACATTTTTCTTTACGCACTGTGAATGAATAAGCGCCACAGTAGCCTCAAATGAGTCGTTAATGGCACGAGAGCTGGATACCTGAACGCACACCTCAGAATGTGGCGGTACGACGACTTCATCACACAAACACACACAAAACGTCTGCATAATCTAACGACTCTCCCAAAAGCTCACGAGAAAGAGAGCCACTAACACATAGCGCTCCCGTCCGACAATAAACTGTAGCGCGGCACATAACAGGAAGTCAATTCCCAAGATTACGTCGTGTATAGATCAAGCCAGTACTGCAAACTCCTCTGGAAATACCGTGCCTCCCCAAAAAAAAACTTTAAAGCTGCACACCCCAAACGGTTAAAATAACTCTCCACTCACTCCATAAACGTTAGCAGTTTTATCCCAAATCAATATGACTTTGTTCATCAAAAGGTTCTTAAAATCTAAACTCATGACCGAAACAGTAGCACCAGTGTCTACCAACGCCATTTTAGACAAACCGTCAACAACTACATCAACTTTGTTCTTTAAGATGTGCACAGACGAGGAATACTAAGTAGCAGCGCACATTGTCCAGTGACTTCACCTGCATCGGCCGCGCTGGCTTGTTTTCCTCCAAGGGTGGCAGCGATTGGCGCCGTAATGATGAGGAACGGCGGCCAAGAAATGGCAGAGGCGGTGTCACACTACGGTCAGACGCTGGAGAATGGCTGCGGAACCCTTCGTTCTGCAAACGGGCCCTCCGAAGAGGATGTTCTGGCGGATAGGTGTCGATGTAGGGCTGGACGGCGGGTCGGTTTAATGCTGTCGGGGGATTCCTGAACGATGCGCGCCGATTACAGTAGCAGGAAATTGACCCGCGACACCACACCAGTAGCACACCGGGACAGGTCGATCAAAAAGGGGTGTGTCAGCAGGTTCCTGCAGGGTAGGACGCGACGAATATCTAGATGGTGGTTTCGGGGCGATGTAGCTGTCCGACGAACGGCAGAATGCACGATTGGAGTAAGAGCTAGGGTCTCTGCGCTGATGGTAACAAAATTGTTCGTAACTCTCGTCGGGTCTTGGTCGCGTTGTGTACAGGTCGTCGCGGCAGGTGAAATCGGTGACATTCGCTGACATCGGTGGGCACGCACCTCCATAGGTTTGAGGATCATATACGTCACCTGCGAAGCGATTCGGCCGGGCAAGCTGCTCACGTCATGAAACCTCATCGCGCAAAATTTCACGGATGGCGCACAGGCGGCATTGAGATGGCGATGCTTCGATACTAGCCACTGTAGTGACATTTGCGAGCCGTCCAAACTTCGGCGTAATTCGACGAATCTTGAGGGTCTCGAATGTCCGGCAGTTTCGGATAATGTCAGAGACTAAGTCAAGTTGACGTTGGTAATCAGGAATTGGTAGACGTCGTACGTAATGGCCGTGAGCTGATGGGGGACTATCTTCCTTACTCATCCTGCTGTTAACTGCCTTGCACAACTTGATTATGGTCTCGATGTGGGTGGTGCAAGTTTTCCCTACTGATTGGGCCCTCTGTGCAAGTGTCTGCTCGGCCTGCTTCTTCTTTGCAGCTAGGTCACCGAAACGTTATTTAAATGCTTCGACAAAACTGTCCCAAGTGGTCAGAGCCCTCGCGGTTCTCATGCCACATCAGCGCGGTTTACGTCAGAAAGAAGACAACATTCGCTAGTTTAACCACCGAATCCTAGTGGTTATAGCGGCTCACACATTCATAATGAGTGAGCCAGTCATCGACGTCTCCTGCTTGACCGGCAAAGGAACGATGCTCACGAAACGGTAGCGTCGCATTCGTAGTGGTCGGCGGCACATCGCCAGACGGGGACAGAAGCTCCTCTGTTTATGTTTGGGACTGCTCAGTAGTCTGTTGCATTCTTACTGATACGGGCTGGAGACCAGTGAGGCGACGGCTCCCACGAAGCTCCAGCGGTTGACGATGCGTCGTGAGGGTAGTCGTATCCAGCACCTCTGCCAATTCGTTACGGTGGGGGTTTGACGTCGGAGCGCTGAGCAACAGGTCGAGAGGGCAGGGGGCTCAACTGGTCAACGGCTGCGCCCGGCATGAGAGCCGTTTTCCAGCATCTTTCTCCTTGATTTGTGCTACTATATATATATGTATTCCTTCACGAAGGCCGGGCCCCAGCCGAAACGTCGGAAATAAACCGTTGTTTTCGTTTGTGCGCCCCTTCCTGGATTATTTCTGGATCCTGCAAGACTTTTTTGCAACATATATATATATATATATATATATATATATATATATATATATATATATATATATATATATATATATATATATATATATATATTGTACTGTGATAGTCATCGCCATCGACATGCACCTGTGCGTTGTGCGACGAAGAAGAAGTACGCGCGGGGCTCGCCGTTGCAAGGTCCTGTCCTCACAGCTCTCCATCTGAGCGTCATTAAACGCCCTATTACAATTGGCGGAGGTGCCGGAAACGATCCCACCCAAACTGGAACTGCGAAGCCATACACTACCCTCTACGACCGCCATGCAAGACACTTCGACGCTGCCGGCCGTTCCACCCACGATCATGTGTGCTGGCGTCGTGCGCCAGCGTGACCCTTGCCTGTTCAGCGGCACGGCCGATCAAGATGTCGACGACTGGCTGTCATCCTATGAAAGAGTAAGCACCTACAACAAGTGGGATGACTCATACAAGCTCAGTAACGTCATATTCTATCTGACGGACGTGGCGAACCTCTGGTTTCGCAACCATGAGGCTGACCTGTCATCTTGGTCGACATTTAAAAAGAATTTCGCGGAAGTGGTCGGCCGCCCGGCAGTGCGTAAGCTTCGTGCCGAACAACGTTTACACGATCGTGTTCAGCGCGCTGATGAGACCTTTACCAGCTACATAGAAGACGTCGTTGATCTCTGCAAACGAGTCGACCCGGCCATGCCGGAAGCAAACAAAATCCGCTACATCCTCGAGGGCATTTCTGACGACGCCTTCCAGATGCTGGTAGCGAAAGATCCCACCAGCGTTAGTGAACTCGTGAAGCTTTGCCAGAGCTACGACGAGCTCCGCAAGCGGCGCGCTTCTAGGCGCCGCTCCAGTGTGTGCGACGAAGGCGTATCCGCATTAGCCCTGGGTGGTTCGCCAACTTCTGAAGGGAGCCCGCTGAATCAAAAGATCAAAGATTTTATTCGTGAAGAGGTCGCACGTCAAATCTCACTCCTTCCCCATTTTCAAGACTCGGGCCGCCTCGTTCCTGAACTGGCTCCATCTTTGGCCCCTGCTATACGCCGTGTCGTGCAAGAACACGTCGCTGATGCCTTGCCGTCCAACCCCGTGGTGCCGCCTGTGACGGCACCTCTCACGTATGCCCAAGTAACGGCTAGGCCACCACCTTCGCCCACGTCTGGCTCCTATGTGCAGGTCCCTGCCTACCGTTCACCGCCGCATGCTGAGCCTTCGTTTCAAGCCCCACCCTCAAGGTTCCGCCCATATCCTATGAAACCTTGGCGTACTACGGACAACCTTCCGATTTGCTATGCCTGCGGTCGGCCGGGCCATGTTGCGCGCCTTTGTCGCCAGCGCCGCCAACCTTCACAGCCTGACATTCGATTTTACCCGTACGATACCGACTCACGCTCGCAAATGATTCCGCCCGGTTCTCAATTTGTCCCACAAGATCGCCAAACCTATACCACTCGTCGATCACATTCTCCTCGGCGCCGATCGCTTTCTCCAATGCTGCGACGTTCTACCAGCACCGTTGAGGGAAACTAACAGTCGCAGTTCCGGGGGCAAGAACTGCGCTTGTTTCGAATTCCTCAAGTCCTCCATGCCGTCCCGCTAATGTTATCGAAGTTTCTGGAGAAGGCGCCACAGTTCTCGCTCTCGTCGATACCGGTGCAGCCGTCTCCGTCATCAGTGAAGCGCTCTGCCGTCGAATTCGCAAAGTGACCACTCCGATTTCCGACTTTTCGCTCCGCACCGCCTCATCACAGCACATTCACCCCTCCGCATCTTGCACAGCCCGTGTGCTCATTCAAGACGTCTTGTACCCCATCGAGTTTATTGTTCTGCCGAACTGCTCGCATGATATCATCCTCGGATACGATTTTCTATCGACTCATCAAGCCGTTATTGACTGTGCTCGTGCACAAATTGCCTTCGCCCCCCTCTGTGATGCCCCCTTCTGTGATACCCCTCCCCGCACTGCAAAACTTCTCGTCGCCCATGACACCGACATTCCTCCGTTCTCTGCTGCCCTCGTACCACTGTCTTGTGAGTGGGTAACTCCTTTGACTGCGATTTTTACACCTTCCGAAGCCACCTCCCGTCATCCCTGCCTCCTTTTTCCGTTCGCTGTTCTCGAAATTCAAGACGGCAAGAGTGCACTTTACGCCTCGAACCCATTTTCTTGCCCAGCAGTCCTGCTCCGTGGCGAATGCATTGGATGTCTTGAAGAGCTTGATCCCAGTCATATCACCACGCTTGCTGACTCAACCCCCTCCTTCGACGTTAGTCTGTGCTCTTGCGATGTTGCGACCGCTTCGACGCCCTCCGACGTTTTCCAACATGCTATTGATGCTGATCTTCCACTTGCGCAACGTGATCAACTTGTCGCCCTCTTGCAGAACTTCGCTTCTTCATTCGACTTTCCTCAAACTGACTTGGGCCGCACGTCTGTCGTAGAGCACACCATCGACACCGGTAAAACTGCACCTTTGCGCCAGCGCCCCTATCGCGTGTCGGCTTCGGAGCGTCAAGTAATTGCTGATCATGTGGACGACATGCTCCGTCGGGGTGTCATTCGGCCATCCCACAGTCCCTGGGCGTCTCCAGTTGTGTTGGTACCTAAGAAAGATGGCTCCTTCCGGTTTTGTGTCGACTACCGCCGGCTCAACAAGGTCACGCGCAAGGACGTCTATCCTCTGCCACGCATCGATGACGCACTAGACTGCTTGCAGGGCGCCGAGTTTTTCTCCTCGTTGGATTTACGATCTGGCTACTGGCAGGTGCCAATGGCTGACGCTGACCGCTCTAAGACTGCCTTCATCACACCAGATGGATTATATGAATTCAACGTCATGCCCTTTGGGCTTTGCAACGCCCCGGCCACATTTGAACGCCTCATGGACACTGTGCTTCGTGGATTCAAGTGGCGAACCTGTCTTTGCTATCTCGATGATATCGTAGTCTTTTCTACCGATTTTCAATCCCACCTGCTCCGACTGAAGGACGTTCTCACTTGTCTCGCTACCGCCGGCCTCCAACTGAATCTGAAGAAGTGCCGCTTTGCTGCTCGCCGACTAACAATTCTAGGTCATGTCGTTTCTAAGGATGGCATTCTTCCCGATCCCACCAAACTTCGTGCAGTTGCCGAATTCCCACGCCCAAAATCACTGAAGCAGCTACGAAGTTTCATTGGCCTATGCTCCTACTTTCGCCTCTATTATTGCTCCTCTCATCCAGCTCCTCTCCGGTAGCTCCGACCTCTCCGCATGGACACCTGCTTGTGATGACGCCTTCAACACTTTACGCCGTCTTTTGGTTTCGCCTCCCATCCTCCGCCACTTCGACCCGAATGCGCCAACTGAGATTCACACTGACGCTAGCGGTATTGGGATAGGCGCCGTTCTCACCCAACGCAAACCTGGTATCCGAGACTATGTGGTGGCGTACGCAAGCCGCACCTTGACCAAGGCAGAGTCCAATTATTCTGTTACGGAAAGAGAATGCTTGGCCATTATTTGGGCCATCGGCAAATTTCGTCCGTATGTCTATGGCCGACCATTTTATGTGGTCACTGATCATCACGCTCTGTGCTGGCTGGCGTCCCTCAAGGACCCGTCCGGCCGCCTTGCTCGCTGGGCTCTTCGCCTCCAAGAGTATGACATTTGTGTCATATATCGCTCAGGCTTCAAGCATAATGACGCGGACGCTCTTTCGCGCTCACCGCTGCCTCCCTCTTCGTTGCCTGATGAGATCTGCGCCTACGATTTGTCTTCGCTTGCCACTATTGACATGGCCACGGAACAGCGGCGCGACCCGTGGATATCTACACTTCTGGACTTTCTTTCAAGTCACTCTCCAGTTCGTCTGTCTCGGGCGCTTGCCCGCCAAGCTCACCATTTTTCAATTCGTGACGGGCTGCTCTATCGCCGCAATTATCTTCACGACGGAAGGAAGTGACTTTTAGTCATCCCCCGTCATATCCGCGCCGAAATTTGTGCTGCTTTCCATACTGATCCCCAGTGCGCCCACGGCGGAGTGTTGAAAACCTACACGCGCTTGCGTCTACGCTTCTTCTGGCGTGGAATGTACCGCTTTGTCCGCCATTTTGTCCGCTCCTGCCAGTCTTGCCAACGCCAAAAAACACCTCTCAAGTCCTCTGCTTCGTTGCAGCCGTTGCCCTGTCCTGCCCGTCCGTTTGATCGTGTCGGCATAGATCTATACGGTCCCCTTCCTACAACTTCAGCTGGCAACCGCTGGATTATCGTGGCAGTGGATCATCTAACCCGCTACACTGAGACATCATCATTGCCCTCTGCTTCCGCACGCGACGTGGCTGCCTTTATTCTGAAAAACCTGGTTCTTCGCCATGGTGCCCCTCGCGAACTGCTCAGTGACCGCGGACGCGTTTTCTTATCAGACGCTCTTGAGGCTCTCCTGAAAGAATGCCGCATCATACACCGCACCGCTACCTCGTACCACCCTCAGACGAATGGACTGACAGAACGTTTTAACCGCACTCTCGGTGACATGCTGGCTCTGTACGTGAACACCGACCATTCCAATTGGGACCAAGTTCTACCGTTTGTTACTTACGCCTATAACACCGCGACACAGGCCACTACTGGATTCTCTCCATTCTTTCTCCTTTACGGGCGCGAGCCACCCTGTACTATGGACACACTTTTTCCCTACCGCCCTGACGTTTCCGAATCTTCCCCGCTATCCGATGCCGTCACGTACGCAGAAGAATGCCGTCAGCTCGTCCGCTCTCTCACAACAGAAAATCAGTGGCAACAAAAATACCTCCGTGATACCGACGAAGCTTCGCCATATCTCCCGGACACACTGGTGTGGCTCTGGGCGCCCTCCACAACCCCTGGCCTTTCAAAGAAGTTTCTTGCTCGCTACCACGGGCCATATAGGGTCCTCCAGCAAACATCTGCAGTCAACTACGTAGTTGAGCCCGTCACGCCCTCTGCGGACTTGCGTCGCCGTGGTCGTGAAACAGTTCACGTGAACCGATTGAAGCCATTCTATGACCCCGCTGTGCTTTCCGCGCCATAAGTCGCCAGGATGGCTCCTTTTTTTACCCGGGGGGAAAATGTACTGTGATAGTCATCGCCATCGACATGCACCTGTGCGTTGTGCGACGAAGAAGAAGTACGCGCGGGGCTCGCCGTTGCAAGGTCCTGTCCTCACAGCTCTCCATCTGAGCGTCATTAAACGCCCTATTACAATATATATATATATATATATATAATATATTGTCATGCTACTGACGACGACGAAGGATTGTGACGGTGTGGGATAAGAGGGGGAGGAAGAAGCGTTGGTTTCTGGGGCCCAGTAGGCTTCATCTTGCCCCGCTAACTCAGCACTGTAAATAAACACCCCTTTCTTACTACACTGTAACAACTTTGTGGAGGTGCTCCGTTCCATCCCTATCTAGAGCGCTGCAAGACCAACTGGAGTTTCGACTTTGTCGCCGCCTCGCTGGACTGCCACCGCTGCCGACCATCATGGACCAAACCGACTCAAACCGTGCAAGCCGCGACGCTGCGAGCAGGCTGGCGACAGGCCTGCCCACTCCAGCCCTATTCCATCCCAGCATTACCGGGAACAACAACCGTTTTGCCGGAGAAGAAGGTGAAGATGTTGAGAAGTGGCTGCTTCATTATCAACGAGTTAGTTGGGACAACCGGTGGAACCCTGTTAACATGCTAACAACTGTCGTTTTCTTTCTCACTGACACGGCTATGACCTGGTTTGAGAATAACAAGGAAACGTTGACGACTTGGGAACGGTTCGCCGCCAAGTTAAAATAGCGTTTTAGGGACTCTCTTCTCAGCAAAAAGCGGGCTGAGCAGACCCTTGCTCAAAGAGCTGAATTGCCCGATGAAACTTGTACAACTTATACAGAAGAGCTAAGCAACTCGGGGGATGAAATGCAAATAATGATTGATGACCTAGACAGGAAAAGTAGAAAGGTAGGCTTGAAAATCAATATACAGAAGACTAAGGTAATGTTCAACAGCCTCGGGAAGGAACAGCAGTTTACATTAGGCAGCGGAATACTGGAAGTAGTAGGCGAATATGTCTACTTCGGACAGGTAGTAACCGCAGATCCGGACAGCGAAAAGGAAATAACAAGAAGAATACCATTCCAAGCGCTCACAGAATATGACTAGCAGCTTACCGGTATCGCTCAAGAGGCAAGTATACAACAGTTGCATCTTGACTATACTCACCTATGGGGTTGAAACGTGGAGGCTTACCAAGAGAGTTCTACTTAAGTTGAGGACAACCCAGAGGGCTATGGAACGAAAAATGGTAGGGGTAATATTAAGAGATAGAAAACGTGCAGAGTGGGTCAGAGAAATAACTCAAGTTACCGACATTCTAGTAGAAATTAGGAAGAAATGGACATGGGCTGGACACGTAGCGCGAAGAGAGGATAACCGATGTTCGCTGAGGGTAACAAACTGGATTCCAAGGGAAGGAAAGCGTAGCAGGGGGCGGCAGAAAGTTAGGCGGACGGATGAGATTAAGAAGTTCGCAGGGGTCAAGTGGATGCAGCTAGCACAGAACCGGGTTAAGTGGAAGAATATGGGAAAGGCCATCGCCTTGGAGTGGGTATAATCAGGCTGATGATGATGATGATGATGATGATGATGATGATGATGATACAGAAGAGATCCTCAGATTATGTAAATGTGTCAATTCCAAAATGCCCGAGGAAGACAGAGTCGGTCACATTGTGAAGGGTATCGGGGCGGACGTGTAGAACTTCGTAATCGCCAAAGACAACCTTGACTCCGATGTCATTAGACACATGCACGCGTTTCAAGCTTTTAAAACACGTCGTATTGCGCCGACATTTGAGCGGCTGGCCAACGTGCCTACCGTGGCCAGCCTTGATGATCATTCCCAACTAGATCTTCCGTCAACTATGCGGCAAATCGTGCGGGAAGAACTTTTTCTATGGCTCAACCTACTTCCCCTGCATGAATCTGCTGAGGTCTCTGTCCAGAGAGTCTAGACGGCCGGCTTCGCCACCACAAGCGATTGCAGTACAGCATTTCCCCCAAGCTCCTGAAATTGCAACTTCTATTGACTACCCGCCAATGCATTTTTCCAACCCGACTGCGTAGGTGCTTGACGCCCCAAGGTATGACGTCACCTCACGGGGACCTAGATCTTCAATTCGATCTACATGAATTGTTTTGTTTGTTTATGGGGTTTAACGTCCCAAAGCGACTCAGGCTATGAGAGACGTCGTAGTGGAGGCCTCCGAAAATTTCGACCACCTGGGGTTCTTTAACGTGCACTGACATCGTACAGCACACGGACGCCACTCTGCTTCGCCTCCAACGAAACGCAGCCGCCGAGGCCGGGATTCGATCCCGCTTCCTCGGGCACAGTAGTCGAGCGCCGTAACCACTGAGCCACCCCGGCGGGGCGATCTACATGAATTCGTGAGCAGTATGAGCTTTCAGCCAGACCTACGACGCGCCCTGCTGTTCCTGGCTCTTATCCACATCATTTTCTAACTTCCCCACCGATATGTTACCGCTGCGGCGTCGAAGGTCACATCGCCAGGTACTGCTGCAGTAGGTTCCCGCCACGCTATAACCGCCCGGCGCTTCCAACAGCACCCAACAATCGACAATACAGCCCCGTGTTTCAGCAATTCAATACTCCACGTGGGTATTACCACAACATCCAGAACGACAATCTCCGCGACCATGCCCCTGCATCTGATCTAAGTGTTACTCATCCACCCGCCTTCCGTGCGCGTCGTTCTCCATCACCGCGACGGCGCTCCATGTCGCTTAGGCAGGAAAACTAGCCAGCGCGACCAATGGGGTGAGGCCGCTGGAAATGGGCTGTGTGCCAACATCCCTCCAACAACAATGCTCAAAGACAAAATTCATGTGTTTATTGATGGTGTGTGTACATTAGCTTTGGTGGATACGGGTGCGACTGTGTCTGTGATGAGTAATCGGTTGAGGCGCTTGTTAGGACGCAAAGTGATGTTTGAATGTGACCGTGCTTCAACGTTTTGTGGTCTTAGTCGAGACGCGTTGCGGCCTCTGGGTGTGTGTAATGCGCAGGTGTCTGTGGGTGGTGCAATATTTCCAGCCGCATTCGTCGTCCTACCCCACTCTACGCATAACATCATTTTAGGAATGGACTTTTTGAAGTTTTGTGGTGCTACCGTGGACTGCCGAAGTCAAGAGGTTCATTTTGACGGCTCGCATCTGCCGACTCTTTTTGAAAGCGGCCGTAATGAAGTAACAGTTTTTAGTGTTACCGAAAACACAGTAGTTCTACCCTTGTCAGCCATGTTCATCCCCGTATCCGTTCCACTTCTTCAACAGGTTTCATTTCAGGCCGTGGTGCACACAGTTCACTCTGCATGCCTGAAGAAAAATGTTATAATTCCTGATTGTATGATATCCGTGCATCACGGTAATGCCTCGTTACGGACAATCAATCCATCATTCGAGTCCGCAGTTTTACCCACCGGATTGAAGCTTGCCTCCTGTGGATCCGATGCGCCCCGCGTTGTTGCTTTGGTAACAGATGCTACGACTTCCACCGTACCTCCGGCTGCTGATGAAACTTCGAGCTACCATACGATCAGCGCCGATCTCAGCTCACCTCAACGCCGTACGCTTGCGGATATTCTACCCTTTTCGCCTATGTTTCATTTTCTCAAACAGATGGACCAACCTCCTGCCCCGTACCTCGGACACATCATACCATCGACACTGGTTCGGCTCTTCCTATCCGTCAAAAGCCATATCGCGCGTCCCCATCTGCGCTCAAAGTAATTCATAAGCAAGTGGAGGACATGCTACGGAAAAAGGTTATACAGGAGTCATCTAGCCCTTGATCAGCCCCTGTTATTCTCGTTCGCACGAAAGACTGTTCGTGGCGATTCTGCGTCGATTATCGGCATCTAAATTCTGTTACGAAAAAGGACGTCTATCCTCTTCCTCGCATAAAAGACGCCCTCTACTGTCTCTCTGATGCGTCTCATTTTTCTTTTCTTGATCTCAGATCTGGCTGCTGGCAAATTCCAATGGACTCTGCGGATAAGAAAAAAGCAACCTTCGTAACGCCAGATGGCCTTTATGAAATTATTGTTATGCCATTCGGGCTGTGCAATGCGCCTGCCACATTTGAACGATTTACGGACGCAGTTTTACGTGGCTTAAAATGCGATATTTTTCTTTGCTATCTGGACGATGTCATCACATTTGGGAAGTCCTTCCAAGAACACAATGACCATCTAATACGCGTCTTGAATTATCTGCGCAACGCCGCCCTAATTCTAAACTCGAAAAAGTGCCATTGTGGAGAGCGCAAAGCGCTGTGCTAGGACACCTTGTCGATGGTGATGGTGTAATGCCGGATCCCCCGAAAACTGCCGCTGTTGAGTCTTTTAAACCCCCGCAGACAGTGAGGGCGTTGCGCAGTTTTCTAGGGTTGTGCTCGTGTTTTAGACGCTTTATACATCGCTTTGCTGACTTTGCTTACCCATTGACGTGCCTTCAGCACAAAAACTCCACTTTTGACTGGACACCAGACTGCGACGGGTCATTCCGTCAACTGAAGTTTATTTTAATATTGAAAGCTATCCTACGTCAATTCGAGCCTGTGGCAATGACAGAAGTACCCACGGACGCTAGTGGATTCGGTCTCAGTGCAGTCCTTGTCCAACGGCACGATGGACGAGAGCATGTTATCGCGTACGCGAGTCGTACCCTGAGCTAGCCGGTGCGAAACTACACAGTCACAGAACAGGAATACCTGGCTGTCGTTTTCGCCGTGCAGCATTTCTGTTCGTATTTGTAAGGACGGTCCTTTACTATCGTAACTGACCATCATTCACTCTGTTGGCTGCAGAACCTTCGAGACCCATGTGGTCGCCTCGCACGCTGGGCCCTCCGGTTACATCAATATGACTTTGCCGTGGTGTACACAAAAGCGGGAGGCGTCATGCATACGCAGATTGTCTTTCTAGGATGCCAATGGCCACGCCCGGATCTGACATTGACGATTTCGACGATTACATATTGACCCTCGAGGCAACGTTCTTCGACAGGAATGTTTTCAAAATAGAACAACAAAGGGATAGCAGTCTCCAGCCTCTCTTTGCTGCCTCCAAGCCAGCGCAGCTACAGGCCATTTTTGTGAGCGTAATGACCTCCAATGGAAAAAGTTATTTGCCTGTCGGCCAGCGATATTTACTCGTCGTTCCCAAGATGCTTTGCACGGAAGTATTGCGCGTCATGCATGATAATCCAACTTCTGGGCATTTGGGATCCGTTCGAACACTCCACCATGCTCAAGAGAGATTTTACTGGCCCGGAATGCACTCGACTATTGAACAATACGTTGCCAGTTGCAAGCAATGTCAACGCCACAAACGTCCCACTGCAACTCCATCTGGCTTGCTGCATCCTGTGAAGACCCAGACAGCTCCGTTTGATCAAGTAGGCATAGACCTCGTATGTCCGTTTCCGAAGTCCTTGGATGGAAATCGCCGGATTGTAATCTGTGTGGACTACCTCACACGTTACTGTGAAACCACCGCTATTCCGTCTGCTACGACCCATGAAGTGTCGCTTTTCCTGCTGCACTCAGTTATTTTACGACACGGGTCGCCACGAATTGTCATCACTGCTCGGGGCCGACAATTCACCGCTTATGTTGTTTAAGAACTTATGCGTTTATGCGCCGTAACTTCCCGACACTCAACGCCATACCATCTCCATACAAATGGCTTGACTGAGTGCGTAAGCAGATTGCTTATAAACATGCTAGCCATGTATGTGGATGCAGGGCATAAGAACTGGGACACTATACTACCCTTCATCACATATGCGTTAAATACCGCCACGCATGAGACGACTGGGTGCAGTCCACTCTTTCTGCTGTATGTCAGACCGCCATGCTACTCCCTGGATAATATCCTCCCCTTCTCAAGCCGTGAAGATCCCTGCCTGGCTGAGACCCTCTGTCTCTCCGAAGAAGCTAGGAGAATCGCCCGCTTACGGTCTGGTAGTCACGAGAACGTTCCAGAGCACGATACGATGCCAGTCACCGGCGTGTAACGTACTCCACTGGGGATTTAGTCTGGCTGTGGCGTCCAATTCTGCGCCGCGGCCTACACGAAAAACTCTTGGCCCACTATGACGGCCCATATGTAGTTGTCAAACGCATCAGTGATTTAATGTATGCAATAACCCGCCTGGCAGCATCGGCTCATCGGTTTGCCAAAACGGAACTATGTCATGTTGCCCGCTTGAAGCCGTGTCAGCCTCGCACGACTCACGAACACGCCCGGAGGGCTTCGTCTGAATAGGGGGAAAATGTCGCGCTACTGACGACGACAAATTATTGTGACGGTGTGGGAGAACAGGAGGAGGAAGAAGCGTTGGTTTCTGCGAGCTAGTAGGCTTCATCTTGTCCCGCTAACTCAGTGCTGTAAATAAACGCCTCTTATTTAATACACCGTAACAATATATATATATATATATATATATATATATATATATATATATATATATATATACAGACCCACAGCGCAAAAGAAAAACGAGTAAGAGGACATAAATACATTACCTTATCTATAAAAAAGATTGTGCCAATATAGATACGTTACTCTACTCATATTGCTGTACATAAAAGTTAGATATAAAAAAATAAAATCATTTTAATAAAGTAATGAACTGCATCGGCATTAATTGCCACTTTACAAGGACAAACATTTCGTAGTCCTTAGTTTGTTGCAATGGCCACATCACATCAGCACATTAACGCATCAGCTTCTAAGCGGCTGTCAAATCCTTTGCCTCACTTCTACGTTCTCCTTGGTCATCCTGAATAGCAACTATTCTGGTGCAGACGAAGCCAGCCCAGTTTTGTACACCGAAATGTTGGCCATACTTGTGTGCCAGTCACAGCCCTAATCTAGATGATATCGGTTTCTCCAGCTGCAAGCTTAAACATCCGACGTGTCGCGAAGACATTACCTCCTCACTGTGACCAATTCCTTGTGCCAGGCGCCTGCAGGTGCTGCAGGTATTTCGCAGTGGTGTCTTTGCTATGCCAACGCAAATCTGTACGGTGGCCTCGAACTAAATACTCTGTTAAGTGGGGATCCAGACACCGGTAGGGAGCAGGATCGGAGAGGGGTGGCTTAGCTTGAAGACGGCTATTTCGAAAACGCACTTCCTCATTCTCAGCCCTCGGTCCGCATAATGGGAACTCCTTTACAATCTCGCCCCCTTGGCAAAGAGAACCCATCCTGGCGACTCAATGAGACGAAAGAATAGCAGGATCGTAATAAGGCTTCAAATGGTCGACGTGAACGATCTTACGCCCACGGCAGCGAAGATTGGTAGAAGCGCTAGCGGTTCTACTACGTAATTTACAGGAGGTATTCTGGAGCACAAAATAGGGCCCGTGGTACGTGGAAATAAACTTGCTGGACAGACCTGGTGCTGGCGATGGGACCCAGAACCTTACGTGAGCACCAGAAGAGAACTCGTGGACAGAGTGACTCTCTGTCGCTGTGCGCTTTTTTCTGGGCTTGCTCTTCCGAAGTAAGCGGGCGAGCCAGCTTGCGGAATTCTTCAGCGTGCCTGACAGCGCCTTAAAGTGCTGAATTCTCTGAGATGTCAAGACGGCAAGGGATGATGGTGTCGAGTGGAGACGATGGTTTACGCCCGTTAAGCAGAAAAAAATGCTGAGAATCTGGTAGTTGCTTGAACAGCGGTATTGTAGGCATAGGGTACAAATGGAAGAAGTTCGCACCAGTCGGAGTGATTGGAGCCGACGTATCTGGCCAACAGTTCACCCGGTGTGCGATCGGAATGCTCAGTGAGGCCTTTGGTTTGAGGGATGTAAGAGTTGGCTGTCCGGTGGATGGTTTGACATTCTTGTTGGAGCGCATCAACAACGTCAGTTAAGAAATATTTGCCTCGATCACTTAAATGTTCACGGGGGGCGCCGTGCCGCAGAATGCAATGGTGATGAGGAAAGAACGTGATATTAGGTGCGGTCCCAATGTGAAGTGCTGTTTTTTCCGCGTAGCAAGTAAGGTGATCGACAGCCACAATGATACAATTAACTACGTGTTTGCATGGCACACATCCATGCACATCGATGCCAACACTATCAAATGGTCAGTCTGAGCACGCAAGAGGCTGTAGAGGAGCCGGCTGATGGAGAGGAGATGGCTAGCGACACTGACAATCGACGCATGAGCGGACATACTTGCGAAGGTGTACATACCGCGCCAGTAAAAGCGCTTTCGTAACCGTTCATAAGTCTTAAATATACCCACATGGCCACAGTGGGGCACGTTGTGGTAAGATTCACAGATATCACTACGGAGGTAGTAAGGTACGACGTGCAGCCACTTACGGCCATCTGGTATATAGTTGCGTCAATAGATGAAACAGTCACGAAGGGCGAAATGCTGCGCTTGAAGACGAAGGGTGCAAGGAGCAGATGAAAGGGACGAGTTCGTGAGATGATCGACCAGAGATGTTAGCCACGGGTCCTTGCGCTGTTCCGATGGCATGTCGTCGATGGACAAGAAAGACATGGTGGAGCTAGAGGCGGAGGACAACCGAGCATCAAGCAGCACCGGCGAGCGAGATAAAGCGTCTGCGTCGGAGTGCTTGCGCCCTGTACGATGGATGATTCGGGCATTTTACTCTTGTAGTCTGAGCGACCAGTGGGCGAGACGGCCGGTGTGGTCTTTCAGTGAAGACAACCAACACAAGCGTGGTGGTCCATAAAAACCTCGACCAGGCGATCATACAAGTTATGGCCGAAATTTCTGAAGCACCCAGAATATAGCCAAGCATTTCGTTTCTCTCACCGAGTCTGGGGTTTGGTCAACATTCGACTTGCGTACGTCACAATGTATTCATAAGCGTCTGGTTTTCGTTAGGCAAGAACAGCGCCAAGGCCGGCGGGGCTGGCATTGGGGTGCTCTTTGGAAGGAGCAACGGGATCAAAATAACGCAGTATGAAGGTTAGGTAAATATTGTGCGTATTTTTATAAAGGCATTATCGCAAGCCGGCGACCAGCCAGAATGAACTTTTTGAGTGCCGAGAAGCCACGTCAGAGGGGCAGTGATGATTGCAAAGTTCCAAACGAAATGCCCAAATATGAACATAAGAGTATAAAGCTCCGTAGTTTCTTTATAGTTGCTGGCTTCGGGAACTCAGTGACAGCGCGGAGTTTCGGTGGATCCCGAAGGATGTCATCCTTTGATACTGAATGCCCTAAAATAGTGAGTTGGCGAGCGGCGAATTGGTACTCTTTTTCAGATTGAGCTGCAGACCGGCGTCGCTAGGGCATTGCAAAACAGTTTCAAGGCGAGTCAGGCGGGTAGCTAAATAGGATTAAAATACGAAGATATCGTTTAGGTAGCAAAGACATGTGTGCCACTTGGACCCGCGGGTAATAATGTTCATCATGCGCTCAAAGGTGGCAGGCGCGTTACACAGGCCAAACGACATACGTTTGAACTCATAGAAGCCGTCGGGAGTAGCAAAAGCTGTCTTGCGACGATCTTCCTCAGCCGTTGTAACTTGCCACAAGCCCAATCATAAATTTATAGAAGAGAAACATTCCGCTCTGTGCAGTGGCCATCGCGTCGTCTATGTGTGATAGCTGATAGACGTCCTTTTGTGCGACCGCATTCAGACGGTTGTAGTCCATGCACTCAGAATCGAGTAGACCCGTCTTTCTTCTTTACTAAAACGACCGCGGGGACGCCGAGGGGCTACTTGAAGGCTGGTGACACCTCTACTGAGCATCTCGCCGACTTGCACATCAATAATGCGGGGCTCCGAGGCTTGTACACGATAAGCACTTTGCCGTAATGGGGCATGCGTACCAGAATAGATGTGGTGGTCAACAGTTGCTGTCCGTCCCAACGATGGCTTCTGTATGTCAAAGGAAGCTCGGAATAGGTTCAGCAAGTCGAGGAACTTGTGTTTTTGTCAGAAGAGAGAGACCACTGTCGACGGCTTTGCAAAAGGCAGTCCTAGGTAATGAAGGGGACGAGGAAAGAGGTGGGCTAAGGGCACTGACGTTGTCTGAGATGGTGACGACACAGGTGGAGAGAGGCGGTGGGACGAAAACAAAATGTTCTAATCGAACAAGTTCGGCTTGCCCAACGCACTCGCCACGTTGCAGTGTGAATGGGTAGAGAGAATCATTAGTAATGGCTAGTTCGGTGCGGCCGCCTGGTACAGTAATGATGGCGCAAGATAGCTTCGCGCTACGAAAAGGAAAGATGGGGGGAAGAGCACTCTACAGTCATTAAGAGAGGCATAATTTATAGGCACAATCGCCGCAGATTAGGGCAAGATATCAGTAGAATCCGCTACGGGGCATTTGACTTCCCTAAGAACGCAAGCGGTGGTCGGTGCAATGCACAGCGGAGGAACCTCGGCTTCGGCACGAGCGCACAGACTTATGGTGCGATTGAGACACAAAAACAAAAAGCATCATACTAAAATATTGTCATGAGAGCAGTCACGGAGAACAGTAAAACTGATCAAGTAGAGATCGTCCTGAATTGTGACTCGAGCCATGGAGGTATCGAGCGGTTGGATGTGCTGAGCAGTGGCGGTGCGCAGAGAAACCACAGAATACGACAGAACAACTTTGCGAAAGTCTAACGTCTGTAACTCACGCAGCAGCACCAGTATGTATAAGCACAAAGGTACAAACATTTACAATGGTAAGTTTGATTAAATTGCTCGGTGACGCAGCAGGACTTTCACTGGTCAATGAAAGCGCAGTGCTTGCCTGTGGAACGGCGTCTAGTGGATTTCCGGCTTTGACGTGGTAGGACGACGACGCATTGGCAACGGCGAGCAACGGCGCGGAGAGGTTTTGCCGTTGGCATGAGAGAAGTGGTCAAAGTGGGACGAGGGCTGAGGCGGCGCACGGAGATCTGACGGCGGCTGCGCGTAGTTGACCGGGCTCTGATTGAAGACGTACAGGGCCGGCGACGGCGGCACAGGCGTGCAACATGGCCAGGGAAGCTACATGCAAAGCAAATCGGCCGGTTGTCAGATGTGCACCAAGGGTGTACAATGGGTGGCGCACGACGCTGTGTGAAAAGTCTCCGCTGAGGCGAACCGTGGAAAAGGCGCATGTGGCGTGCTCTTGCGGCCACCTCAGCATAAAATACTATAGTGAGTCCGGCCGTCGAGTCTGCGTCGGCATGAGTGAGTGGAGCCGCGTAAATTTTTGGTTGTCGAAGGGGCAAAAGTGCTTTGGAAATATGTTCCGAAATAACCTGGCGTATGGTCGGAGCCAGGTGACAGCTGGATTGCAGAACGTTTGGAATTATTGATAATTGCCGGGCAACCTCTCCCCGTACGAAGTCTTTGATTTCTTAAATAACGGTGGAACCGACAATGGCCTCAGACATAGTCGCGGTCGTGGCTTCAAGTTGTCGAGGGTCGACGCGTTGGCAATGAAGGTAGTCGTAGTTTTGAGACTGATAACAACATCAATTACAGTGCAGGGATCTTTGGCGAAGAGCATGAGCAATGCGCATTGGTGGATGCTCCTCACAATGTGGCGAATTTTGTTGGCTTCAAGCATGGATGTATTTACACGATGGCACAAATCTAAAGTATATTCGATGTAGTTAGTGAAAGTTTCTCCCCTTGGCTTTGGGTCGCTTTATTAGCTCTCCCCTTTTGTTTATCAACTTCCAATCAAAAACCATTGTTCAAGGACCTATTTATTTATATCTCTCATTAGATTACCTTTCTCTACCCGCCATTTATATGTGGTGCGAGAGGAGGCTGTCTATGGACTCCAACATACTACATGTCTGCTTCACCCCTTCGCGCAAACGGTGATCATGTTGTTGAGCTTCAAGACGTCATCCTACTTATTGTGGATGCTTACGCGTTCGTACGACGAAAGCCAGTACTTCACGTCCTGATCATCGGTACCTCTAAAGACCGCCGGCTCCCGCTGTCAAAGCACCTCGGAGCGTTGAATAGAAGGTACACATGGAGCGGAGCTGGCAGGGCTGGTGCTGGGGGCAGTCATTGAGGTCAACATTCGACATCTGCGGAGCTCAAGGGTGAGGAAATGAAGAAAAAAATTCTGTGACCTCTACCAAGTCTTAAGCGGGGATCCTGGCACTGGTAAGAGCAGGACCGCAGCGGTGGTGGCTTAGCTTGTAGACAGCGAGTCCGCAAAAGCACTTCCTTTCTCGGCCATCTGTCCACAAAATGGCAACTTCTTTACAACTGAATAAAAATTATAAAATATTTTAGTTCACTCAAGGCGCATCACGCCTTTTTACTTTAAAGCCTCAGAAACTCCCGCAAATGCCTTAAAAGAAACACCAGATGGCCGGAACATATATAATCACTGGTCCTCTCCCACATGACAATCCCCTAGTAAAATTATCCCTCATTCTTCTCAATCATTTCCACCATGCTCCCTAAGAAGCCGAATCACTAACTGATTTCCTGATACATAATATTTTCCAACTGTTTAAATTGCAGTACAAATATTTGTCAGAGTGCTCTCAGTTGATATATGATAATTATCTACACTCTCCTTCGTTTTTCATTCATATAATTGTCCCTCGCCCAGTGGCTACTTAATCGTAGGCACGCCCACAGACGTTCCTGCTTAGCTTAAGGCATACAACGGGGACCCGTGAAGTTCTTGCTAATCGCAGGCCCTTAAGCAGGCCTCCATGCCTCGTGAGCAGGCTGGCCGCGCTGCAGATAACTGCGAGAAAATCAGGTGGCCTCATTCGAGAACGGCGAATTTTACTGCTGCCAACGTCTCTCTACTACCGGTCCTGCGACCGATTGCCAACAGCGCACCTTCCTCTCTATATTCTGCCAGTTTCTAATGCGCGAACCTCCACGCTTCGTGCGAGCACATACTCATACCTGCACGCACGCACACAGCGTTCCTTATGTCCGTGCTACGATGCGATCAAATCGCGTAAACTACACTACTATCACTCCACCCACTTAACGCCACGTCAAACTTCATATCATTATAAGATACGACGGAGCAAGAAAAAAAGAAAACAAAATGAAGACAAAACGCGTCACTTTAGCTGCTCTCAGGAAAATATTTGGAGTTATTCTAGCGCATTCCTGTCCGCCCGTGTACAGCTCCAAGCCTGTAAAAGAGGTTGTTTGTTGCTTCGGCCTTCGATTCACTTCGCGACAGTTGCTTTTGAGGACATTAAAATGTGTGTGTTTCTTCACTTCTCGTTGTACCTCTTTTTACCACGAGTGTAACCAGACAACGCTGCATCCTTGGTCTATGAAGCCACTGGAGTGTCACAGGGCGTCCTCCGGACACCTACACAAGTCCGAAGTACGCCATCAACTTTAACCTGACAAGCACAGCCTTCTGTCTGCCAAATTGAGAGCTGCTTGCGACGGGTACAATCCTGCCGCTGCACTTACGCAGGCTTACTGCAGGTCGTTTATGCTTTTGAGATGACCTACCAATCGCCTACCTCCACGCTAAAAGCTGTGTCGAACATTAGAAGCAGTTTCGGAAGTTTAAGACGGACAGTTGAAATTTGGTACACAAGCAAGAAGTATGCAAGGCGGCGACGACGTTGCGAATGCGACTAAGCTGACTATCTAGCTCGCTCTTAGGAACGCCGGCCTTTGCAACTGCAATGTGTCAGTAAAGATACTGCCATGTGAATTGAATAATTCACTACATTCTATAAGTAGTTATTTACAGACACTGCAAAATGTATGCTGAACATAGATTTACATATTAAAACTACGCAATAAACTTAACACACTACATTCAAAATTAATAGCAACAGTAATTGAAAACTATTGGTAATACCAGTGTTGAGTGACAACCAAGTGTGCTTAATTACTGTGTATTAAGTTAGCCAGATTTCGGAAAACCGCTTTAATTAGGGATATATATATGTCCGAGGTATATAAACAAGATGTTCCATGACACCTGCCTTCGGAAGGCTTTTCTACAAATGCTCAAAAAAGCTCTTCTTTCATCCACGCGAGTTGTTTTGGACATGGGTTAAAACATTCAGGTCGAACCACCTCTTTTTGACTCTAGACTAAAACAGTTCAGTTCGTTGCGCGTTTTCGACTTAGGACACCCATCGCTGCTGTTCAGGGTCTATATCCAGTGCTCCTATGATTGCAGTACCATATGCCAGCTGCAGCAGACCCTTTCAAGGAAGGCAAACTGTAAAATAAATATTTTAGGAGCTAAACTCTCGTTTACCCCAAAATTACGTAATCGCAGTGCAATGATGAACATATCGGATTCTACGAATGGAAATCTTTTCAGTGATATATGCCTAGGTCTGCAGCATAAAGTTGAATTTTTATTCACATTTACTATATATAGATATTTAAGAAATACTAAGACATACATTTATGGAAGTCATACTCCAATAAGCTCTACAAGGATACATAACTACTTATGTGGCGTAAAGTTTGCAATCAGCATCAACTGCATAGCATCAATCCTTTATTTTCTGTAATTAGTTAAGCGCAACATTACTCGACATAATCTGGCCAACGATATATTACTGCATTACTAAAGTTCAACTTTTAAATGACAAGAATCCAGACCTGCCATTAGTCCAGTGAAATTACACTCGATATATACTATTCAGCGGTATAATACTGAAACGTCTACCGTGTAGTTAAATGTCACCAAAATAAATAATTGAGGGTAATTACGACGCCTATTTAGTATAGTGGCCAGTTATAAAAGCTAGGTATGTCATCTGGTCATGCACTAGCTCACCATAGCACACTCTATTAAGCGAGAACTGTTGCTAGGCGTGCCAGATCCCAGTTTGTCTTTGAATGACTTGAAGGCCATTCTAAGATAGCATAGCTGCCTCTTGGTTTGCACCTAGAGTATTGGAGTTTACACTGTATAAGGATGACCGCCGATTTAGCCTCGTTACGCTAATGTGAATTCGGGTAAGATAGCAATTCAGTGTTTACTTTTGTGTCGGGTCACACATACAGATTATAAATAGTCGTAACTACGGCTTTACGTGGAAGCCCAACTTTAACCACTTTAACCAAGTCCCGTTCGCATTACATAGAAATAGTATGGCTGAATCGCTATCCAAGCGTTCAGGTGCGATCGATTCCCGTGTCAAAAGGGCTGATCAAGTTTTCAGTTCCTGTTTAATCGGTCATGACTTCCTGGAGTGACCTTAAACAATGCACCGGCCAGACACTACCCGGCCATGCCCCATCAAAACTGCTACCTGCAGGGCACATTTGTGATAAGGCACGAACAAATCTTCTAGAAATATGGTAATGGTGATCTTAGTCTTAAGCACACTAAAACGTTTCTTGGCTCTTTCGTATCAGTTTTGACTAACACAGCGCGATCCCATCACTACATGAGCCTTCGTTTACGAAGCCTATCATATCTGATGCATCACCTAGAAACCTATAACGTCTTACAATTTTCAATTCGCATTTGTTTTTAAGCATCTTCATAAATGCTATACTGTGGCAATGGTGGGCTGCATATAAAAATTGGGGTTATCGTTTAATTTACAATTTAATTGGCTCCCAAAGCTGAAGCGCGGATCTTTGTCAGCTGCTGTATGCAATTCGCTATCATATCATACTTTGATTTTTTAGCGCAAGGACATCTTCCCAGCAGTCAAACTCCAAAGTCTTCAAAAGTCATCATTAATAACACCTCGAACTTACATGGCTTTAGTCTCCTTTTCCTTCAACTGCCAAAGATTCAGCTGTGTCTCCACAGTCAGACTACTAAATTCCTCAAAAGCCTTTTTATACTTCTCAGCGAAAAGAACTTGGAAGCGCTATTTCGCAATGCTGTGGCGCATTTCATCATAGAAGGCATTGTCAGGCATTTAGGAATTATTATCACGAGTTGCTTTGCATGTTAAAGGGCCACTGTCCAGAGAACGACCTTTTAAACAAATGATCCCAGTGTTTCCATCAGGTAGCGGAGATAGTCTAGATAGGGGAGATAGTGCGTTATTAGTTACACTTTTCAAAAACATTTTGCGATCTTGCGTTCTGGGGGAAAGTCTCACAGTCACCGGGGAAGAAAATATTTTCGACCAGAGGATGGAAAGTGGGCCTTTAAGAGTGAACTGACTTCTCCATGTTTCTAGGCTATAGACAGCTGCAGCAAGTTAACCTTCAGAAATGTGAAAGATTCAAAACAATCAATTCCTCAATATTTAGTTCCACGGCAAAAACACTTCGTCCTCTCTAACTGCCCACAGATTTGTGGAAAATTCGATCAATAAAATCTTGATAATTGTAAATGAGAAGTGAAAGAAACTACAACTGAGGTATAGTTACTGAACGTTGGTTTTTATCAAGGTGTTTTTATTTAACTAAGCGGAAATAGTACTTGTATAGCGACCCACAAAACCAGCTGCCGGATATACCGCTCTGCTTAAATGAAGAGTGAAACGTGCATGCTGGATTTATATAAGCTGTGTACATTTCTTCAGTACAAAAGCACGATACCGACCGCTCAAAATACGAGGGCCCATTTCCTACCGCTGCAGTTGGTTTAGTTACAGCGCTCGTACTCACCAGTTTGTCGATTAATACTGGACGTTTTGTCTTTCTGTGCAACAAACGACGCTGATCTTGTACAAAGCATCGAAACAGTAAGAAACATGCATTGTTTAAGCCTACGGTCTTTCTCTCGTCAGTCGCGTTCAGATTTAGCTTCTTGCCAAACCTGAAAGGGTAACTGAACATGTTGAAACTGGTGCATTGAAATGTTTCTACATTATTGATTCTGCGACTGCATGCATTTGTGCAGAATTCCCCTACAACTGTTGATATTGTATTGACCCTGCCCTTGTCAATCTAGTTGCATACACCTGTATGCCTCGCCTGAGCATAGTATCCTATTGGTCCAATCTTACAGCCTGCATACTCCAACTCATATTATAGTTCTTTGCGCGAGATGTCTTGCTTTTCGAACACTTTGATTCCTATGTCAAATAAATTTTTATGACAGAACAGAGGAATATGCTCCTTCTTCTGATCCCTTGTATCGTGAGAAAGCTCCCCGGTATCCTGTTCAACAATCACTTTACCTATATCTGTTGTGTACACTATACTAATATACTTGAAATAACTGTTAATTTGTTTGGCCTAAGGCCACCCTCTTCATTTAATTAAGTATACCATATCTGTATATTTTATAACTCTGCTTCATCTCTTATTGATGTCTTGTGGAGAGTCAGCTTGCCTTCAGGTTCCTTTCGTTTCCTCCAGTGTAGATACTAAGGTGTTTTATGTTTCGCACATAGTCTTCTGGTTGTTCCATTGCGGGGGACGCATGGGACTATGAAGTAAAGCGTGCTTGTGGGCAGGGGAATATTTCAGAGAAAATTAGTATCTTGCGCTCTGGTTACTGTATCGAACGGTGTGCTTTACAGTTTGCCTGCATTTAAAGATGGCCTCCGTGACCAGGATCGAGACGGCGAACTTGGGATTTGGAAGCGATAGGCAGAAACCACTGGAGTACGTCGGCGGGTCGCAAACTACCGTTGTTTAATTATAGTCAGCTGCTGTAAAAAATGGTGGTGCGAAGCTGCCCGTGTACTACTGTGCAAAACCGCTGTGCAAGTACCGCTTTTCTGCCTTGTGGTCTATCGCTGTACCCTTTTGAAAGGCTTAATACGTGGCGCAGCGCTGCAACATAACGCGTGCAGCAGCAATTCATCTTTGGCCTGCGGTCTTCGTGATGTTTAAACTTAAGCTGTTTGTTGTTACACTAACTTTGACCCTTGATGCGAACGCGATGCAATAACATAATGCATTTTTCCATTATCCCTTATCCCTTCACGGTGTGAAAAAAAAGTGATCGGAGTAGGAACCGAACCGACATCTAATGCCCGATTACCCGCTTCGGGTTTTTCACTGCACCTCTGAGGCCTCTATTTTGCTCCGGCACTCGCATATGTCGTATCAGTAATTACCCATCATAGGAAGAACAGCAAAATTTAATATACAGGCAGATATAAAAAGGGGGCGGGGGGGGGGGGGGGGGACGAATACATTCCACCGATTACACAACGATTCATTGCAGGCTTAGATATGTTCAGTGCCGTGCACAAGAGCTGTATCCTAGCACCGCTCGCACCTTTGTGTCTGGACAATCATTCCCTGTCTGATTGCTGGCGTTAGCAGCAATGTGGGATAAATCAGTATGCGCTATTTCACTAAGCATGAATGATAACTTATCGGGGGAATGCAAAGAAAGCGGACCCAAGACCACATATTAACGGCTTTTTCATTGGCCGAATCGTTGAGATAAAATTTTTTTACCGCAGCGATTGAGCGACAGCTGCGAGTGTAAAATTTCCTGACTTTGCTTTATCTGCATGGGACAATGCAAGGATGCAGTTCCTATGTCACTGAGTTAGCACACAAGTCCTCCGAGCGTATATGCTCCAATGCATTTTAACCCAGTGGTAATGTGTACCTGCAGAGTGTCGTATAAACTACATTTGAATGAAAACTTCGTTGGCTGTGTTGGATTATGCTCCCTTATTTGTAACAACTGAATTAATTCATTTCGGATAGAAACAGCTTTCCTACAATATAAAATAAAGTGTCAAATAAAATATATGGCATAAACCCGCTGCCTTCAGTCAAAATCAAATATGGGTGACTTTCCCTACCGCCCTTAAATTGCAACATTTGTGACAAAAAAGTGGGCTCTCACGCAGACTTCAGAAATGTAATTAGAAATTCTGTTGTTTCTTTTTCAGGATTCCTTCTGCTGTATACTTCTCAGACATGCTCGGACGAAGGCCGTACCGCCAAGTTATTGATGGCGTTCCTAGGTGTCCTAACATCAACCCAGACCTACTGAGGAAAAACCTTTCGTTCCGTGCGACGAAAGGCGATGTCCTTCAAATATCATACCCGAAAAGTGGAACGCACTGGCTTCATTACATCACGCAGCTAATTATTACGAAGGGGAAGCCCGTCAGTACGTTCAGCGAGTTTTCCCGCCATTGCCGTGTAGTAGAGTATACCGAGTGCGCTGACTGGAAATCTGATCTTCCTGCGAGGCTCTTCGTCACGCATCTACCACTCCGTCGGGAGACCATGAACGATGATGCCAAGTATATATACATGGCTCGAAATCCGTGGGATGTCTGCGTCTCTCTATACCGCATGATGTCAGACTTAAGTGTCTACCAGTTTCAGGACGGTACATTCGAGGAGTTCTTTGATGCCTTCGTCGAAGGTGATCTAGGTCACGGCAGCTACTTTGACCACGTAATGTCCGGATATGTCTTGAGGCAGGAGCCGAACGTATTTTTTGTGACTTACGAAGAGCTCACAAAGGACACACAGAGAACCGTGCTCAGGCTAGCTCACTTTTTGGGCGAGCAATACGGACGAGCATTAGAAGAGGATGAGCAAATGATGTCGAACGTGCTTGAATGGTCAAAATCAGAAAATATGAAGAAGATCGTTGTTCTTGACCTGGCAGTGAACGACACTCCTGAGTGGCAAGACTTTGCCTCGAGAACCAGCATGAACAGCAAGACTGGTTACGCGGGAGACAAAAACAAGTACGCAATAGTCAAAGACGCCAAGGTAGGAAGCTGGAAGAATTACTTCACCCCGCCACTGCTGGCTCGCTTCGAAAAAATTATACAAGACCAAGGAGAGAAGGCTGGGTTTTTACAGCTTTGGTCTGATATTCACAAAGAGGTGATCTCTTTGGCGCGCCTCTCCAAGTAGTTTCTGCCGATAATGTGACCGCTAAACATCAGTGAGCAGTTGCGTCAGCGATCAATTTCCTTTTTTGATTAAGACGTGAAATTCTGAAAGCGTAACATGCTTACACCGTAAAGACAACCCTGCCCTTAGGACAAAATAATAAATGTCTGGCGAAGTAACAGTGACACGAGTAAAAACTGCGCACGCATACTCTAAAATGAGGAGCATGTCTTTAGCCAATTAAAACAGTGAAAACCTGAACCGTCTCCACGTCACTTGTACTGCCGCTATAAGTATTCATTTATTTTTTCACGCCATTCCCTACAAACGTAAACTGCTTTTTATTTATTAGCACACTTTTACTACCACCTCAAACAGATAGGATATCTGTCCAACTGTCTTAGTACCACCTCAAGCAGATAGGGTATCTGTCCAACTGAGCGCCTTTGCTAAAAAGATGGCTAATTCACACAATTTTTATTTGCTTATTCCGTCTTATTCGCTGTGTCAGTCGTAAGAAATTTATTTGCTTATGTACTCTGCATAGTAACCTAACTGTACGAATCCTGCGGGAGTTGATTAAGTGTGAAAAAGCAGTGTATGTATAATTTTTAAACAAATCTGCAATATTGTCGTGAATACTCTACAAGGACGTATTTATTTTTCCACACTTGCTGTTTTACGTGGCGTCATTATTCCCCTCACTTGCCACCCTGCGGCCACACTGTCGTACCTATCGCGGCATTCACAAGCACTTTGTTGTTAGCAAGGTCATTTTATTAGTTTTAGCATGGTTCCCCAGGGTTTCTTTTATTAGAATTCCGAAACTTTAAGGCTCTTATCATGTCTGCTAATAATGCTGCTAACTCTTAACGCTCGCAGCAGCAAGTGCTGGGTAACTGCTTAGGTTCCATGTCAAGTGCGAAACCTGACAGCGATCATGACTACTGCTTTGCGTTAGCCGTACTTTGTGACACATCGAACTCACAGCAAATGACTCCGCAAACATGGCTCCTGACAGTAAATTGTGTAATCATGTGAACGTTTCCCTGTGAATCTTATAAGAACATTCACTGGACAGGCGGCATTTAAATTGTTTCACGAGGAGACCAATAACTGCTGCCTCCAAATTTTTCGGCTCCTCCAGAAACGGGGCCGCATCCTATTAATTACAGAAAACATTTTCTGGCAAAATGGCAGCTGCCCCGCTTGTAGCTCACTTAGCTGGTGCACGCCTGTGTGGCTTCGGCAAGCCGAGGCAACGGCGTTGAAATGTGCCGAAGGAATGCTCAAAACTGCTTGCTTTTCTCTGAGCTACCTTTTGAGGATCTGTGATCAATAATATAAATATCACCGCAACGTTGTTTATAGACCTTATACAAAAACTAGCGCCCCCTCGCTCCGACCGCATGCGTTTTCGTCATGTTGGCGGAATATGGATACACCAGCAGCACTATGGCAGGCAGTGTTCGCCACAAACGTTGCTATTTATCACCTTCTAATGTGCCCACACTGCTCTGCGCCTTCATGTACACAAACCTATATATAGCTACGAATAAGCAGGAAACAAAGTGAGGGCGACAGCTTCGTAGTTGCGAATAATGCTCTGAATTATTACCTGGCTCATGTGCGCCTTGTATGGAATGTGTGTAAATAATGTCTGCAGTGGGTGCGTAGCTTATGCTGAGCATTATAGCCGAATGGTTGTTTATGTTTGGATATCTTATGTCGAGCGTAATCACCCTTTATTTATTTCCGGTCTCAATTGATGGCCGTTAATTAGTTAATTGGGATTGAGTTGAACTTTGTGCTACATGATTAAATTTTAAATCTTTGGATAGCTTATGGCGAGGACAATTCCATTTAACTATGGTATATATTAATTTTTAGAGTTAATTAGTAACTTTGTCTCGGCTGAAATTTACTCGACATCAGCAAATATATCGTTGGATAGCTTCTAGCAAGTATAACTGAAGTACACTAATTCAGTTCTTTGTTGATAACCGTTAACTAGGAGATTTAATTGACATATTTGAGATTAACTTTTGGCTACCCTTCATGGATCACTGCCTTGTCATGGCGGAGGAGCTTGCGAAACTCGATGAAGTCGCGAGCTGTGCTGTGTAGGGCCACCCAAGATAGACAGGTCACGGCAGAGAGTTCTGACAAAATGTGATTCACTGGAGAAGATAATGGCAACCCACACCAGTATTTCCTGCCAAGAAAACCCTATGGCCAGTCACAATTTAAACTGAACAATAAAAAGACAAAGATCATGGCGTCTTGCCCTATCAAGTCCTGGAGCATCAATGGACAAGATGTGGAAGCTGTGACAGATTTTCTCTTCTTGGGCTCCAAGATTACCTCGGAAGGAGACTGCAGCCATGAAATTAGGAGACGCCTGCTTCTGGGAAAGAGAGCAATGGTTAGCCTTGACCGCCTAGTAAAGAGCAGAGACATTAGTCTGCCAACCAAGATCCGTATAACTCGTGCTATGGTCTTTCCAGTTGTGATGTATGGATGCGAGAGTTGGACTGTGAAAAAGGCTGACCGCCGAAGAATTGACGCGTTTGAATTGTGGTGCTGGCGAAGACTCTTGAGAGTTCCTTGGACTGCCAGAAGATCAAATCAGTCGATATTGTCGACCATAAACCCTGACTGCTCATTGGAGGGTCAAATTTTAAAGTTAAAGTTCAGCTACTTTGGTCATCTCATGAGAAGAGAGGAGTCGCTTGAGAAAGATTTGATGTTGGGAAAGGTTGAGGGTCGCCGGAGAAGGGGTAGGCAGCGAACGCGTTGGTTAGATGGCATCCTCGAGGCACTGCAGATGAAGTTATGTGATGTTAGGAAGTTAGTGAGAGACCGGAAAGCGTGGCGTGACATGGTCCATAGGGTCACGAAGAGTCGGACACGACTGAACGACTAAACTGAACTAAACTGATCATTTAAAAAGCCTCGTCTACTAGAATCTAGCTCTAGTCTAGAACTCTAGCTCTGAAGAACGTAAAAACGATGTAAGTCTGATGAAGCAGCCTCTAACCGAGCTAAGGGTTATCCATCTGGGTTAAAGAACACACAGCAGACGCGAAATACAACAGAATGATAGCCATTAGCAGCACATCGGGTGCCATAAAGGCTCGAGCAGGTTTTCTAGCTGGGATCACGATACGAGGACAGCGAGAAGCTCTACAAGGTGTTTAGTTTTGCTGGTGAGATAATAATTCAATCGCAGAAGTTACATCATAGAAAAGGACCAAAAGCTAGCTCTTTGCTTGTCGTATAATTTGCCAACGAGCACTCCGTGGTCTGCTAGGAGTATTAGAGCACAGTGCATTAGTTTGCTAGTAGTTTCCTACCCGAGACTATGCGCCTGGCGCTTCGGCTTCGTGGTCCTTTTTTATCCGTAACGCTGAGTGTACTTTTTTATAGGTGTTACAATTTTTCTGTTTGCGAAGTGTTATAGGCGAAAGAATCTGGAGCAGACCTTCAGCTAGCCCCCCGAACGCAGTCACGCAAATCCCTCATTCACCGCTCGTGCTCAGCTTTTCATTCTTCGTGCATATCGAGAAGATCATATCTTCTAAGCCGAACTGTCCTAGCTATGGTGCGCCAACACTCCAGCATAGGCAGCCATGGTTAGACCGTCACTCTGCCAATTACCTGCTATAGCGGCTCCGAATTGCGAGCAGCGATGCAAATTATCAGGCCATTTAGGCGCATCCAAGCTACACCAGGGTTGTGGTGCGCGCAGTTATAAAGGGCTACGAATTAATTTTGAGCAACTTGGAATACGTGCAGGAAATCTCTACACATGGGCGGTTATATTTTCAATCCTATAAAAGAAATGGGGACTGCAGCCGGTTCCTTTGGCTAGGCAGCGTAGCATCTTTGGTCAGCCTTCAACACTTCAGCAAACAGGAAGTTTCATCAAAGTGTACTCGTAATTGAGTGTGTGATCGTGATCTGGCGTTGTCCGTGCAATGCGGGTGCGGAGTTTGCCATTAATTTCATTATATGATCGTCGAAGCAAAAAGTAAACAAACCGGCGCAAACAGTGATGAATAGGTGTCGCCTTCCGAAGATTCAGAAGGGTGATTCGGCAGACGAAGGAATTTTATGGCAAGTCAAGCAGTCTTGATTTTGAACGAAGAGGAAAGATATATTTACAGATTATGTGCAAAGCCACCTGAATTTACAATGGAGGCCTCAAACAGGGCTGCCACCGCTCTAGCAAAAGGGTACACTTGATGCACAAAACATCTCACAAAACATACACAAAACATCAGAGAACTGCTTTCTCACACAGAGGGAAGCTTACGGGCCGAGCACAGAGTCGCCAGTTGTGCTCGGCTGGACAGAACTGCTCAACCGGGTCTGATTGCTGCTTTTTCATGGCAGCGACAAACAAAGACATAAGGGCGGTCGCTTTACATGATCCGCCTCAACATTACGCAGCCAATAAAACCCGTTGATTAAGACGACGCAACCCCGGTGGGTTGGCCATAATCTGGGACCCAGGTCTTTAATTCCTTAAAATAAAAACGCAGCATACATGCCGCACGCTCTCTTCTCTCGAGGGTTCAACCTCTCCCCATCGGCGCTCGTCCTCCTTTCTCTATCTTACTGTCGACATGGGGAAACAGCCATGCCGCTGCCGCATCTCCCGATGTAGCACCGCGGAGTGTTTGAGACAAAGACACTGTTCCGTTAGCCACAAGGGGCCAGGGTGAAATACTGTCAGTGGCCATTAGCGAGAGGGGCTGGTCGCCATCGCTGCTGCCCGATCCGGGAGAGGCACCGCGGGTGGGCAAGGTCAGATCGCGTTTCGTTTAGGAGGAAGATCGAAACTGCTCTATAAACAGCGCCGTCCCGCGCCTCCAATTTTCTGGCTCAATAGAGCTCAGCTGGAGTGTCTTCGAGACGCCATGTGTCGGACAGCTCCATTGACAGCCGAGTTGATTCGTTAGCGGCGCCATATGGGGGACCGCCGAGGAAGCTGTGCTCCAGCGCTTTTCTGAAAAACAGACCCTCCCAGGCAGAGGGAAGCGCAGCTATTGTCGCGCCCCGAAAGTCTTCCAACGCCTGGGAGGTGATAAAAACGAAACCTTCCCGCATTCCAAGAGGGCTCGGGAAGCGGTCGGCACCGGAGGAAAGGCGAGAAATAACAAAACGCTTCAATCCTGGCTCCGAGTAGCGTGGTCCGGCAGCCCTTTCGACGCGGCGCGGGCTACACGTCTAAGTGCCAAAAAGAAAAAAAGAGGAGCTGCAGTTTATCGCGGCCTTACACCAACGTTAGAGGAATAGTGTGCCTGACATTTAAAACCGAAAAGAAAAGATATTGTTGCCCCCGTGCACTGTCTGGTCTTCAACGTACGACACAATTCTGAATTATTTCGCTGCTGCAATTTGCCTCTCCGATTTCGTTTTCGACGCGTATTAGGTATCTCAAAAGCAGCTCAGAAACGTGACAACACAGAAAGGTACATGAATCACGTATTGGTCATGATTTCTCTCTTCAACCTTAAATTAAAAGCGTAACCGACCCGAGAAAGCCGCTCACAAGTTCCGCTCCAGGCAATGCCAAACCTGGGCCGATTACTCGTTTCCGTTTCCTCCATTACATGACAGCACGTTTGCCTGGGGTCTATTGCCTCATAGATCGAAATGATCTATAGGTGAGTGATGGACACGCAGTCATGATTTGTTGTCCCTTCATACGCGTGGAAGCGCATTTTAATGCGTTGAAAGCTTTCACCACGCCGCGGTGGAGCAGTGGTTAGGAAGAACGGCGTCTGCACCCAAGGATGCGGGTCGATTCCCGGCCGCGACAGCCGCTTTTCGATGGAGGCGAAAAGCAAGACACCCGTGTGCTGTGTGATGTCAGTGCACGTTAAGAGCCCCAAGTGGTCTAAATTTCCGGAACCCTCCACTACGGCATCTCCAATAGCTGAAGTCCCTTTGGGACGTTAACTCCAAAACCCAAACAAAACCAAGCATTGAATTATTTCTATGCAACAGCATTTTGTCTTTAAGTAGAGAAATGTAGTTAAAGGCATAGTGTTAGAATGCAAGTAAAAACCACTCCAAGCGATGCGGACAGTGTGAGGAAAAGAAACGGCACCGCGAGCTCGCACTGTCCGATATTTTAATGCGTAAGCACTATGCAGGCGTGTTTCGCGTGGGCACGACCCTGTCGGCGCTGTAAAAGAGGCACTAGTTGCTATACGGGAAAAGGAACGGTACCCATAGGACGTCAATTAACGGTGTGCGAGTGACGAAATTGTTGATGCAGTTTAATTAGGTAACTAAATAGAGCCAATAAAAATATTAATGCTTCACTGAAAAAGAAAGGCGCAACATCTGTCACACGTTGCAGTTGGAGAGTATTTCTTCCTTTGTAAAAGAAAGTGGAAGCCAAGGCAAAAGGCGACAAACCTGGCTGGGCCTTGGCTCCCAAAGAAGAAAGCAGCAGACAACAGCAGACACCTCTTGTGTATATAAAGTATAAAAAAAGCATTATGCAACACTTACATACAATATATCAAAGATATCAACACATGCAGCATTCATTTAGAGATTCAAATCAACAGGCCACGCACTCAACAATATATAGTTTACAGCAGAAAATATTTACTTAAAAGAAGATTGCATATGAGAAAAACAACTACAGCGCTCTTCGAAGAAGGCAGCAGAGCAGTAACAACACAAAGCATAAGTAGAAGACGCAAACACAAGGGCAACGCTGCACTGAGAACTATACTGACAAGAACCGCACATCTTCTCCCTTCACTTCAGGCAGCTAACTTCTCCCTCGTCTTTAAATCCTGCCGGTTTGCGCAAAAATTCTAATTCTATCTTCAACAAAACCACTGATGGCATACTGATGGCATACTGACTACAGCGACCACGAACCAAGAGAATATAGGGGATATTTATATAATAAATGTTATTTTACGTTCTCTGTAATTACCCTTGGTTCCAATGAAAATATTTGGTGTTGTGTTGTTGATAAGAGATGGTACCTGAAAAGTTACTTTCTCTTTTCCATAGTTGGTTCTAGGCCTAGGTACAAGTTGCTTCGTGCTCTCAGATCATAGGTTACTGCAAATCTATCAGTTCGAGTAGTATATAGCTTATTATGGTGAATGTACTAAATGTAGTAAATCTGATGAGTGGCTAAAATGGCATATTTTTTAAATAAAGGTTCTCCGCGCAAGTCTCACTGTATGCCGTAATAACCTTCTATACCTGGAAAGGCTTTTTTCGGAGAACAAGTAATTTATTAATATTTGTAGAAGTAGTGGTTCCCTATATGAGAATACAGTATGTTAGTTTGTGGACACCTCAACCGCACCTGAAAGGAAGCGAGGAAAATCGGAGTTGAATCAAAAATAGTGAAAGGGGTGCACTGATGAATAGGAGTCGCCTTCCAAAGGTTCAGAAGGGTGATTCGGCAGACGAAGAAATATGAAAAGTCAGGCAGTCTTGATGTTGAACAAAGAGGGAACAAAAACAACTGAATTTACACAGCTGGCCTGACACAGAGCCGCCACCGCCGTATTAAAACGGTACATAAGCACAGGACATATCTCACACAGAGAACCGCTTAACTCACACAGAGTACAGCTTACGTGCTGAGCACGGAGTCACAAAGCTGTGCTTGACTCGACAGAGCTACACAACCGGGTCTGATGACGCTTTTTCATGGCAACGACAAACAAAGATAAGAGTGCGGTCGCTTCACATGATCTGCCTCAAAATGACGCAGCCAATCAAACCTGTTAATTAATAAGATTCAACCCCGGTGGGTTCGCCGTAATCTCGGACCCAGGTCGAATTCTTTAAAAGAAAAATTCAGCATACGTGCTGCATGCTCTCTCCACTCGAGGGTTCAACTTCTCCCCATCGGCGCTGGTCCTTATTTCTCTATCTCACGGTCCACGCCGCTGCCGCGTCTCCCGAAGAAGCGTCGCGGGGGGTTTGAGGCGAGGACGCTATTTCATTACCCACTGGGGGCCAGAGTGACAATGCAGTCAGTTGCCATAAGCGGGAGGGGCTCGTCGCCGTCGCTGCTGCCAGAACCTGGAGAGGCGCCGCCGATGGGCAAGGACAGATCGCGTTTTTATTTAGGACAAAGCTCGAAACTGCCCTATAAACAGTACCATCCCGCGCACCCAATTTTCGGACTGAATAGAGTGGAGCTGGGGTGTCTTCGAGACGCCGTGTGTCGAACAGCTCCATTAACTGCCCCGTTCCTACGTCAGCAGCGCTACGTGGGGGACCGCTGGGAAAGCGTGTTCCTGGAAAACACGCCCTCCCAGGCAGAGGGGAGCGCAGCTATTGTCGCGTCCCGAAAGTCTTCCAACGCCTGCAGGAGGTGACAAAAATGAAAAAGCATCCCAAGCGTGCTTGGGAAGCGGCCGGCACCGGAGGAAAGGCGCGAAACAAATAAACAAAGCGCTTCAATCCTGGCTCCGAGGAGCGGGGTCCTGCTGCACTTTCGACGTTGTTCGGGGCCACGCGTGTAAGCGCGAAAAAAAAAAAAAGCTGCCGTTTAGCGCGGCCTTACATGTCCCCCCTAAGATGGTAATGAGCTTGGAGTCTGCTCATTCTAGCCTAATAGAACAAAGACCGCAACAACTCGCGACGAAAACGAGACATGTATGACACTTCACACATGAATGTGACACAAAATGAATCTCGCGACAGAATATGAGTCTAACACAGAACAAATCACACACATTCGCATTGGCGGACCGGGCATTATTCGTAAGAGGCTCGCGCGTGAGCAATTGGATGTTCTCACACAGAGTTCACGCACACTTCACCGTTCACATCTCATAGCCTGAGTCGCTTTGGGACGTTAAACCCTACAAACCAACCAACCATCACACATTGCACCGGGTACGCGGGAACATTCACGAGTCGCCGAAAGGTCATGGCTCAACCGTATGCTTGCTCTACGCCCCAAGTCACATTCGGGACCCGGGATAACGCGTCGGCGTTCCCATTGCTTGGCCCTTTCCTATGGGTCACCGCCACATTGTAGCTCTGTAAAACCAGCGCCCATCGCGCGAATTTTGCCCCATGCGGCGTACTCGTTGTGAGATAAGAGAGGAGGTTGTAGTCATACACCACGTTAACGTCTGCCCCGTACACCCAATGATCATTTTTCTTAAGTGCACAGATAATGGCGAATGCTTCCCGCTCGATCCTAGACCAGCGGGTCTGCATTGGCGTGAATCGGTGGCTGGCAAACGCTATCGGCCTTTCCCATCCCTCGTCTCCTTCTGCGCTAAACAAGCTCCCGCTGCAACGTCGGACGCGTCCGTGAACAGCAATAGCAATATGGCCTTTGAATGTCGGGGGTGTTCTGCGTTGAAGCTTCGCATAATGCTGACTTGAGCCTATCGAGCGCGTTTTGCACTTCCTGGCTCCACAGAATCATGTTAGGTACACCTCGCCTCGACAAAGACGTGAGTGGTGCGGCCACCTCGGCGTAGCCTTCAACATAAACGCAGCAGTAACCACATACGCCGAGCAGACTCCAGAGCTCTTTCTTCGTTGCGGGAGGCACGAGGCCACGAATGACCGATAGCTTTTCTGAATCGGGTCCATGGATTCCGCTCCCAGTATGTGTCCTAGGTGGTGCAGTGGTTAGACGCCCGACTACTGTGCCGGATTACCCGGGTTCGAACCCGACCTCGGCGTCTGCGTTTCGATAGAGACGAAACAAAGTGGCGTCCGTGTGCTATGCGATGTCAGCGCACGTTAAAGATCCCCAGGTGGTCGAAATTACTCTGTAGCCCTACTCCACTACGGCTCCTCTTTCTCCCTTTCCTCTTTCACTCCCACCTTCCTCCTTTCCCTTACGGTGCGGTTGAGGTGCCCACAGAAAACAAGTGAGACAATTACCGCGACTTTCCCTTCCTATAAATCAATCTACGCAGTCACGTCGCCTTGACTCACCAGCGGCGTTGGCGGCATTGGTCACTGGCTGCTAGCGCTGCCTCCAGTGACCCCCCCCCCCCTTTTCTGTTGTTCTCCGGTAGCTGCACGAGCTACCATTCGCCCCCTTTTTCTGCGAGGCTCCGGCTGCCGAAGTGCCGGCTCGAACTGGCGGGCTGAAAGGGTGGCGGAACTGGTTACGAGGCCGACGACGCCGCGAAACCCAGGAACGGGCGCCTAAGAGCTGCGCTCTAAAAGAGTAGTGTAGAGATTCTAAAAATTTAATTCATTCGGTGTGTAAAATCTAAACAGAGTGGTGTGTAGGGCGTAATAATTCCTTCACGTCGCATAATGAAGTGTGCAAAAATTAAGAGGACATGCACATGGTTTAAAACGGGCTGAGGTCCGCATCGATAGATTTCATGCAAAAAGCCAACTTTTGATAGGAATTTGAAAACGTGTTATAAAGGAAACATTGGGTTTTCGCCAAGAAAGCCTCCTTTCTAGTTAAAGTAGCACGCATGCATATAAAACACATCTCGAACAATGTGGCGCAGGGAAGTTTGTTAAAAAACACATGAATGTGTTGTGCATGTGTGACCTATTCTCAGCCTTCAGGGAGGTATTTCTTTGCACCAGTTTCGTTTACCTGTAGTGTATCTGTCTATCCTTGGCTTTATTGTACGTAGTTTATTTTTCATTTCTGTATCCCATTACTCTTGCCATTACTGCCTAATCATGTTCTAATGTGTTGAGACTATAATATATTATCTTGTCAATGTACATGTTATTCAAAGGGCAGCTGCTACAGCTAGCTTATCAGCCGTCCCGTTACCTGGTATACAACGGTCGCCTGGCACCTAAAGCAGCGTAATTTTAAGTTCTAATTTACGGTCAGACATAGGGTTGTTCAAGAGAAGATTCAGGCCTAAGTTCTTATGATGCCGTTTCGAATCGAATAGGGAGGTTAGAACACTGAGGGAGTCTGTGTAGATGACCGATGTCAGAATTTTCTTTTCACTGATGTGTCTCACAGCTAACAGCATTCCGTGACAACAAGCACTGCACCGCGTGCCCATCGTTACTATATGCGGCCTGGGCCCTCTGCGGGATGCATCAGTATAGGGAGCGGCGGAAAGCAATCTGTTTTTTTCTGCGCCTCTCCGCATGATATTTTTTCTATTACCGTCAACTTTATCACCTCGTTTTCTTCCTGAGAGGCCGCACAGGACGATGAATACGCCAGATGTGTGCCCTCACAGTTTACACATTTGTTAGTAGCTGCATTTCAGTTATGTCTTGCTTGGTCGTGTGCACTGCGCTTTGCAGAGGTAAGGCGTCCTCGGCATGTCTGGCTACGATGCCAGTACTGCTGGCACTTGAAACACCTGCGGCGGCTTGGTATGTGTGAACTTTGCGTCGTATGAATACGACATTGATGAATTCAGAAAGTTTGCTCCGGTTGAAAGTGAGAACATTATGTTTGGTTCTTATTCCTCATTCTTTCACTGATTGTTATTCTTCGAACTGAAATTGCGCGTCGGCTCGACGCCTTCAAGGAAGGTCTGAGTCTGTTTCATTTAGGACTCGTTCAGAAAATTACTCCCTGGCAGCTGTTAAGACTGTGGTCAGGTTATACTTGAACGTCAAGGTGAGCAAACGTCTTTCTTGTGAGAAGCTTGTCTGATTGGATTTTATCTGATAGCGCTATTATTGGTCACAAGATCCTAGTTTTCCGCGCTTTATAGTTTGCCCAATGAAGGCCTTCAGCAAGTTGCCAATATGAAAAACTGATAATTTATTCACAGGTTCGGACTTTCTTATAGAGCGCAGGTTAAGGAACTCTGGGAAGTTCTCATCTAGCACCATGATACGCGTGACTTCGATGCGACTCTTTTCGGGGATCAATGAGGTTTCTTTTTATTCTTTTTTCATACATTACGGATAGTCTAAGCGTTCCTAATATTCGTCACCTCTGTTTCACCCTTATATACCGTGGAAGGTCTCGGACTCCCTCGCCTGGTAGACTGGCCAGGAGCCCATTAGCCGAGGCTTGACCGCCTCCGTTCAAAATTTCTTCGCTCCACATTTCAACCTATTGCCACGATACCGATGCTCAGGTGTCTCTGGTGGCACCTTGTATCAACACCTGGCCGTAAACTAAGAGTGTCATGTGAAAAACATTGTACTAGAAATAGATATAAACTGCACAAATTTATATTCTGATTCACCCAGGATGCTCAGCATAGCAGAAAGCTTTTTTCTTGTTCTGTCCAACGTCCCAGTACCTACGTCCCCTGGAAAAATGCTACTCTGAGAAATACCATTGATCCAACCTTTTTCGCACCTGAAAAAGTTTAGGCGGAATATTTAAAGGTTAAAAATTCCTGTTATGGCCCCACAGCCCGGACATTCAAATGATGTACAACACGCGACTTCCTGGGCATTACCGCCTTTAACCTCGGAGAGCAGCTGTGGGGCATTTGTTTGACATAGCAGGAACTCTGTTTTCCTGTGCACTCTCTCTATAAATAATAATAATAAATTGAAGCTGCGCAGACACAGGACGATTAAAAGCACAACGACACAGTGCATTTATTGGTCAGCGTATTGCCCTCCGGTGTCAGCGCTGTTCTTTGTACTGATTCCTTAAGTAGCCCGCAATAACCACCTCGTTTAAATAAATGCGCTAGCTTTCACAGCATTTCTTGCTCTGCTAGGCAACACACAATGGTGGGCGGGAAAGCCCAGGCGCTCGTTGCGGCGCTTCTCACTTTTAGCGTGGGACCATCAGGAGCATCTGTTTATCAGAACTTCTATCCCGAGCAACGGAGTGACCTTCAAAAGTATCAAGATGTCAGCAGGGTAAGCGCGTCTGCTTTTCTGCATTCCCAATTCTTTTTCGATTGAGAATAAGGGGCCCTTCGTTTTCTGTACTTGTAACGAATGCAGCACAAAAACTCTAGAGGTTCAACTACCCGTCAACCGAGTTGCACGAGCGTTCGCCATAGGCCTCAGCCGCACTCTCTGCGGCCGCTTCGATCTTGGCTCCCTAGCGTGCTTCCTAAGCCTCCCGGCAACGGCTACGGTTTCTGTCTTCAGCGATATGGCGTATGTTTGTGACTTGTTTACATGGGTGCTTTAAGCGACCCAGATGGAACTTCAGCACGACATGTTCATTGCACAGCGAAGAGCTTTTTGCACATGGAACTTGATGAAGACGATGATGTTTAATTCTCAGCACGAGATTGTGTTCCAGTTTTACACTGGGGGTGACCGGTCGCGGGGATAGCATAACCTCTCGTTCGTGGACATGATGATGAAGACAATATTTGCTGCGCAGCGCGAGATTAAAGAATATGCGGCGCCGTCTGCGGAATCCTTGAGGTACTAAGGGGTTGGAACAGAGCGACACCCTAATGAACGCAATAGAGCTAAAGCTCTATTAGTATGACCACACAACAGAGTACATGTCACATAGAAACGCTACTAGTCTGAAGCGGGGGTGACAAGGCCATAGGCAACAATCGGACTCCTACGTTCTTATGAAATGAACGCTTTATTGAACTGACTCGTCACGAAAAGAATTAAGAAGACTCGGCGGCAGCGATAGCAGCAAGCGTACTCCTTTGTCATCGAACTACGAATTTTGATTGCACTCGTCAGTAATGTCAGAAATGTTTAGATAAAGCCGCACAAGGTGACTACAAGAATCTGGAACACTGTGAAAAGAGACGATAGTGGCTGGATAATTCGAGACACAATCCGGCACGTCCTGCGTGACAAAGAAAACGACAAAGCCGCGTCTCGGTGAAATCGGGCGTAAACAATGAACACAGTTGCCTTCCGAGCGGTACACGCAAACGGATAAGGCCTCACGCCCAGCGGCTGTCAACAACAAAAATAAAAATTAAAAGGCCATTAATCTTTCCTTATATCGCTTCAATGTTTCAAAATTAACACATCTGTATAAAGGAAAAATTACTCCGGCTTAGCTCGGCTAAGCCGGTTATGCAAGCGAAATATTCACCATGCTTGGTTACGGTGTTTTGTGAAGCCAGCTTAGACTCAACTCATGTTTCTATTTCCAAATTTATTTCAGACAACAATCGAGGTTATCCGGGGTGGCATGGTAGACGGCATACCTACCGTGCCACTCCGATGATAGACAACAAAAATCAGGACTACTAAAACATCCTTTTTGCCAGATTAGACGATATGACACAAATTCAATTTTTTTGTCATGAATAGTAAAGGGACAGATTTACAAGCATTCAGGTTCTGGTGCAAATAAGCATAGTTTATCCACAGTAGTATAAAAAGTAATAAACCTATTTATGACCGAAATAAGCGTATATTAGATTTCATCTTTCAAGGCTCATTTCATTTTAAGGCGGAGTTCATTTTTAACTTTTTGATATTTGCTATTAGAGGCAGTGGTGTGTGCAATGTCAATGATAATAGGATGTTGATGAATTCACGAATTCACAAATTCACTGCACTTAGACCTCTGAAAACCTTAAGGTGTCTATATAGTGTGGTAATATTTCGAGACGTAACGAGTATGCCTGCAGTTGACTTATTTCTAACATGCATTAAAACTTAAATAATTGGACAGCTTTGTGAAACCGCTAACTTCCCGATAGCCTGCAATGCTTGCTTTAATATAAAAAGAAAAGAATTTAAATTTGTTTGTGTCGTTAATCATACAAGGGAACAGTATATTAAACTGGAGTGCCTTAGTAACTAATATATTTATGTATATATATTTATTTAAATATATAAAGTGTAAAGAAGACGAAATCCCCATTTCATACAAAATAATATGTTTATTTATTATATGCATTTTTAGTTCATATATGTACTTATGCCATATAGCATATCACAAAAATTTTAAAATTGGCTAAATACGCAGAGACATTTTCGCCTCCGTCTTCACGTTACTTCTTTTATCCGGGAGCCTACGAGACCAAGTTTGTAGTCTTTTGTAAAACTGCAGTGACCCTTCCTTGTCAGCATGAAAGGTGCGACAAACACAAATTTCCTAAGCACCACATTTTCCATGAAGAACACGCCCAACATCTGCACGAAAGTCCTTACTGTGTATCGCCACGAGACCGCCGAGCCATCGGATAAATGCTTCGTGATGATAAAATCTATCGATAAAATGCTTCGGGATGACGTCATCAAGCCATCGGAGAGCCTATGGGTGGCACCAGTCGTCTTGGTGGAGAAGAAAGACGGCACGCTGTGCCGCTTAAACAACATAACGAAAATAAATGTTCACACCCTCCCTCGGACCAGGAATGGCTCAGCAACGTCAGGTACTTCATATCGATGAACACGAAGAGCGGCTACCGACAAATGAAGCACCACGAAAGAGACCACAAGAAGATCGCATTGATCACACAAGATAGCATCAACTAGTTCAAGGGGACACCATTTGCCCTTTCCTTTGCCCTAACGTTTGCATCTACCATGGTAGATGCAAAAGTACGCTGACAGCATTAGTCATGTGCATCTTCTGGTGGTTGGTCGGTTAGGGTGATTACATCTAGGATGTCTGCTAACTAGTCGAGTAAAGCGATCGTCGTATCCATGTTGAGATTCCGGTATTGTTCGGTAGAGGTCGCAAGCAGCCCTTTAGAATGTCCCTTCCGGAGGTGGGCGAAGCCTATTGCGATGCCTATTCCTCAGTCAATGAGCAACTCAGTGTACCTTTCAAAACGTGTATCTGAGTGACACTCAGACACACGAAGACATCAAGATACACTCAGAGACATCAGAATGCCTTCGTAGTTTTTGTACCGTTGATCAAAACATCTTAGGCGTTTTTGATGCCTCCGGTACCCACGCAGATGATGACGCTTGATCGGCGTGGTACGCTCAATCCTTCATCAATGACCTTTAGTCCGACATGATACTTCACAATTTTTGTAGAATGTACGGCTTTATCCGCCGAAGGTTTGATTGTCGAGGTTCGATGGAAGGTCAATCGTTGCTCGATTTTCGCAAACAAAATCGATTATTAAATCACGTCGTGGGGGCACTGCGGTGAGACCACAACGCTGGCAAGATAAGTATATAGGTTTACTGGTACTCTGAATATACATCACCCTAAAGGCGTACTAGGTTACCACCAGCGCTGTAAGTCCTCGTGCCGTCACTTGCGGCTGTTTTTTTTTCAGCTTGGCGGCGAAGACTACACTGATGACTTAATAGTCATTTCAGATGTCCAATAAACTAGTGACCGTACGCGGGGTTTCGAACCGGAATTGTAACCTGAGTCGAAATAAAAACCTGAACCAAAACCTGAATTTTCAATCGGTAGCAGAACCGAACCGAACCAAATTTTTTTCCGTTATCTTGGAACTGAACCTGCACCGAATTAAATCGGACGAACAGTTCCGAACCGTTTAGAGGTGCGGTTCCGATTTACTTTTGCTGGCAACTTAGCTTCATTGTATTTCTTTTATCGCAGCTTGTAAAGCGCTTTTATGGCTTTTTTCCAAACCGTTTTTCTTGATTATTTCCAAACCATCATTGCGCATTGCAAGCATCACAACAATACCTATAAACCGTTCCTCGCCAAAAGATGATAGCACCAATACTTGGTGTCGGGCTATCGTTTCTTCCCTGAGCCGGGTGGCCCGCTGCACTGCACAATGGCGCTGATAATGAAGAAATCTGCCCCATTCGAGAGCCCAGCTTCCTAGTCAATGAAACAATAGCATACCTGTATAATTCGTAAGTTGAGTTACATATATAGATAAGTAACTATATAGCCATGTACAACTCAAAAACAAAATGGCGAAGTGTTAAAAATGTCCTTCAAATCATTTTATTTGATATCGTTTGACGAACTCGAAATGATTTACATGGCATGTACATTACAGCCGTATGCGATGTGACGCCAGCACATTCACTTTGGTTGACCGAGACTGATGGAGGGAAGGGTGCTTTCGGAAGCAATTTACCGGTCTCTTCTTGAGTTGTACTTGAACTTAGCACAAGAATGAATTAATACGTTGATTTCTCTTTTTCTCTTCTCTCGTTTTTGCTCCTAGCGATATGTGATTATTTTATTTCCCTTCGCACGTTAAACTATGCCAGAAGTGAAGCTTCGATGTTTAAATGTGAAGACCAGGTGGGTCAAGGAAATGAGTGGAATTGCTAGTAGGAGTATTAAATCACAAGTTATATTTTGTGTGCTGTTGCTTTGAGCCGTACAAATACGGTGTTGAAAAAAGAATGCCTTTCATTGTTTTATCCCCCATCACTGATGCGAGCACCTAAAGCAGTTTAGAAATGCCCCACTGAAAGCTAGGAGCGCACTATTGAGATAATACGTAACTATTGAATAACCTGGTTAACGGGTTGCGCGATGATAAGGGAGAGTGACGAGGCCATGCGGACCGATGAAACCTGCGACTAATCCCTAAGAAGAACGGAGAAGGTAATGGCAGTAGTTGTGTAATCGGTGAACTGTAGCTTCAGAAACTGAAGGAAAGAAAAGCCGCTGAGGAGACGGGATGAAGCAAGCTTGAAGAGGGAAAACATGAAGTAAAAGAATTATCAGAATAAGTAAAGGGTAAATGGAGTATTATTTGTAATCTCACTCGAGTGGATCAGACCGCTTACAAACCAAATGGTCACTGATAATATTCCTTCTATCGTTAATTTTTTTTTTTCTGAACCCATTTCAACCGGTTCGGGCAGGGTGTAATCGGTTCGAACCGGAATGAAATATCTCCGGAGCCGAAACCAAACCCGAATCCAACCTGAAAAAATACCGGTTCGACACCCTGACCGTACGACCATCGACAGCCACGTCAAGGGCTCGTGTTAACGTCCCTGCATTCCGCTTTGGCCTCGGTGTCAGATCTTGACGCCATCGTGTACTGTGCTTGCAGCTGTGGCGCACTGTTGTCATTTCGCTGGGTGGCGGTGTCAGTTCGATGTGTTGTCACTTCGTGGTCGAAATTGTCCTCGTGTGTAGTTACGGGGCAACATTGGCGGCGTCTTCATTCGTCGTCGGAGGCAGAACATCTTCTATAGTTTGCCAATTAGTAACCTCACCTCCAAAGGTCAGTCTTCCTCTACGGAGGCTGGCACAAGGATTTTTGCGGCTAGGAGATGCAAAACGTTGTCGGAACGAGAATGGTGAGCTGGACAGATAACTTGCGGGAGTGTGCCATATGCAGGTAGGCGTCAATTTCTTCTAGTAGATTGCCGGGTCTTGGGGCTTCGAATGCAAAACCGCGAATGCCCACGAACCAGTAGGGGCAGTAGCGTAGAGTATGATCGGCTTCAAAAAACTGGAAGCATAGTATGGTTGCTCGCAGTCCCCCAGGCGGCTTCGCACTTCGTGGGGCTCGGCAGTCGGCCATGGCTGGTTGGGCAGGGGTCGAGGGGCAGTATTTACGGACAGATTGGAAAAGGTGAGGGCTTTGTACCTGCCATCGAGGTGGAAAACTGAGAAACGCAGCGATGTAGTTCATAGCTTGTGAGTAGTTCGTTATAACTCTCAAGGGCCAGGCATCAAGCACCTGGTGCACTTTATCCCGATTGATATCTACAAGTGCAGCTACATAGAACTGTTGCGATGATAGTAGAAGCAAAAGGGGGCCTTCTAAGAGGACTTCCCGAATGAAATCCCTCTGGTTGTTGTTATTCATAGATGTTGCATTGGGGGGCATGGACAGCTGAGAATTCAGCTGAGAAGTTGTAACGATGAGTCCGGGAGTCGAGGGTCCGTTTTGGAGCAGGCTTTTCTTTCCAATTCGGCCACGGTTCTGGGTATGTTTCTCAGGAGTCAAGCATTCTGTGTATTGTTTTCGTACTTTTGTATTCCATAGTATTATACATTCTTTTTATACTTAGAGTCTCCTATATTCTTCTTGGTATTGTGGTGCGTACCTTGTAAACGTGTCCTAGTGTGCACAGTATGATGACTTTTTCAGCCTTCGGCGCTCTGCGGCTGTATTACAAGTAATTTTGTATTGGACCGGCCACTAGTTTTATAGCTATCGATCCAAACAATGTTTGCGCATATTTCTTGTCATCGCCATAACGTCCCCCCCCCCCCCCCAAAGAAAAAGGCTCTTCAATACCTCACATAAAGAAATTCGGTTTCCTATCTACTGCCATGTCAGTACCGTTGGGGCAAAATAGGCACGTCATTTCTTCGACATAACTGAGGAGGGAGATCGTTTTCTGTAGGAGCATTTCCGCTCTTTCTTCACTATGCTCGTGAACCCGCTGCAGCACTCTTCATTTATTCATCCCATGCCATGAGAGAATACTCGTAATCTTCATAAAAGGTGCGAACTGCGCAATCCAGTGCAAAGAAGGAGAAGGTGGATGAGGAAGATGAGGAGGAGGAAGGGCAGGGAGTTCAACCCGTAAGAGAAACCGGTTTGCTACCCTGCGCTAAGGGAAGGGGGTGAGTAGACATAAACGTGATGCGTAAGAGAGGGATGGGTGAAGTCAGTATAGTCACATCACAGCCATACCACGACATATCACATCACGTCAAAGTGATATTGTAACAGTTGTTGCGATAAAGAATTACGGCAGCCGCTGAACGAGGGCACCGAGAGAGCAGAACCAGGAACGCGGGTAACGGGAACGGACCCACACTTCAACGTCCTCTACTTCTACCGATGGCGCTCCTTCTTTTACCTCTAATGCACGTGTCATTGCCCCTTCTCTGCGCCCCGATGCGGTGTTACCGTCAGACAGAAGAGCTGGGAGCAAAAGCGTTCAAGAGTTACACCACGAGTCTAACATCACGGAATAGACTACATGCAGTCTGAAAGTCAGTCGATGGGTCACTCGTAGTATGGCTTTATTCGCACCACATGCACAACATCGCTGGGCTTGTTGTGCGATGAACGAGCTGGCGAGGCTGGGGCAACTCCACACGTTACATCGCGGAGGCGGCGGAATACAAGCTTAGGGCGGAAGTAGCGGCGCAGTAGCTTTTCGGACAGCCCGCGGCGACGAACGGGTGTCCAGATCCATACATAGTCTTCCGGATTGTAGGTAACGCAGCGGCGTCCAAGGGTGTAGCGGTTAGCATCTATCTGCTGCTGACGGAGAATGCGGTGTCTGGCCAGTTGGCACGCTTCTTCTGCGCGCTGAATATAAATGGCGAAGTTGACGTCAACTTCGGCCTGATTTTCGTGGGGTCCACGGGTAGCATAACCTCCAGGTGGATTTGGGAGTTCGAAACCCACCGCCGGACACCCACCGGTAAAAATGGGTACACGCGTTCCCCGGCCTGGCGCTCGGCTTTTCCAGGGGTGTGCGTTTGGGAGAAGCTCCGTAAACCCGGCTGCGCGCCTCTCCTCCGCAGTGGGCCCAAACCCAGTTTCGAACCTCGCAGCCTGCAAAGGTGGTTGTTTGTCTTGCAAAGGTACTTCCTTTGAGCCTCACCAGAAGTGCTCCCTTAGAGCCTCAGCTGCAGCAGTCCCAGACCTAACCTGGCGACCGAAGAATAATTCGAACGGAGTGAACCACGTCATTTGTTGCTGCGCGGTATTACACGCGAACGTTGCGTATGAAAGAAATTGGTCTCATGTTTTGTGTTCGATATCAACGTACCAGGAATGCATGTCGGTCAAGGTCCGGTTGAGGCATTCCACCAAGCCATTTTTTTCCGGATCGCAGGCTGTTGTACGTCTATTGCTGGTGTGCGCGAGCTTGAGCACAGCCTGGGTGAAGTGGGCCTTAAATGCAGCACAACGGTCAAAAAGGATACCTGTAGGAACACCATGACGCAGAACGATGTTGTGGACAAAGAATTCGGCGACATGAGCAGCAGTACCGTTTGCAAGTGACGTGGTGCCAGCGTACTGCTTCAAGTAATCTGTCGCGACCACAATCCACCGATTTCCTATGGACGACGTAGGGCCGAAGAGGTCTATGCCAATTTGCTGGAAAGGGGCTTTGGGGGTGCTATGGGCAGCAGAAAGCCGGCTGGTTTCAGAGGAGGAGATTTGCACCGTTGGCGATCGCGGCCTGTTTTTACATATTTACACACTGATGGTAGTAAACTGGGCCAGTAATGTTTCCGCCCAATCTTTGCCAGTGTGCGACCGACCCCCAAGAGGCCGGCAGAAGGTTCATCGCGACAAACGCTCAAGATTTCAGAGCGTAACTGGGATGGTAAAACAAGCAGAAACATCTCCTTATTGCTGTGAAAGTTGCGCTTGTTGAGGGCTGCACGCCGCGGATTGGATTGTATTCCACGGCGAAACACACGAGGTACAATAGAATTAAAGCCCACCAGATACTTAATGAGTGGCGGTAACTCCAAGTCAGTCCATTGAAGCTGCGCCATATGGGAGGTGCTAACAGCACAAAAATAGGGCAATCTTGGGTGTTGTCTTGCGTAGCTAGTTCCACTAGCGCTCGTGATAGACAGAATGTAAGATGGAGTCCAAAGACAGACTCCGGCCGCACCACTAATGTATCGCGGGTAAACAAAGTCGCGCAATTGGAGATGTCGGTGCGCGTCTTGGTGCTGCTGACCCGATTTATAGACGACCGTCACATCGTACTCCTGCCACCGGAGACTGCATCTCGCCAACCGGCCAGAAGGGTATTTAATGCTGGCTAGCCAGCATAGCGAGTGCTGATCGCTGACAACATGAGACGGTCGTTCGTAGATGTATGGTTTGAACGTACTCAGAGCCCAGATGACGGCAAGACACTATTTTTCTGTCGTCGAATAGTTCCCTTCCGATCGAGAACATGTGATGCTAGCGTAGGCGAAGACTCGTTCTGCGCCGTCCTGCCACTGTATGAGGATCGCTCCGAGGCCGACATTACTGGCGTCAGTGTGGACACCAGTCTCTGCATTCTAGTCAAAATAAGCTAGTATTGGTGGACTTTGAAGGCGGCGGCGGAGTTTCTCGAAGGGCTTCTTCTTGGCCACTTCCCCATAAAAAGGGTATGTCATCTCGAGGCAAGGCTGTGAATGGCTCAGCTAGGCGAGAAAACCCTTTAACAAAGCGGCATAAAATAGGAGCAGAGGCCTGAAAAAAGTCGAAGGGTCACGACTACGAAGGTGACTCTCAGCAAAACCTTCGTAGTCGTCAAACCAGTCGTTACTCACTAACATCAGCACACTGGACCGCAGTGGCAGCATTATGTAGTCTTCAACAATACGCATAGCGTTCACTCCTTGGTCTTCTGTATCACTATGCGCCACGGCTTGCTTTGTCGACAACGTTGCTCCTGCCTCGTGTAGGTCAATCACAGCACCGTTTGCCATCAGAAAGCCGAGGCCGAGGATCAAATCTCTCGAACCGTACCCCGCCCCTCACCCCGACCTCGACCGGGCGCAAGCCACGACACTCAGACGCCTACAAACAAAGGCCATTCTTAGCCCCTACCGAGTATCGTTAATTACGAACGGGGAATTCAACCCTGCATGCCGGCACTGCGGTGACGGGACGCAGGCCACTCAAGACCATATACTGTGGGAATGCGCCAGCAATCCCCCTCCAAAGACACTCTTGCAGCTCCCTCAGCGGAGGAATGGGACAAGCTGTTGGCCAGCCCAAGAAAAACTACGCAACTGGCCCTCGTCACGTGAGCTCAAGAGCTCCCGACTGGAGGCCACCCTAGACTCGCCCCAGCCCGAAATAATTCCTTTCATTTCGTGGCAATAAAAGTTGTTACCACCAGTCGCGCAAGACGACGAATTCACCGACGCAGACTAAACCAATAATAATAATAATAATAATAATAATAATAATAGTTGGTTCACAGGAAGGGAAAGGCGCAGTATCTGTCACACTTGCTCTGTGACACCTGAACCGCGCCGTAAGGGAAGGAGTGAAAGTGGAAAGAGAGAAAGGGGAGCCGTAGTGGAGGGCTACGGAGTAATTTCGACCACCTGGGGATCTTTAACGTGCGCTGACATCGCACAGCACACGGACGCCACTTCGTTTCGCCTCCATCGAAACGCAGCCGCCGAGGTCGGGTTCGAACCCGGGAACTCCGGCACAGTAGTCGGGCGTCTTACCACTGCACCACCACGGCGGGGCCGCAGACTAAACCACGGATGCCGATTGGGGCTGTGTACCTTCCAGCCGGGCTGATGAGGTGATCTTCAGCCATGCGAATGCTAAGACCCAGCCATGGCATCAAACCTTTGCTCATTCCTGAGCTCGGGCGTGGCTCATTCCTGAATAGTCTGCACCAGTATAAAGTAAAGTGATCGTGTCAGTTCCTTCAATTGTCACACAAAAATCAGAAGTAGCGCGTCAGATACTTTCGCTACCCTGCCGCTGAGAGAAATCATCGTATCGGTGTATCGGTGGCGAAGGATCTTCAGTTTTTCCGACAGACCGCTGCAATTAGTTTTCCTGGCGTGGAATAGGAGAACGCCGTTCTGGATAGGTGGTCTCACGGCGAGGGCGTGGAGAACAGTACCGCAGCGGAGAGGATGATCTGGAGTCATAGCTGTCGTATGTCCCAGGCCTCTGACGGGCTGACAGATTAGTTACAATTTTGTGTGGTAGTTTGCCGTTCCGTGAACAAGAACCATCGGGCGCGAAACCGCGCAGACGTACTCGGCGGCACGGGCAGGACCTGTAAAGATTACCCGCCTCACCATAGTGGTAGCAGAGGGGCCGCCGGTCCGGTGCACGCCACACATCCCATTTCCGTGGCCGTTGATAGACTGGTCGAGCAGGCAGACGGGAAAGACCAGGCTGCTGCACTGCTTGAGTCGCGGTATTTGCATCATAGCCTGGTGCCGGCGCCCGGCAGAGGACAGATGCATAGGTAGATCTGACTTCAGTCTGTCTAGGAATCTTAGAGAGTTGTTGCTGCTGCGCTGCCGGCCGCAGCTCATCCCAGATAACTTCAGACAGCGAGGTAACAGACGGCGTGCTGGGAGGCAGCTGGAGGGTTTGTAATTGCTCCCTGACAATCCACCTGATTAGGTCACGTAAAACGGCTACATCACGCCTAGTGGTATTGAAGAAACAACTGACACAAGCGTGCTTACATTCCGATTGTATTGCTGGGCTCATTGCAGGAGCGTCCGCTTCACTAAGGAATTCGGCAACAGTACGCAGTAGACTGCGCACAAGACCGGCGAAAAGCTCCTGATTGGCCCGCGCATGAGGTGGCGAAGCTTCATGTCGATCCACCATGAAGGGGTCAGCACATTTGAAGAGGCGCGTCATGTCCTCCACATACATGCAAACGCTTTCGTTAGTCCGCTGGTTACGGGAGTGAAGCGCTGCTTCAGCTTTTTCCCGGCGGCCTGTGTTGTGGAATGTATCCAGAAAATTTCGGCAAAATGAGTCCCAGGTGAACAGGATGTCCTCGCGGTTCTCGTACCATGTCCTAGCGGTGTCCTCGAGTGCAAAATACCCGTTATGAAACTTACGGTCGTCGCTACAGCCGTTGAAGATGGCGACCCCTCGAAGGTGTCCAGCCAGCCACGACGACGCTCGACGCAGTGCTGCCGCACGTAACCAACGAGGACAACTTTGACGTCGCCGCCGATCTGCAGCGTGCAGAGGAAGCCCGACGGCTTGCACGGGTGCATATTAAGACCAACAGCGCACCAGCACCCAGCGATAAAACTTACGACGACGCCACGCAGAGTACAATCCAGGAGACCAAGTGTGGGTTTGGACTCCAATTCGCCGCCGTGGACTAAGTGAAAAGCTACTGCGTCGAGACTTCGGGCCACACAAAATCCTTCTCCGCGTCGGACAACTCGGCTATGAAGTCATTCCCGACGGTACGACAGCATCATAATGGCGACCCGCGCGCCCAGAAATCGTACATGTTGTTCGTCGGAAGCCTCATTACGCGCGGTAACGAATCCGTTTCTATATAAGTTGCTTTGTTTATTGTGAAACATCGGATCGATGTATTTAAAGGGAGGAGAAATGCCGCGAATCCTTCAAAACTGTATTTGTTGTTTTTTAACAGCCGCCGGCATGCCGGCTTATCACTGTGATTCTGGCACGCGTGTGAATTCTGTCTTTTTTTGTTTGTTAATGCTCGATGTTGCGAGACGCACCTTTATCAGTTTCGTTTTCGCGCAACATGCGCCGAGATATGTCTCGAAGATTCGGATCGCTCGCGTATGTTTCTACAGTCTTCCAGGTTGTGCTAGTAGCAGTTTGCGACGTTATCTAGGTTGTTCTGAGGCAGCCTTTAAATTGAGCGTTAAGTGCGACGGGCATTCTTAGTTCGACGATCGACGAGCACGTTTGTTGCTATCGCAGCCGCCGAGTGGCTTAGTTCGTTTGCAGGCGCAAGTCAGCCCAATAAAGAGTTTCTTCAGTGCAATCACTGACTCTTCATTTGTGTCATCGACCTCGTCACCACCACATGAGAATATAGCCACATCGTGGTCTTGGGTGGGGCCTGATAGACGGTAGTTGGCGACTCTCGTGCGCTTCTTTCAGTTGCAACTCATGACTCAATCTCTACCCTCTTACCAATTCACCTAAATCCCTGTCTTCACGACAGTTTTGGTGGAGGTACTGGGTGGAGGTTGGCTGTAGAGGGCGATATTGGCCGATGTCGCATTTCCTTAGGTAAATAAGTTGTTAAAAGTGCCGAGACGCTTTGTATGTTTACTTCCGCTTGCCTCACAGAACGCAGGATTCGCTTTCCGTACCTTATTTGCGCTGCTTAAAGTGAGAAAACTGTGCTTCCCAAGCGCCGTCGAAGGAGTAACCGATACACAATGGCTGAGTGCTGTGCTGTTCCCTTCACAACATTTCTGCATGAAATGCAACTACAACTTTTTCTTCGCTACACTGTTAGGATATAAACTGCGTCAACAGCAATGGCAAGCCAGTAAAATATTCTGGAGTTCACTTCTTCAGTAATGTAGTGAGTGTGGCTAAAACATTAATTGTTACGGCGATGTTTACTGGTGATACGGAGAGGCAGCTCAGGCCACGCGAATGTCTTGCGCCAAGAAACGCTCGTGCAATATCAGCTCGTTACTAACGCAACCATGGCTTTCATGTATTTGCTTTTTTTGGCAAAGATTCACCAATACATCGACGCTGCGATATGCGCCAAGGTTCGGAAGAGCGTGGCTGGCCCTCTATCTAGTCACTTGCATCCAGTGCCTCACCCGACCTGTGCACACCCCCCCCCCCTCCTATATACCTTGTACTGTACTCCCGATGTAGCTATTACTGCTAGAATACGTGACATGGTGGTGAGACTTTAAACTCAAGAAACGCAAAACTCCGTGTCGAAGTAGGAACTGCTACCTTTGAAACATCCAAAAATAATCAAAATAAATATTTGTTTCATTAAATGTCAGTTGCCACCTCGTGTGTTTTACATGCATGCAGTGCTACCCGGATGTAGGAGAGTGGATATGCATGTACCGAAACTACTACGCTGACCCCGATTTTGGTGGCTCCTCCAAGTGCCTCAAGTACCAGACATACGGAACCTACGAGAACTTCACCACTCAAGTTGTTTTTACTTTCGGACAAAATGGATCGACGTAAGCATGCATATTTTGCCTTAAAGGTGACTTGGCTGCAGGGGGCTGTAAAATACAGCATAACACATTTTTTCAAAAGCGGTTAAAGCCCTATAACGCAAAAAGACACAGCAACAATACAAAGAAGGAATTCAATGAAATTAAATGGCATTAATCGCCCGTTGACTATTTGTGTTCACATATACTTGGTGAAACCAAAGGGGCGCTGCGCTCATACCAAACCTGGTGACCTTCCTTATCGCGTACTTCGCTTGTAATGTTTCTGGTATATAGTTTCTCATTTTAGATTGCAGTCTAATAATGGAGACCATGGAGGCATTGCTTGAAAACAGCCGTTTGAAAAGAATCTCTTCATTTTTCTAGACATGCTTGAAGAGGGAAATACCCTATATATCATGCTTTCTGGCTTTGCATAATTTCTCAATTGTCATTGCATTTTTCACAATTTAAGGGACGTTTCTGTTACTTTTGCCAACTGAATTACTGGCAGTAATGTAACCACTTTGAGAAGGTTTTTCTCTTGTTGCCTGATGATTTCATTAATGAAAAAGCATAGGATGACAGTAAAATTCAAGTTGCAAGTATTATATCGAACTGTATCTCTGTAACGCATGCCGTCTTAAACATTGAGACGCTGATCGCCCTATACAACGGGTCATTTAGAAACACGAAGAGGCGCTGCAATGATTCAAGGGAGTTTGGTGAACCCAAGAAGCATGGTATATTCAAGCGTAGCCATAATATTTCAAAACCACGACGTTGGTTGCATCGCCTTCGTTTGTTCGCTGCGAACCATGGTGGCGAAAAGTTATTGAAACGACAATGAATGAATGCATACGTTTTCCTTGATCTCGAGAGGGGAAAAGAGCGGACGTCTTGCTTTTTGCCTTTACCCAAAAGCGCATTGAGGAGAGCCACCAGGCGCCCTAACCACTGCGCCACAGCGGCGTGTGTAGACAAGTGAATGGACACAATTCTTCCCTGCACCCGAAAAGCGCCAAAGCACCAGCTGTGTGTCTGTGTGTTTTTGGCAAGCAGTTCAGCTCACTTAAAATAGCATGCAAATCAGTTTCGCTACTAGGCATGCAGCTATATTCTGCTCCTTATGGACATCCCTGTCCGAGAGAACAAGGAACACGTCGTATTGAGAACGCACCTCGAGGAAGGCGCTATGAAAGACGCGACATTCTGCCATCTGTCTGTCCAGCGGCGGTGGTTCGCCTGTCGTACTGGTGTCCCCTTTTAGCTTGTTGCCAGCATTGACTAGAAAACTTCGCAAAAACTGAATAAAATAAATACAGAGAGTCGCTCAAGATCTTATGAGATGCCAGGCGTGATGATCGCCGCATTTTATTTGGCGACAAACTGACATTGCTTGCACGTCTTGCTTAAACGTATACGCAGCAATTAGCGCGTTAAAGTTTATACACTTTCTGCAAACCCACAATCCAGTGTCCGTTTTGTTAGCTGACTCTAAATTTTACGCCAGAAGTTTTCCGTCTTTGAATTTCATATCCACGGGTGCACCAAACACAATAAGCAAAATTCACGTAGAACAAATCTAGCAGCAGTATGGGCGTAGCTAAAATACATAGAAATGACCAACCTGTAAAGAACAGTTACCAGTCGCAAACAACATCTTGTTTTCGTATGTTGTAAAAGTCTTAAAGCTGCACTGAAAGAAACTTGCAGATGCTAAGCAATGAACAGAACTTGATTCTAAATATATTGATCAACTTGGTTCTGGTGACGACATACATGGATATAGTAATGAAGAAAGTGCGGCGATTATAGACAGCGTCACGATAATTCAATATATTACTCCTTGATTCAAAATATATTGATCAACTTGGTTCTGGTGACGACATAAATGGATATAGTAATGAAGAAAGTACGGCGATCATAGACAGCGTCACGCATAATTCAATTATTAATCCTTTTCCACACCAAAACAAAAAAAATGCATGTCGAGAAAAGGAAGCAAAGAAAAACTGAAACACCATAACAGGGCTCCACTCAACCACAACAGCCTCCGGCACTTGCCCAGACCACACATGATTTGTATATAGCAGAGACCTCCACGCCCCAGGTGGAAATCGCTGAGGCTGCTCCAGCACCCCCAAAACAAGTTGCCCGGCCACAAGATCGCTCCAGTCACGGCGAGGCTTAACTCAAATGTTTCTGTGCGTTCTTCCAACATATCTGAGAACGCTAAGGGTTCAACAAACCATGACAGTGCTGTGCCTTCGGAATAGGAGAAAAAGGAGTAGACCCTTGGGGTCAACAAAAAGAGGAAAAGCCCAAATCAACGGGCTATATGGCGTCTAGTATCTTCCCTTGGCTCATATATGATACTAATTCTGGTCCAGATACCTGCAGAGAGCATGTAACTGTAACTATATAAAAGAGTTTCCTTTTCACCTGTATCGCAGCGCGTACAGGAAATAACACATACTCATACTAAAAAATATATTTGGCTTTCCGCCGAGATCGAGACAAAACAAGCCGGATGTCAGGTGGCGTTGGCATTGCCGTAAAGAATGGAATATGCTAATAAACATAAGCTTAACACTCGGTATAAAGCAATGACAGCCACCTTAATCGCATTCCAGAAATCATAGCTTGCTTTGTGTATATCGAGCCATTTCCGACAATAACCATCCACGACCGATAAGAGCTTTGAAATAAACTGCCAAATCCTTATGAGGTGGTTGGAGATTTTAACGAACGCTCTGCTTTTAGGGAAGTAATAAAATGACACTCGCCGTGACATAACAAGATTTTCTTTTATTTACCAATGTCTGACACGTGTAAACCGCTCTACTACTCCCTTACCACAGGAAAATGAGTGTTTGGCTTATCGTTTTATTTACCATCTGTTTTCAACTAGTTTAATATACGTTTTAGATACTTCATATAGGGGTGATCACCTATCGATGTTAACCTGTCCTGCCAATTGACCTCCGATGAGCCAGAGGTGACAGTGTGTTTGCATAGGTTAGCCATGGCAACACCTACACTCCCAATTGACCACTCACATTCACCTTTGACGGTAGATACAGCATCGCGTGTTGCCTCTTGTAGTTGACGGCGTCTTTGATTTCATAGTCTCAGATTTTTAATCACTGCTAGTTTCTTACCCTAATGCCAAAAGCAAAGCAAAACCACGCTTAGGCTTCGCCTAACTGGGTTTAGTGTGCTGATTGTTTTTATGTATGTTTTTGTATTCAAAATGGCAGATATTTACCTCAGCTGTTCGTATTACAAAACATAGCCATAAACTACTAACGTGCATAAACTGGTGGTGCAAATGAGCCCTATAAAAGCCACATTACAGTCCATGCGGTCAATAGAGGACTGTCTGGCAGAAAGCAGCTCCAAGGTCCGACAGAATACTGTATGAAACGTAGGCCCATTTGTCCGATTCCGCTGTAGAAGCACTTTTGCAATTTTTAAACTAAATATCCATGCTAGGAAAGCTACCTGAGGGTTAGAAAAGAGTTATTTTAGATGCATTCCTTAAACCAGGAAAGCCGTCAAAGTCCCCTAAGAGCTATAGACCGTTTACAGGGAGCAGTTCGCTTATTTGACACCCGCGGCGCCCCTGTCGTCGCGACATGAGTGGCCTTCTGGATAGCAGTCGGCTACAGATGATGTCGATCAGTCACTGATCTCGCATTCTGGTCTCGCTGCTGCATACGCAGTGCTTTGCGAAGAAAATGTGGAAAAGCCGAGAGAAAACATGTTCGGTGTTTGGGTGTAAAACCTGCGACGCCGACTTGAAAGTGTGGGACAAATCCGTTTGTCAGACACACTTCCCTCTACTTCATGAAGACTGCGCGTGCTCTAGGCCTTTCGGAATGCATCGATTCCCAAAACAAGCCGATTAGCCAGCGTTGGATTTCGAACCTGCAGAGAAAGAATTTCAACCATGGAAACATCGGCTAGAGTGAGTATGCTGCATAGTAGAAATATCGCGCAACGATCGTTTGTTGATGGTAGCTGTCATGGGGGGAGGGGGGGGGGGTCGACTGCTGTCAGTGATCATGCCCTTGAGCATGGGCTCAAATCAGTTTCTGTGCGCGATTGAACGGGAGAACGTGTGCATGACTTCATTTTCAATGTCGTTGACTCTTTGCTCACCCGATCGTAGTGGGATACCATTTAAGTTTTCGAATTACGTCCGCGTTACGAGTCAACTGTGCATTCGCGCTTGTATTGTAGGTCAGTACTGTAAACAACTTCTGGGATCAAACTTGTTTCGATATATTCAAAATGCTTTAGATGAGGTGTTGGATGCATTTCGGTTTCACCGCAACGGTGAGGCGCTTGGGAGTGTTACGCGCGCATGAAATAGGCAGTTCTGCAAACATCACAAGCCTTCTGTGCATTATGTTGGTTGTTTTTGCTTCAGCGAATTGTGTTATTTCATAGAAGAGATAATATGTGCTTGGTTTCGTTGAGTAATTGCGGACGCCGGTGGCAGGTGATTGCTGCTGTGCTTTTAGCTTGCGATTGCGAAAGAAGTTAAGGCAGGCTCGCGTTTTCTTTATGCCAGACAGCCTCACTAATACATTCCTCAACTGTGCTGTGTCGGCGAAGTTAGTGGTGTGCACAAACACGTTTCAGTGATCCATATGCTGTGCCTACCTTTGTGAAATATTATAAATGACCAAGCTGGAAGACAAAGCCAACAAAAATATGCCTTAAAAACGTTGGCAATGAATTCTTTTTAAGAGGATAAAGGAAGACGTGCAATGCCATGGGCACCTGCATGGAATGACTCTACTCGATTATGTGACTGTTTCAGTTAATATTCTTTGTATTTATGGCTTTGAAAGTAGCCTGCTTACACTGTTTTTCAGTACATGTTTTAGTCCTCGCATTTTTTTTTCAGGTATGCTCAATTCACTTTGTTGACAGGCGGCCCTCCAAACATAACCCATATCCAACGCTGCACCTTGGAACGCCGGTATGGATTTTGAGGTTTTGTTTTGAACTAGCATAAACACTACCGGGTAATGACTATCATAACAGAAATTGTCTCACTGCAAGCGTTAAAAACACATAAACATACTCCTTTTTTGCACATATGTGTGAGCATTTTTTATTCTTTTCATCAGGGTGCTAAGTGGTGTGTCCTACATAAGTTCAGCATGAATGCGTTTATATGGTTTATATTTTCCTGTTTTATTGATAACTAACATTGTTCATTGCTGCATATATTTAGTGGTTTATTACCATGCCTTGTTTGGATTTTGTTTCACAGTGTATTTTTATATTAATATTAATAGTTTTCACTGTCTGTATTAATGTATTACTTTTGTTGTAATGGTATTGTTTAAGAGTTCCAGAGCACTGTGGCTTTGTATATTACTTTACTGCTATTGAGTGATGTGTGTGGGGGTGGGGGAGGGTACAGACACTGAGTCATGCATTTTTTTCTTTTTGTCTGCATCTTAGGAATCTTGCTGCCTGAGTGAAATACTTTGACTTTGAACTTGACCCTATTTATGGTCAAAAGATGGAATGCACTGTTGTCGTTTGAGCATTATTTCCCATTTAAGTATGAACTACCAATATGACCAAACTTACTCCCTGCTTCAGCCTACTTACTATCCTTCTGTATTTTTGTTCATTGCAATACCTTAGACTGTTCATCACAAAGGACGAAGGAAGCTAGCACGGCACATTGCCACAACTCTGGAGTCAGAGACCAGTAAAACGCCTTCCCCTGTGCCTTGCAGCAAAACAGGCACACAAAACAACGAAGACAGCACTGAGGCTGACCAGCTCCCTGGGGATGTTGCAGCGGTTGAACTTGAACATAAGTACAGTACAGTTGATTACTTTTGACGGGTACTCCTTTATACGGTTTTGTGTTTGTCTTGTGTAAAAACATAAATCTTTGTTTTCAGCAATATGTGGCAGAATTTAAGAATTTCAGCAGCATAGCCTGCTCCCGCTATAATGTAGCTGATATTCTGCGACGCACAGCAGACTTTTGCATATTGGTCTTGCCAGCTCTAGCATAATCATTTTCAGTTAAACTTTCTTGGGATCACTCATACAAAGCCAACCTGATTACAGCCGATAGCTTCCAGCCAGAATGTCTCTCATGCTGCCAGGTGTTAAGTTTATTCGAAAAGATCATGCAGTAGAATTGAATGGACTATATATATATATATTATTCTAGAAGGCTCCACAGTAAACATTGACAGGGGACTTCCTAACAACAAGTGTGGTAAAGGGTCGTAGAAAATGCAACAAGTAGCGATAACATCAGTAGAGCATTTATATTTTCAAACTAGCAATCGACAGCAGGTAGCCAAATGCATTGAAGGAAGAAATAGTTTACCTCATTTGTTACCAGTCAATTTACTGATGACATGCTATTAAATATGATAGTGAAATAAATCTGGAGCACACAAAGTTTACTTTCAAAATGCAAAGTAATATGTCATCAAGTTTAGTGGCAAATTTTACATATTTGATCCTATGTTTAGGAAAAAGTAAATTATAATGCTTTGAAAATCTAGTGTTTTTAGTTCTATTAAGCTCACTTGTGGAGAAGAATCAACAGAAAAAAATTACCAATCAGTACAGCATGCGCTTTAATTGAAAAAGTTGTCAGAAGCAAACAGATGTGTAATGCCTGCCACATGAACATTTCGAAGGCTTTCAAACTGATAGCCTATTAATTAAGCAGCCAGTTGAATGCTGCTGCACTGGCAGCTCCAGAAGTCAATATAGTTTATTAGTTAGCCAAGCAGTGCAGAACTGAGATTTTAAAGACCCTCAAACAGCAGCAGCAACAGCAGCAGCAACAGCATGCAGAGTTGAGTGCTGAATGCTGTCAGGAACATGCTAAGGAATAAAATCGGAGCAGCGTAATTGTCGAAAAATTGTGCAGCTCCAAAATAAGACTTTTTAAAACCTTTTCTCAGGTTACAAATGTGGTCATATTGCTTGCATGACTGTAACATTATTGTTTACGTGGGCCACATCATCTCACACCATTTTATTGCTAGATTTTGGAACGTTTTAGCAGCTCTTTGCTATGTGGCAGCAGCAAAACTATCTCTAGATCGGTCACCATTGAGAATATAAAAAGCTCTCAACTTGATAGCAGTTTGACTACTCGTGTGGCTGGTGTAAAATATGTATTGCAATAGGAAAACAATTAGTAAGAGAAATTGCAAATATTGTGATGTTGAAAATACTGCTGCATTCTGATAATGGCATCTAGACGTAACAAAATCTTCCTTGGCGTTGAATAAATGCCAAATGTTTGTCGAAAACTACATGAAGCATATGGACATTGTTCTTTGCAATAGTACAATAATTTTACATGTTAGTGAACGGTGCAGAAGTATGTAAGCTGCATTTTAGTGAAACAGCCACCAATATTGCATTCATTTTCCCATGCAATGCTAGTTTGTCACATGAAGCTTGTACATGTTTATGATGACTTGTTTGTTTCACGACACTTCCCGGGGTGGGAGTGCTGTACAAGCAATATATGCGACAGGTATCTTATTTTTAAACTGTGCAGTAGAATGGCTCTGCAATGTACACGCACTAATCATCTACTGCATGCTGGACATAATACACCATTGGTACTATTTATAAAGCCTTTGGAACTTAAGGAAGTTGGCTAGAGAGTACAATATAGGTCATTTATTTGCATATAGTACTTGCACGTGGCAAGGTGATCATGTTTTGGGTGGTATAATATAGCGGTGCCAAAAAACGGTTCTATGCCGTGTTGAATTTTCACCAGTCACGCCCTGCATTCGCACTTCATTATTGGCTGCAGCCTAGGCCGTGGCATTACTTCTGTCAGTGGCAAGGGGAGGGGGCTTAAAATGGATTGGGGAAATAATTTTTATATTATACAAACCCTAGTGTACCTTCTGGCTCATGCTGCTGTGTTGTTTCCAATATTTATTCACGTTTTTTTTGCACAGGTTTTAAGGAGCTCGGAATGAGGTCGACAGCTGCAAGACCTGCGGTTGCAGGTTCAAGAGTGCCGAAATGGCTGAAAAAGGAGTTCAAGTTCAGCCAGCACATATCCATGACCACGCATATGCAGTCACCCCCAAGCAGGCCCCTGTTGTTGCTGACAGTGCTTGCCAAACAGTGTTCAGTGTCAGTTCATTGATAGCGGCAAGCCAGTTCCGTTTCTTTACAGGACTATCGAAAGTGACTTTTTACGAGCTGGTCAGCACTCTCAAAACAGTTATGAAGACCATCTTTACGATGCCTTTTGAGGACCAAGTCCTTCTAACATTGATGCGGCTTCGCCTAATCCTCTTGCTCAATGACTTCAGCATACGTTTCTGCGTATCGACAGCAGCCGTGAGCAGAATTTTCTGCTTCATAGTATCTGAACTTGCCAAGTTTTCCAGAGAGTTTTTAGTGTTCTGGTTGCCCGACAAACAATAAGGAGAACATCACCTGATTGTTTTGAGGAGAATTACTCGGTGACTTGCATTGTGGATTGTTTCGAAATTTTTATTGACAGGCCCGAGAATTTGCTGCGAAGAAACATAACCTATAGTTCATACAAATAACAAAATACGGCCAAAGTCCTTCATGCTATTGCACCAAGTGGATTCATAATGTTCACTTCTAAACCATATGGTGGCCGTGCAAGTGATCGCTGCATAACACTGGAGAGTGGTTTTTAGAGCACTTAATCCAAGGTGATGAAGTCCTCGCCGACAGAGGCTTTACCATCGCCGATCTTCTTTCGCCAGGCATGAACGTTTCACTACCGAGCTTCTCTAAAGGCCGGCCCCAGATGAGTCGGTCCGAACTTGTAGCTTCGCGTCGACTGGCCAGACTACGTATTCATGTGGAACGGTCAATCAGGCGTCTTATAAGTGCTTCAGAATCCTGAAGCGATTCCCAGCTAGCATTTTTGCAAAGAAACCGCTAGCAAACAACATACTCATTGCCATAGCTGGGCTGCGTAACCTTAAGCCACGTTTCATCAGGGATCAGTGCGATGGAATGTCAGAACCTGGAGCTTGATTGTCATCGCATCCAGACTAGCAGCTAGGAGACACCAGATGCCAGATCTCTCTAATTTTCGCATTTTCATCTGCCCACTTGACTGCCACTTTGATATTATTGGTTATCTTCCCTTTGCATTAGGTGTCTTGCCTGCGACCACCGCTTGTTGGTTTCAACTCAAATACCAATAGTGAAACTATGTTCACGCAATAAATCCATCCTTTTCCATAGCTTGGTATGCTGCCTTCATCTTAATTCCAGGCTTTTTGTTAGGATCCAACTACCTTTCTATGGTGACTCCTGGCAAGGATACAGCTATTGTATACTTCCCACTTGGCGGATGCTGGTAAACTATTGTCTATGATGCAAGGGTTACTGTCAAGTTCGCTCTAGCCTATTTATGTACTCCTAGCTACTGCAGTGTCAAGGTGATGACCAGCAGTCATTACCACCCATTAATAGATGTATTCATTTGCCCCTTCCAATGCTTTGCTCTGTATTGTGAATTGGTGTTCTTTACCCACGTAGGTAATTTTTTATATTAGATTTTGGATCCGCCTTATTATTTCACTGCTTAGGTCATCAATCATCTCCACAGCTTGTTGTATTACTTAGCAGTGCATTATTATCAATCATCTGAAAATTTCAAATATATTTTCCATTAGCTTGATCTCATCCCCATTGAATTCCGTCGCTATCTTCTGGAAAAACCTGATTAGTTGTGAAACTGTCTTTTATCTTTGATTGGTATTTCGCCATGTTTTGTATGGATGGCCATCATTGACTTGCAATCTTTAGATATTTCTCAGCACTCATGCACGTGCTTTTTCGGCACTTGGGTTGCCCAGTCACTGCCAGTGTTTCGACTAAATCAAATTTCTCAGTCACTGGAGGATATTTTTTTTGTTTTTTTAGATTGGTACAGAAGGCTATCTGGCATCTGCCTTCGGCCCTTAAGTGCAGACCTTAAACCTTTCAAGGTGAAGCAAAAAATATTACGAGTTGGTTTTATTGTATTACATGCTTTTGCAAATATTAACAGTTATTGCAAACTGAACAAACCAATTCATTATTCCTTTAGGTAACATATACTTCAATGAACTCTTGCAGGTGCTATACTTGAAGAACCAAGTTTTATCCACAATGTATTGTCCATGCTCAGTACTGATGCCAATATGTGATGCGAGTGGCCCAGTAATTACTTTGGATTCCCAAAGTACGGCAGTCCGCACCTCATCAGAATGCAGAAATTGGTAGAAGTTTAGCTCGCAGGGCTGTTAAGAGAACTTGCCGTTTCTAATACTAGTACACAATGAAGATGCCATGTGTAAAACGGAATGTCATATTTGGCAGTTTCTGTGTGCTTGCTTCGTTGAACCTTGTCTTTAAAAATGCTTCCCGAGCTCCTTGCGTTCAAAACTAGAAATTGACGTTTCAAGGAAAGGGTTGACCAGAAGTTGAACACTGGGCAAGCATGCAAGCCTGTTGCTTTATGTAATATAGTATACTGTGTACATTTTTAATTGGTTCATGGGAAAGGAAAAGCGCAGTAACTGTCACATTTGTCCGTGGACACCCGAACCGCGCAGTAAGGGAGGAGAGGGAGGCGGGATTTTTTGTATTATGTAATTATGTGCTGATGTTTTGATACTCGTGTATTATGTAGAGCATTAGTTAGAAAGGGCAGCCAGTCCAAACATTTTTCTCACAGTTATTTTGATGAAAACTTTACTGCTTGCTCTCGACGATTGCTGGCAGCAGGTGTGAAAAATATAAATCTTCAAGATGTGCTACTTGCGTTTTTAGAAATACGTCATCATAGGGCACCTCAACAACATATGCCTCATTGAGTGACCAAACCACAAAGTCACATTGGCTTCTCTCAGAAGAAAAAAGCTGCAACTGCACTTGGTGGTAGTACCTGTTTTTGCCAGTCTTGCTCAGTGTGAAGCGGTTGTCATTTTCCACGACGTCATACTTGCCCCTCTTAAAGAGGGCAGCAAGGTTTCCATGCTTTTGAATTGTCTGAGGGGTTGGGCACTTGATTTCCAGAACTTTATCCAGGCGTGGAATAATGCCATCAGGGTTGGCACCCAGCCACGACATAGCAGGCCGGACGACAAGGCCGCATTCTGTAATGTCCGCATTCTTCACCTGCTCATACCAGGCACGGGCTTTCACTTCTGACTCCCTTCCATACTTTCATGCAAAAATAGCAATCATGTTCATGTGTACCTTGTCTAATGCAAGTCACTGCAACAATGATTAGTATCCCGAAACACTCAAACTGTGCATGCAAAACATAATGAATATCAGTAAACATTCCATTCAGAGCCTCCTACTTATTAGTGTCAGTATTGCCCCATACATGAATTTTGCTTTGATAAATCAAGTAATGCTTTCTCATTCAAAGCAATTCATATAAATAATAACATGCAAATTTCCACCACAAGCTACAACTGAATAAAAATTGTGTGCTTTGCAGACAGATGCGGCTAGCATATGACACTTTGCGTAATGCTATCATAGAATCCATGCTAATTTGTGACAGTGCTGCTCTACCTAAAATGTTATAATTTATAATGAAAGCGTGGTGTTCAACTGACTTATTGACAGCATCACAAGTGAATGTTTAGCCAAGTTTCTTGCACTACCAAACTTGGCATAGCAGTTATGAATCAGTGCTGTAGAACTAGACTTTCCGCATGGCATGCACAGTAAATGTGACCGGACACAGCTCAAAAACGAAGTGAGAATGCCCTTCAAAGGAGACCTTCCAGCTAATGACAAACTGTCATAATATTGAAGTCAGATTATTAACCTGGTGTTAATCCCCTGACACCTGCCATCCACATGTGATGTCGTGACAGCGGGCTAATTAAAGAATTTAGTCCCAGTGGCATGACAGTCAGTCAGCCACATTGGCAGGACAGCATCTCTTGAGGAACACTGAAAATTCGTTCTTGAGTTATATCCTACTTTACAGTACTTCAAGTCTACAATCAGTGCGACTGTTCGTAACACTGTGTTTAGATCTTACCGTGTGCTGGCATTGCCATATAAGTTTGGGTGTATGTGCTTCGTCACCCACTTCTCAGGGGCAGCCTTGACAGGAACTGTTCGAGCCTCACTCGCTGTTATTCGTAGTAGACGTTCCTCGTACCAGGCTCCACTTCCTTGGGGGTGTTTTACCAAGGCTACAGATCGGTCAGGGGACCGCAATACATTGTCCCTGTAGAACTCCTGACATGGCTGGCACAGCAGCCTTGTGTCATGCTGCCCATGCTCTTGCTGAACAGCTGTGAAGTTATGACGACTGCTTTAATAATGAACTCTTTCTGTATACATTCAAAACTAGTTTCAGGTGGCTCACACCTTAGCTTTATGCGATCAGAATGAACACTGGCAAATGAGGTATTATGTATTATGTTCATCTTCAGATCGCAAAAACTTGAGAAAACCTTTGCTGCAGTACGGCTTCATGGCCCAGGTTTATGGCACAAAGTGGTACTAATATATCAAACGAGGCTATTGTAAAGTGATATCGCATAATGCATTTTCATTGTCGACAATGCATCCTGTTCTATTACAAGACAACTTAGATTGTGTGTATCAGCATGAACAGTCTGCTTGATGCAATACTTCTTGTTCCAAGATCAAGATCAAGATGAAAGCTTAACACCGCATAACTATCAAAGCAGTTTCATATATCGGGATTGTTCTAACTAAAGAAATGTTACTTACAGCTTTGAACACAGTAACTGATAGCACATTTTATACTCAATAGAATGGAAAAGGAAATCTTATGTGCACCTCGATCTTCACCTGCATGTGCTTTCTTGCGTTGCATGAGGACGGAGTGTAGCATGATGTTCTGCAGCTGGCTAATATCCAGTGGACATTTTTTAAAACGCTCTATAATTTCTCTCTCGGACAGGAACTCTAGAGTTTTTGCAGTTGTTTTTTATGACAGTAGACTGTCTCCATTGTCGCCGGGGTCACATTTCTTGACGTTGTTTAATTCTATGCGCACAGTCTGTCTGTGGCTGATACTCCAATAAGTCCCCTTGATGTAGCCTCAACAATCTTCATAAAGAGGGCACAGATATGGCTGCATCATTCACTCAGCCCTGCTTTGCATGTGCAGCTTGCTGCACATGCAAAGCAGCATACAAAACTTGCCCCCATACTAGAAGCTGGTGTCCATGCCAGTTGTTCCCTGTCTGCTGTTGGGTTTTCAAGGGACCTAAATAAAGTCAATGCTAATGCTCTGAGCAGGGATTCAGATCCAAATAAAATAGCAGAAACTGAGAACTGATGATCGCATGCGCAGATCTTGCGTTTTTGTAAAGTTAACCACACAGGCGCAGAAATAAGCACAAAAATTGTAAGTTGCGGGATTTAATGTTTAAAATTGGGTATCAGCTATGAGGAACCCCATAATGAAGAGCTCTTGAATGATTTCGACAACTTCAGGTTCTTTACCGTGCAGTGGCATCGCAAAGCACACGGTCACATTTTGCGTTCCGCTTCCATCGAAACACGGTCGCCGCAATCCAGGTAAATCATGCAATGAAGAATAATGCTTGCGCTGTCATTTTTCTTCGGTTTACTGACGGCTGTAACTTATGGCTGTCTACGCTGGCAACTTCAGTTTATCACACGCAAAGCTACCGCAACACATCGCGGCATGTAAAGCAGCAACTGCCGGTTAGGCAGCACATCTTGCAAACAAGGTTTTTAAAACGCACCTGAACCAATACGTGTTGAATGTCGCACTCGTAAGAAAATAAGAAAAGCTTGAATTCAAGCACGTTGCCCACGCAAGCGCGAAAAAATCAATCTCAAGCGCAGTCTAACGTCGGGGGGCTTGTTAATTGTTCTACCAATCTGCGGTGGGTCGCACGCAGAGCAAGATTTCAGCAACTTGAAGAAAGGCTTGTGCGATATGGCGCAATGCAATCAATCCTCAATATGCATTACCACCTTGCGCACTGTAGCGAGAAATTTCTCGTAGTTTGGGGCAGTTACGTGCCGGCTACATAAAATACAAACTTTTAAAGCTTTACTAGACGCGCTTTATCAACAGCTCCTACAACGTGTACATGCATACGCCAAAACTGTCGCAAACACACAAGCAGGCATTAAATTTCTAGCAGCGCATTTAAGTTTAGAAAAATTAGGAAAGAGAAAAAACAGCGAGAATGCCATCTTCAAACATGAGTGGAGGTGTGAAGGCCGAAGAGAGGCTCGAAAAAGAAAGCCAGAAAGGCAGCGCACTTACACTGCCGCTAAAGGTTTGACCAAAGCTTCGTGTCATCAATCCATCCCGTCGTATCTATTTTGGGAAGAAATAACAATATTTCAGACGTACTTGCAGTAACAAACAGACTCGCAGGTCCAGCGTCCGCACGGGCAGGCAGCGTCCGCGCGGATAGACAGCATCAGTACGGGCAGACAGCGAAGAACGAAGGCCACCGATGGCTTCGGACGTCACGTGATACAATATGGCAGCCTACATGCGTGAGCGCTGTAAAGGGTCTATACGCCCATAACCCTAACAAGCTGCCATGTCGGATCTCTCTAAAGTGTACTAAATACTCGTTTGACCTTTAACCAGGAATCGATTAAAGTCGACATTCAAACATTCGCAGTGCGGGTTTCGAAAGCATGCTCAAGAACCGACCATCTCGTTAGTCTAGAACATATTAAAACCTTTATACACAAACAGTACTTTCTCGTTGTATTCCACCTTGACAAGACATGTGACACAACCTGGAGGCCTGATATTCTGCGTGGCCCGGCAGATCTAGCCGTCCGCGGCAGTATATGTGGCATATTTTCTGGGAACGCATCCACAGGGAGAATAAACATATGTGCTAAGTCAGTTACAGTCAGATTTATCGCGTGTGTATTGTTTATTGGGCATAATTTCTAAGCCGTCACCTTCTGTGTTAAAACTGTTGTTAGAGCTGTGGAACACAGTACTTGCTTCGCTAGCACAAGTTCGCAGCAGACATGCGCTGTACGGGTTAATTGGTATGGCTATTTCGGATATGCGACCGCTACTGCTGCCTCCTCTTTCAAGGAAAGAAGTTTTGTAAAGGTCATTGAGGACTCGGCCACAACGCCGAGTCCTCAAGTGCTACACCTCGGCTACGCCGCGTCACAGGAAGCTTGGAAATATTTCTAGTGTTTATGTCATGGCCCCATTTACAATAAAGTGTTTCTGCTGCCGGTCTAAAAATTACAACTTCTTGATCATTGAGGAACAAAATACTGCTCATGCGTCCGAGGGTCATGAGAACAACTCAGCGTCTCAGGCCTTGGACGAGATGTCGTGTCAAGCTTCGGATAAGGAGCCAACCGCAGACGATCCACCAATCGTTCCCGAACAACCAGCGGATGTCACCGCGGATATTGTGACCCCTGTGGCCGTTGCTGTGCAACAATGTCCAGACCAGAGCCAAGTTCCTGTGGCTGACGGGCTCGCGGCTGCCGACGAGCCGGTCTTGAAACGCTGTGCATCATGTGCCTCCGAGTCCAGTGAGGAGGACGATCAAGCTGGCAACAAGCATCGTCGTCGCGGTCGAGCGTCGAAACACAAAGGGAAGTGCCGGCGTTCGCGGTCGAGGAGGCCTGGCGGTGGTTCGGAGGCGAATTCGCCGTCTTCCGAGAGGCAAATGGAATTGTAGACAAAACTATGTGCTGTCATCATGGCGGTCTCTGAAGAGATAGTGCTTGCAACTCTCAATGTACGGGGTCTTAGGTCTCGCCAGAGACAGATGCAACTTCGCCGACTTTTGCACAGCAGGCGTCTAGATATTGTGGCAGTCCAAGAGACGAAGATAGAGAGAGAGGAGGAAACTGAGAGGGCGTTACAGCCCTTTTTGGCAGATTTTAATGTCATTTATGCGCATGCTGTGGGCTTGTCGGCAGGTTGTTTTCTGTTTCTGCGAAAGACGCTGCCTTGTACTGGCCTAACTTATAATATCGACGCCGAGGGTCGGTTGATATGTTGCGATCTTCTACTCTTTAGGAAGCCATGGCGGATAAGTAATGTTTATGATTTTAATACTGTGACACAGCGCATAAGTTTTTTTGAACACATAGCCAGCTTACTTGACTGTGACCGACATCTTGTGCTAATGGGTGACTTCAACTGTGTTTGCAACCCCATAGATCGTTCTAGTCGAGACGCACGCAGTGACAGGAGTGGAGAGCTTTTGTTCCGTGTTACAGAAGATGCGGGACTGGTTGATACAGGGGCATCCTGCCGTGCTTTTAGATCATTCACCCACATTCAGGGGCATTCTCACGCTCGCCTAGACCGGATCTATGCATCTTGTACATTAGTTTCCCGCTGGCTTGTTTGCGAAACTATACCGGTTTCGTTTTCTGATCATAGCATGTAGTAGCCCGGCTCGGCGGCAATGACCATTCAAAGTTTAGGCCGCAGTGGGAACTTTGGAAGTTAAACTCATCGCTGGTAAATGATCAAGAATTTATCATTCGTGTGCGCTCACAGCTCCAATCATGTTTTTCCAGAAATCTACCATTGTTCGCCGCTTGGGAAATGTTCAAGCAGGAAGTACGTGCGATAGCAATTGAACTTGGCTAAATTAAATCTTTCTACAGAAAACATCAGGAGAAGACACTTAACAAAAACTTGTGTAACCTGTATGAGCTAGAAGGTGAATCCCCTGGATCATATACGGACGAAATTGCTAGTGTCAAAAGTCAGTTACAAAGGCATGATGCGGAACGATACAGGGGTGCCTTAAATTCGATCTCGTGTCAAGCGTGCTTTGCACTGCGAACGGCCGACGCGGCAAGCTTTGCTTGATGAACGTCATCATGCGACTGCAAAGCTCATTCCGGGAATTATGCGTAATGGCACATTGGTTACGAGTACGAATGAGGTTACGTCCGCATTCGTGGATTATTACTCGATTTTGTTTAGTGCCACTCCTCCTGTAAGAAATTCTAACATCTCGCGTTTCACATCCCTGGTGAGCCCTTTATCAGAAGATGATTGTTCTGTAATTAGTAGCTCTTTCACGCAGCAAGAGGTAGAAGTGGCAATTGATCAATTACCTCTCTCAAAAACGCCTGGTCCTGATGGCATTTCCTCTGAATTTTACAAACCTTTTAAAACTGTTCTTGTTCCTATCTTGCTAGATGTCTTCGCGATAAGTTTTGATCTAGAAGCCCTTCCCGAGACTTTTACAAAATGCCACACAGTCCTAATTCCAAAGAGTACTGATGAAGAAAAATTACGCTCAGTAGAAGGCTATAGACCAATCACACTGGCAAATGTGGATTACAAGATTTTCGCCAAAATTTTATCAAATCGCCTACAGTTCGCAATGTCGGTTCTCATTGGCCCTCACCAGACGTGCGGCTTGAGGGGCCGAGCCATACAGAGTAATGTACATATTGCACGCACAGTCCTCGAATCATGCTCCTGCTCTCACGATCAGGTTGCTTTACTTGAGGTCGACCTCGCAAAAGCATTTGATCGAGTTCGTCATTCTTTCCTGTTTTCTCTTCTGGAACGAGCGAACGTTGGTTCTGTAGTACTGAAGGGGGTGCAACTTTGCTATAGAAATTGTTCGACTCGCCTAATTGTAAATGGCCACCTATCAAACCCCATACCAATCAACTCTTCTGTGAAGCAAGGCTGTCCGATGTCTCCACTGCTTTTTGCTCTTTACTTGGAACCACTTTGTCAGAGTGTTTTACGTAACAGTAGTATCCATGGCTTCCCTCTCCTTGGAAATGAGGTTAAAGTGCTTGCATATGCGGATGATCTTGCGTTTTTCTGCACTGACAAACCAAGCATAGAAAAAGTTATATCCAGCATACAAGAATTTGGCGTTGTTTCTGGTGCTCAGATGAATCACTCCAAGAGTTCCGGCCTTTGGTTTGGTTCGTGGGGCTCAACACCACCCCTATATGCAGGAATTGAATGGTCATGTGTGCCACCTAAATATCTAGGCGTTCCACTGCATGCATTTAAGTCAAGTTCAAATTACTGGAAAGAGCGCGTTCCAGTAGTCCAGCGTTATGCTAATACATTTGTCCCCTATCGGCTTTCAATATTCGGTCGGGCTCAGGCCTGCAACATGTTGTTGGCGACAAAACTTTATTATGTGCTTCAGGTCCTCCACTGTGCTAGGCATTACATCCAGCGCTTTCACCGAATATTTGCGACGTTTATCTGGCCATCCAATTTTGAACCGATTCGGCGTGATAACCTATTCAGACCTGTTTGTGCAGGGGGGCTCGGCTTAGTGCATCTGTATGTAAGGCAGTTAGTTGCCCGTTTCTTCTTTTTTCGTGATTGTTCACATCCGATTATTAGAGCATTCCTACAAGTTAATTTCATGAATCTGCTTCCCGACTTAGTGGTTTCTTCAGATTTTACTGATCGCCCGCAGTTACTAGGATTTATGCAGGAAGTTTATGCTTCGGTGAGGTTTTTGACAGTACGATTCTCGAATGAGTACTTATATTCTGTTTCGCGCAAAATACTATACAAGGATTTGGTAGCAATGCTTTTTCCGCCCCCACTGTATCGTTCTTTATACTTTGGCTTTAAGGGTCATGATGTGTTAAAAAGGGTGCGCAAAATGCAGATTTCTCCTTGCACGAAAACATTTTTCTTTAAATTACACACCGAAGCTCTACCTGTTAACACATGGCTCCATAGAAAAAATATTTTTGTATCTTCTGTAAACTGCCGTCTGTGTGATGTGCCCGAAACTATTGAGCACTGTTTCATTAATTGCAAAGACGCAATTCTTTTTTGGGATGTGCTGCAAAGAACTCTAAAGAAAGACTTTGTTCTAAATTCGTACAGTGTGCGGTACCTTGCTGTTACACAATCTGATTACGAACCATATGACATGTTTTTCCTTATTGGACTTCATAGCTTGTGGAAGACACGCATGTCGGATCGCAACGCTGAACCTGTTGTCCCACCTAGACTCCATTTTAGCAGAATGATGCTGCAACTGAAGGACACTTATGATGAAAATGACTTTCAACCTGATTGGTTTCCGCTGGTGACACGGTGCTTATTTTTGCCTGCCTTTTAAAAAAGTTGTCTTCTGTTGTGTATCTCAGCAATGGCTGAATGAATTGTAAATAGTCTGTGTACATAACCCTTTTTGTATAATAAATACCATGTCAGAAAAAAAAAAACGCGGCGTAGCCGAGCGGTTAGCGCAGAACGTTACGGAGCAAGCAATAGCGAGTTCGAGTTTTACCGCTTCTGGCGTTTTTTTTTTTTTTTTACAAATCGTTTTTTTTTTTAACTTTTGTAATGTATTTCTGGTGCTTCGTTATTTTTAGCTTTTACTTTTTACCAGAGGCCCTTTTTTTCGCCGGGCGACGAGCGCAATATATCGACGCTCTCCTTGGTATGAGCGGCAAATATGCCCCTTTTGTTTACGACGCCTGCAAATAGCACGTTGAAGGTCTTGTTGACGCAGTATATGTTGGTCAGATGTGCCATGATTTAGTGAACAATTGAATGATACTGCGTTTTTCCTTCGGTACTTAGCATATGTTTGCTTTTCGTGGCGTATGTAGCTGCAGTCAAGCGGTCAGGTCGTAATCGAAGCGGCAACGGCGGCGATATGTTGGCGCAGAAGTGTGAACGAAGGAGCGCGTCGGCGGTAGCGGATTTCGCTCGCTTGTGCCTCCGAATGCTCAAATGGGAACCATCAAGGCGCATCTGCTGCTCCAAGCTCGTAATTCAGGCGCTGCAGGTTCAAACAAACTATCCGAGTGCGCACGAAATGCCTGAGCCGAAACATAACCAAAACTGAAGTGGGCGCCTGTGGCGCCTCCAAGTATATTTTTGTATTTGCCTTGCAACGTTTACGTTGTCTTTCCGCCGTCGTTTACGTATGATAAAAGCGTGTTATCATGTTTGAGAAAAAACGTACTACCGCATTCAAACATGCAACGTAATTCACATTTGCCAGCCTCCGGGATCCCTAGCGCGTCACGTGATTTGTAGTTGCGAGCCTCGGCCGTTTGGCTGTGGTGGCGATACCTGTATTTCTGTTATTCTTCTTTACTACCTTATAACAGCTCTGTTTTCAGTAAGAGTGGTCTTTTTGTAATCAGGAACTAGCATTCTATTAATGCAAACCCACTTCCTTTCTCTCTTTAGTGTCCCTTTAATGATTATATAATGTGTAAAGCTACTTATCACCGTATTATATGTCCTGTTAACATCAGTTATATGAAATGTGTCCGTCCAGTCAGTCACGCAAACACTTTCTTTATTGTTGTCTAAAGCTATGTGGCGTGGCTTGCTCATTTATATCTGTTTATATTTAACGCTTTTGCTCTATAAGGAAAAACACTTACGGTAGAGGTTCCTAAAATTGCAGCTTAAAATTCGTGATCGTGTATATTCATTATGTGAATGTATGATGGCCAAATCAAACAACGACGGAATTTATCAAGCTATTCGTGTTGCTACAGAAATGACAATATAAAAGGTTTTGCATTTAGCTATTGATTGAAATTTTGTGGCTATAGAGAATACCACTTAGTATAATCTCTCTTAAATACAATACCAGTTGTTAATTTGAATTGATGGTGATTAGTGCAGCAAAAAAAAACGTTCAAAGAACTCGATGAAATAATCGATGATACCATTTCTAGGGCGAAGAAGAGCGGCAAACAGAGTTCTATCCTTTCTTTACAGTATTTCATAGTCTTCTGTGATGAGACTATGTTCCTTTACAACTTCGCAGTGCTGAGGGAAGGTTAGTGTGGATATGCTACCTCCTCTCCTAAATGTTAGTGTAACATTGGCTTGACATATAATACTTTGCGCTTTGCTTGTACCACGTTTCAGTGCAAAAAAGAATGCCGAAATCAAAACTTGAATCTTTAAGCAATGCAGATGTGTAATCCATTCATCCTTGTATAGATCATCACCATGAAATCGTGGGAAAGCCCACAGCTACCGCAGTCATTCTTCACGCACCTTACTTCTGGGTGCTCCCGTATGGCTATGGTTTCATTCGGCTCTAGCTTGCACGTACACAAAACTCTTCGCCATGTACCACGGACCCTATCAAGTGACACAATAGACAGCTCCTGTAAAAGTGAAACATGATAAAGAAATCTCTACCCTAAAGAAACGTGTTAGTGCCCTTGAGACCAGAGTCGACGCTGATGATGTTGAATCGTTGAAAATGACTGTGAACGACCTTGAGTGGCGAAATAGAAAGCTGAATCTTGAGGTGCATGGCATACCGGTGACAAATGATGAGAATCCGATGAAAAAAGTAAATGATGTAGCAAAATCTGTGAATTTGCCAGAGCTCACTTTGAACGACGTCGATGTTGTGCACAGACTTCCTTCAAAGGCAGGGAAGGGATCATTGTACGGTTTTCAAAGTTCTCAACTCGGGACATGTGGTTTCAGAAGCGGACAGCCTTAAGAGATGCTCAGTCGGATGTTTCAGTCACTGAAAACATGACGCGTCAAAGCCGTGAGCTGTTGCGCTATGCAAAGGCTTGGGCAGGTGAAAATCAGTACCAGTACGCTTGGCACCGGAATGGAAAAGTGTTCGTTAGAAGGAAACAATACGATTCTGCGATTGTCATCCGTTGTGCAGCAGATTTAGACCAGTTTTGAGGCCAGTAATGTGCGGTAATACGCGGCACTCTTTTTTTTTTCAATGTCTTTTTTTACTGATCTAGTTGATCTCTGTGACCTCAGTAGTTCCATTAACCTTGATAATCCTAATTGCTGCTCTTGTATTCACGTTAATCTCAGATCTGGCCGAAATAAGCAAGAAGAACTTGACTGTTTTTTCAGCGAAGTGGAAACTCGTTTCGATGTTGTTATGTTTTCGGAAACGTGGTTTACTTGTGAAGGTGACGTTTATGTTATACCGACGTACAAGTGTTTCTATATGAAACGATCCATAAGAAGGGGAGGTGGTGTTTCAATGTAAGTTTCGAATCTTATGAAATCGGAAATGCTGCCTGAATTTTGTTGCATCACGCCCCATTACGAAGTCTTGGCAGTAAAGTCTGGCACAAGGATATTTTGTGTCTGCTATCGTCCCCCGGGTAGCAGTTCTGCTGAGCTCTTTTTATTTCTTGATTCATTCCTAGAATTTGTTAACATGAACCAATATCAGTTAATTTTAGGTGGCGATTTTAACATTGACATGCTGGCCAATAATAACACATCAATCGAGTTTAATACTTTACTTAACGTTCACTCCTGTGTAAATATCATCATGTCACCTACACGGATTACAACAGAATCAGAAACACTTTTATATCTTTTCATAAAAAACTTCAAAACAGATACCTTGAAATCTGGCACTATCGCTTATGCTCTGAGTGATCATATGCCAATATTCATATCTGTCAATCTCACTTCGAATTCCCAACGACAACCGCACCAAACGTCATTTTATCGAGTTATAAATGATCACACGTTATGCGAGTTCAAGGAACGCTTATCTATTGTTAACTGGGAACATGTTTTTGAGGAAAGTGACCCTGATGAGGCGTATGCAAAATTTTTAGAGATATTTACTGACATTTATTATGCTTCCTTTCCACTGAAGAAATTCTCCCAATCAAAGAAAAGTAGAAAACCATGGGTCGACAAAGACATGTTGCAGTTGATAAGAAAACGAGATAAACTTTACAGACAGTTTTTACAAAGTAGGTGTCCTGAAGCGCTAAAAACGTTCAAAAAAATTAGGAACTTTGTCACAAAGCAACTTCGCGTCGCTAAAAAGCAATATATTTATAACCGATTTAATCGAACTGGTGGACAATCTGATAAGGTTTGGAAGGTTTTAAAATCTATCTTTGATAATTCTTCCGAACCGACCACAAAAATTATTCATGAAGGGATTGAATTAAAGGGAGCCGACCTAGCAGATTCCTTTATGACTACTTTCTTTCCTTTGCTGATACATCAAACGACGACGTAAATGTGTCTAATATGAGTGCCCGAAATAGTGAAAAAATATTTCTAACACCGGTTACAGTAAATGAAGTCATTACGGAATTTGTATCACTTAATAATAGTAAAGCTACAGATGCGTCAGGTTTCCAGGTACAGCCCACAAAATTTACTATCGACATTCTTGCACCTTGCCTTGCCCATATCTTCAACCTATCTTTGGTGTCCGGCGTTTTCCCGCGTCTTATGCAAAGGGCAAACGTCACAGTAGTATATAAAAAAAGGAAACAAAAATGAAGTGGCAAACTATCGCCCGATATCAATCTTACCTGTGTTTTCAAAAGGCCTCGAAAAAGTCACTCTTAAACGGCTATCCTGCTTCACTGAATGATATAACAATATCACTACCGCTCAATATGGCTTTCGTAAAAACAGGTCGACTGAGTTAGCTCTCCTTGCTCAGAAAGAGTCCATACTAAAAATTTTGAATAAAAAAACATGGTACTTGGATTATTTTTAGATTTTTCAAAGGCGTTTGACCTTGTTAATCACTCTGTGCTGCTTAAGAAACTGGATCACTAAGGCATCAGAGGCATAGCTCATATGCTGATTTCCTCATACTTGCGACATAGGTCTCAGTTTGTTAGTATTGCCGGTGAATGCTCCCAGTTGAAAGCGGTAGCATCTGGCGTTCCGCAAGGGAGCATTTTGGGCCCATTTCTTTTTGTTCTTTATGTAAATGATATTGTCAACATCGACAGCACTGCTAAGTACATAACTTACGCAGATGACACTAGCCTGTTTTTTTCGGGTACTTCAACACCTGATCTCGCAATCGAGCTAATAAAACCTTAAAAGAAATAAATACTTGGGCGGCTGATAACCACTTAAGGATTAACGTTAGCAAAACTGCAGCAGTCATGTTTCATCCACGTCATAAACATTTTGAACCTCCTCTAATTGAATTAAACAATACCAGAATAGAATTTGTGCAGTCTGTGAAAACTCTCGGCGTTTACTTTGCAGCAGATATGTCGTGGAATGATCATATTAATTACGTAGTTCAGAAACTTTCCAGAACAGTTGGTATCATGCGCCGAAATTGCTTTAATTTTCCTACGTCAGTTAACATGTTACTTTACCACTCTTTGTTCTCTTCCATAGCCAACTACGGATGTATGGTGTGGGCAACAACAACAGCTGAAAATATTAACAAACTCACTGTCTTACAAAAGCGCATTATACGCATTGCATGTAAAGTGCCGTATTTCTTCCACACTGCAAGCCTTTTCCATCAACACAACGTTATACAAATGAAGTCCATGTATCACTATAGGCTGTGCTATAAATATGAACACGCCATAATGAAAAAGGATGACTTCTTACTTACACTTGCTGGGTTAGAGCAAAGCAGGACTGTGTATGGTACCCGCGCAGCAGAACCTTGGCATGTTAAGAAATGCCGCACAAACTATGGCAAACAAATGCTGCAGCATACCTTACCGACCCTTCTGAACCAGTTGTACTGCTCCGAAAATATAGATTTAACCAATATTTCTTTGAAATAATTGCCCCAAATGTTCATGTAGTTTTGTACTGTACAAGTACAATGCGCTGCGTACTAAAAGTACATCTCTTTCTTTGTACCGACGATGTTTTTTTTTTCCTCACATCTTGTTTGATGCATTGTACTCCGCCGCCGTCAATGCTGCTCTGTAAGAGGAAGCCAGGACCTCTCAAGCTGTTTATACAACTTTTTGCCTGGCTGTCCTCGCAACACCGGTTGCGGAAATAAACTTTCAACCTTCAACTGTAGGTAAGGCAGCGCACCTTGTAAACACGAAAAATCAATACGGAGTTCCAACCTTGTTTGCGTTTGCGGGCAGAAGCCATGTCCAGCAGCTTTTTTTTTTTTTCCGTACCGGGCTTAGGTGCTAATCTAAGAAGACGGGATCATCTGGCGTGGCCTAAAGTATTTGTTAATCTTTTTTGGTGACTTGAAAACTGTCACAGTTTTCACGGCGCTGAAATTGAACTATATGTTTTTCTCTTTTACCTTTGGTGAGTAGCCTGCGGTAGACATCAATGTCAATCTGTGTTTAGCGCTAGCACTTTCATAACACAAATCCGACGTAAGATATTTTCTGTATGTGTGCATAGTTTGGGTTCACGACGACCATATAATTATGAGCCAACAAAAAAAATGTATACCTTAAATATGCATTCTTTGCAGATCTTTACTTTCATAAAGGACGACCTAAAATGCTTTCCCTTATGCCGACGTTTGATCCTTGCTTCTTGACTATTGAGATCGCTCGCATGTATCTTGGCAATGCAGAAAAAGTATTTGAAGCATCTTAATTCCGATGCTTCTTCTCTTGTACACATGATACGATAAATATTTCACATGCACCACTTTTCGCAGCGATGTTCTAACGTTGGCTTCGTTAACAAAAAGAAAGATAATTTATTATATTTAGAACAAATTATAAAATAAAACAGAACTCTAGTACGTAGCTCAGACTGCTGCTTTCAATTACAGTGAAGAAATACGAGGATAACATGGCACTCAAAACGATGACAGAAAAGATCATAATTTGATGTTGAGGCATCACAACACACGCTAGCATATTCTTTCTCGGGTTTCCTAGTAACATCGTTCGAACTAATGAAGGAACATTGCACATTTAGCGATATTCATTTCACAGGAGTGGGACCACTGTGCTTGGCTCCTCACCGTGTTACACGGGCAAGGATATACATACGTTCACTCCAGACAACGGTGAGTGCTGACTACTCTAAAATGTAGCTCGGGCCACACTACGCGTTGAAACCAACGAAGCATCGCTGGTTAGCCCGGAAAAATTTAGTGCAACACTGGAAGCAATTTTCTAAGACTGTTCTTCAGGGAACTGCTAACTGTGACTTAAGGATCTATTTGTTACATTGAGCTAGAGCGCCGAAAGGATCACCTGTCACAATAGGAGGGCGGGAGTCTGAGCACTCAGATCCGCATGCTACAGTTTAGCTGAGGCCAAAACAAGTATAGCCACAAGGACAAAATTGTGAGCAGTAGTACGACACTATACTTGCGTACCTCTGGAGAATATGGGTGTGTGAAGATTGTTATTTCACCAACCAGGTTACTATGTAGCAAGCCAAAGTCATTTCCCATTTGATTTCAGTAAACACAGTCCTGAGCCACATGGCTTTACACAAGACGCAGCATACTTACGAGTCGTGTCAACACATCTGATGTTCGGCGCGAATTATAAAATAAGTATTGCTGCCTTCTGATATTCATCATAACCACAGCTTTGAACATCAGGTTTGGTGGACGTGATCCTACGCACAGTATTTGGAAGAAATACTGCACAACTACGAACAATGTCCAGCAAAATACTCGAAAGACAGCCTTTGTTGTGCTCTAGAATACCATTTCATGAATTCTGTACATTGACAGGTGTATATGATTCTGTTCTTAACGTGACACTGAGGAGGCTGAAATACTTCAGCTTCCAAGTGAACTTCACGCTTTTGTAATGACAGGACATATCAATTAGCTAGTTTTCATGTTCAAAGACTACGAGCATTGAGAAGGTAGCATTTTAAAGTGCTATAAATTATTTATTCATTAATTTATTTCAAAAGACAGCTGGCATCGATTCAAAATACACTGTGGATAAAGAAACAACCTCTTTGTAGTACGTGTATGCGATACACAACACAGAAAAAGAGAAAAGTGAGATCTCAGTGCCTGTGCAAGTGTATTTACTTGAAGGCTCCGACTTGCAGCGTTGCGTCGTTTACAACGTCGACATAAACTAAGATCAAACCACCCTTCAACGTGAGCTGTACTGCCCAACGCACCGAGTCATACAGGCCCGACACATAGGAAAGAGGCGTTCCTGCATGATCACCTTGCAAGGCCCTCCGACACTCCCAGCCTGTCTGTACTACAACGGCTACATATTAAAGCCGCGGCCGTATAAACAGTGTGGTTTACTGTTACAACTGTTTTCGGGCAGGGTACATGCGCAAATCTTGCCCTTTTGCTACTGCCGATGAAGATGCGTCTGAAGGAAAAGGTACGTACCGATGCAGCCTCTGCAAATCGAACGACCACGAGATAACATCTCCAAGTTGTCCGACAAAGCAAAAGGCAACGCAGAACGCTCGTCTTTGGGACGCTAAGCGTTGGCAAATAGAAGACATTACACCAGTGCAGACGTCTAATCGCTTTGCAGCTCTCCAGTGGGATGATGACGAGTGGCCAGAGCTTCCTGAGCCCGCTTCGAATGCACCTCCAGTTAAGACAAAGTCTAACGATACGGTGCTCAAGAAACGCCGTCGACAACAGCCAATACAGCAGCGGCGTACTGATATGGCTGTAGTGGATGAGCAAATCAACGTCTCTTAGTAGAAGTCTCTAAGCTCCGACACACCGCGAAATGCTTGCTCGACGTCGGCGAGCTGCAGAAGTAACCACCAAATCAAGTAATTGCCCAACACCGCCGCCTTCATCCCGCGCAACAGGGCTATTTGTTGCATCTTCCCAGTGTACCACAACGCCAAATGATAACTCTGCAACATCGCTGCTCCGCTATATGATCAACCAGTTGTCCAACCTGACATCAGTGATACTGCAGCGCTTGGACTAGCACACGAAAATGGCGAAATCCGGTCGTCCTGGTGTGCTACAGTGGAACTGTAGAGGCATTTCCACGAAGGTGGCCGAGCGCAAGACCAGACTGCGATTTAACAAGCTTCGGGTGTGAACTATGTTACTCCAGGAAACGAATGCCTTGCCATCTATTCCGGGCTTCAGCGGCTACGTGTCTCCTTCAATGACCGACCGTCGCGTGCAGACTGCTTCTCCCTCGAGAAAGGCGGCGGTATAGGTTGAAATGCGTATTCCTCATGTGCGCCTTTCTCTCGAAAACTGGTGCACATCATACTAAGAGGTAGTAGCAGTTGCTGCGAAATTTCTGAAAGGAACCGTTGTTCTTATTTCATATTACGTCCGACCAGCTGGAGGTGCCTCTTCCCGTATTAATCTTGGCTGGTTATTAAGTGTTCGTCGGCAATACCCTGGGTGTCCAATTTTAGTCGGAGGCGACTTTAACGCCCCTCACCCGGATTGGGGGTATCCTACTGCAAGCCCTCGTAGTAGGCGTATGCGGGACGCCTTCACTGATGCCCTGTTTGTTCTGCTTAATCACCCTGGGACAGCAACACGGCCTGTGCGTCACATACGTACTGCTGCCTATGCTCCAGACTTGACGTGGTGGTTGGGCGCGGGACCTCCCTCATGGCACATGGACCCAGACTGCTAGGGAAGTGATCACCACCATATCCTCATCGATCTCCGTCCCTCCCGTCTCCGCCCTTTACGCCGCAAATGTTCTGTGATAAACAGGGCACCTTTCGCTCATGTCTCGACAGTATGTCTTCAGATTCGCCGTCACTTCTTGTTGACCGTATACAGAGAGCACTAAACAGCGCTATGGCTACTACGTGGATTGATGTAGGTCGACCGGCACCAGATCTCGGCCTGCTTAACTTGTGGGCAGCCCGCCGTCAAGCTGAGCTGGCTGCTACGCGAGACCCTACTTTGGGACAGGCACGTACACGACTGTAGTATCTTACTGCGAAGGTTCGGAGATATGAACGCGATCTATCGCGACGCCAGTGGCATGCATGGTGTGAACAAATTTCTGCTAAATCATCGAATGTCTCACTCTGGCGAACGTTTCGTGCAATGGAAGACGGTCGTCGTTCTACTGACACAGCAACAACAGCATGGTTTGCGGCTAATCTGTCGCCGGGCGATTTCGCCAAAGAAGCTGCTCGAAATGTTTCCCCAAAATACGATATACTGCCTCCTTCAGCTGCAAATCTTAATTTGGCAGGTATCCCTGCAGACGAATGGAAACTGCCATCTGCTGCCGACGCAGAGGGAATCGCGAGCCCCTTTTCGATGTGTGAGCTGCTGGCTGCAATTGACGATGCGAAACGGAAAACAGCGCCCGGCCTGGACACAATTCAGTATGAGGTTTACAAGAACCTCAGTACTGCTGCACTTGCTCAACTACTAGACACCATAAACAAAGTGTGGCTTGATGGTGTCGTACCCGAGAGCTGGAAAAGCGCTGTCGTGATCCCTATTCCCAAACCTAGGAAGCCTCATACAGACCTCGTCAACTTACGACCAATCTCCTTAACATCAACGCTTTGCAAGCTCGCAGAGAAAATGCTAGCCACACGACTTTCTTGGTGGCTTGAACAGCACGGTTTTTATCACCCTGCTCAAAGTGGATTTCGTCCATACATAGGTACAGAGGACAGGTTGGCTCTCTTGGCATCAGGAGTTCTATCACATACCCGCAGCCGCAATGTACGTACCATATTAGCAATGGACGTTGAAAAGGCATATGACAACATCAGTCATGCTGCAATCCTGAATGCCATTGACATGCTTCATCTCCCTCCGAGAGTACGCACTTTTGTCGCATCATTTTGGACGGAAGAAAATTTGAAATACGCCTCAGTGGTGACACTGTTGGTTCATTCTTTTCACTACGTGGGGTGCCCCAAGGATCAGTATTGTCCCCGACGTTGTTCAATATTACTTTCATCCCATTAAAGTGGCGCTTACATGATATCCCTGAAATCACGTTTTTGCAATACGCAGATGATATCACAGTATGGAGCACTCACCATGATCTTCTCACTCAAGAGGCTGCCCTTCAGTCAGCATTAGACGTAACCTCTGATTACTCATCCTCCATTGGCCTTCAACTTTCTGTGTGTAAAACTTCATAAACGTCAGTCGCCAAACGCTGGGGACGCCGTAAACTCACCCCAAATCCAATCCGTCTCTCTCTATCAGTCACCCCAATAAAAGAATGTTCGAGCCTGAAAATTCTGGCTTAACAGTTCACCAATAAGGATCAGCGACTGCTTGGCTTTCTCAGGCAAAAAAGCAAGCACTTCAAACTATGAGTTTAATAAGGCGAATTGCACTTAAAACGGGTGGCGCTGGCTCGTCTGTATTTACCTGTATGTACCTTGGTATTTCAGGAGATGAATGGCAAAGAGTCATTGATGACCTAGACATGAAAAGTAAAAAAGTTGGCTTGAAAATCTATGTGCAGAAGACTAAGATAATAGTTCTCTCGTTTCTCTAATAGTTTCTCGTAGTTCCAGCATACCTAATGCTTATCAGATTAACAATGTTTCTCTTGAGACTGTGCATTGTTGCAAGTATCTAGGTGTTTACGTTTCTTCTAACCTATCTTGGAAACCCCACGTTGAATATATCATAAGTAACGCGCAAATCGCATACTAGGGTACCTTCGGAGAAATTTCTCTCGTTCATCCAGTTTTTTAAAATTATTGCTTTATAAAACTGTGGTACGCTTTAAATTAGAATATTTTGCATCTGGAGCCCTGGCATTGATTCACTCGTTTCCGATTTGGACGCTGTGCAGAACCGCGCCTGTCGCTTAACACTGTCAAAGTATCACAAAACAAGTAGTGTAACTGCCACGAAATCAAGTTTGTCCCTTCCACTTCTATCTCACCGCAGATCAGTAGCGCCATTATCTCTTTTCGTAAAACTTACCACAACAGCTACCTGAAAGAAAGATTACTAACAAGACCATCTTACATATCAGTGCGCATTGATCACCGCCATAAAGTTGCGGTTCCATCTGGTCACACAAAATGTTTCCATGACTCATCCATACCCAGAACTTGTGTCAGTTTGAATCACCTTCCCCATGATATCGCATGTATACCAGATAACGATGCATTTCGCAAAGCCGTTGTTTTTCTTTGCATACATCTATGTTTGTTACTATGTTAATATTTGCCCTTTACTTCCTGAACATAGTGTCATGTGGTGGTGACCAGGGTCGATGACACAAATGAAGACACAGACTTGATGGTACGGAAATGAACTCTTTATTGGGCTGACTTGCGCCCGCAAAAGGACTGAGCAACTCGGTGGCGGCGATAGCGGCAAACGTGTTAGTCGATCGTCGAACAAAGAATGCTTGTCACACTCGTCAACGCTCAATTTAAAGGCTGCACAGAACAATCTAGATAACGTAGCAAACAGCTACCAGAACGAGCTAGAACATTATGGAAAGACACACGAGTGGCCGGAATCTTCGAGATAGATCTCGGTGCATCTTGCGCTTCAACGAAACTGGTAAAGGTGCGACTCGAGATATCGAGCATTAACAAACAAAGATTACAAAATTGATACGCGATCCAAAATCAGAGTGATAAGCCGGTATGCTGGCGGCAGTTACAAAACAACAAATACAGTTTTGAAGGTTTCGCGGCATTACTCCCCCCTTAAAAAAAACATCCCCTCGATGTTCCAAAACAAAGCAACTTAAACATGAACACTGCAAAGTTTAAACGCCACAGCTTCTTTAACGCGCGTAATATGGCTTCAGTCCTACAACATGTACAATTTCTGGGCGTGCGCGTCGCCATTGTGATGCTGACGTTCCGTAGGGAATGACTTCATATTCCAGTGGTCCGACGCGGCGAATGATTTTGTACGGCCCAAAGTATCGACGCAACAACTTTTCGCTTAATCCGCGACGGAGAAATGGTGTCCAAACCCACACTTGGTCTCCTGGATTGTACTCTGCGTGGCATCGTCGTAAGTTGTATCGTCGGCTGTCGGTGCGCTGTTGGTCTTTAATACGTAGTCGTGGGAGTCGTCGGGCTTCCTCTGCACGCTGCAGGTAGGCGGCGACGTCAAGGCTGTCCTCGTTGGTTACGTGCGGCAACATTGCGCCGAGCGCCGTCGTGGGCTCCCTGCCGTGCACAAGCTTAAGCGGGGTCGTTCTGGTCATCTCCTTACTGCCGTGTTATACGCGAAGATCACGTACGGCAAGATGGCGTCCCAGGTCTTATGTTCAGCGTCGACATACATGGCGATCATGTCCGCGATCGTTTTATTCGGGCACTCCGTAAGGCCATTGGTCTGAGGATGGTACGCAGTTGTTCGTGGATGGCTTGTATGACTGTATTCCAGGATGACTTGCGTCAACTATGCCGTAAACGCCGTTCCCCTGTCCGTGATGAGCACCTCTGGGGCGCCATGTGGCAGGAGCATTTGTTCGGCAAAAAATTTGGCGACTGCTGCCGCGGTACCAATGGGTAGTGCTTTTGCTTCAGCGTAAGGGGTAAGGTAGTCAGTGGCCACGATGATCCAATTGTTACCCATAGACTAAGCTGAAAAGGGGCCGAGGAGATCCATTCCAATTTGTTGAAAGGGCAGGTCTGGGGGCGGAATCAGGTTTAGTAGTCCTGCTGGTCTGATAGGCGGCGTCTTGCGTCGTTGGCACTCACATGTCTTCACGTCGTGGGCAACTTCAGCAGGCATTCGCGGCCAGTAATACTTCTCTGGATTCGACGCAACGTGCGCGCAAATCCGAGATGGCCTGCTGTGGGCTCATCGTGCAACGCCTGCAGAATTTCCTGCCGGAGTTTTTCGGCACTACAAGAAGCTGCGCGGTCTTGTTGGTACGAAGTTCTTCTTCACAAGGAGGCCATTGCTTAACGCGAACGATGATAAATGTCGCCTGAACACACCAGGAGGGGAAGTGGTCTTTCCATCTAAGTAATCGGCTTGCGCTTTCAGCTCAGGGTCTGATCGCTAATGTTCTGCGAAATTGCTGGCGCTTATAGGTCCTAAAAAGGCGTCGTCGTCATGGTCCTTCGGGGGAGCGTCGACGGTAGGGCGGGATAAGCAGTCTGCGTCGGAATGCCTCCGGCCCGACTTATAGACTACAGTCAAGTCAAATTCTTGAAGTCGTAGGCTCCATCTGGCAAGGCCGCCGGAGGGATCTTTCAAATTAGCCAGCCAGCAGAGCGCATGATGGTCGCTTACCACCTTGAATAGTCGGCCGTATAGGCATGAACGAAACTTAGAAGTGGCCCAGATGATTGCGAGGCACTCCTTCCCGGTTGTCGAGTAATTGACTTCGGCTTTTGTGAGGGTCCTGCTCGCGTGGGCGATTACTTTCTTCTGTCCGGCACTCTTCTGGACGAGAACGGCTCCAAGGCCCACACTGCTCGCGTCGGTATAAATTTCGGTCTCGGTGTTTTCATCAAACTGGTCAAGTACAGGAGGGCATTGCAGGCGGCGCTTTAGTTCGTCGATTCTCCTTGCGGCGCTTCCCATTTAAAAGGTACGTCAGCCTTTGTAAGCTGCGTCAACGGTTCGGCGATCCGCGAAAGGTTTCTGACAAATCGTCGGTAATAAGCGCACTGCCCAAGGAATCGGCGCACAGCTTTCTTGTCAGCATGTGGTGGGAATTGTGCGATTGCAGCTGTTTTTTCCGGGTCTGGGCAAATACCGTCCTTACTAACGATGTGACCTAGGAACCAGAGTTCTTCGTAGGCGAAGTGACACTTCTCTGCTTTTAGCGTTAGTCCCGAAGACTTGATGGCTTCCAGCACTGTCTGTAGTCTTTTTGGGTGGTCTTCAAAGTTTGACGAGAAGACAACAACGTCGTCCAAATATACCAAACAAGTTTGCCGCTTCAAGCCTGCCAGAACTGTGTCTATTACTCGTTGAAATGTGGCTGGTGCGGAGCAGAGGCCAAATGGCATCACCTTGAAATCAAAAAGACCTGGCCGGTGTGATGAATGCTGTCTTCTCGCGATCTTTTTCGTCGACCTCAATTTTCCAATATCCGCTCTTCAGGTCCATCAATGAGAAGTACCTTGCATTGCAGAACCGGTCGAGAGTGTCGTCGATGCGGGGAAGCGGGTAGACCTCCTTTTTAGTAATGCTATTCAAGCGGCGGTAATCACCGCAGAAGCGAAGTGTTCCGTCTTTCTTCTTCACCAAAACGGCTGGTGCCGCCTAGGGGCTCTTCGATGGTTGGATTACGTCATCACGCAGCATTTCCTTAACTTGATCGCGTATGGCCTGACGTTCTCGCGGCGATACACGATATGGGCTTTGGTGCAGAGGTCGGGCGTGTTCGTCCGTGCTTGGCCAGTGGTGTTTGTCGTACCTTCGATGATGACGAGAAGCACTCCGCGTAGCTTCGAAGAAGACTGAGAATCTGGTCTTTCCTGCTGTGGGTCAATGCCGGGTTGATGTCAAATGTGGGGTGACGGAATAGGTCCGGTGCGTCTTCCAGCGTTTGGTCGTGGAGGGCGAATAAATCTTTGAGGTCCGCTAATTCGTCGAGAAAAGCCATCGTCGTACCCTTGTTGAGATGCCGGTATTCTTCAGAGAAGCTTGTTACCAGCACCTGAGCTTGACCTCTTCGAAATTTCCCGATGCCTCTTAGAGCAATTGGATATTTCCTTCGATGATGCCTTCAGCGGTTTCGATGTTTGCGCTACCTACGCAGACTGCGATGCTTGATCGGAGCGGGACGGTCAATTCTTCATCGAGGGCGTTTAGAGCGATGTGTTGCGTCGACGTCGTCGTAGGAGGAGCGGCTTTGTCTGCAGAGAGGTTGATGAGCTTGGATCGCAGGTCGATGATAGCCCTATGTCCACTTCCATGCCTAACATCACGTCGCGGGAGCACTGCTGCAAGACCAGAAAGCTGGTAGGGTAAGTACGCCCATTCACGGCTATTCTTGCAGTGCATCGTCCCGATGGAGTAATCAGGTTGCCACCTGCGGTGCGAATCAGTGGGCCATTCCAAGCGGTGGTACCTTTCTGAGCTGAGAGGCTAACGGTCCACTAATGACTGAATAGTCAGCTCCGGTGTCTACTAGGGCAGTGACTCTGCCACCGTCGATATCAACTTCGAGGTCACTTGTTCGCGTCCTCGCATTGCACGTAGGCCTTAGTGTCCGATCTCGGCTCCGTCGTTTCTTCAGGTCATGACCGGGGAATAACGTTGTTACTTCGCTGGGCGGCGGTGTCTGCTTGCACTCTGGTCGTGTTTTCGTCGATGACGTCGTGTGGAGCGCCGGTGAAATGGCTGCGTCTTCGTTAGAGGTCGTCGGCGGCGGAGGATGTTCGTCTTTTCGTTGTTGAGCAACCTCACCTCCAAAGCTTGCTTTGTTTAGTTCCCCCTGCGCGGGCTTCGGGACCTTCCGCGCACACTATCGTCATAGTTACGTCCTGGCGACGCAAAGCGGGCCCTGTACGGCGATGAAGACCTGAATCGACAGCTTGGTGGCGCAATCTCACAGCTACACAGATAGTTGTCGATTTCTCGCTGTCATTCACCTGGGCGTTGTCGTGAAGCGTCGACTGCAAATCCGCGGAGACCGATTCGTCGGTGCTGGCAGTGCCGCAGAATGTGGCCGGCCTCACCGCAGTGGAATCATAATGGCCGGTTGTTTGTTGTCCTCCAGGCCTCGCGCTTCCTGGGGCTTGGGGGTTGTTGGTAGGCATGGCGGGTGGGAGCCAAGGGGCAGTTTTCAGGAACAGGACGGTAGCAGCGAGGGCTCGGAAAGTCATCACGTCGGGGCGCAGGGCGACGTAATACACCAGCGTAGTTCATCGCTGTTGCTTTTTGTGCTGGAACAGTTACAGCCGTCGCTTGAGGAACGCCCAGCGCCTGCTGGACTTCTTCACGGACGACGACCGCGAGCGTCGTCACCTGCGGTTGTTGCGATGGTGGCATCAGTGGGCGGAGCTCCTCTCGCACGATCTCCCGGATGAGGTCCCGAAGGTTCTCTCCGCTTGTAGATGCGCTGGGGTAGTGGCTTGAGTAGTCCGGTTGAAGTGGTCGCTCGTAATGGCGCATCCGGTTGTCCAACGTCTTCTCGATGGTCGATGCTTCTGTTTCAAATTCCGCCACAGGTCTTGGCGGATTTCGCACAAGACCCGCAGAGAGCGACTCTTTAACGGCTCGCAATAAAAGTTTGACTCGCTCACCTTCGGTCATATTAGGCTCGGCGCGGCGAAAGAGGCACTTCATCTCCCCAACGTACGCCAGGACAGGCTTGTTAGGGATTTGAAGGCTTGACTGAAGGAGGGCCTGGGCTCTTTCCTTTCGGACGACGCTTGAAAAGGCAGTCAGAAACGCTTCCTTGAATGTCTCCCAATCCTTCATAGTTGCCTCGTGATTTTGGAACCAAACTCGGGCATGTCCTTGGAGAACAAAGTAGACTTGCCTAAGTTTCGCGGCGTCGTTCCAGCCGTCGAATTCTGCCACATGATCAAAAAGGTCCATCCATTCTCTCTAATCTTCATCCGGTCGTCCATGGAAGCAGGGGGCTCCTGGAGCTGGACGAAAACAACCGGTGCTGTAGGCTGGGCCATTGTCAGCGTCGATGCCTTCCGAGATCGAATGGGGTAAGGCAGCATACCGTGTACGGGTTGTAGGCCTTGGAGTCGGTGGCTGGCTCGGTGACCTGTAGGTTGGTATTCGAGGACGACAGGAATAAGGCAGAGGTCTTCGCTTAAAGGATCCAGGGCAGCAACTCCACCAGATGTCACGTGGTGGTGACCAGGGTCGATGACACAAATGAAGACACAGGCTTGATGGTACGGAAATTAGCTCTTTATTGGGCTGACTTAGGCCCGCAAAAGAACTAAGCAACTCGGCGGCGGCAATAGCAGCAAACGTGTTGGTCGAGCGTCGAACAAAGAGTGCTTGTCACACTCGTCAACGCTCAATTTAAAGGCTGCACAGAACAATCTAGATAACGTAGCAAACAGCTACCAGCACGGGCTAGAACATTGTGGATAGACACACGAGTGGCCGGAATCTTCGAGATCGATCTCGGTGCATCTTGCGCTACAACGAAACTGATAAAGGTGCGACTCCCGACATCGAGCATTAACAAAGATTACGGAACTGATACGCGATCCAGAATCATAAAGATAAGCCTGTATGGCGGCTGTTGAAAAACAACAAATATAGTTTTGAAGGTTTCGCGGCAATAGTTTTTCCTTATCCCCACTGCATTCTGAAGTTTTGTTTTCCTTTTTCTTTCTGTGCATGTTTTTTGTGTACTTGTATTTTTTTTGTAACTTTGCTGTACTTTCATATACTTTTATGGCTATCCCACTCCCCTCTGTAATGCCCCAGGGCCCTGAGGGCAAATAAATAAATGTTCAATAGCCTAGAGAGGGAACAGCAGTTTACGATGGGTAGCGAAGTGGAAGTAGAAGGCTAATACATATATTTAGGACAGGTAGTAACCGCAGATCAGGACTATTCAAGGGAAATAAGAAGAAAAATTAGACGGGGATGAAGCGCATTTGGCATGCACTCCCAGATTATGACTAGCAGCTTACCGGTATCGCTCAAGAGGAAAGTATACAGAACGGTCATCTTACCCGTACTTACCTACGGAGCTGAAACGTGCAAGCTAACAAAGAGGGTTCTACTGAAGTTGAAGACAACGCAGATGGCTATGGAAAGAAAAATGGTAGGGATAACGTTAATAGAGAGGAAACGTGCAGAGTGGGTCAGAGAAATAACTCGTCACTGACATTCTAATGGAAATCAAGAAGAAGAAACGGGCATGGGCAGGACATGTAGCGCGAAGAAAGGATAACCGATGGTCGCTTAGGGTAACAAACTTTATTCCAAGGGAAGGAAAGCGTAGCAGGAGGTGGCAGAAATTAGGTCGGTGGATGAGATTAAAACGTTCGCAGGGGTCAAGTGGATGAAGCTCGCAAGGGAGCGGGTGATTTGGAGCAATATAGGAAAGGCCTTCGCCCTGCAGTGGGTATAGTCAGGCTGATGATGATGATGATGATGTTGAAGCTTGCTTTGAATGACCGGCGAAGTGCTGTGTACTTTCTGCTGTCAATGCTCATCTTATTGTGAACGATCATATACAAGTACTTGAATCTATCGTGGTACCTCGTGAGCGGCGAAAATCTTGAAATTTGCTTTCTTAAGTACATAATATAGGGGATGTCTGCCAGCTTATGAATTATAAATAAATCGCACTGACTGAATGTTTTACGGGTATGGCTATAACTATTTAGATATTCTACGCATAACGGTCAATTTTACAGCGCAGTGAGTGTTGACTAAATTATAGCAAAACGTTTAAAAGAGACACTGACGAATATGTCATTTGTCTATTAAGCAAAGGCTTAGAATGGCAGCAAGAGGTTGCTTCAGACATTGGAATTCATATACCTTGAGTGGCAGTTCTTTTTGCTAAGCTGTCCTGCCTTCCACCCTATCCCCCCTTCCCCCCCCCCCCCCCAACACACACCGATCATTTCGCGGTTTTGTTGTTTTTCTTTCAGAAAAAAACCCTTTCGAAGAATTTTACACAATTTACGTCGACTGTGCAAGCTGCGCTGTGCTTCGTCATCGCTACGCCGGTAACGGTGAGTACAGTGTAGCCTGAATTAACAAAATTATGATTCTTATTGCGCACAATCCGGAAGTATAAGCAATCATTGTTTTAATCAGCTGCGAATATTTTCATATCAACTCGTACAGCAAAAGTAATGAATCTCGTCACAACAGCAGTTTTCATATCAAGAAATTATGTAAGAGGGCATTTTTAAAGGCAGAAATCTTACCTAAGCAGAAGACCATCATTTGACCGAGGATGAGCTAATGAGAGAAAACATGGGCATCAATATAGGGTCTACATTGAATTTTGTGGAATGTGCTTCATTTTTTTTTTTTTTTTGCTGGACCATCGTTCATAGTCCACCGTATAGCCTTTTTGGTACTATCAATATGTGCTTATTGCCGGCCTTTTCCATTCATGGTTTATGTAAGACGATTCGACTAATCCATTCGCATTTCAAGCTTGGAAAACCATTCGATTTGCCTACATGAGCATATCACAGGCTTTTTCATTCATCTCCCATTATACACCTGCGCATTCGATATGCATTGCCGAGCCTTGCAGCAGCTTATCCGGCATGGTTCTTGAATAAATGTTTATCTTTTATACTGAAGATTGATGTACAATTAAATATATGTGGAAAATGGTTCAAGGAACCTTTTTACTTGTAAACAACCAAAATGTATTTCAAAAAGAGAGCAAATACGGGCTGGTTGGTACATGCTTAAGAATCGAGTAAAACAGCACTAGGGGAAAAGAAACACGTGAACGACAGACACAGTAACGCATGTGTCTGTCGTTCACGTGCTCGGTCTCCCCTAGCGCTGTTTTACTCGATTCTTAAGCATGTATTTCAACAGTGAGTTATCAAAATGATCCAGGAAAAAAATATTTATTTCACTTTAGATACATGGCTTCAGTGCCTATTGGCAGAACACCCAGGGGAAGGGAGAATTCAAATACTGACTATACCTTTGGAAGGAAGTAGCCTCTCGATATTTACTGTATATTCATTGGACAAATATACATGATCTTGTTCCAATCATTCAGCTACCTGCGTATTACAGTAGCCTAGTACTGACAAGCGGCCCTGGGATATGTTGAAATGAGCATATGAACAGTTCCTGACAGGTGGCTCGGGTTGTCTAGGTAGTTGGGGTTACACCGCTATGGAGCACACAGGTAATCAGAATTTGTGCTCAGATGTGAACAATACATGGCTGGATCAAATCCTGCGAATCAAAAAGTGCCATTCCTGCTTTCACGCATGACATCTCTAAACAAAACAAAACGCAGGCTTTCTGCAACAAGCAGAAATTAGATTGATTGCTCACACAAAAAAGCACAGAAAGCAAAAACAAAATGGCAGCATACGCATGGTTGCGCGAAAGCGCATTCTGCAAGCATTTCAGTGTACTCAAATATGACTTTCAGAAGGTGACAGAGATAATCCTAATTTTCGCAAGCTGCGTAAAGCTATAGCAGTGGCTATAAATAGATTGATTGGTATTTGAATAATCAGATTGATTCTTCAAATACAAAAGCACAGAAAGCACAAAAATGGCAGCATGCCTCTCATTACGCGACAGTGCACACTGGAAGCTTTGAACTGTATTCAAATATAAATTTTTAAACAAGACAAAGATAATCATAAATATCATGAGCTGCACCGAGCTGTAGCAGTGGCTTCCCGCTGACCACCAAAATGTAGGTCTGTGCACTGGCTGGATATGCTGTATTTAAAGATGTCGAAATGACTTTGTTCGCGGCTGGTAGATGCAAGTCAATCGTATACATCGCCTTGACAACAGGGGCACTCGAATGTTTTCAAGACCTCTACCCTGCCTGAAGGGTATCTGCTCTTTCAGATTTGATTTGTATTCAGCCCCAAAAATCTCAGATAGCTGCATGTTTATTTATACCAAGGTCACATTTATCACACCTTGCACAAAATGATGGCAGTGGTAAAGCAAGTTAAAGAGAACAAAAAATACGAACAGCAGGAAAACATCAAATGCTATAAAAAGTAAGCATTTCTTGGTAAATTTGAAATTCAAGCCTAGGGAAATAAAAATATAGTTTAGCTTTGTTCATAATATCCTATGGTATCTAATCCCAACGTCCCATTCAACATAAACAAATTGCCGTATTCAAAAAATTCCAAAGGGCACTTTGGACCCCTAAAGCGTGATGAGACGAGTGCCTTTATAGCGATGTGGTCCATAGCCCTTCACTACGGCACCTCTTTTTTCCTTTTTCTTTCACTCACATCTTCCTTTCTTGCCTTATGGCACGGTACTTGTGTCCGCGGAGAAGCGACGGATACTGCGCCTTAGGTTTCACGCAAACAAATTTAAAACGGCACTGATTCCTGATTTACTGCGTCTGCTTTTGTATGCTCTGTGGTGCGGCGCACGAGGACGCGCCAAACGAAGGGCGCAGCATGAACGAATGGACCATACGCCGGGTGAGGTCAGCTTCCTATATGCTTAAATAGGAAGGTCGAGGTATCCCGCGGATTCTCGCAATGAAATACAACAGTTCTCGCGGACGCACACACGCACGGACGGACACTAAGCAGCCTAAATGGGCTTTACCTTAAAACTGAATGTCAGAACTATGTTTGTATATATTATTGCTCTTATTTCATCGCATATAGGTACGGTATCTTTAAGTTTATTTGAACAATTGGTTTTATAATTCCATGTAAGCACACTAGCACAGATTTCTAAATAAACTAAACGCATGAATTTTAGAGGAGCTTTGTTTCTTAAAGCATAAATGAAAGTAAACAGTATATTTAAAATCCATATATACTCTATACTGTATGAAACAAATACATCCCAAAAAGAAATATAAAATCTGATCATAGCAATGAGTTGTTTACTATAACTCTTAAACGTCTCCTAAACTTTAAAAAATGCCTAAATAGATCAGCAAAGTCATCTAACAGCCCTGCTACGTAGGACCGATATCACCAGTCTGCAGAAACAAATATTGAAAGCGTAGCGTTGGCATAGCATAACTTTTTTTTTCAGTCGATCTACTTGGAATCTTGCAATCGAACCCCAACAAATACTGGCGTATTCTATCCCCTAGGTCTTGGCCGAACCAAATAGCCCTTATGAGAACTGATGGTGAACTAGTCGGACCAGAAAAGTTTCCCGCCGTCTTGAGCCGTTATTTCGTCTCGGTCACTCCCCCCCCCCCCCCCCCCCCGGCACACAACTGTACGACCCAGCCCCCATGAGAGTCGCCACCAGTCACGATGCCCGAGATAGAGATTAATGAAAACGGTATCGATTGATTCTCTACAGTTGTCTTCATCGGTAGCCTCTGACCATATCAATAGCAAACTACTACAAAACACATCGGAAACCTCGTCATGGATATTACAATTAACCTTCACCCACTCTTTACAATTGGAGGGAACATCGGTCGATTGGAAAGTATAGTTCAAATCGTTATTCCAGTCTTTAAAACAGGTGACCGCAAATCAGCATCCAACTACCATCTTCTTTCTCTAACCAATGTCCCATCCAAACTTCTCGAGCACGTTATATCCAGGAACATAACGCACACCTCGACTCTAACGACTTCTTTTATCCTCAAGAGTATGGGTTTAGAAAACATCTCTCATGTGAAACACAGCCTGCTGAATTAATCCACAACTTACTGGAATCCATGGATAATAGCCTCCAAATAGTGCTATATTCCTGGATTGCTCCAAAGCATTTGACTGCCGTTCCCACAGTCATATACTTCAGAAGTTCTCATGACTAGGCATTCCCGTCAGTCTAATCCACTGGATTGAAAATTTTCTTTCAGGCCGCAACCAGTTCACTTCCGCAAATGGTAGCCACTCACCTCTCACCAATATATCATCGGGAGTCCCACAAGGCGGCAGAGTTTCACCGCTACTATTTCTAATTTACATTGATGATCTCTCTTGTAATATAAAATCACAATTACGTATTTTTGTCCATGATTGCGTCATATACAGAGATTAGGGCGACCAACGACTCATCTTTACTTCAATCTGATCTTATCACACTCACCTCTTGCTGTAATAAGTTCCTCCTTCCCTTTAACATTAACAAGTGCAAATCCATTGACTCACAAATTAGCAACTGCAAATCCATTGATTCACAAAGAAACGTACAGTGAATCAGCATCAGTATAGTATTGGCTCACTTTTTATAACCCCCGCATTATCCTACAGATATCTTGGCCTCTACCTAACACCATCAATATCATGGGTAACCCACGTTCAAAACAATTGCGCTGAAGCCTCACGCACACTCGGGGACCCGCGACGTAACTTTAAGGCCGCCTCAATAAAGAAACTAGCCTATACAACTTTCATTCGGCCTAAAATAGAATATGCGTCACTCATTTGGCACCCATCACAAGCTTATCTCGCCACCGACCTTGCACACATACAGAATCAGCCATCCGATTGATAACATCTTGTTATTCAAGAAAGACCAGTATCACCGCACTGAAACAGTTATTCGCCATTCCATCGCTCATGTCACGCCGCATCATATCTCGCCTCTGTCTTCTACGACCCTTCTATTATCATCCGCGCACGAGGCACGCAAAGCTACAACCCCCCCCCCCCCCCTCAAGACTTCTAGCCGCCTAAACTATATTCATAGCATTGCACATATCAACTGTCGCACCTTAGCTTTAAATTCCTCATTTTTCCGGACGCAGTAGTACTGTGGAAGGCCTTGCCAAACACCATCGTATCATAAAATGATCGCAAATCCTTCAGGGTAAAACTAAACGACCATCTTTCGTGAACGCATCGAGGGTAACGTCGTCAGAGTTGTGGGTGACCGCTGAGGAAACCGGAAAGGGAGGGGGGACAGGGGACAACGCTTACCTTGTCTTCCCTTTTTTGCATGTGTCTGTTATCTTGCTGACGTTGCAATCGATGACTTACCAGCCAGCTCAAGTGCAACCAGTTTCGTGAAGGCATTTTTTTTTTACTTCATGCATATCACACAGATTTGTATAACCTTTCTGGCGTCATTTAATTATGGTATATAGTTTTTCTTGTATTTTATAATGTTTAGTTTAACGCATGCATCCTTTCTCTAGTTTCTGTTTTGTTGTTCCTTCAATGTTTTGCTGTTCTTGTCCGCATTGTATATTGAGTTCACTCCCCACTTATGTAATGTCCTTGGGCCTTTAAGCAAATAGTAAATTAAAAACACATTCTACAAAATAACGGAATTCATGGCTTAAACGGCACTTATAACATAAGGTTCGCAATGTAATAAGACCATGAAACTTACAATGAGCAATGAGGTGCAAAGAAATAAATTTATTCAAGTCAAGCGAAGAGCCTGTAAATCAAAAGATTTACAGCTCAAAAACAGCCACGAAGCGTAGCACAAATTTATACGCGTGAGCAGTAGTCATGGTAGTCGAGTCAGATGAGAGCAAACAGCTTCAGTCAGCAACGGAGCGAGAAAAAGGAAAGAAAACTTATACAAGGTAGTTCATGCAAAATAAGACAGTGTCAGTATGGTAGTATCGAGTGCTTCTGGCATGTTGAGAAATTGAATAGTGGGACGGATGAAGTACTAATTTGTTCTTATGCAAAAGAAAACGAAATTCTACACGAAAGTTTGTTCGTCGACGTTCAAGGTGTGGTATGTCGTGATTTTGCACAAATTCCATTGGGGAATTGGATTTGAGAATTTTCGAGTACACAAACCTGATAGCATTTCTTTTCACTTTTGCAGCTGTTTTATATTCTATGTAGTATACGTTTCCAAACTATGCACGCATATTCAAGACTAGACCTGATTAAGGAACTATAGCTAAGAAGAACTACGTTTACAATATTACAGTTTACAATATTGCCAAGAGATCACATTGATCATAAATTTGGCCTATTTCCTCAAACAGCGTGCCATCATCAGCTTACAACCGGATCTCAACACTATGGCACACTCCATCTCAGTTCAGTTCAGTTCAGGCGTTCAGTCGTGTCCGACTCTTCGTGACCCTATGGACCATGTCACGCCACGCTTTCCGGTCTCTCACTATTTTCTTAACATCACATAGCTTCATCTGCAATGCCTCGAGAATGCCATCTAACCATCGCGTTCGCTGCCTACCCCTCCTCCGGCGACCCTCAACCTTTCCCAACATCAAATCTTTCTCCAGCGACTCCTCTCTTCTCATCAGATGACCAAAGTAGCTGGGCATTAACTTTAGAATTTGACCCTCCAATGAGCAGTCAGGGTTTATGGTCGACAATATCGACTGATTTAATCTTCTGGCAGTCCAAGGAACTCTTAAGAGTCTTCGCCAGCACCACAATTCAAACGCGTCAATTCTTCGGCGGTCAATGTCAATGTAATTAGTATATAACGAAAAGAGCAATGACCCGAGGACGCTTCTCTGGGGCACACCAAATGTGATGGGGAGGGAACCAGAAAGATGCCGACCAAGCGTGACATTTGCTGTCGATTAGTAAGATAGTCGCTTGTCCAAGAAATAAAAAAAAAAATTCGAGGCACTTGGCGACTAAAGTGATGAAAGGCGAAAGCCTGAGTGCTGCATTCTACTACTCTACTTATGCGCAAGTAGCGATGAATGCTGCTGCTAGTAAAGCGAGCGACTACTCTTTCACATCCGACGAGTGCATTTATTCAGTGAATTCTGCTTGGCAGCGAAGAGATCACGCTCCTTGTATCTTCGCAGTTGTTCTACGTTTCCTGTTGTGTGGTTGATTTTACCGGGTGCGCAGCAATAAGCAATAATTATTTAAGGAAATAATTGTTTACACAAGTGGCACTAATTATAATTGCTATTACCTTGGTAATTAGTCACTATTATTTATTTAGCCGTTAACTATTACTTTGTAATTAGCAGTTATTATTTAGTTACCCATTATTCGTCAATTGTCAATAATTATTATTCATTAATTTGTAATTGATCATTGATTGCTATATTGCCATATAAAGCACGCATTCGCGCATACTGTGGTAGTTCTCTGTGATTGGTCGAGACCTCCATGACGACATCCCTTCTCAATTGATCATAGCCGCCGCAAAAGCGTGAGACTTTTGCTGACGACAACGATGAGGCAATAAAGGCTTTCGCCTTAATATTTGTTGGATACCTAGTCGGTGTAATTTGGTTATTAGCCTGATAATGACCCTTGGACTACGTAATTAAGCGGCGCCCCTATATATTGCTTTCTGAGGGGCCGCGCGCCCGATAGTGCGCGGCGGCACTACCGAGATATACCACTCAAAACTGCTTCTGTTTATTCCGCAGGTGAGGAAACGTTACGCAAAATGTACTCCCTCTAACAACCTCTTCTCATTTGTGCTGCCATTCCGGAACCTCTCTTCTCTTCTGCTATTTATTTATTTATTTATTTACCCTCAGGGCACGGGGGCATTACAGAGGGGAGTGGGATATATAAAAGTATATGAACGTACAGCAAAGTTACAGAAAAAATACACTACAAGTACACAAAAAATGTGCGCAAAAAGAAACAGGAAAACAAAACTTCAGAATGCAGTGGGGATAAGTAAAAACTATGTTCAGGAAGTAATGGGAAACTAGAAACACAGTAGCAAGCATAGATACATTCAAAGAAAAACAATGGCTTTGCCAAATGCGTCGTTATCTGGTATACACGCGATATCATGGGGAAGATGATTCCAACTCACACAAGTTCTAGGTATGAATGAGTCATGGAAACATTTTGTGTGACTACGCTTTCCTTGGCCTCGCCGACTGTTGGCTTCTTTCCTTCATGTATTATAGCGAGTACCCTCAATTCCCCTTAGATGATCTCTTTTTTTAAGTTGCTGTGTTCCTAAGAAAAGTGCTATTCTTTCCAGACATGTGAAAGTGAACCCTGGTCCCGACATGACACAGATTGCTAAAGAATTCATAGGAATTGCAATGATTTGTTTTTGCCTGCGAGTCATTCTTAAAATCACAAAATGCATATCAGCCCCGTCTTGCAAGCGCCAGTTTCCAGAAATAAATCTAGTCGAGGCAGCAGATAACAATTAATCTTAAAGCTCGAAGTGTTATATAAAATGCCCATGATCGTGATTTTTTATTGCTCTGGTACGATCCTCACATATCCATTATAAGTGAGACTTGGCCACATGAAGATATTACAATGGTGTAGTTTTCGCACCCTGTTATCGCGTTTTCTGAAAAGATAGGCTCTCGATAGGTGGCGGTGCGGCCGTTATTGTAAAAAAGGACAAATAATATCCTCCTTCATTCAAGATCTTCCTGATCTTCAGTGGTTGTCTCTTAGACTGTCATTATGGGGACATGAATTATTCTGTCTGCTCACACTCCAGATGTCGCTAGTAAATATTTCAATATGTTACAGAAGCATTTCTAAATAATAAAAAATGCAAAATACTATTGATTGGCGATCTAAATGTATCAAACATTATTGACTGGCTAAGTCTTGAATAATGTACTGGATCTAGTAAACACCTGAATAGTGTTTACAATATCATGTTCATACACGAATTGGCGAAGGCCATTCACCAGCCAACTCGCATATCGTGCACAGTAAGTTCCATTTTTGACTTGGCATTTATACCTTGCGCATTGGCGGATTATGCCATCGGTGGAGAAAGGGCTTTGTGATAAAGCCTTGTGATTATTACGACACCCATTCATAAATATGGTGTTCCGAAATAACAGCAAAACGGACTTTCAAAGGCAGCTCGTGCGCAGATCATGGCCACACAATACATCACTTGGAAACATATATGTTATCGAAAATGATGGAAACGATGCCTATGCGTTTTGCATTATGTTTAAACTAATACGTCACTATTGTATAGGAGTGTTTGCGCCCACGGAAAAACAGACCAATAAAGCCACACCCTAGATGATTCAAAAAATTATTCATCTCAAACGAAAAATGAAACTAAACAAGGAATGTTTAAACCCTAATCTGATGATTGAGCTCAAAGATGCCCTCACAAAAGCGGTACATCTAAAGAGTTCTACTTGAAACCCAGTCTTTCAAACTTTCTAATAACCGATACGAGCAAGTTCTGGGGCTACATTAGTGATTTGAAACAACCCGTACCAGAAATTGTAGTTGAGAATAAAAATCAGGGATGAAATGGTCATTGCCCAATTCTTCAACAATTAGCGACCGTATTTGTGATTCTTGTTTGGCCAACACCAACGTCGCGTTAGGAGAATCAATTTTCTTGCAATTTTTTTATCATACGTGAGAGGCAAAATTACTGAAAGGAAAATGGAAAGTCAGTGGAAAAATACGTCGCGATTCACTTTTTAGAACCCGATTGCATTTTTACGGTTGCAGGAGAATATATCTCTAGGAATTCTGAATGCGCCCAAACGTCTCATGTTCCTCACAACGTACCGAACAGCTCCCCAAGCGCTTAGCAAGGGTCCAATCTAAAAATACGTGTGCATTTACAGTAATGAAAGGTAACCGTACCCTAATTAAATCTCCAAAAAGAGTGACATACTTCACTTTCATACAAGCATGTACAAGAGCATTGTATCAAGTAAAACCTGCTTAATGAGAATGACTACACCTGGAAATACCACAATCAAGTAATGAATTTCTCTTTTACAAATCAAGGAGCTTCCATGCAGCAGCACACCGACGACTCATATTATGCATAAAAGGTTTGCAAATATATTTTTGTAAATTACGCTTGTCTGTAAGTGATTGTGTAGTGCCAGGGTCTATTAACATAGGTAAGTCTCATGCGCAACTAATTGCGTCATATTATATTTTTTATCAGAGTGTGAAACGTGGCAAATGCATAAAGAGTATTGCTGAATATGTCTCAATGTGTGTATAATTCTGCAATCTGGCATAATTACCGTTACCCTTTGAACACTATCCCTTTGAAACTTTAATCTAGGTGTACATATTTAGGTGTTTTTTGTGATTAAGGTTGGTCAAAGGATATCTTCACTTGGTGGTGTCAAAGTCGATAGCAAATGAAGTGTCCGGGAGTGCACAAAGAAAACTCTTTATTGGGCTGGCTTGCGCCCGCAAATTAGCTAAGCGATTCTGCGGTGGCGATCACAGCAGTCGGGCTTTCTGGTCATCGAACAAAGAATGTCTGTCGCGCTCGTCAACGCTCAATTTACAGGCGTCGAAGAAACGTCTAGATAAAGCCGCGAACGATGACTACCATAAACTGGTACATGGTAGAAACGCACGAGACTGGATGGAATCTTCGATATACAGCTCGAGGTATTTTGCGCGGAAAATAAAATGATACAGCAAAGTCTTGGGATACCAGGCATGAATAAACAATCAATAAAGAATTGATCCGCGCGCTAGATTCACAGTGATAAGGCCGCATGCCAGCGCCTGTCTAAAAAGAGCAAACAGGATTCCAAAGATTCGCGGCGAAATTCACTGAATAAATAGCGCACTGTAGTCGCAGGGCCAGGGTACGAGAAGGGTTCGCTGTTTGCGGCCTCTTCAGACTGTAAATTGGCAATGTATAAATCAATTATCCGTCCACTTTGTTTTGGGCAGTTAATTTTCCGACGTGGGGGAGAAACGTTTCGCCGTCATCGGCTTTCTGCCCTACGTTTTTCAGTGTTGTTTCAACGTTGAATGAGCCTACAATAATTTCCGAACATTTTACATTCATCCTGCTCTGCTCTATTGATTCAAAACCTGAAAATTTCTAAAGCTTCATGTACAAGGAACGATCATCCTTGAAGGTGTCACGTCTTCACTCACGCACAGAAAAGACTCAGATTTAGTTTCTTGCCTCCTGTCGTTGAACGCTGGAAATCTCAACACAGTGATGTGATTTAGAACATTTTAATCTCTATTGGAAATGCCTCATTACAGCGTTTCCGTCTCAAGCTGTTGCGGGTTTTGTTGTTTACTGTGGCCATTAGGTATCCTTTCTTACCTTTGTTGTGATAAATCATGATTGTAGTGTTGATTTATTATACTGTATGGTTTTGCTCTTGACACTTGATTCTTCTGCACTTTGTTCCCTGCTCCTGCCTTGACAAGAGTGTAGTACTATATACAAATAAAACACAGGCAGAGTGACTTAAGATTATCTATGCTTACAAAGGCGAAAGCTCGCTAAAGAAATGCGTTACGCGCGATACCCGATTGAACCGCTTCACCTATAATCCCTCAAAAACTAAATGTAGCGCCATCTCTCTCCTCCTTCTGCGCCGGCGCTGCTCCTCTCGAAACATCCAGGGCGCCGGCGATGGCTCCACCTAGGTCAGATATATGATAATATGAAACGGAGGATGCAAGAAAATAACTTAGGTTTTAACCTGTCATATATAGATTAGGCGGAAAGGTGGTAGAGCAGCGTCTCCCCGGTTTAATGTATGCAGACGATATTGTGCTGTTAGCTGGTAGTCAGGAAGAATCTCAAACTCTAGTTTGGTATTGCGGAGATGAAGGGGACGCTCTAAGCTTCAATTCTAGCGCACTTAGGTCGGGTATAATGATTTTCACGGGCTCAACTGATCAGGGTTATAAAATACAAGGCCATGAACTACCAAGAGCGGTAGAATATAAATATATCGGGGTATGGGTAAACGAAGGATTGGCATACATTGGAAAGCATGAGCAATCACTTAAGGCAAAAGGGTGAAGAAATGCCGGGATAATGAAGCATAGGGCATTGTGGGATCCAACAGGTATCAAATTTTGAGGGGTATTTACAAAGGAATTGTGGTTCCCGGGCTTGCATTCGGAAATGCGGTTTGGTGCCTAAAATCTGAGGTGCAGTCGACATTCGACTAGGTGCCCACGGCAAAACCACAAATGAGGCGGTACAGGAAGATATGGATGGGGCATCTTTCGAAATACGGGAAGCTCAGAGTAAAATACTATATGAGCAATATCTGACAAAATTAGACGGTAACAGATGGGCGTATAGAGTATTGAAGTAATAAACCTAAAAAGCGTTGACTCACAATGAAGAAAAAGAAGTAGGCAACTAACCAGTAAGTATACTGTTCACAAGGACAAATAAATAAAGAGCGTTAAGCAACCGGTGAAAAACACATAAGGTAATAATTGAATAAATTCTCTGGAAAAGAAACAGTGTGTGCAATTATACCGAAAGTGGAAAAGGCAGATATCAGGTGTTAACAGACACAAGTGGGACAGATACTGCGCCTTTCCCTTCCTGTGAACCAATTATATTATTATTATTATTATTATTATTATTATTATTATTATTATTATTATTATTATTATTATTATTATTATTATTATTATTATTATTATTATTGATAGCTCGAGAGGTAGTGCCCTACTTTTTGAAGCTAGATCAGGGTGTCTTAAAACACGCAGCCACAAAACGAAATTTAACTATGAAGATTACACATGTTCAGTATGTGGTAAACCCACAGAAACAATTAACCATACTATACTAGAATGTAATAGTATAGTCGATGAAGGCGCAGTCACTCTTCCTGAAACTCTGGCGTTTAGAGATACCAGTGGCCGGGTGAATGAACCTGCGCTGGAAGCTAGCAAAAATTGATCGGAAGATTGGTGGCTTAAATGCAGAAATAAAGTTAGTAATGTGGAAACCAAAACCCAATAAATAGAATGATGGTATAGTTAACCAATCTAAAACAATAATTAAGATGGAGGAAAATGAGCATGACAGCTACTGCTACCACCCCTTTACAAAGTGGACGCTCCTATATTCCACCCCAATCCATTCATCCCATAGCACGCAGATGCTTCTAGCGTTCGCCCTTTGGCGCGCAGTAGGCCGCGAGGTCAAGTTAATTTTTATTGCATTTTGCTTAGTTTTCACTGAACGGTGGTCGGGTAGTGGGAGATAAAAAAATTACCTGCTTCAGTAATCGCCCCAATCCGCGTTGAACTCGTTAATGAAGCATCCAGCGCTGAGGTCGAGCTGATTACGGTGCACATGTTGGATTGGGGGATACGACCAAGCTGGCGGTGCTTTTGTTCTGCCGTGCCTTCTAGCGATATGATTTTAAATTGAATGCTGCCATAGGAGGTGGCTTTATAAATGCTTGAGCGTGGATATTGCAGACGTACAATGTGGTTTTATTAGAACCGCTGACTGTGTAACTCTTCCAAAATTGACTGTTTCAGTAACGCGATTGCTCCCTCCGTCTGTTGTACTATTTAATGCATAGTTGCGCATTCGCTGGTTTCATTTCGATGTTGTAGGAGCGCTTGCAGATTTATTTTGAGTACATCTGAACCTAATGATAAGAGGCTCAGAACGGCTACCGTCATTTAACGTGTGTGTATGTGTAGAGTGCTGGAAAAGATTACCTCGTTGCCCATCTTCCAAAGGTGTGATAAAAAATAGGCAATATGCACCAAATTGGTTCAAGAATAGGAGCCATACCAAAATACTTTACCTGAAGCTACAGCCTAACAGCAGAATTAGTTTCACTTGTAGATATCTTCGGTAAAGTCAGCCACCTGATATCGAACAGTACACCGGCGCCTTGCGTTTTAACTGCATTGGAATGTGCTTCCGCGGCTGGGATTGAAACCGTCTCTTTGGCTTAAATGATTTCATGGCATATGGCATATTCAGGATAGTTGCCGTTAATCTGCACAGCCTATTGACTCGGCTAGAACAAGTATGAAAAAGATAAAATTGGTCCTGTACCGCAAGGAGCATGCATGAATAATGGTAATGTCTGCATATATATCAAAAGCAACCGCCATTTTTGTACGAGTTCATAACCAAAGCAATCACCTTGCAACAAAACGAATACTACCTGCATAGGCGCTACATCAAACCGACATGCATGCATAACGAGCGCAATGAACGGCGTAGCTCAAGAACCAGCAGTACTACTTTCTTCGCAAGAACGACTCCAATAACAGTAAAACGAATACATAACGCAATAAATGCTCAAAACGTGAAAGCTGAACTTGCAAGCGAGTGGCACGAGCGACGAAGCGTAATAAACGTAAACATACGAAGAGCAACTTTCGAGTCCAGCCCACCGCCTAACAAGCAAATGAATACGCGTCCGACAATGAGTGCGTCTTATCTGGATGGGCATAGCGAGCGGCGTGAATTGCGTTAACTATGAAAACACACGAAGTGCAGCTTTCGGGTCGAGCCTGCGATCAAACAACGGCCTAAACATGATAAGCACATAGCCCGCGAATTAACGATTTATGCTACAGTTGTTCACGCTTCGCATAAAATCTTCAGAAAAAAATATATGTTTGAGAACTGAAGGGCCACTTACCTCACAGAGGCGCGGATCCTGCAGTTTCCCCCAAGTGTGCACACAAGTCTTCCCATTCAATCCTGTGGCCTTAAACCTTTCGGAGAGCAGCGTTTCTTTTTTCTCGTTTTCCGGCAAGAACTAGATAAAATTATTTCTCCCCGCCTCACCGAGTGTTGTATCCAAAGCACAGCCGAACCTTGGCCTCACCGCGACACGGAAGCACTTCCCGCTATGATGTTTCCGTGCGTCAACAAAGCGGGCAACCCGATTATGACGCCAAAGTGTGCAGTGACTCAAAAAAGCGCGCGCTAACAAGTGACCAGGGAACCGCAGCCAATGGCAGGCTCGCGCCTTCAGCGGCGCGAGGAAAAGGTAGAAACTGACGAGTTCAAAGGCTATCGCTACTTTAAGTTTCTTAATGGACTTTAGCTTCCTGCAGTGGTGCGCGCCACCGCACGACCGGTAGTGGCATGTCTTCTTTACCCTTGCTGCTCCTTTGACGACACCCTCAGCACTACCTTATATCGCCTTATCCGCTCCTACTACGAAATCCCGCAGAGATATTTGTTGTACATGGTGTAGTCCCACTCACGGCTTGGGTTGCTTGCTGCTATGACAGCCAGCAAAGCAGGACTGGACTTTTCCCTCTTACGACAGACGCTCCCTGTCCATGCCATGCAGGAACCAAGTAAAGCTCTGGTCTTCAATAAATAGAGCATTTAAAATATGAACAATAGAGCGTGCCTACATGTAGGGGGGGGGGGGGGTAACTGATTTTGGGCGTTCATATAATGAAACGCTTAGGGAAAGATGTTGATGAAGCCATGCGTAATCGCTATAAAGCAGTGACCTTTTTCCTGTTTTGTCTAAACGCAACAGGTCACGGATGCTCCCTGTGGCGCAGACGTGGAACATTGAATCAGCCCAACGACTGCTGCGAGTTCATCTACGACGAAAACTGCGGCTCTTCGCCAAAGTACCAAGTGTACGACTCGGGCAAATGCCACTTCTAACCGGTGCATGCGCGGTGCGTTTAGAGCAACGTCCCCTAAGCTAGAGCATAATACGCCAACAAGACGGAAAACTGCGCGAATTAGTGGGGATTCTGTAGGCAGCTTGAAGGACAATAAAAATCTAAAGTACGTAGACGGCATGAGAGCTCTCTCCCCTTTCAGGTGGTTTCAGCCCCACACATCACTTTGAAGTGTTCCGACTAATTCTTCAGAAGTAGCAATGCGACGAATAAAGGATTGAATTTTGCTGAAGTGACATACAGAGTGGTCTTTGTATTCCGCTGCGTTACCTGTATTCCCAATTCTGCCGACTGAGCAAACATTGACTATTGTCATCAGCCTCAGGCGTCAAAATATAGCCGGAGACCGTAAACGCACACTTGAACCATACCGGCACCGAAGAAGCACAAACACAAAGAGAGGAACATGTAAAACCACGGACGGACGCTGGGCTCCTGGTCTATTGGAAAAAATTTCGGGCATAAAAACGCTCACGCGTCTGCGCACTACAGAGACGATACCAAAAACACACAACAACCACGTGCCAAGATAACACCAGAAAACATCTTATATGGCCGCGAAACGGTTGAACTCCGAAGTGTACATACCATCCGAAGCATCACTATTACAGCAATCTGCTCTTTTCTTTATATGATTGACCTCCAGGAGATCATGTGTCGTTTGATTTTTGCTCCTGCCTAGAAGCCTAACGCCGTCGAAACGTGGCGTACATGTTGTGCATGGCTGGCAGTGCATGACCAAGTGCACATTTTCTTTTTTCTTTATATTTCTTTGCTGCTCTTAAAGTCGATGGTTGATACATCGCCCCGTTTGATCGATGTACAGTCGAAGGCGATTTGAAGGTTATCACGCGAGCGTCTACCGGGAACATTAACAGCGCCATGGCCCCCATTTCTCTGCCGAGGCGATGGATGGATGGATGGATGGATGGATGGATGGATGGATGGATGGATGGATGGATGGATGGATGGATGGATGGATGGATGGATGGATGGATGGATGGATGGATGGATGGATGGATGGATGGATGGATGGATGGATGGATGGATGGATGGATGGATGGATGGATGGATGGATGGATGGATGGATGGATGGATGGATGGATGGATGGATGGATGGATGGATGGATGGATGGATGGATGGATGGATGGATGGATGGATGGATGGATGGATGGATGGATGGATGGATGGATGGATGGATGGATGGATGGATGGATGGATGGATGGATGGATGGATGGATGGATGGATGGATGGATGGATGGATGGATGGATGGATGGATGGATGGATGGATGGATGGATGGATGGATGGATGGATGGATGGATGGATGGATGGATGGATGGATGGATGGATGGATGGATGGATGGATGGATGGATGGATGGATGGATGGATGGATGGATGGATGGATGGATGGATGGATGGATGGATGGATGGATGGATGGATGGATGGATGGATGGATGGATGGATGGATGGATGGATGGATGGATGGATGGATGGATGGATGGATGGATGGATGGATGGATGGATGGATGGATGGATGGATGGATGGATGGATGGATGGATGGATGGATGGATGGATGGATGGATGGATGGATGGATGGATGGATGGATGGATGGATGGATGGATGGATGGATGGATGGATGGATGGATGGATGGATGGATGGATGGATGGATGGATGGATGGATGGATGGATGGATGGATGGATGGATGGATGGATGGATGGATGGATGGATGGATGGATGGATGGATGGATGGATGGATGGATGGATGGATGGATGGATGGATGGATGGATGGATGGATGGATGGATGGATGGATGGATGGATGGATGGATGGATGGATGGATGGATGGATGGATGGATGGATGGATGGATGGATGGATGGATGGATGGATGGATGGATGGATGGATGGATGGATGGAGATGGATGGATGGATGGATGGATGGATGGATGGATGGATGGATGGATGGATGGATGGAATATAGGAGCGTCCCTTTGAAACAGGGTGGTAGCAGGAGCTACCATGCTCATTTTTCTCCCTATGTCTTAATTATTGATTTAGAATGGTTAACTAAACCATCAATCTATTTATTAAATTTTGTTCCTACATTACTATCATTATGTCACTTCTCTGCTTTTAAGCCACCAATCTTCCAGTCGCTTTTTGCTAGTTTCCACCGCCGGTTTATTCACCCGGCCACTGTTATCTCTAAACCCCAGAGCTTCAGGAACAGTGATTGCGCCGGCACCAACTTCCGGATGGATACCATTACATTCGAGTATAATATGGTCAATTGTTTCACTGGAGTTTCCACATACAGCACATGCGTCATCTCCATTGCTAAATTTCTTTTTGTAGCTGCGTGTTCTCAGGCACCCTGATCTAGCTTCAAAAAGTAGGGCACTGCCTCTTGAGTTATCAAAGAAATCGTCCTTCCTGATCTGCATTTTCCACTTTCGCTATAATTCCAGACTCTGTTTCTTTTCCATCGAATTTATCCAATTTTTACCTTCTGTGTTTTTCACCTGTTGCTTAATGCTCTTTATTTCTCCGTCCTTGTTACTAGCATACTTACTAGTTAGTTTCCTAGTTCTTTTCCTCCATTGTGAGTCAACGCCTTTTAGGTACAGGTATTTAAATACTTTAGCTGCCCATCTGTTACTGTTCAATTTCCTCAGGCGTTCCTCATATAATATTTTACTCTGAGCTTCCCGTACTTCGAATTATGCCCAGCCCATATCTCCCTGTACCACCTCCTTTGTAGTTTTGCCGTGGGCACCTAGTGCTAATCGTCCAACGGATCTCTGATTTGTTTCTAATGTCGACTGTACCTCTGATTTTAGGCACAAAACAGCATTTCCGAAAGTAAGTCCGGGCACCATAATTCCTTTCCAAATACCCCTCAATACCTCATACCTATATTATCCCCACTATGCCTTATGCTTCATTATCCCGGCATTCCTTCGCCCTTTGGACTTAAGTGATTGCTCATGCTTTCCAATGTATGCCAATCCTTCGTTGACCAATACCCCCAGATATTTATATTCTGCTACTCTAGGTATTTCAAGGCCTTGTATTTTAAGACCCTGATCAGTTGAGCCGTTGAAATTCATCAGACCCGACTTAACTGCGCTGAAACTGAAGCCTAGAGCGTCCCCTTCGTCTCCACAATACTTAACTAGAGTTTGCAATTCTTCCAGACTCTCAGATAGCAGCACAATATCGTCTGCATATATCAAACTGGAGAGGCGCTGCTCTACCGCCTTTCCACCTCATCTATATGACAGGTTAAAACCTAGGTTATTGTCTTGTATCCCCCGTTCCAGGTTTATCATATAAAGCATGAACAGCACCGGTTATAGAGGACAGCCTTGTCTTAATCCTTTGCATACTTTGACATCCTGCGTACTTCTTATCCCTTCCCACGTAATTTCTACTTTGTCATGCCGGTATATTTCCTGTAGGAACTCTATTATATCATAACCGATACCTTTTTCTTTTAATATGTTCCACAGGAGTTCCCTGCTTACGTTATCGTACGCCCCGTTTATGTCCAGGAAGGCCAAATACAAAGGTCTATTTTCCACTCTAGATATTTCGATGCATTGTGTAAGCACCAACAGGCTATCATCTAAGCGCCTACCATTTCTAAAGCCATTCTGAAGTTCTCCGAGTATCTTGTTACTTTCAACCCATGCTTGCACCTTTAATTTCACCGCCTGCATGGCTAACCTGTACATAACAGATGTTATGGTAATCGGCCTGTAGGATTTTATGTGCATCCTGTCTCCTTTCCCTTTATAAATCAAATTCATTTTACTCTGCCGCCAGCTGACCGGAATTTGTTTATTCGTTATGACTGTTTCCAGAGCTTTTAACAACGTTTTCTTACTTTTTGGACCGAGTTCAATAATCAGCTTGATCGGAATTCCATCTATTCCTGTAGATGTGTTTTTGGAATATTTTTTCTGCCTTTTTCCAGTTTAGATTGGTCAGTTCTAAGCTGCTTTGTATTCTGCTACCTTGTGTTGCTTCCTGATTTGCGGAGATTACCCTATCGTCGCTCTTAAATGACTCGGCTATAACTGATGTAATGTAGTTCACTGAGTTATCTCCCTTTAAAAATTTCCCTCGTTATCTTGAATCCGATCCTGCTTTCTTTGATTCTTCTTCCCTAGCCAGCTTATATGGTTCCAGAATTTTCTTGCTCCGCATCTAGAGGCATCGTGTATATCAGCCATCCAGCGATCGGTGGACTGTCTTATTTTATTTTGGACGAGGGCCTGCACTTGAAGTTTATTTTGTCGATATGATTCCCATTTTTGGTCGATTTCCTCCTGAGATACCTGTGCTTTCTTTGCCATTCGGTGTTCTCTTGAAGCAGCCCGTCGTTGTTCAATAGCTTCCCTGATTTCCTTATTCCACCAGCTCCGTGGCTTCCTCTTTACATTCCAGCGGTTTGCTACTTTAACCTCCTGAATTTTCCTCCTTATGAGTAGTTCTACCTGTTCTTAATCCCAGTCTTCCATGGGGCTTTTCTCTATTGCTTCCTCTGTGTCTGCTGCTATCTGCGCTATTTGATCGTCGTTTAATTTTGCGTTTACGTTTTGTCTAAGTTCCATTCCTCTTTTCATCAAAGGCCCCATTTGCAGACTAATACGTTTATGATCACTTCCCAGACTACATTCCCCTTCTTCGTCTATTTCCATTTTTGTGACCTTGCTATAAATTTCCTGCGACATTAGACAATAGTCAATGGTCGTCTGCCTGTTGCGGAATTCCCACGGGATTTGGCCTTCACATTTTGTTTCTCTATTTACTGTAACTAGATCGTGTCGCTCACAGAAATCTAGCATTAGCTTGCCGTTACAATCCGTGTATCCATCCAGATCGTCAATGTGGCCGTTCATGTCCTCCTGTAGAATAATATTGGCCCGTTTCCAAACTGGCTTATATCGTTACTGAGACATTCAACAAGATCCCTGTTTTCTTGCCTGCATTGATGTCCTGTTCCTAAATAAACTACCCCTAGCCATGTCCTTATGCCGGCAATTGTTCCTGAAACCCAGATATGTTCTTTACGAGATGATTTAATTCTTTGCCAGTTCGTTCCCTGGTGTATCAACATACCTACCCCTCCGCCCTTTTTTTCCGTTCTCGTTCTGCAGCACCCTTTCCAGACGTAGCCTTCTATAAACGGCGGATCTTCTAGATCCCTGAGATGAGTCTCGCAAAGAGCATACACACCTATTTTGTCATCCTTCAACTGCTGTTCTATCTCTAGCCATTTCACTCTTTTTCTACCTCCTTGCATGTTTATGTAGCTGATCCTCGTGTTTAATTTCTTTTTTGTACTTTTCTTTCTCGACCTACCCTTTGCCATTTTCGGGGGCTCAGCCTCCATTATTACACTTTCTTCTGCTTCACTTCTAACTACCTCTGTGCACGGAGTCCTCGCGGACCCCCTAAAAAAGCTACAGCCCTGCCTGCCAGGCGCCAGCCGATCTCTGCTCCCACCCTTCTGTTAAAATGAATGCCATCTCGCTGAAAAGCCCTACCAAAACCTGCTTTATGTACCTCCCTGTTTACCTCAACCACTTCGAAACGCTTCTCCAGGCTTAACTTTCTTATGTCCTGATTAACTGTCACCACGTCCTTTTCCATCTTTCTGTTCAATCCTAGCACCTCTGGTACTGTGCATACAACTATCTGCGTCTGCTGTGCTATCTCCCTGATCTCGTCAACTCCCTTAGCTAAACTTTCCACTACTCCTGCAGTGTCACCATTTAGGACATCGTTTAGCCCCGCTGCTACTATTACCATACAGCGCTCTGCGGAATTCTTCAACAGCCTATATTTACTCTCTTTTAGCACTGCCCTCATTGTTCTCCCTGGGAAGGCTCCAACCAACACTCTCTTATCACCCCTTACACGTTCCAAGATACCTCGCTTGCACCTGTTCATGTTAGAATCTCCGGCGATAAGCACCTGGGCCTTCTCTCTCCCTCTCCGAACTGTTGGCTCCGGCTTTCGGTTATCTGTGTCCTTATCTCTGGGATTTTCATTCTTCCTTACTTCCTTTTTTTCCGGCGTCTTAGCTGCTTCTAAATAACACTGACAGTTCGGATCCGCCTGACCTACTTTGCTTATGCCTTCCATGCCAGTGCTGGCCCCAGCCACGCGGCCCGCATTGGAATGTTCGTCCTCGTTGGTTCCAAGGATAAAGTCGGCCCCTCTTTTTTTTTTCAATTTGAGTAAGCTGTTCAAGCAGTTTCTGATTTCCCGCTTAACAAACGTACTTCATTTTCTAAATCATCCACACGAGACACTAAACTGCCCCTTTTTTGATCAAATCTATCTAGACGCGCACTCAGTACGCAACACCGACACAAAAAGTCGCTGCCTTCCGCTTCACCTACAGAGTCAAAACGCGTTTCCTTGAGATTAACCTTCGCCTCACACTGAGTGCACTTTACCTTCTTTTGATTGCACATCTTAAGCGCTCATCGACTCAACTATATATATTACGAATTCTCAGAATATACAAATTGCCAAAAGAAGACACAAGAAACGACTAGCAAACACGCGTTAAAAACCAATTCTGCGAATGCCAATAGCCTAGAAAGAAAAATTTATCTAAACAAGATAGCTAAATAGTGAACGCCAAGAAAACCTAGCTGCCGGCACGAAAAACCAGGCCGCTATGACCAAGAGCTAAAATCTATTCCTTAGGCTGCTCCTAACCAAACTAGCTGAAAACGAAATAAAGTTAATAAAAGAAAGAACTCATCTATTTGACGCTTCGGAAGCTCCCGCTGTCGCCAGTCCGTCCGTTTCCGGTAGCCACGTGCAATCGGAGGAGCGATGGAAAAGGCGTCCCCACCACACGGCTGTCAACTGCCCTGCCAACTCCCAGGGAGGTATCAAGCCAAGGGAGGTATCAGGTCAAGGAGGTATCAACTCAAGGGAGGTATCAAGCCATCTTCCCTCACTCTGTTTGCTGTTCCTTCAGCAGCCGTCATTCCCTCCTGGACATCACTTCCTTTTTTTTTTCTTTTGGTTCTGCAAACAGGCAGTGATCGTTGTGCGCATGACGTATTCTGCGGTATTATCTGAAATTGGACACTTTATCGTAACAAATAGAAAGCTTAGAATAGAGAGGAAGGGTGGTGAGTTTGTCGCGGGGGTGATGGCTGTTGTATGGAACAGCGAACGAGGAAGAGAAGATTGCGATATCATTATTTTTCCTGTTCCAAACCCGGCCGCCAGGTGCCTGGAGTGCTAGGCTGGTCGACGCTCGCGCGATAACGTTCAAATAGCGCTCGACTGTACACTTTTCCGTATGTAAGTGGAAACTCGTACGTCGCGGTGCGTCGAATGCTCAATTAAGCCGTGTCTGCAGGACGAGGGCTACTGTGCCTGCTAAAATTGCCTTCAGCTCAGCTCAGTCGTTCAGTCGTGTCCGACTCTTCGTGACCTTATGGACCATGTCACGCCACGCTTTCCGGTCTCTCACCATCTTCCTTACATCACATAACTTCATCTGCAGTGCCTCGAGGATACCATCTAACCATCGCGTTCGCTGCCTACCCCTTCTCCGGCGACCCTCAACCTTTCCCAACACCAAATCTTTCTCCAGCGACTCCTCTCTTCTCATCAGATGACCAAAGTAGCTGAGCTTTAACTTTAGAATTTGACCCTCCAATGAGCAGTCAGGGTTTATGGTCGACAATATCGACTGATTTGATCTTCTGGCAGTCCAAGGAACTCACAAGAGTCTTCGCCAGCACCACAATTCAAATGCGTCAATTCTTCGGCGGTCAGCCTTTTTCACAGTCCAACTCTCGCATCCATACATCACAACTGGAAAGACCATAGCACGAGTTATACGGATCTTGGTTGGCAGACTAATGTCTCTGCTCTTTACTAGGCGGTCAAGGCTAACCATTGCTCTCTTTCCCAGAAGCAGGCGTCTCCTAATTTCATGGCTGCAGTCTCCTTCCGAGGTAATCTTGGAGCCCAAGAAGAGAAAATCTGTCACAGCTTCCACTTCTTGTCCATTGATGCTCCAGGACTTCATAGGGCAAGACGCCATGATCTTTGTCTTTTTAATGTTCAGTTTAAGCCCAAACTTCTCACTCTCTTCTTGTACACGCATCAGAAGTCTTTTGAGTTCCACTTCACTTTACGCCATTACAGTGGTATCATCCGCATATCTAAGGTTGTTGTTACGTTTTCCAGCAATCTTCTTTTCAGCTGAAGACTCGTCCTAACCGGCCTTATGATGCACTCAGCATATAGGTTAAGCAGGCAGGGCGACAGTATAGAGCCTTGCCTCACTCCTTTCTCGATCGGAAACCAATCAGTAAGACCATGCCCAGTTCTGACTGTGGCCTCTTGCCCTTCATACAGGTTCCTGAGGAGACAGATGAGGTGAATTGGAACTCCCATCTCTTGGAGAGCTTGCCACAGTCTGCTGTGATCTACGCAGTCAAACGCTTTTGCATAATCAATAAAGCAGAAGTAGATGGGTTTCTGGAACTCTCTTGCTTTTTCCATGATCCAGCGAAGGTTGGCAATTTGGTCTCTAGTTCCTCTGCCCTTGCGAAACCCAGCTTGCACGTCCGGAAGCTCCCGATCCACATACTCCTGCAGCCTACCTTGGAGTATTTTCAACATCACCTTGCTAGCATGCGAAATAAGCGCGATCGTGCGGTAGTCGGAACAATCTTTGGCACTGCCTTTCTTTGGGATGGGGATGTAAACTGACCTCCTCCAATCCTGTTGCCACTGCAGGGTTGCCCAAATCTTCTGACATAATGTATGCAGAATGTTAACAGCGTCATGGTTGAGGTTTTGAAGCAACTCAGCTGGAACGCCATCAATTCCGCTAGCTTTGTTCTTAGCAAGGCTGGCTAAGGCCCATTCAACTTCACTCTTCAGGATGCCCGGCTCCAGATCAGTAATCACAACCGTCTTATGTTGGGTTTGCACATTCGGGTCCTTCTTGTACAGTTCTTCTGTGTATTCCTGCCACCTCTTCTTTATCTCTGAGGCTTCAGTGAGGTCCTTGCCTCGTTTGCCCTTTATCACGCCCAGCTTAGCACAGAAGCTTCCATTGATATCTTTGATTGTCTTATACAGAGCTCTTGTGTTACTTAATTGGCTGTTGTCCTCAACTGCTTGGCACTGTATGTTCAGGAAGGCATTCTTATCTCTCCTTGCTATTTTCTGAAAATCCGCATTGAGAACCTTGTATCTTTCTCTTTCCCCCATAACTTTTGCCATCCTCCTTTCCTCAGCTATTTGCAAAGCCTCTTCAGATAACCAGTTTGCTTTCTTGCATTTCTTTTGCTTTGGAACTACCTTAGTAGCAACTTCTTGTATTATATCACGAACATCGGTCCACATCTCTTCGGGCTCTCTGTCTTCTAGATCTAATTCTTGAAATCGATTCCTCACTTCCACAGCATATTCTAATGGAATTTGATCCAGATCATACCTGAAAGGCCTTCTAGTTTTCTGCGTTTTCCTCAGTCGAAGCTTAATTTTGGCAACAAGAAGCTGATGATCGGTGCCACAATCGGCCCCAGGCCTTGTTTTTACTGCTTGTATAGCGTTTCTCCATCTCTGCCGGCAAAGAATATAATCGATCTGATTACTGTACAGACCGTCCGGTGAAGTCCATGTGTACAGGCGCCTCTTGTGCTGTTGAAAATTAGTATTCGCTATGGTCAGGTTGTTACGCTTGCGCTATTTCGGCTACCGGTGACAATGCAGTGAGGACGCTGAATGTGACTGCCATCAACACTGTACAGCAACTAAGCAAACACTTCTGTAGTTGCCAATGGGAGAATGTGTAGCTGGGGAGAGCTGTCCACACGAGTACATAAACTGGTACCCTGCAAAAAATTAGGTGTTCCAATGTGTACCTTCGTCCAGTATTATTGTCCATTAAACTGTGCCGGTAGAGTGGGCGCTCTCGGTGCGATAAATGGAATGGAATGACAAAACACCCAACCGGAAGACAAACTAAGCGAAAACTTAGATAACTCTTACACAATATCTAACCTGGATTGCGATAGCCCAAGTAATCTGTTGGAACCACCGCCATGGACGAACTTGCATGAACACAAACATCTTCGCAGTCTTCCAAGAGCTGCGACAAGGCGCCGCAAAAATGCGACCGCCACCTGGAATGCGGCAAGGAAGCTCTGTACGCCAGTTGTAACTTGGCAGGAAACATCGAAATGAAGGAAAACATAACTTCACATTAGTTATTACGTGAGCACGGTGTATGATTAAGTCATCAATGTGAACTTGCCAGGGTTGACTAGCCCAAAAATTGACCCCGCAAACTTATCACCAGCGTGAATAACTGCCGCCACAATATTGTCACGGTGTTGGCGACAGGGGGTAGATTAACAGAGCCGGTACAGGTAGAATCACACGGTCCAAGGTTTAGATACGTCCTGCGAGTCCGGAGCCGATTCACTTCAACGTCGCATTTCACTCTGAGCGCCCCCTGGCATTCCTCCCTCCTTAAGCGTAACGCACACAGTTACACGTGCACACAAGCGTACAAAAGCAACCTCCCCCCCTCAAAAAAAAAGTTTGTAGATGTAGTTTGTCAGTCACCGTGCAAAGTACGGCTTCAGTCGCAAGACATGAACTGTCTCTGGACGAGGTAGCCGACGGCCTGTGTGCTCTGCTCCATCCGGGAGCACCTCGTAATTGACGTTACTGATGCGTCGCACGATTTTATACGGTCCGAAGTAGCGGCAAATTAGCTTGTCTGAAAGGCCGCGGCGTCGAACAGGAGTCGACACCCAGACCTGGTCCCCGGTGTTGTAGGAAGCTTGTCTGTGGCGGAGGTTGTACCGGCGTGAATCCCTGTCCTGTTGCTGGGTGATGTGGACGCGTGCTAGTTGGCGTGCTTGCTCAGCATCTTGGGCAAACTGCTCGGCGTCAGAACAAAGTTCGGTATCTGTTTGGTAAGGGAGCATTGCGTCCAGCATCGTCCGAACCTCCCTGCCGTAAACGAGGCGAAACGGCGTGAAACGTGTGGTTTCTTGGACTGCCGTATTGTATGCGAACGTCACATATGGTACGATCGCATCCCAAGTCTTGTGCTGGGCGTCGACGTACATCGCCAACATATCCGCGATGGTCTTATTAAGCCTTTCCGTCAGCCCATTGGTCTGCGGATGGTAAGCAGTAGCTTTTCGATGCGCCGTACCACTGAGATGAAAGACTTCGGCCATCATTTTTGAAGTAAAGGCAGTCCCTCTATCAGTAATAATACAGGTAGGAGCACCGTGCCGTAGTATGATCTGGTGTACAAAGAAATGGGCAACTTCAGACGCTGTACCACTAGGTAACGCTTTGGTCTCGGCATAGCGAGTCAGATAGTCTGTGGCGATGATTATCCAACGGTTGCCACCAGAGGACCGAGGGAAAGGACCGAGAAGGTCCATGCCGACTTGATCAAATGGTGCTCGTGGTGGTATTATAGGCATGAGGAGGCCCGCAGGCTTTGATTGCGGAACCTTCCGACGCTGACATTGCCGACAGCTCTTGACATAGCGCTTAACAACAGTGGCAAGGTTGGGTCAGTAGAATGTCTGTCGTATCCTAGCAAGTGTGCGAGAATAGCCCAAGTGGCCAGATGTTGGTTCATCGTGGCACGCGGAAAGGATTTCCTCTCTCAGAGCTGTGGGTACCACGAGGAGGTAGGTTCTTGACTCGGATCTAGAGTTCTGCTTATAAAGCACATCACCTCTCAGGCAGAAAGTTGAGAGGCTCCGAGAAAAGCACTTAGGTATGGTGGCTGGCTGACCTTGTAAATAATCAATCAGTGCTCGTAAATCTGGATCTGCACGCTGCTGATGTGACATATCTGAAGCATCAACAGCTCCGAGGAAACTGTCAGCGTCATCCGTGTCTGGTGGAGCAAGCTCGACAGGCGCGCGGGAGAGCGTGTCAGCATCTTCATGCTTAAGTCCGGACTTATAAACAATAGTGAGATCGAACTCCTGTAGGCGAAGGCTCCATCGCGCCAGGCGGCCGCATGGGTCACGCAGGTTGGCCAGCCAACACAAAGAATGGTGGTCAGTGACAACTTTAAATGGGCGACCATAAAGATAGGGGCGAAATTTCGCAGCAGCCCAAATAATGGCGAGGCATTCCTTTTCAGTAGTTGAATAGTTCGTCTCGGCGCGGGATAAAGTACGGCTGGCATAGGCGATGACTCGTTCAACACCCTCCTGACGTTGCACGAGAACCGCCCCAAGGCCAATGTTACTGGCGTCGGTGTGTATTTCTGTCTCCCCCTGCTCATCGAAATGGGCCAGAACAGGCGGCGATTGGAGACGGAGACGCAGCTCGGCAAAAGCAGCTTCTTGTTCGTGCGTCCAAACAAAAGGGGTGTCTCCCCGGGTGAGCTGAGTCAGCGGTTCAGCGAGATCAGCGAAGTTATCGATAAAACGCCGGTAGTAACTGCACAAGCCGAGAAATCGGCGAACAGCTTTCTTGTCACGTGGAATCGGAAATTCCGCAACAGCAGCAATCTTGTCAGGGTCGGGCTTCACGCCGGCGGCGCTGACGACATGGCCGAGAAATTTAAGCTCTCGGTAGCCAAAGTGGCATTTCTGTGGCTTAAGTGTCAAGTTAGCGGATCGAAGGGCTTCGAGTACTGACCGCAGGCGCTGAAGATGTTGTGCAAATGATTCTGCGAAGACCACCACGTCATCTAGGTAGACTAGACAACACTGCCATTTAAGGCCGGCGAGGACAGTGTCCATCATCCGCTGAAATGTGGCCGGCGCGGAACACAGGCCGAAAGGTAGAACTTTAAATTCGTAAAGGCCGTCGGGTGTGACGAAGGCCGTCTTCTCACGATCTCGCTCATCGACCTCAATCTGCCAGTAGCCACTTTTTAGATCGATGGACGAAAAATACTTTGCACGCCGAAGGCGGTCGAGAGAGTCGTCAATCCGCGGCAAGGGGTAGACATCCTTCTTGGTTACGGCGTTCAGTTTGCGGTAATCGACGCAAAAACGTAACGTGCCGTCTTTCTTTTTAACTAGAACGACCGGGGAGGACCACGGGCTATTGGAAGGCTGAATAACCTCATCTTCGAGCATTTCCTTAACTTGTGACCTAATAACTTCGCGCTCGGTCGAAGAGACGCGGTAGGGGTGCTGGCGGATTGGGCGCACATTATCGAACGTCACGATCTGGTGCTTGGCGATGGGAGTTTGATTCACTTTTGACGACGATGCAAAACACTCATTGAATTCGAGTAACAATGAAAACAGCTGGTCGCGCTGGCTGACCGATAGCTCTGAGCTGACATCGAGATTGTCGAGGGATGTGGGCGGTGGCACGGTTTCTGCGGACAAGCACTCGGAGACATCAGGTATGCGTTCGGCGAAAGCTACGGAAGTGTCACGAAAATGTGCCGATACTCGTGCGAAAAATTTGTAACAAGTACCTTGGAATGACCACGGTGAAGATGTATCAAACTGCGGGCCGCGCAGACTCCTTGTGTCAACAGTAACGATACGTTAGTTTCGGCTATTGCGTCACCATCGTTAAGGGCATTGCATTTGACATTAACGAAGGTGCTGGTTCGGGGTGGCAGAATGACACTGTCCTCATAAACTCGAAGCACATTGAGTGGTCGCTTTGCACCGCTGAGGGCCACTGCTTTTTCAGTAGAAAACGAGACCTTAGAATTCCGGAGGTCAATAATTGCGCCATATTCACGAAGGAAATCTACGCCCAGAATCAGGTCACGCGAACAGCTTTTCAGAACAAGGCAGCTTACCACAAATGTTGATTCTTGAATTTGAACTCTGGCCGTGTACATGCCCAGAGGAGTAATCAGATGACCACCCGCGGTGCGAACGTTTGTGCCAGACCACGGAGTCAAAACCTTCTTGAGAACTGCGGCAAACTGGCTGCTCAAAATAGAATAATCAGCGCCAGTATCCAACAGAGCCCGAACATGGCGACCATCCAGTACTACGGGTATGTCCAACGAAATCTGCTCGCGAATGTCAGGCTTCTGAGTCTTTGAGTGCTCTGCGTTGGTGTACGCGGTCTGCTTCACCTGCAATTCGTCGTCGTTGCAGGTGCGTTGTTGCAGCGTCCGTTCCACCGGCAGTTCGTCGTCGTTGCGGGTGCCTTGTTGCGTCATGTGTCCCACCGGCAATTCGTCGTCGTTGCGGGTGCGCGGTTGCGTCGTTTGTTCCACCGGCAATTCGTCGTCGTTGCGGGTGCGTGGTTGCGTCGTTTGTTCCACCGGCAATTCGTCGTCGTTGCGGGTGCGTCGTTTCGTCGTCGATTCCACCGGCAATTCGTCGTGGTTGCAGGTGCGTCGTGGTGGCGTCGAGGTGGCGGTATGATCGGTAACCGCGGACTTTTCCAATGTCGATGCGTAGTCTTTCCGTGTCCGCATCAATGGGGGGTCTCCCGCGCCGCGATTTCCAGCGAGCCTACCCCCGAAGGTCGCTGGTTTCAGTTTTCCCTCTGGGGACTGGGCGAGCGGCCCTGCGCTGCCCATGAGGAACTCGTAGCAGATGGCGACGGGCGAGACCTGGGTGACGGTGATCTAGATGGTCGCAGACGAGACGGAACGATCCGGCGCTGATCATTGACGAAATCTTCAACGGCTCGAGGCCGTTCGCCGTAGCGAGGCCGCGGAGAATCAGCGGAAAACCCTTCGAGACCTAGTCGACGGTAGGGACAGCGCCGATAGACATGACCCGGTTCGCCGCAGTGAAAGCATAGCGGCCGTCGGTCGGGGGTACGCCACTCGTCTGCTTTCCGTGTAGGCGGTCGAGAATCTGTGACGTACTGGATCACGGGGGCTGCTGTTTTCGGCCCAGCTACGTTCGGAGGAATCAGGGACGGCGACGAGGGCGGAGAGTATTGCAGCACCTGGGAGTATGTAGGGCGGTGACACTCTGGTGGTGCAGGAGGAGGAGTAGGGCCAGGTTCACCGATTGGAAATGGAGGCCGGAGCGCTTGCTGTACCTCGTCGCGGACAACGCTGGCGATGGAGGAAGGAGCTGGTTGAGGTGTGCCATACATCAGTCGGAGTTCGTCGCGCACAACGGAACGTATGAGCTCCCGTAGCGCCGATGTGTCCATGCTGTGCGATGGGAACTCAGCAGAGACGGAGGCGGCGTGGATGGTGGGATCCCGTGCCGAAGCTCGCTGTTGAAGCACTTTCTCTATAGTGGATGTTTCAGCAAAGAATTCTGCAACAGTTTTCGGCGGGCTGCGCACCAGGCCAGCGAAAAGCTGCTCTTTGACGCCACGCATGAGGTAGCGCAGCTTTTTGTCCTCGGACATCGTAGGATCCGCACGCTTAAACAGGCGCGTCATGTCTTCGATATACGCCGCTACAGTTTCGTTAGGCATTTGGATCCGAGTGTGTAGAGCGCGTTCGGCCCGTTCGCGGCGATCTGAGCTTCCGTAAGTTGCCGCAAGATGACGTTTGAACTCACTCCAAGACCACAGCTGCTCTTCATGGTTCTCGAACCACGTCCGAGCGCCATCTTCGAGGCTGAAATATACATTTCGAAGCCGTGCAGCGTCATCCCAGAGGTTGAATGTAGCTACCCTTTCGTAGTGCTGCAACCAGTCGTCGACGTCTTCATAGGTGTCCCCGTGAAAGGTCTTTGGGACGCGGGGGTTTTGCAACGTCACGTAGGTGGGGGTCGTGCCAGGCATTGCGACGACGTCGTGGCTACTGGTAGTCATGCCCGAGGGGGAATACTCAGGTGGTAGGCCTCGTTGCCTGCGGCTAGTGCGGTGAACGGGCGTTTCCACGAATATATGACCAGCACTCCTGCTTAGCGTAGGGGTACGGGACATCAGACCTGACCTCCACCAGATTTGTCACGGTGTTGGCGACAGGGGGTAGATTAACAGAGCCGGTACAGGTAGAATCACACGGTCCAAGGTTTAGATACGTCCTGCGAGTCCGGAGCCGATTCACTTCAATGTCGTCTTTCACTCTGAGCGCCCCCTGGCAATATTTATCCCCAGCAGACAAAATCAGGACTTACACAATCATGGTTGCCAGACAAAACAAAGTTTTATAGGTTGTAGGTATATCAGTCACCACAAATTCATATCATCGTCTAAATACTTGACATCCTGTTGCGGTAAGCGATGGTTAGGGCGCTCGAATTCTTTGCCCAAGTATGTGTGATTGAGACCTGGCCATGGCGGCCGCTTTTTGATGGAAGCGAAAAGCAAGGCTGCCCTGCCCTGTGTGATGTCAGTGCATATTAAAGACCCAATTTGTCAGAAATTTCCGTTGCCATTCACTGCTGCGTCTTTCATAGTCTTAGGTGGTTTGGGAAGTTAAGCCTAAGTAACCAAACCAAAACACTTGTTCTCGTTGAGCATGAAACGATATGCTTGTTATGAGCTTTGTTATGAAAAGATATGCTTGTTATGCAGTGTCATGCTTCAAAAAAGTTTCACATTACCACATTCCTAGCTGTATAAGAAAGCCTAGATACCCATCACCACCATATATTAATTCATGCTTGATGGTGATATGACTCCGCATATTACGTGCCGTGCTTTCCGCTTTCCCTTATTTCACCACTTATTCTATGTTACCTATCTGAAATAAACAACGTAGTTGATACAAACAGAGTGTGGCTGGCACATTTCAAACTAATTGGTGAACTCATTTTGAAGGCAGCGCGAAAAACGAGGACCAAGAGCAGAAGGACACAACACGAGCGAATTGGTGAAGATAAGCTTCGTTGCCTAACGCAGCAAGCAGCATGAGCTAACTCGTATTTGCCTCCCTTGGATAACCTGCGGTCGGAACCTTTTGCCCAACTGGAGCTGGATTGCTGCGCGGGATGCACGCTAAGTGTTCTATGGTCCTATCAGATCAAATGAACCGCAATAATATGATGCTCAGTGAAAAGTATTTGGTAGACCCCCATTTGTGAAGTGAAACAGGCTTGAAATTGGCCTATCAGGTCAAGATATTCCCGCCCTAAAGTCGAGAAACTTTGGCTCACGTCGGCGAAGGATGCGGGTGCCTCGCAGAATGGTGCTCCCTGTTGCGGCGCAGAATAGTCATGCATGCTTTGTAGCTGTTGCAAAACCCACAGCTATACGTTAGGTACTTTTTGGCACCGCTCCGTTATGCTCGCCAGAATCAAGTCGGTACATGCCGAAGTCTGCTAACGTCACCCTTGCCATGACGAGTCGGTGACGAGTAATGCACTGGAGACATCATGATGACCCGGCTTTCCTGCTCGGTGGATTGTCCCCAATCCGCCTTTTGCGTGAGTTTTCTGCACATGCGCAGCGTCCTAGCGGCGACTGATAGAAACGAATTGGACGGCGCTACTCATCACCGCACTCATAGCAAGTGCACGTGGGCTGGCGGCGCAGTGACCGTAACAGGCTTGGCAACATGATGCTAACTACATCAGCCACGTATGGATGCCACTCTCGAGACGCGTCGGGATTAAAGACACGGTTTTTTAGCTACGTCTTGAAGCTTGGATTAGGGCTACCAAGTGTCAAAATGTGAGTTTGTGACCTTGGCAGCCGAGTGCGTTCTCTCGACTAGGCCACAAATACTTCATTACAAGTATGTATCCATCTAAAGGAAATGTTCATGATGAAAATTACCGACTGGAGTTTGCGCCAAGCCTGTAACCCACCAGTGATAGCGTCAATGATGATTTTTTTGCGTGTTTGATTTATGTGCGACCAGGCCAGACCGCGATATGTTTTGTACTTTGTTTCCTTTATGTGCAAAGAGGCCGGGTGGCGCAAATATCAGCAGCGGCTATGTGCGCTAGATCGAAATATTTATCATGTCTTATCGTAGCTGTCACCAGATTAACAAAAAAAAATGCAGTTTGTTTTGCTGCACCGCCAGTCGCGAGCCGACTGGTTGAGCCGGTCATGAGTTCACCTTGTAGTATCTGTGCTGTTGCCGCTCAGAGCATGACGCACTTGAATCTGCTGCACGCCACTCAGTATTTTGTTTTTACATTACAGGCTCACCTTCGTTTTGGGGGCAGAAACCGGCTACAGATCTAAATCATCCATTGTCAGAAAAATACTGCGCATTTCCTGCAGGCTTTTATCGTGCATTCCGGCTGGGATAATGCCCTGTTCACGGGGGGCGGATACGTGCATCTCTGCCAAGCTTCGTAGAATAAATCCTATAAATGCGCGCTTTTAAGTGACGCGAGAAGGAAGCGACGCTCAATGCAACAGGCCGGCGTTGCGGTGACCGCATTGTGCTCGTGAACTTAAGACGCCCCAAGTATATGCGCCTCGCACAACAGTGACACAGCACGTGAAAATGTCAACCAAAGTGGGGAGGAACAGCCTGCTCCACACTGTGACTGCAAGGTCATATTTTTCTTCGATATATATGTGTGTTTTTAAATGACGTTTAGGCTTGGGCACAATCATTGTGACCACCCGATAAAAAGGAAAGAACCCCATCGCCTTCATCAAAGCCGGATTTAGCCCGAGTTAGCGTCGAAATGTCGGCGAGCAGAAGCAGGTGGGAAGGCTTGCTCCTATTCTAGAATACAGATGTGCACCATGCTCTCTGCAACAATGACATCTCGATATGGATGGCGAAAGGCTCGAATGACAACATCCAAGATAGCCTTAAAGACACCGTAGAGGTAACACAGCACTAACAGACTGAACGCGGGCTGACAACAGCGCTTATTAATGTAGACCTTCTTTTTCGCACGCACGCGTGAGGATCCAATTGTCCAGCCTAGAATAGACCTCTATCTTGAAGGTACTCCCATGCCTACAGTGGGGAGATTAAGGGTGCTGGACCAGTATATGACGTCTATACAGCTGCTACATTTGCTACGATTGCAAAATTCACACTTTGCTATGCAGCTGCTACAAAACCAATTCGCACAGGTGGCGCACTTGATTCGCCGCGCTTGCAACGGACTCATGGGGCTCAAAGAAAGCGACACGATGGGAATTGTGCAGGGTCTGCTGATGAGCCATGTGTCATTTCATGCGCAATATCCACGAATGAATCGAAGCGAGCTGAAACGCCGCAACATCATTTTGCGATTGGCGGTCACGAGCGCCAACAGATTGGCCCCGTGCACCTTGACACAGCGCCTGTACACGTCATAATAACTAATCGAAGCCCAAAGGACCAGCCAGCTTATGCGCCTTCCAGACACGATAGTAGGCTGGGCTACTCTGCGCCGACTAGGCACCTCCGTTTCAGCAGAGGTGCCACACCATGCCACCTAATCTGGTAGCTAAGATCAAAGTCGCACCAGTCCAAAAACACATGGTCCCCGAACTCCACGGTGGCCGGTAAACAAGAGACAAAAGACTTCTGCGCAAGTACACCACTGGCCAGACGTTCAATATGTCGAAACAACAAAATATCCATCTGAATGAGACGCTATGGGTTAAGCGGTCACAGATACCAACTGCTCAGTTGCAAGTACGGCCTCCATCTGGGCACCAAGCTTGAGCACGACGCCTGAGGACACCGTCCGAGCGTTGTGTTTCCATACACCATATGGAGACACAACAAAATTCGCACACTACACAATAATTACAAATTTCCAAGCTGTGTGCTGCGCATTCGCAAAATACGTATTATCTAAGTAGACTGCGTGCCTGCTCTCGCCAATGTCCCTGCACATTCCCGAATTTCCACATCGTATGGACCCTTGCTCACGCCCCCTTCCTGGCGATGAGGGTGCGCATGCGCTCGCGTGAGGAGCAACTTTTCGGGCGCTGCCGATAGGAAAGGTAGGAGCAGGTAGAAACAAGTTGCCTGCGTGGCTGTGTATTTTACACCCACATCACGCAACTAAGGCAGAAGAAGGGAAGACCTATATTGGGAAAGATATGGTAAAGTATTGGGACAATCAGGCCCTAGATTGAACCCATGTTGCCATTCGCTCGCCAACATAGGCAATGTCGCTCTCTGACACTTCCTATAATAATGCTACCTGACCTTCATAATCCCCATTCGCAGTGCCATTCTCCCGCACTTCTAATTGAGTCTTGTTTGCCCTCAGTTCTACCCATATTGGCGTTGTCAGTGCGTTACACTTCCAATGATGGCCCTGTTTCTCCTCTGGAACACTCATATGGGTGTTGTCACTGCGTTACGCTTCCAATTATGACGCTGTTTGTCCTCTGGCGCACAAAAATATATGTATCATCATCATCATCAGCCTGATTATACCCACTGCAGGGCGAAGGCCTCTCCCATATTTCTCCACTTAACCCGGTTCTGTGCTAGCTGCATCCACTTGACCCCTGCGAACTTCTTAATCTCATCCGCCCACCTAACTTTCTGCCGCCCCCTGCTACGCTTTCCTTCATTGGAATCCAGTTTGTTACCCTCAGCGACCATCGGTTATCCTCTCTTCGCACTACATGTCCTGCCCATGTCCATGTCTTCTTCTTAATTTCTACTAGAATGTCGGTAACTTGAGTTATTTCTCTGACCCACTCTGCACGCTTTCTATCTCTTAATGTTACCCCTACCATTTTTCGTTCCATAGCACTCTGGGTTGTCCTCAACTTAAGTAGAACTCTCTTGGTTAGCCTCCACGTTTCAGCCCCATAGGTGAGTATACCATATATGTATACCAGCCTCCAACTAGCCCGTACTCGTACCTTTTCACCCATATGGGCATCGCCATGGCGTTACGCTTTCTACGATGACCCTCATTGTCCTCTATGCTGCCCATATTATTGGTGCCAAGCAAAAACACTGACCGCAATGGCTCTTGTATGCTGCTTCTCCCACACTGTCGAATTTTTCAATGGGGCAGTGTAGGACCTTTTCCACTGATGATGTTGTCTTCAGAAATGCGCCATATTTGTGTAATGAAAACGTAGTTTCACATTTGCAGTTTTTGGGGAAAATGACATATATGAGGCCTGGCATGTGTAGCCAGTTACCTTGGCGGTCATAATGTTTTAATTGGCCGATAATAACTAAGGTGAAGACAACTAGACGGAGTGAAAGCAGAGCTGTAAAATACTTTTTCGGAAAACTCTCCCAGCTCAAGTAGTTAACAAATGCAGGCTGAAGAGGCCCCGTAGAAAACCAATCGACTATGGGCTAGGCAAGCTGCTATTTTTTGTCTGTGATGGACGCGGCGCAGCATTTCCGGAGTGTCACTTGCCTGATTTTCATGAATAAAAGCGCTCTTATTTCGTAAGAATTAAATGACCTTCTTTTTATGGCGTTTTCTGCGGTTTGACGCTACAAGTACCTCGAAATCGACCCGAACGCGGTCTGAGCTAAAACATTCAATTCCACAGTCCAGACCGCGTATATCCGATCCCAACAAACGGATGCGGCGCGAGGGGGAAAACGAAGATGGAGAGGGAGAAGAGGCCTTCGGCTGGCTGTTACGAGCTGCGGCCGGCACCCCCATTCCACGCTAGTGACTCAAGGCATGGGATTCGGCGCTCGTGTTGTTGTGGCAGCGTGCGATGCGCGTTGTCGCGTGGATGTGTGTGCGCGCTCTTGTGCTATACTTGTGCCGCGAGTCTTCTCCAAAGACCGCGCGAGGCTAGTCGTCTGTCTTGCCCGGATGAACTAAATGCGATTTGTGCATTGATTCAATCGCTGGCGCTCGGCCGCTCCACGAAACCCGATCGTGGCTCAGACGCAGGTTTGTTACACACCGCTTACATGCAAATCGGCCCCGAAATGCGATCTATTTTATGAGGGAACGCAAGCCTTGTATTTCCGCAAGATCCCTTGTGCTGACTGCTAGAGTTTGTTCTAGTAACGTTGCTGCTAGCCGTTGGATGTGTGTGCGTGATGTGCCGCGAGACTACCCCAAAGACTGCATGAGGCTAGTGCTCTAGTGGCTAGTCTTGCCACGAATCAATTAAATGCCGTTTATTTGTGCACGTTTTCGATCGCTGGTGCACGGCCGCGTCATGAAACCCGTCGTGGCTCTCAGTGCAGGTTTGTGTTACATATCGTTAACATGCAAATTGGCTCCGAAATGCTATCGCACGCTTTGTATTTCGGTGAGAACCCCACCTAAACCGTCCGGTGAAGCAAAGGCCTGCTTTAAAAAAAAAAAAAAGGCGATCGTACGTAGCTGTGCTTCAACCCCAAAAGCTGATACATTACTTTTCTGAGTGCCTCTACTGCGTGCAAACACCTTCCGCCGTGCATGTAGTGAAAATGATTTGTGTATTTTGCAAGTGGCTTTAAACAGCTCGTGCAGCTGTTGCTTAGGTATTGCAGCAATGTGGCACTGTTCAAAGCTATCTTGTTTGCTTCTTAGTTTCGCAGGGTAGTAGATAAGAGTGAAAGGGTGTTCACAGTGTCATAAATGGCAATATAGCATCAACGAAACCTGCAGAAGTCGCACTTCAACAATTTTCCTACTAGAGATTTACTTTCAGATTAAAACAAGCATTCATTGAATATCCATGCTCAGGTGGAAATTGCCACCACCAGCTGCTGCCTCTGAATACACTTTCTTTCCTTCAACATCAGGTTTAAAGGCCAGGGCAATCGCAAGTTTCGTTTCTTTTTCACTTATTTGGTCAGTAAAGAAAGTGTTGTTCCTCCTTCGGTGTGGGATATATGGTGTTTAACTTCCATAAGTGATATAGAAAAACTGCCTATAAGAGACGTCATAGTGGACAGCTCTACCTTAAGGCCATTGATTTCAGGTTCTTCGTGTGCACTGACATTGCAAGTGTGTCTTGCATTTCACCTTCATTGATATGTAACGACCACTATGGCTGGAACTGAACCCAGGTCCTCGGCCTAGCATGTCTTAATATGAGTACTATTTTCTTTTGCAAATGCAATCCTTAGAAATATAGTTTGTTGATTGCAGACAGCAGCAGAAACAAAGCCTAGCACAAACACAGACTAGAAATCACTTTTTTCACTGGTACACACTATGTTACTTTATCTGTGTCAATGTGATGTGGGCATTAACAAAATCAGCCTTGCATGTTACACACATTTGCAAAAATGTTTTTTTTTCTTGCGAACAAAGTGGTAAATGTTTAATAATAATTTATTGGTACAATATATTAATCCATTTATTTCTGCTACCAGCCCGAAGTGCAATGTCTGGTGAAGGTATGTGTCTAATACTGATCAGTTAAGCGAGGCAAAATGCATGAAACAAAGTCTATTACTGTTTTCACATAGAGGAGAAGTAATTCATTTGTAGTCAGTGTGCACGAAGCAAGAAAAGTATTAACTTTGGCATGTTTTAACCTTGACAGTGTATTCCCTTGCAGCATACTTGCGCTCTTGCTGCCCATGCAGTCATGAGGGAGCTGCACTAGTTGCTACTGTTATGATATGGGCAAACTGTCCCGATGAACTAAAATGCTGGCAGGGGTATGTAGCTGTAGGTCGCTGTATGTGAGCAATTCTTCCATTTCAAGTTCCTCGGCACTAGGTCTCACCGCTCGGCCGACAAAACCTCGAGCGTGTTGATGAGCAGCCTCATTGCCTCGGTACTCTGAGTGGGCAGGTGTCCATACGAGTTCTATCTCTCTGTCGAGTCTGATATCCGCGAGGTTGTTTCTGGCAGTATTTGAATCAGTGACAATTATGTCCGCATCTGCTGTAGCGATGGCTAAAGCGATTGCGGCTTCTTCCTCCTGGTCCGAGTAGCGGACTTTGACCGAAGCAGCTGATACGCATTTACTTACTGTACTGCTTAATTACAAAGATAGCAACGGCACCGTCAGCCATATAGTAATCCAAGGCGTCGGTATACACCACCCCATCGTGATTTCGGTATTTTCTGTTTAGGGCCCTAGCTCTAGCTTTCCTCCTGCCTTCATGGAAGGAGGGATGCATGTTTTTGGGCACAGGTTTGGAGATAATTTTGTCGCCAGCTCCTCTTGGTAGTGGTCCTAGTGGTTCGGCATTAATTCTCATGCGGTTGAGAATTTGTCTGCCTGCTTTAGAGTTTGTTAGTCTTTGTAGCTGCAATCAGCTCCTCTACATTGTTGTGTATCCCAAGTGAGAGAAGTTTTTCGGTTGCAGTGTTTCTGGGTAGACCTAGCCCAGCCTTGTAGGTGCTTCTAATGAGTGTCTAATTTCTCCTTGTCAGATTGAATGAGGCGGAGATAAGGGACAGAGTATGTGAATCGACTTAGTACAAAGGCATGGATAAGACGACAAATGTCAGCCTCTTTCTTGCCGTTACTCTGTGTATCAGTCTAGTGATTTATCGCACAGTCATTTCCAGCCTGTTGATAGTAACATTTCTCTTCCTATTGCTCTGGATGTAGAGCCCGAGCACTGTAATAGTATCGACTGTGGGTATGGGTAGTCCGTGCAGGCGGACTTTTATCTCTACTTTGTCTTGCGTTTTCCTTCTCACTGCTAGTAGTTCAGACTTATGTTGTGAGCATTTCAGCCCAATCAGGTTAGTGTATGACTGGACTACATTCACTGCTTCTTGAAGCGTTTCCTCTATGTGAGCGTCCGGACCTTTTGCTACCCACAAGGTGACATCGTCAGCATATAGGGAGTGTTGAAGATCTTGGATTTCTTCAAGTTTGGGAGGCAGACCTATCATTGCTAGGTTGAACAAGAAGGGAGAGAGGACTGACCCTTGCGGGGTTCCTCTGTCTCCTATTGCTATTTTGTCCAATGCAAGTCCTGCGATACTTAGCTCTGCCCGCAGTCCTTCCCGAGAGAAAGGAAGGAATGTAATTAAAGGTTTTGTTCCCTGCGTTTATGTTGGCGAGGGTTTGGAGAATGGCTTCATGAGAGACATTGTCGAAGGCTTTTTCCAGATCCAAGGCAAAAATTGCTTTGGTTCCGGTTTTGTTAGGGGGATCTATCACTTCTGCATGCAACTGAAGCATTACGTCCCGAGTAGAGAGTTGAGTTTTGAAGCCAATCATTGAGCTGGGCAGAAGGTCATTCTCTTCTGCGTAGTTCTAAAGCCTATTTAGATTAACATGTTCCATAAGTTTACCTAAGCACGACGTAAGAGAGATGGGCCTTAAGTTCTCTATGCTTAGTTTCTTTTTGTGTTTAGGAGTAAAGACAACCTTCACGTGTTTCCACATCTGCGAAAGTTCACCTTTGTTCCAATATTCATTCATTAAGTCGTTAATTGCTGAGAGGTAGTATGTAAATGGCGAATTGCGGCCCAAATTTCCGCTTCCGCGATCTCTCTGTCGAAGTCTTCATTAGGAACCCCTTTGTACTCATAGGTAGCATTGAGGTTGCTACCGGTATTGAGATATCTGCTTCGGAGTTCGCTTAGCAGATCTGCATCTGTACTTGGGTATTCTTATATGATTTGATTCATAATAGCATAATAATAACATATTAGCAGCGAAATGGCTGAACACAATCACTATAATATTTGGCTTTTGCTGTGCCTTGGTTGTATAGTCCTTCCCCCTAGCAATAGCAACACACTTTCACCACTAGTGCAGTCGTCGGCACGTCTACAATGCTGGAGAGGTGTGCTGCGGAGCGAACAAAGTCAAATTTTGTCTGGGCTGCTCTATTAGTGGTAAAGTGTAGCTGTCAGTGCAAGTAGTATGCCTATGCACCTTCAGTATAGTGCCATCATTGTTCCTAGAATTGGGCCCCTGCTCAAAAATTTCATTTTCTTTGTGCGACAGGTTGGTGTTCGAGCACTCCGGGCAGACTTGCTGACGTCTGTACATCAGTCTGTACATCAAAAGTTGCTGGTTTACCTCGCGCCCCCCACAGTACCAACCTTGTGCCATTGAACGCTTCCTAGAATAAAAAAATCATCAACTGCTGTTCACTGATAGTTTAGTCAACAGATGCACCAGTCACAGTTAGCGTGCTGCCACCAGTGAAAACTGAATCAAAATGTGTGAAGTAGGACTGAGCTCATTTCTAAGCGTTATTTTAAATGTAAATTCTTTCAGTTCCATCATGTAATGAGTTACAGGACAAAAAGCAAAACGCTTTTTAATGCACACTGTATTAGGAACAAAAGTGTTCCTGTGACACAAACAGCCAGTGGTTAATAAAGCCATTCGGAGCTGCCTAGCTGTGTCATCGTGCGGAAGAGCTAGACTTTTTTCTATGGCTACAGTGGAGAATATGATGGGCTTTCGAGTTTTTCCTCCTCAGCTAACTATATCTCTCATTTTTTTTGTTTACACCTTAGTGAATTTACGTCCTACGAGAACTGCAGATTGCAAACTTTTTATGGCTGCAACGTGCAACAACAATGGCTTTGCAAAATGAGTACATTTCTCACACCTTACAAAAGTTTAAACACCTAATCTTTTCGGCACAATGAAAAACATACTTCTAAGGTAATCATTCCATGAATTTTTTGTTAGAAATGCTGTAGAAAAGTTTTTACCAAGAATATTTTCATCAGTTGATGTTACTGGTCTTTTGTTTGTATGAAGAAGCTGGAAACCATGATAAATGAGCAAAATGTCAATCACAGGCGGGCAAAAAGGATGTATTGAAAGCTAATATAAAAAGAAAGCTCTGCTGCCAGACATTCATTTTTTTTACAGAAGAGAATAATATATATATGAGTTCCCGCACCCAGACGTTATGGCACTTTGACAAATGCCTAAGTCTATGCAAGCATTAAATGACCGTGGTCGCCATTGCAGCCAAGAAATGCAAAACATTCTGGTTCCACTGAGTGACAGAAGCTAGACGCACTTCACTGGCGAAGTGAAGGGAGCATTTATAATCAGCAGAGTGATGGCCAGAGAGTGCATAAACTAAAATAGAACATGAACACTCGTGAAAGAAAAAGAAAAAATCATGTGCACTCTAATACTTCACCGAGATGTGGCCATATGGTGGGATGCACCGGTAACGGCAAGGTTTCACAGCAATGCAACACTCTAGCTCATTTGATAAGATTTTCAGTGATAAATAAATCCTTTTGCTTCCTGTACTGCTGTCCTCAATTGCAAGGCAAGAGCTTGCCATTTCCATCATAATTTATGACACATTTTGGTCTGTTAGTCTCTTGAATGTGAATGTGAGGAAACCACCTACACATATTTCCGCCACTTTGTGATTCTGCCAAAAACAAATTCCGATAAATGAAGATTACATTCAGTTCGCCACTACGTTTAAGATAGTTAGTGTATAGTGAGAACTCGGTATTTTTCTGTATTTCTACCCAAGCATGCTTCGTGAATGTGCGGACAAACCCAATCATTATCCGAAAATTATCTGCATCAACTCAGCTGCGTTTTCAACTGTTGAGGACAGTATAAAAAAAAATTCGGAGTGAGAAAAGCATAACAGAGAGATTGCTGGCAACACTCCCAGGCTTTCCACATTAGGTGTACTGTAGATGCAAGATGTGTAGTGCTGAATGACCCTATAATTCGTCTCTTGTGCTTGATTGTACAAGTGCAAAACTAAAGGAAGTGCGAGTTGCTTTAAGGTCGCTCATAAGGCAAAGCCACTTGCCTATGTCGCAAGGAACCCATCACAGAAAGAGCACAATACAGGAGCCTCGAGGCACAACATACACTGACACGTGACCAAGAGAAGATGGTTTGTACTTGTCGTGTTAATACAGTTCTTTACAGCTTTTGCTTAACAAAACTTTTCAGAGTTGTATATAATTCCTCATTAAAATCTACCTAGCACTAGTTCTAAGGAAAGTTCACACTTTTACAGCCATCTTCTACAAAATATAACTTGCCAGTACAATAATCTCAAAGCAGTGCACAAATCAGCTTTCGATAACTGATCTCCCGAATGCAATTTCAGCGATTTCAGAGAAAGTTGCAAATTCCCTGCAGTATACCTTTAACAGTGGCTCTGGCTAGAACCCTTTGGTGCTCCTAGAGGAGGACTAAAGGGTTTTGGTACAGCTGCTACTCTCACCACTCAATCGCATTCCAAGTGGCACTTGTGGTATTAGACCTATTGCCGTATTGGTTGGGGGTGACCCTAGTGAGCAATCTCAATATTCGGCTATGCACAACCGAATTAGTATACTCGGACGAACAAGGTTTAACAGCCACTGCTGTAGCTTTGGATCTCTCCACTTACATATAGTTGCCGTCTCTCCTACTTCCACCGTAATCTTTCAGGTAAAAAAGATTAAAGTAATAATTTTCCATTGAATATCCTGTGAAACAACAATAATAAAAATTTCCATATGCTTTACTTGATTTCAATCACTTTTGGCTTTTTTCATATGCATGTCGTCACGAGCCATTCATTTTCCTACCCTTGTCTGTGCACGAAAGGAATGAAGTTGTTATAAAACTGCTGCATGGAAACCACAACAAAGAAGGAACAAATAGATGAAAGCAAAGCTGCATACATTTTTGTGATAATGAATGAAATAGTTCAGCTCAATTAAAGGAACAATGAAAAGGTATTTGCTGTGGCTAGAAAAGGTGCACTAACGATTAGTATTTCATCACTCATTTCCACGACACAAATTTTTAAGCTGGTTTTACTAACACAGATGGAGGTAAAAAATAATGCCCCTCCTTTCCCTTCAACTCGACACATGCCGATGAGAAAAGTAAAGAAAATGTCACAACCATTCCCCACTGTGGCCCATTTCGCCTGCATCATTTGGTCCCAGATGGCCAAGTTTATGTCAGTAGGGGGCAGCTAAGAGTAGGCCGTGAGATGATGTCCAAACAGACTGCGAAAAGCAATTTTGAGAAATTTGTAAATTAAAGGGGGTGAGACATTTAAAATTTGACTTGAATACCAACAAAAAAAAATCCTAGAAGTGTACTGCATTACAATGACAATAATTACCTTTATAGGTTCTTTTTAGCATATTTCCTCAAAAATAAAAAAAAATCAAACCTTAAAAAAAACGCAAGAAAAGAGAAAAAAACTGGAAGACATCAGCCCTAATGCGATAGTTTTAATGGCTTCCCCTGCAGATCCTCATTACTTTACAACTCGCTGAATCACCAATTCCTGAATTTGTGACACTATCATCCCACACCTACTCATTAGCTTATACTCGTGAGCTACCACATTACGTGAAACACCAACAGCCATAGCTAAAATGACCTGCTTCAAACAAGAACGTGCCTGCATGGCATAGGAGTAATGTGCTTGACTCGTTATCTGTTTCATGCCTGTTTAGTACGGATGAATTACTCGAGTAGTTTTTAAATGGGCATAACAGGTTCAACTAGTCTAGGCTACACAGGTGTGGGCCTGCTGTGTTGCAGCTAGAGAAGAGATGCCATGTAACGTCAGTTGTCTGCTCTGTGTGAGGAGGGAGACAATGGCTGCCAACCACTCCACTCGGCGCACGGCACTCGGTTGGGGCTCCCAGCTGGCTGCTCCGATCGATGAGGATACGATGCATCGGTGTTGTAGCTTGCGTTATCAATGGGAGATTCTTGTTACAGTATAGAAGGCTTCCGGTGGGTCCGATTCTCATTTCCCCCTCCATCTCAAAGAAGCTGCTTGAGTCAGGAGTTCCAAGTCGGCCATGTCTTGTGGCTTCGTGGCGACAGACAACCTGCTGACCAGTCAGTGCACGGCTTCTCACCTGCCAACTGCTACCTGCCAGAGGCATGCCCATGATTTTTCGCTCACATCAATATTGCTGCTGTTGCTGGATTTTCTGGAAAACGAAGTCTTTAAGCTATCATATCAAAACAATGCCGCAGAAGCTAAATGCTACTTGGGCTCGAGGCAAGGCTGGCATTATGCAAAAAGGAACAGGGGCCGAATACATTGTAGGCTGAAGACCTCAGGAGCGAAGGACGAGACAGCTGATAAGGATCTAGACTAGAACAGACCAGCCAACTGTGGTTTCAAGTGCCACTGCCAGCCGGCGTCCTTTTTCATTTTTCCAGCGGCCATGCTTTGGCCGCAGTCTTTGCGCAGCCAGGGGAAGGCGCTACACCATGAAACTGTTTGATTTGGAACTGGCTCGCTTTGCCGCAATGTCATTTTGACATTGGCATAGGTGAGCAAACATTTTGGTAGGACAAAAAGGCAACAGCAGCCAATCGGCCATCGAGCGAGCTTTATTCTGCACTCACGAGAAGGTACCACTCAACTGAATTCGCGTGGGAGGCCAGTAAAACTTTTAAAATTTAAAATTTAATTTTAAAAACAAAATTTTTGCAGTGTTTTGCAGAAAATTTGCTGTCAGCGTTATGGAATTTGTCAGCATCATGAGCGAAAAATCACATGCCATTGCCAGAAAAAAATATGCATCTCAGTGCAAAAAACACAGGAAGAAAGGAGACAGACGCAGGGCAAATGCTTCAAAGGATGCAGGACGAAGCGTTCATCCTGCGCCTGTCTCCTTCCTTCATCCTGTGTTTTTGTACCCGCAGTCATCATACCAATACCAACTAGCCCGTCTTTCCACTTTAACTTTGTCAGAAAGTAGTTGGCAGCTGTCATGGCCCGGCGCTTACTGGGTATCAGGTTGTCTTTATGGCAGAAGACTATACCGCATGGCCACTTTGGCAAGTGCTGCAAACTCAGACTTTGCCTTTGAGATAAGAGGGTGAGATCGGAATCCAGCCCTCCAAGACCCTTGGATCTTGAGTAGGACACACTGCTTCTAGGCCCAGGTAGGACAAAGGTCTCTCCCATATTTCTCGAATTAACCAGGTCCTGCACTAGTTGAATCCACTTGACCCCTGCAAATGTCTTTGCTTCATCAGTCCACTTAAGGGCAACGCTTGGCATCCGTTGGAAAAAGAAATTGTTACCTTTGCAAGCGGTAAGGACTATTCCAGTTAATGCAAGAAGGAAATGACCCCGAACTAAACATTGTCTTTGTTATGTCAGGCCCGCTGTAATGTTAATACTGTGTGGAAGTGGTGCTGTTGAACACAAGTGTGATGTGAGTGGTGCCCTAGGAGACCTAGCATATCATTGAAAAATGGGGGTAAATGTGCGTCAGTGCTTGAGAAAGTAGGTTTTGACATGTGGCAAACGCAACGACAATCAGGAAAATTTGAGAAGCATTTAACACAGCCCAGAAAGGCATTTTCATAGGTCCTTTATGACTATCATTCAGCAGGAAAGAATTCATGTTCATTGCGGGCACAGGCAAGCAAAAGAATGAAGCAGATGGACATGCTCAGAGGTATCGTCACACCCCTCACAAAGCTTCAAGAATTGCTTGATTAAGCTAGTACAGTCACAGTCTATAAAGTTGTCCTACCTGCTTGAAGCTGATAAACATGCTGAGCTGATGAGTGCTTCAATGGTAATATTCTAATGCAAGAAGTTCACGGAGGTGGTCTTTCTGAGCACTCAAGTCAAATTTCAAAGCTTTGCAGATAATGTTTAAAAAAGTGCTCCTGGCAACTGCTCGCAATAAAATAAGGTGACGCCTCTCGTGCGCTCACTCTTCAATGATGTTATTGGGGTCTGCTGGGTGCACAAAATAACTGGACACTCCCAGGTGATGCAGGCAGGCAGGCGGGACAGGGCATGGTGGCATGCGCTGAGTTGATGGGGACAAGAGTAATTTTTTGCACCGATACGATCAGTGCTAATGCAGGTAGCTTGAAAATGTTTGCATTGCAGAGGTACTGATTGCTTGCACGCGTTTTCTAGTTTTAATAAATGGCTTTTCGTGGGCCCTTTCAGTAACAATTCTACAGCAATTATGTGCGAGACGAGACACTTATTTAACAAACACAGTTCCACTGTAAAGATATAAGAATGTAGCCTATACCATGTTTTGTCGTAACTCACTAGGCACGTCAAGGTGTTAAATCATTTGCATGAAATGTCAACCACGATATTGCACATGAAAGAACTGAACAATTGACTGCTACAAACTTGGCTTGACACTGCATTTAATCTTTGTTTCATCAAGATTTCTGATAACAGGAAACTTTTTATGAGACAGTTTGAGTCTAGAATCAATGTGTACCTGTTAGCAAGGTATGACTAATTGTACTGGTGTTATAAAATGCTTTGGAAGCAATAACGGGCACACAATGCATGCTCATAACTGGGAGGTGAAAGAAGTTTGCTTGTGAGAACTTTATGCAAAACTGTGCAAAATATGAGCGCTCGTTACATTTGTGCAGTTGTGGAAGAATTATTTCTTCCTTGTCCCTACATTTCACGCAATTACCTTTGAATCAAGATTGCTGAATAATTGAGCTATAATTCAGTTTGCAGCATGAAGTTTATACTTAACTAGAGAGCATGTACTATGGTTGCATTATCTAGCTCTCTTATTTTGCGCATTTTTAAATGCAGCTTTTGAAAGTTTTCACAAAGCCATGGCAGCACTCGCGCATCGTCAGAGTATCACCAACGAAACAGCCGCAGGCATCTGAAAAAAGCTGCAGTACGCTAGTCGTTTTAGGACAGCAGGCCCCGTCTCAAATATTAGGTTGTTTACAGCCTTGCCAGAGACGTGTGCTTCGGAATAAGCCCCGAGCTGCGTTCTAGCTACAACACCCGTATGGAGTCCTAAACGAAGGGTCATCTTTTAGTTATCACTGCATGGAACACACCGCGCCTACGCTGCTCGTCGTCCTCGGGTCTCCGTCCGCTGGTCCGAACCATGATCCACAGCCGAAGTTTACAACGTTCCTGATGATGAAAGCTCTATGGCTCCACTTTGATGATGTCCGAATTCAAAACCACCGTGTACAAGTTTCTTCCCGTGCTGCGCATGGTGCTGCGCCACAATGCGCCATGCTGCTAATGTCGCTGTGGTTGCGTTGTGTTGCTACGCTGCTACCTATTGACTGCCTGACTACTGCTACTGTTCACATACAATCATGTGCCTTTAGACACATTACAAATTATTTTGTTTACTCGTCATAACACAAAATACAATATAATTCACTACTTTGCATGCATTATTTGGAACAGTTAAATGTGGCTATATTTGACACATTTTGTTTTTTGTGTCATTGATGTTATTTTGCAAGAAGGCTGCGCCCAGTATAGCGAGCTCGCTATCTCCTCAGAGGTTTGTTTTGCTCCTCCCGGTTTGCAAAGCATTTCTTTTGAAATTAACCTTAAACGAGTGTGGAAACAGTTGCACTGCAAGTTCACATTTTTTCCCAGCAATAGTGCTGAAGCGATGTTGGTTTTCTGATGACCACTTCAGGCACCGTCTGCTTCCACATTAAGCCGGATTTTAAACTATTGGCTTTCGTGAATTGTCTTGTGCTTACGGAAATGCACTACAGATATTTATGTTCTGAATGTATGCGGTTTTCACGGACGCGGTCCGCTGTTACCATAGGGTGTCTACGGCTGTTGCCGCATGTGTTGCCCGCAAGTACTTGGCTCTGGCTAGTAGCATAATGTTGATCCGAGTTTTAAAGCGTCTGCCTGTCTGGTTTGACTGCACTGGCGCTAGATCCATATAGTTCTTTGGTGGTGCCACGAAATGTGCGTCATTAATTGAAGTTTCTACTGTTATACTTGTACTACTGCTTCGAGATTTGAGCGCTCATGCTTCAAACTGTTCGATTGAGGCTTGTGCTGTTGGGCAAGTTGGTTCGACTTCAAGGCCAAAATGGACAACACACACGACTCAATTTCGTCGTTGCCTTGGCGCTGGTTGCCTAAATCATTATTTTTTATCCTTTACTCTGTAAGCGGTCACACATCGATGATAAGTATTTTTGTGGGGGTTTGGTATGTCGTTGCTATATTTATTTGTAGCTGTGGGGCCGACCAGTTGTAACTTACTGCCTCCCCCATTAGATATCCACTGCAAGGCAGTACAAACTACAATCGAAACATGCAAATTCTAGCTTTGTAAAACATATGTACACTTGGTTAGCAAGCCTGGCTTTTTGCTTGATGGTAATAGAGTGTTTGTTTGTAAATAGATGAAGAGCCGCAAAGTGGTTCGCTCACCTAAGCCAGGGAAGCCACATTTTGGTCAAAGTGTTTTTTTTTTCTTTAGAAATAGCAATACAGCATACCCTTCATACATACACCAGAGCAGATGCATGCAACTTTTTTTTTTACCAAATTATAACAGCTCGTGCGTGCTGTTCAGATGTCATTGCCGTGCAGTAAACAAATTGAAGGAAATTGCCTGTCTTTGTTGAAATTGTGTGTTCTTGTGTTTTTCACCGGTACATTAGAAAATCAATAGTGCTTCAATCAGTTTGACTTCTGCTGTGTAATTTAAGACGTCATAAAGTCCTTGTTAAATTTAATACTGGAGTGCTCTGCCAGTAGTCATCTTAAATATTGTGGTTATCCTTTCATGCCACAACAAAAAGGAAACATACTAAATGTATATGCAGCATGAATGAAGACGAGAGTTCGGTTGCTAAGAAAGGGGACAGCTGTACAACTGCCATAATGTGGGTACAGACCTCTTCAGACTTGAGTTGCAGGTAGGATATGGCCTACAAAGCACAGTTCAAGGAAGGATGCTGACAATTGTTTGCTGCTGCTAGGTTAAATGTACCTTTTTGGCCCAGAAACCATAGTCCCCAGAGTTCATAACATTTTCACAACCATTTCAAGCTTATTGGTTCCATCAAAACCTATGGTACTTACCAGGCTGTTTGATAACACACATCCACAAGCTTTTGTCTGTAGAGGGTGCTAGGAAGTTGCTAACAGATATGGCTTACAAAGCACAGTTAAAGGAAGGATACTGACAAATGTTCATTGCTGCTAGGTTAAATGTACCTTTTTGGTCCAGAAACTGTAGTCACCCGAGTTCAAAGTGCATGAATGCATATTCATGTGACAGCCCCACGATGCCTTCCTTGTTCACTTCTGTAAGGGATGCCATAGAGAGTAGCGGCACAGTTGATTTCAGAACTCCTCAGGTGTGTCAATTAGTAATTTTATGAAGCTGGTATAATTTCATCTCAGTGTGACGTTTGTATCTTTTGATAACAGCTTTTACCGACAAAGACGAAGGACTTGCATGAGATCCTGCGTAGCCCCTGTGCTAACATTTTTTTAGCCTTTAATGACCGCACCCTAGAACTCAGTTTGACTGAGAAGGAAGTACTAAACGTTTTCAGGTATGTTGATGATTTTCTAATAGTTATTAAAGAACAGAAAGATTTGACCTACACAGATGCTGTAAGCCCAGTTTTAGCCAACTTTCAAGACGAGGGGCAGGGATTGTGTTTTACCCGTGAACTCCCTTTGCGAGGATATTTTCAGTTCAAGTATAGATTTAAGTATTACCTTGGGCAAGCATCATGTGTGTTGGCAATACTCGCCTCGAGCACGGAAGGAGCTGCTGCCTTATTCCTCGGCTCATTCAAAGACTGTGAAACGCGCTATTGCTAACCTCTGCCTTGGGTCTGCTCTTGTGAAGTCGTGTGAACATACTATGCAGGCGAGCTTTGAAAAGCAAGTGGATTGATTTGCTATGGCGGGGTTCCCAAGCTCGGTAATCACTGGTGATGCTGAAGCCTTCCTAAGGAAAACCAAACGTGTAATGTTCAAAAAGTCGTGCGAGACAAGAAAGTCAAGCGTGTAACCAGAAGTGGTACCCTATGTTCACAGGGTTCCGCACAATGTGAAAAAGGTTCCACGAAAGCTTGCACAATTATGCGCGCGCATTGCGAGCAATGAAAAGGAGGGCGCTTGCAGCAAAAAACGTAGCAAGCAGTATGTGAAGTGCTGCATAGGAGTAATATGTGAGATACCACTGGCCTGCGGAAAAGCCTATGTGGGCCAATCGAGGCGCCAAAATATGCGTGCACTGAAAGATATGTGAACCACGGTTTCATGAGATAAAGATTCTGGGCAGAAGTAGAGATTTGAAGGCATGCGAGGTCTTGGAGGCGTTTCACATAAGAAAAAGAGGGAAAGCGTGTGAGTGGTACATCGGTTCACCTTTTCAAGACTGAGATGACATATCTTGAACGGTTTGTTTAATGCGTCGTGTTGTTGTTCATGCGCATGCCTTAAAATTTCTATATATTTGCTGCCTTGGCAGTGAATAAAGGCCAGATGAATTTAGCGCTCGTCCTGCGTCATTCTCTCTTGTGTCACTTCTTAGCACTATTATTTTCAGTCTCGAACAGTATGCACTATTTAGCCCAAACTGACATTCTTCTAAACCATGTTGGCTATAGGGGCCATATGTGATAGAAAATATATTTAGAAAGCTGTGTATTCATAAGTCACTGAGAACAAAATATATCAAAAAGGCTGCGTTAATCATATCTGGTTTACTTTTCATACCCTTCTACTTTAAGATGACAGACATGGAGTACGACTGAAATCGACAATATGCAGGGATTGTCTGCCAACTTGAGCATCACAAGAATTTTGTACCTTTTTTCCAGCTTTACAGGACACAATAACAGATTTTTTTGCAGATAGTGACAGTGTAGGGCAGTATTGTTTATGCATCCAGAAATTACGACACCAGAGCTTAATGGTTTTTGCTTGGTGCATGTGAAGAAATGAAGCAGGAATAAGTTCTTAACAGAGGTCCATATTTTAAAGCAATAAAATTGCTCATGGATGTTTTTCTCAATGTGAAAAATACAAGTTTATGTTAATGAAGCAATGAAACTGAATTGAAAATGAAAAATAAGTTATGTATAAACAAAGACGGAGGGTAAAAAAAGTAGGAAAGGAGAAGCTCGGAAGCACTTCACATTTTCCATTGTGGCCATGGAAAAAGTCTGGCTCTTCTGGACGATGACACCGGCTAGGCAGTTTCCATCAACTTTAGCCTCAGACCATTTGTGCCAAGTGAACACCTTACTGCAACATTTATAACTAAATACCACTATTGATGGTACGTCTATGGAAAAGTTTCGCTTCTCGTCTTGCAACTCATTACATGATGGAGCTTAAATATGTTCCGCTTATAATAAAGTTGGCTATGAGCTTCTCACACTTTTTGACAGTTTTCACTGGTGCAGTGTGCTACTATGAATGGTACAGGCGCCCAAATCTTTAACTGGCGTGTGCGAGCGGCGACTTTTCTGTGCGTCAGCGCCATATGACGGAGCGAAGTTGGAAACAGGATGAGGCTAAGCGCATGCTCACAAAGCACGCTCAGCTGGACGGAACAGCCTGGTAGACGACGCATCCAGCTGAGCGTGCTTTGTGAGCATGCGCTTAGCCTCATCCTGTTTCCAACTTCGCTCTGTCATAGGGCGCTGACGCACAGAAAAGTCGCCGCTCGCGCACGCCAGTTAAAGATTTGGGCGCCTGTACATCTGGGCACTCTATTGATGTGCACTCCATTGGTGTCTTATTCATCACATGCAGTGTTTATTCCCTTCAAATTTAATTTATCCTAAGAGTGGCACAAGGTTGCTGCTGCAAGGTGCATGATGCAAACCAGCAACTTTCACTTGATGTACTAGTGGTGAAAGTGTGTTGCTATTGCTAGGGGGAAGGACTATACAACCAAGGCACAGCAGAAGCCAAATATTATAGTGATTGTGGATAATCCAGCCAGAATTCTAGTTCATCGGGACAGTTTGTCCATATCGTAACAGTAGCAACTAGTGGCTGCATGGGCAGCAAGAGCGCAGATATGCTGCAACGGTTAAAACATGCCAATGATAGTACCTTTTTTGCTTCATGCACATTGGCTACAAATCAATTACTTCTTCTCTATTCCTCTATGTGAAAACAGTCACTGACTTTGTTTCATGCATTCTGTCTCGCTTAACTGATCAGTACAGACATATACCTTCACCGGACATGGCACTTTGGGCTGGTGGCAGAGAGAAATGGATTAATATATTGTAGCAACAAATTGTCATCACTTACTTTGCAAAAAAAAGAAACTTGCTTGTAGAAGTTGAACCCCTTATACCACACCAAAAGAGCAACAAAAAGCTGTTTAGTAACCATGCAAATTAACGAAACAAAACTCGCGAGTGCAGTCAGAGGCAGCAGATGGCGACAGGGCATAACGAAAGCAAGATTGTTCTGAAAAGTGCCACATGGCTGTCATTTATCGAAAAAGTAGCATACAAAAACAATGTTTCATACTGTAAAGGTCACTTCCTCTGATGATAATGCGGGCGATCTCCAAATTTTGGAATTGGTTTCCAAGATCAAATAAAAAATGGCGTGCATGTCATTCATGAACGCGGACGAGTAACGAACTTCGTGCTTTACACATAACCAAACTTCAATCACAGCTGTTTCATTTAGAGCTTGCAGAAGCCGCACATTACTGTCAGTAGAACAAAACACGTCATCCCGAAAGCAGCCAAGTGCTTTTGGTCTCCGCACTTTCATTTCATTGCCGCCTTGCGAAATGTACAAATCACTCTCACTGCATGCACGGCGGAACGTGTCTGCACGCAGTAGAGGCGGTCAGAAAGCACAGCTGCGGACGGTTTGCTTTTTTTTAAATGCAGGTCTTTTCTTCACCGGAGGGCGTAAGTAATACAGTCGTACCTTAGTGGGGATCTTGCCGAAATACAAGGCTTGGGTTACCTCATAAAATAGATCGCATTTCGGGGCCGATTTGCATGTAACCGGTATGTAACAAACCTGCGTCTGAGCCACGAAGGGCTTCGTGGAGCGGCCTTGCGCCAGCGATTGAATCAATGCACAAATCGCATTTAGTTCATCCGGGGCAAGACAAGATGACTAGCCGCATGCGGTCTTTGGAGAAAACTCGCGGCACAAGTATAGCACAAGAGCGCGCACACACATCCACGCAACAACGTGCATCGCGCACTGCCACTGCTGCCACCACAACACGGGCGCCGAGAAAGTGTTGGCCGAGGTAGCCGAGGCCCACGGGTCGCTAGCGTGGAATGGGGGTGTCGGCCGCAGCTCGTAACAGCCAGCCGACGGCCTCTTCTCCCTCTCCATCTTCGTTTTCCCCCTCGCGCCGCATCCGTTTGTTGGGATCGGATATACGCGTCCAGACCCGGCGTCTCTGTATTACAACAGCTGCACCGCAACGGATGGATTTTAGAAGTATATTGACTGAGCGGCTTTTGCGCGCTGCTTTAGCAAATGCCAGCATGAATTCAATCATCTCGTGTTATAAAATCAGAGATTGAGCGCACGTGAAATACGAGACCGGCTTCAGGAATGAGGAGAGTGTTCCGGGTTTCTGTACGTCATGCCATTTATAGTAACACGTTTCTGCTTTTTTTTTAAACGTTTGCCACATGGTATAAATTGAGAAAGGGAGAATGGGGTGCCAGAGATAGAAAGTTAAAAAAAAAGGAGTGAAGTCCTATTGCACTTAGGTATTCGCAGAGGTTAGCGGTGTAGTGATTGTCCATTGTCCACTTGTCGTAATCACAATCGCGGTTCGACCGTAGGCCTACCTTCATGAGTAGCCGTTGTTTAACTGGAGCCGTTGCTGGACACGTCCGCAACACGTGACGGATATCACAGTTCTCAGGTGCAGTGTCACAGTGAGGGCACGTCTCAGTCACTGGCAGATCGCCACCAACCGATCGCCCGGATGGCGTCTGTCTCAAGTTCAGACCATCTGTCCGGGTGCTCGGAGTCTTCATATACCGCACCCTGTCGTTCATAGCTCATGGCGAATATCTCAAGGAGCGTGCTGAGATGCTTGCTGCGTGTCTTAGAACCCTTTTGCGCATGAGTGGCATGCTGGCACCGGAAAAGCTCAGAAGGCTATACCATCAGGTCATTCTGCCAACTCTAACTTATGCCTCCCCTGTGTGGTGGACTGAGTGTCACTACTCGGGACTGCGTGCAAGATTGATAACTGTGCAGTGGGCTCCGCTAATGGCGTTGGCTGGAGCTTACTCCACAACAAGCACGAGAGCACTTCAAATTTTAATGAATGCGGCTCCGTTGCAGTTTGGCCTTAATAGGTTAAACGCGATTGGATACGACATTCAGCCAAAATTCATATCTTGCCTCGGAGATAGTGTGCCCTTTACTGAGGCCCTTCAAAATCCGTCGGAAGTAGTTTCTTTTAGACACGTCCGCTTGGACATGGTTGCGGCAGCGGCGAGGGCGTCGCTGCCGGCGCGCCATGTCTTCACGAATGGATCATATACTTCCACGGCTGCAGGTGGTGCATTCATAGCAATTACACAAACCGGCCGAATTTTGTCAGTAGGCCGGTTTAGGGTCGAGTTGGCAAACAGCGCGTATTGCGCCGAAACAATAGCATTTGAAGAGGCATTGAGGTATGTGAAGTATCAAAATGGACGAACACCTGTCCACATCTACACGGACTCTCATTCACTCCTCAATGCCCTTTCAAATTATTCCACATTAGACCCACGAATTGACACTATCAAACAACTTCTAAAAACGGTCGCCTCTATTCGCACAGTAAATCTGTTTCATGTCCCAGCTCATTCGGGCGTCGTAGGGAATGAAATAGCTGACATAATTGCATGCAAAGCATATAAATCAATTCGAATTCGATATTCTGCTAAATCCGAAAATTTCGTACGTACGGCATTGAAAAAATCAGTAAGCGCAAAATGGCAGGCCTTGTGGCGGGACAGCAACGAGAATACTTTAATTTATAATTGGATACCAAACGTATTTAACATACTTCAAAATGTCCCTCCGGCGAAGCAGTTGGATACTTTACTCAGGGACATGGTCGCTTCCCGCTTTGGACTCACTACCTCGTCGACCTGTCCATGCGGTTATGCCGAGGGAGATGTGTTTCATTACTTGACGTCATGTCCCAACACATCACATTCGGTGTCTCGACTACCTAACATTCTGCCGAATGACCAACCAACGACCAACTGGAGACGTTGGCTTGACGACAAAAGATGTTGCGCGCTATTAATGCGCATAGTATCAGTGGTTACTTCTAACCTACCTGTCTACACATGAACACAAACACGTAAAATGTAGCAGCAGTTTTTCCTTTTCTAGGGAGGGTCATTGAGACCATATGAGGCAGACATTCATGTCAGCCCTCTACGGAATGGAGAAATGCAGCTGTTACCATATCAGATTTTTGATTTTTTATTTCCGTTTTAACTTTTTCCATTTCACCCATTTTTTTATTTATTTATAATTATTACGTGACATAAGAAAAAAGTTGTGCAATAGTGTAAAATAAATGAAAATTCGTGGTGCAAAGGTTGCTCTAGTCTACGATAAAGTACGCATTAACGGGGAACTATTCCAATGGGATGAAGAAAATAAACGTCGAGTGCCCTTCAAGACACATGCAAGCGAGATTAAAACCGTTAAAAACCACCAAGGTGCTGGACCAAACCTACGCCCCCGGCAGCCCCCAAAACAAAATCAATAACATTTGCGAACGTAAACGCGCGTAGTATTCTTAATAAGCTTGAATCACTGGAATCGCTTTTGATAGGCCTCGCAACTGATGTCCTGGCGATTACGGAAACGTGGCTAACTGAAGATATATGTGACAATTAAATTTCACCCCCAAACTATGCAATTGTTCGCAGAGATAGGTTAACACGAGGAGGAGGTGTGGCTATATTAATAAACAAAAAAATTCCTTTCGTAGTCCTGCCGGAGGTCGAGGGTATTGAGGCACTCTTTTGTAAATTGATTTTTGAAACTACTACCATCACTGTTGGTTGCGTATACCACAGTCGTTCAGCAGACGAACGTGCAGTGGTAGTACTGTAGGAATATATGCAGCGTCATGTACAAAAAGCCAGACTTATTCTACTTGGCGATATCAATCTTCGAGATATAAACTGGGAAACTATGTGCTACCGCTCTCCTGGTTCTGAAGTTGTTATTGATATTATGCTTAGTTTTGACTTGTTGCAAATTGTTAACGAACCCACACGTGTTCAAGGTAATGCATCTAACATTTTCGATCTCATCTTCCTCAGCGATCATTTTTCAATTGACGACACTAAGTTAGCAGTTCTAGATGGCATATCGGATCATAAACTGACGTTATGCACTACTCCAACTGAAGTCCCAACAATTCACTCCATTTTTAAAACAACTTACTTAGACTTTTCAAAGGCTGATGATTCAAGCATACTTTTCTAACACCGGAATTTGAATCATTTAAAGAACTTTATAATTGTCCAGACAAAGATATAGATAATCTATGGCAAAGCTTCAAGGCCATTGTATCACACTGTGTCAACAAGTATGTGCCAAAAAAACAAAACGAACAAATAGACATAACCCATGGATAACACGTGATGTTATTCACTCGAAATACAAAGTAAAAAGACTGAAAAAATCTTTAAAGTTAAAAAATGACTCTCAAATAAAACATAGGCTTACGAACGCCATCAATGCAATGAAAGCAAAGATTAAGACAGCTAAAAGAATTTATTTTTCAGATACCCTTCCTAATTTTATGAAACATTCACCTGGAAAATTCTGGACGTACCTTAACCCCCAAAAACAAACAAAAAAAACACTTTCAGTTCGCGAGATCAAAACGAAAAGTTCGCCAACTCTTTAAACGCATATTTTCGCTCCGTGTTCACAGCTAAAAATGGCCAGATTCCGGTGGTTGATCATATCTGCCAGAGACCATTAGATTATACCAACGATAACTGAGGCTGGAGTACTGAACCTGCTACTATCAACTGATACGAAAAAAGGAAACGGCCCTGATAATATTCCTAACACTTTTCTTCACAGATATGCCGAAGTAAACGCCAAATACTTGCATTTAATGTTTCTTAAATCCTTATCTACTTGTTCTCTTCCTGAAGAATAGAAAATTGAGAAAGTAATTCATGTACACAAAACAGGCAGCAAAGATGATTTTTCAAATTACAGACCAATCTCGTTAACATGCACGGTAAGAAAATTATTAGAACACATTATACTAAAGCATATCACTAGTTACCTTGACCAAGAGAGCACACTTTCACCCGTCCAACATGGGTTCCGGAGAGGACTTTCCACCACCACTCAATTACTTGAATTAACACATGATTTGTCCCAAAGCATTGATAATCAAAAACAAATTGACTTAATTGCATTAGACTTTTCTAAAGCTTTCGATAAAGTAACTCATAAAAAACTAATTAGCAAACTTAGAACAACTTTAGGCAACGGCTCCATTGTCAACTGGATAGAGGACTATTTAACTAACCGATCTCAGTATGTTACAGTTAACCATGAAATTTCATCCACTGCATCGGTCACATCGGGAGTATCCTAAGGATGCGTCCTTGCACCGATTTTATTCCTCATCTTTATCAATGATCTACCCACTAACATAAGAGTTAAAATCAAACTTTTTGCCGATGACTGCATTATTTGTAATGAAATTAACTCTTCAAAGGATCACGAAGACTTAAACAACGTCCTTCAAGACGTGATAACGTGGTGCAAGGATTGCCAAATGGAACTAAACATTCAAAAAACCGCCTTCCTAAATGTAAAACGTAAAAAACAAATGTCCGACTTCACGTACAGCATAAATAACATACCACTGACAAGAATCAATCAACATAAGTACCTAGGTTTCATCCTCTCACATGACCTAAGATGGAAAGCACATATTAACAGCATTGTATCTTCTGCTTTGAGACGGTTGTTCTTGTTGAGAAGACGACTTCGTGAAGCACCACCAGAAGCTAAACTATTACCATATAATACATTTATACGGCCAGTTCTAGAATACGGTAACACATTTTGGTTCCCTTATACACAGCAGCTTATTAATAAAATCGAGAGTACAGCGAAAGGCAGTTAGATTTATATTTAACGAATATAGGATCACTGATTCGCCATCCCAATTGCTTAAAAAAGCCTCTATTCTTACTTTACAAAACCGCACCAAACTTGTACGACTAAAATTACTCCACCAGTTATTACACAATGCACTAAACATAGATAGCTCGTTGTATATATCCTTAGATGAATGCAGACGTTCCCGCCATAATCACCCACAAACTCTCAAAGAATATTCTTTCCGTACCGAGTGTGTTAGATATTCATTTTTTCCACATGCAACTACCGAATGGAACGGTTTGGATCCACACATCACTAACAGCACATCATTGCCGAAATTTGTAACCCTTCTAGAAGAACTACTACACAATACGTAAACCATTTTGAACCAAATATAACAAACCAATTACAATACTCTAAATGAAAGCTATTGTATTACTACATTATTTACCTTGTTTAACTTCATTATTACCTAGATATGCTGTGTATGACATTTTTTATCACCTGCTGTTTTTTTTCTATATTCATTTATTTGTAACCTATTTATCGCCATTATTGTAGTCATTGTTCAATTATATGCCCATCCTGTAAAAATCCCAATGGGGATTGACAGTATCTGAAATAAATAAATAAATAAATATTTCAATTTTCCTATCTTCTAATTTTTCTTTTTACTAATATTTTAAATATAAGTATCAATTTCATTACTGCTGTTATAAGTATTTTCTTTATTATTATTTATTTATTTTTTATCACTTCGTTTCTGTCATCTAAATATTGTACATATTTTGTACAGAACAGCTAATGTATGTATATAAAAATTATTATTATAATTATTTCCTTTTTCTCCCAAATAATATGTACATATAACCTCGATTGAATTATGTATTTTACGTCTTGCTCTGCCTTTTCGCCTTTTTTGCTTTATTACAGATTTGAGTTCACAAACCCAGCCTATACCTGCATCTGCATAGATCGTCTACGTTTATTTTCATTCTTCTTGTGTGGGCTTTTCTGTTTTTTATTTATTTATTTATTTTTCCTAATTATTTTATCATTATTTTTATTTTTTCTTTCATTTTTGTTTTCCTTCCTTTCTTTTCTTGCGTGTGTGTGAATTCTTCGTGCACTTCTATTGAAAAAAAAAAAAATCGTAAATTAAACCAACTCTGCGAGGACTGCCCACCCTCTGCTGGTTGAACGCTCAGAACATAGACGCGTTACCGTGCCCAATTTAATTTTTTCAGTTGCCTTTTTCCACCAAATTAAACTTTTGGCCGACTGCGCCCAATTCATTTTATTTTGATTGGCTTAAGCCTGTTAATGCTTTGCAGGTGCAGGCATTTTCTCATTGCGCTTTATTTTTCAATTTATTTTCCAACAGTGTCAGGAATGAGACTTTGGATTGGGGATTGGGGAAGCAGTGGGGCGATTGTCCGTGGACTGGCAGTACGACCATGGAGGTAGTGTCTTTAAACGATGAAGTTGGAAAGACTGTTGGCGAGCTTTGTTTGCCATCTGCTGATCAATGAGTTCACTGAGCGTATTTAGCTGGGCAAACTCTTGAATTACTGGTATGGGTGTTAGACAGGGAAGACATGTTATGGCACGCATAGCCTCTAAATTGATGGCCTCAAAAACGTCCCACTGTCTGTGGGTAAGACGTTGAAACTGTGCCTGGTAGATTATATGCGGCCGGAGGACAGAGAGAACAAGCTGGTGAGCCGTGTGAGCACATAGCTATGCGACGAATCAGAAATAGACTAGCGTGAGCGGACTTACGGATGGCTGTCAGCCACGGGGTGCCAGTACCATAGGAATGAAGAAGACCAAGAATGCGAACGGTTTGTGCCTGAGGAATCGGGGAATCATAAAATTTATAGAGAGAGTTTTCCGTGAGCCATCTTTATTTCCAACGCGAATGAAACAGGATTTTGTATGCGAAAGAGTTAGTTCCAAAGGAGGAAGGTGAAATGTCAACACATCCAGCGCATGCTGGAGGGCCGCCTGATGGACAGACGTATCTGGGAAACAGCACCATAAGGTTATATCATCGGCGTACGCAAGCACGCGTATAGAAGCGATGGTCTCTAGGGCTCGAACAAGTGGAATGAAGGCCACATTAAATATTGTAGGGGCGAGAACGGAGCCCTGGGGCACTTCTCTGTTTGAGGGTAAGCGACCAAAGGGCTTTCCATGGACACGCACACTGAACGTTCTATTTGTTAGAAAGGCGTGAATTGAGAGGCGAAACCTGTGAGAGAGACCAAGAGTTTGTAGGGAGGCGAGAATGGCTGATGAAGGATGTTATCATATGCCTTTGTTATATCTGTACCGATCACGGTTCTAACAAGATGACTGTGCTGAGACTGGTGAAGCACGTCCGCAGCCAAAGTAGCAAGGCCATCCTCCGTTGCAATTTGCGGGCGGAAGCCGATTTGGGATTCTGGATAACAATCAGGGCATTCGAACCACCCCGATAAGCGAGTGGCGAAAATGTTTTCGTAAAGTTTGCAGATTGTTGGCGTCAGGGATATTGGATGGAGGGCCGAGAGAGATACTGGAGGATGACCTGACTTCGGTATTGGAACAATAGAATGCTTCCACTCGTCCGGCATGACACCAGAATGACACACGTCGTTGAATGCATCAAGCAGGGCCTGCAAAGCAGTCCCTTCCAAGTTGCGGAATGCCGTCGTGTCCGGGAGCAGAATTAGATTTGAGACGTTCGGTAGAGGCCAGCAGCTCTGCCATGATTAGGTCAGAAGTAATCTCATCGGGGGGTTCGGTAACCGGTAAGCAAGGTGGAGAACTCGAGATGGAATCATAATGTGGAAAAACCTGCCTGTCCGCCTGTTTTGCAAATTTGTCCTCATCCACATTCATCGAAAGGCGAATGCTCTTTGTGTAACCAGAAACTTGATATTAGTGCTCCATGACGTGAAACACTCCCCAAAGATGTCAATTACCCTGCTTGGACGACAGGCGCTCACACCATGCAGCCCAGTGTTGCCTCCTTAGACGCTTTTCATACAGCCGCGAACGTGCAGTAGCCCGGTGAAGAGCGGGATTAGCCGATGGGTCTCCGGGGTAGCGAGCAGCATAATGATCCGCCTGGCGATGCAGAGCCCGAAGATTAAGGAGGTGGATGTCCAGGTTTGGCTCGTCTTCATTTACAGTGCTGGTAATCGTGGGGGATGCAAGAACAGCAGAGAGAGTAAACAATGCTTATGATGGGTTGAATTCCGATAAGCGATTGTTTGCGCGTACAGAGTCCCATCATGTTATTCCTACGCTACGGCGCATTTTACGTATGCGCGAAGGAGTGAGAGAGATAAAGATAGGACTGTGATCCCTACACCAGGTATCTGGTTCAACAGCCTAGCGAGGGCTACCAGAGCCTAACCACCAAGTCAATTCAGATGAATAAGGCCCACCTCGTGGACGGGCAGATGTATGCGGGTGGTTTAAAAGATGAAAAGAATTATCTTGGAAGGAATTAAAAGAATATGCGTTCCTTGATTTAGTGGTTTTCTTTTTTTCGGTTTAGAATGCAGTAAATTCTTTTTATCAGAACATTGGCGTTTTGTGGTATTTCCGTTGCATTCTCGTGCATGTGATTATATTTATTTTCAGGCGTCATTGCTGTAAACGTTGTATTTATAGAAGAGATGCATCTGAAATAGTAATTCACCTTGGAGCCAATCGCGCTCGTGAATTTTTTGCATAAGGTTGCAATAGGAACACGTCGGAATTCGCTTCCTTTTAAGGAATCTTAAGCACGCACCTACGTGCCGCACTGGCATGTTCCTAGTTCAGTTCAGTTCAGTCGTGTCTGATTCTTCGTGACTCTAAGACCATATCACGCCACGCTTTCCGGTCTCTCACTGTCTACCTAACATCACATAACTTCATCTGCAGCGCCTCGAGGATGCCATCTAACCATCGCGTTCGCGGCCTACCCCTTCTCCGGTGATCTCAACCTTTCCCAACATCAAATCTTTCTCCAGAGGCTCCTCTCTTCTCAACAGACGACCAAAGTAGATGTGCTTTAACTTTAGAATTTCACCCTCCAATGAGCAGTCAGGGTTTATGGTCGACAGTATCGACTGGTTTGATCTTCTGGCAGTGCATGGAAGTCCCAAGAGTCTCCGCCAGCACAACAATTCAAACGCGTCAATTCTTCGGCGGTCAGCCCTCTTCACATTCCAACTCTCGCATCCATACATCACAACTGGAAAGACCATAGCACGCGTTATACGGATCTTGGTTGGCAGTCTTTACTAGGCGGTCAAGGCTAGCCATGGCTCTCTTTCCCAGAAGCAGGCGTCTCCTAATTTCATGGCTGCAGCCTCCTTCCGGGGTACTCATGGAGCCCAAGAAGAGAAAATCTGTCACAGCTTCCACTTCTTGTCCCTTGATGCTCCAGCACATGATAGGGCAAGACGCCATGATCTTCATCTTTTTAATGTTCAGTTTAAGCCCAAACTTCTCACTCTCTTCTTGTACACGCATCAGAAGTCTTTTGAGTTCCCCTTCACTTTACGCCATTACAGTGGTATCATCCGCATATCTAAGGTTGTTGTTACGTTTTCCAGCAATCTTCTTTTCAGCTGAAGACTCGTCCTAACCGGCCTTATGATGCACTCAGCATATAGGTTAAGCAGGCAGGGCGACAGTATGCCGCCTTGTCTCCCTCCTTTCTCATTCGGAAATCAATCAGTAAGACCATGCCCAGTTTTGACTGTTGCTTCTTGCCCTTCATACAGGTTCCTGAGGAGACAGATGAGGTGAATTGGAACTCCTATCTCTTGGAGAGCTTGTCACAATCTGCTGTGATCTACGCAGTCAAACGCTTTCGCATAATCAATAAAGCAGACGTAGATGGATTTCTGGAACTCTCCTGCTTTCTCTATGATCCACTGAAGATTGGAAATCTGGTCTCTAGTTCCTCTGCCCTTGCGAAACCCAGCTTGCACGTCCGGAAGCTCCCGATCAACAAACTGCAGCAGCCTAAATTGGAGGATTTTCAACATCACCTTGCTAGCATGCGAAATAAGCGCGATCGTGCGGTAGTTGGAACAATCTTTGGCACTGCCTTTCTTTGGATTGAGGATGTAAACTGACCTCCTCTAATCCTGTGGCCACTGCAGGGCTGGCTAAGGCCCATTCAACTTCACTCTTCAGGTGCCCGGCTCGAGATCAGTAATCACAAGCGTCTTATTTGAGGTTTGCACATCAGGGTACTTCTTGCACAGTTCTGTGTATTCCTGCCACCTCTTCTTTATCTGTGAGGCTTCAGTGAGGTCCCTGCCTCTTTTGTCCTTACGCCCACCTTAGTACAGAAGCTTCCTTTGATATCTTTGATTGTCTTATACAAAGCTCTTGTGCTCCTCAATTGGCTGTTGTCCTCAACTGCTTGGCACTGTATGTTCAGTAAGGCATTCTTATCTCTCCTTGCTATTTTCTGAAAATCCGCATTGAGAACCTTGTATCTTTCTCTTTCCACCATAACTTTTGCCATCCTCCTTTCCTTAGCTTTTTGCAAAGCCTCTTCAGATAACCAGTTTGCTTTCTTGCATTTCTTTTGCTTTGAAACAACCCTAGTAGCAACTTGTTGTATTATATCACGAACATCAGTCCACATCTCTTCAGGCTCTCTGTCATCTAGGTCTAAATCTTGAAATCGATTTGAAATCGCAAGCTAACCCGCAAACGTTATTACAGTAAAAAATATAGTAGATTGCGCTGCTACGAAAAGACTAAATTGCCTCCTGTAATTTTGTTTTTGCGTTCGGTATCTTAGCTTTTGTGCGACATGTATTCCAAATTAAACATTGAAATAGCATCTATTTTGCTAAATGCCTATTAGTATACTTTTAAAATATTTTCCTAATTGTATGGCAACATTTTTATGCCAGCTTTAAACAACAAACACCACAGCGCGGGGTGCACTAATCATGGCAGAGTTTGGAGATACCTTAGCGACAATGATGTCAAAGCTGCGCTCTTCACTGCACAAATCGCACCATGACCTGTCGTTACTTGACGCCTGGCTGTGAACGGCCAACGAGGAATTTTCCGTGCTTTTGCCCTCTATCATTATGTTTGCCTCCTTCGTGTTTCACCTTCACATCTATTCTGCCGGCTTCACCCTTTTTCCGAAAATAGCACCACCCTCCCCTCCCCGCTTGAAAGCGCCTGCTCGAACTTATTTTCTCACTCGCCTCCATGCGCTCCACGTGGCTTGTTCACTTTCTGCTCGTTCTTCTAAACATCTTTCAGCTGCATACCTTCTCTTGCTAAGGCAAAAGCTATAAAATAGGTAATGAGCTTGGTGTGGTAGCCTGCCTGACAAAGAGCACGACAAGAAAGCTTGCTCGCTCGAGGTGAGCTGTTCGTATTCGCCATGGCCGGACTTGAGCAGCGGCGGTGGCACGCATGTGTGTATTTGGAGTCAAGGCTTCCGTTCGGTCGTGGTTCTGTGCAAGCGAAAAGCAAAGCCACATCTTATGACGCCATACGAGAGGTCCGGCGTGTTCAGAAGCTGGTAAAATATGTCATGTTTGTGAGTGCCACCATCTGTTTACCTTAAGACAGTTTCTGGAATGAACAACGTTCTGGGCGGACTTGATTATTGTTGTATGTAGCTTTTCAATTTTTGGTGGTTTGGGAGGAAAAGCCGTGCACATTCAGATTTCTGGGACAGCTCTAAATACGAAATGTCTAAGTTACTTGGTGCAAAAAGTAATACTTCTCACATGGTAAGAATTTTATCATTTTTCTTTGTTAAAATGTATTTCAAAGATTTCTGACCACCTCGTTCATGAGCGGGATAGAGAGTTATGCAGTATCGCATCTTATTCGATTGTGCAAACATTGGTCAACTATTATTTGTACAACACAAGAATAAGACACGTTTGTTTTCGCAGTTTATCAGGACACGAAAGGCTTGTTCGCATGCAAGCGATTGAGCGATTGCAGCCAAAAGCAGTGGCGATGCGGCGAAATTTTTAATTTGCCCGAAATTTACTTTGAGGGAAAAAGCCGTAACTCTTACTTGCCAGCCGTTCTTTTTCTATGGCTTTGCAAATAACCCAATCTTACCCACAGTTACATGCCCCAGGAGCGACGTAGATGTACCATTTATGTTCATTTTGCTTTCGCTTTTTTATGAAAGGTGTCTCTGATTCCTGTATTGAGCTCATTTCACTCGATTTGCCAAAAACCCAGCGTTCAAAGTAGTCATACAGCTTGTACATTCGGGTGAGAGAGGGCAGAAATTGAAATTGGCGGTGAGTTCCTTTACAGTGTGTACAGGAGTTTAAGAAAGGAGCTTTTAAAGCTGTGCAGGGCACACCACTGAAATTTGAATCCAAACTTCACTTATATTTGATTTCAGTTTAGTATCGAAATGTTAACTCGCAAGCACGTAACAGATTCTCCTGAACTATTTTGAGCATTTTTTGTAATATTGAGCGATCATTTTGCTTAGATATGATGAATATACGATCTAATTGGATAGGGGCTTAGTTTAGGGCGTTCTAGTCTTTTAAAGTCAGAAAAAGAAAGCGCATGTCCGCGAAAGAAGCTTCACACCAATAGTTTCCTGTTCTCGATGATTGTTACTTGTTGCAGATGTCAACCACTAGTAATAGTAGGTCACGTACCTCTTACAATGTATAGTTTAAAGCAATGTCGTGACAATCTGTTAGCAACATTTTTTCAGAAGGCTAGATTCATGAATGGGTAAATATTCTGTACAACCTTTCACTACATGATATTGTCTTTTTAATTACTTGCGCGCCTCCATTTTTCTTTTTGTCAAGTAATGAACTTGATTTTTTTGCCTGCGGAATGTGCTGCTGTGAAATTTATTTCCTGGTATTCAGCCCACAATTACCTTGCGCAAATGCTATATGAGAAAAGCCAGAGAAGGACCTGGCGGTAAAACGGGTTATGAAAACATGGCTGCAAAGGCCTGTAATCCAAGGGCCGCAGAGGACAATAAGCTTGAATTTACAGTCTCCCCGGTTTCATCGCTTCTCGGCGCCACTACCGAATCCTTGCGTTGGGTAAGCTTCTTGTGCAGATCCCCAAATCTAAGGCCTGCAACCCGTTCCTAAAGTCCCACCCGTCTTCTGTCTCTGCCATCTCTTTAACCTGCAAAAAGCCCCTGTACTCAGAGCTACCACCTTCTGCAAACCTGCGCGGTCCGTCCCTAGCCGTGTCTTGCCACGTGCTTACGTGACACTTGAAATAAAAAACAGTTTGTTTCTTTGATCTTTTGGTTCCCTTTTTTTGCAGGCCCGCTGGTCGCTTATGAATGTTACATATGAAACCCCCTGCTGTGGAAGGACAAGCGGTATAGCCAGAATTCTTGACCAGCCTGCTATGTGTATTGAAGTACTGCTTACAGTTTTGCATAACGATTGATCGTTACTGCCGTAAACGAAGTGTAATATATATATAGCAAGAGTTGTCAAGGCACAAGCCTCGGCGAGGCTCCCATCGCATGCAAGAATAATTTTCCTGTCACCTTGAAACTGAATAGCACCTAAAACTATATTTTCAGTACTTAAGGTATAAATTGAACATGGGCCGTTGTTGAAAAACTGGCATAGTCAAGGCGCGTAGACTGGGCGATTGTTAATAGAATGGATAATCATGGACCCAATCAGGTGCGAGCGACGGGGAGTTTAGATAGTTATACTGGCGGATCATAGGCGACTATTGTTATATATAACGGTGTCATTGTTGGAAATGTTTTGCATTGCCCAATTGCAAAAACGCCATTATAGGACCATTGATTTTGTACTACTTGGGAATCTTACCGAACATAAAGAACACTGCCACCACCTAACCCAGCATCACCACGGCTGAACCAGTGGCATGGCATATGCTACAAACTAGTACGCATCCTAAGCGTTTGTTCTTTCCCACCCACTATCAAGAAAAATGTCCTACCTGCCGACTATACACAGCTACACTATATCTTTTAGTTCGGTCCTTAGCAACACCACCTGGTAACGTTCTACCATAAATCTCGGCACTCATTACTCCTGGCAACAAGCGATGGGCAGCACACTGTTGCCAGCGCCGAATGACCGAGCTGGCGGAGAACACAGTGGTGGTGAACGGGATTCAATTGAAAACCCTTATATCTTTACCCGAGATGACTCTCACCGGCACCGATTCGCAATACCCGCTATTGCTATTCTAGCTGGCCAGCAGATATAGCGGCGGCACATGGGGCCTTGGACAGCGGGCTCTATTCAGGAAGGAAGTCAAAACACAATAAATGTTTTTCGATCCTCCTTCTGCAAAATAAATGACCAGGTTGTCTGTAGCAGGAGCAGACGCATCGGCTGTCATCGGCTGTCAGCAAGAGTCAATACCCTTGGTTCAGGATTTTTTTTTATGGAGCTGAAGTTATTTAAGTGGCATATTCAGAGGTCTTAATTTCCCTTAAATGCCCAGAAGAGCATGCACTAATGGCCTACAACACGCGACTTCCCGTGCATTCTCGCCTCTATTATCGGAGTGCAAGTGGGGAAAGTATGATTGACAGAGCAGGAAGATCCAACCTCTCTTTTCCTGTACACTCTCTCTTTAAAATAACATTCCTAAAATGCAAGAGCGCATGCCCAGAAATACGAAATACATTATAGCCCACTGCCATAATTGGTCTTTGTCGTCCGGTGTGACTGCTGATCTCTTTTAGCAGCGCTACACCACCTATCCCGCAAGATCCACCTGGGTTATAATAAATGCGCTTTGGTACTAGTTCGCGCTGTGGAGGGCAACGCACAATGGCGAACGTGAAAGCTCAGATGTTCTTAGCGGCTATTGTCGCTTTTGTCGTGGAACCGCAAGGAGCGTCCGCTTATCAGAGCTCATATCCCGAGGTACGGAGTGACCTCCAAAAGTACCAGGATGTCAGCAAGGTAAGCGCCTGTCGGCTTTTCTACAATCCTATTATTTTTTCGATGGTGAATCTAAGAGCCTTCTGTATTATTGTACTTGTATTGCCTGAAGCGCAAAAATATAGCAGAGGTTCAACTATCCTTGAACAAAGTTTCATGAGAGTTAGCCATCAGCCGCAGCTGCACCGGCCTCTTTGGCCTTGGCTCCCTTCTGCATTTGATAAGGTTCCCGGCAACGGGATAGTCTGGATTCTATTTGTTCGCGGGTCTCAGAAGCCTTTCCAATACGGCTACGGTCCCTGTCTTCGGAGATATGGCGCATGTGGAGGATATATTTACTTAGGTTAAATAAAGAAGCGCCGCAGATGGAACTTCGTCGTCAACAATGCCCAGTGCCTAGCGCGAGAATATTTTAAACTTAGAACTTGGTGAAGGCGGCAATGCTGAATGCGCATCGAGATCTGTGTTGCGTATTTGCTCGAGGCTTGATCGGCTGCGGGGAAAGCGTAGCCGAGAATGTTTGCTCCACAGCGCAAGATGAAAAACATGCGGCATGTGTGATCGTGGCGCCATGGGTGGAACGCATGTGGTACCAGTGGTCAGAAAAAAATTGCAGTTCTTTTAGCTTGATTAAATCTGCAGTGTCAGCGAAAGCTTCATAACTAATGTTTACGCGTGGTAAGCTATAAATTTACAGAAGTTGTCAAATTGAGCAAGAAGATTCGGAAGATGCCAAGAAGACGATGTCAAGAAGATGCCAAGAAGATGTGCAGCTCTAGCCTGTAGCCGGCATGGTGTGCTTGGCTTTGTATGACGTAGTTAAGCTCTAGCCTCAAAAAGCGAAACTCGCAACAGAACTGAGCAAAACTAAAGCTCTAAAAGGATTACCATAGAGTGCAAGACGACACGACACAAATAAACGCTACTATTGTCACGTTGTGCTGACAAGACCATAGGCAACGATCGAATAGACGCAGGTTGTATTTAAGTGAACTGTTTATTGGCCTGACTTGCGCCATCAAGAAAATTAGGAAGGATGCGGGGCTGAAGGTACAAGTTTTAAACTGTTCCGCCAATTGCAATAAAATTTTAGATAGCTTATCTTCCTCTTAGTAGAATATGATTTCTTTCCTCCCCTTAGCACAAAAAGACAAAGTTGCAGCTGTCATAATGAGTACTTAAGTGTGTCAGCTCAGGAAAACTATCATTTCAAAAATCATAAAGATGTAGTAATCGTTTGTGCTTAGATAACTTCCAAGTAGTTCATTGTGCAAGATAAGGCCAATTCCGTGTTCTTTTATTAACAATATTTATTGCCTCAGGGCATCAGTAGGGCATGGTACGAGATGAAGGATATGATGACATTCTAATAAATACCTGAGCAATTTAAACACGAACTTAGTTTTTCTGTTGTCGTTATGTCTCGTATTTGATGCTGCATTCACTGTGCGCCCATACTTCTTTCGTGAACCGGACATCGGACATTCCTCAGTTCTCAGCCAGACTACGTCGTCAGTCAGCTCCCGTCAGCGCGACCCTCCTGTTTTCTCTGGTCCCTGATGTCACAACGTAAACGATCGACTACAACACTACGATCGAGTGAGCGATTTTAATCGCTTGGACATTTCCATGAAGCTTATCAACGGCGCCTTCTGTCTAAGTGACATGCCGAAAACGTGGTTTCTCAAGCATGAGAACGTCATTCCTGACTGGACCCATTTCACTTCCCAGATCCGACAGAGCTTTGCACTGTTGGTACTGCTGCAAGAGCTTTCCAAAAGAAACTAGAAGCCTGCGTTCAGCATCTGGGTGAGACCTACACATCTCATACCGAGGACGTGCTCGCCCTTTGTCCGAGCGTCAATACTGCAATGGTTGAACACGACTGTTTTAGCCATATTGTGAAAGGCATTGTCTATTTTGCCTTCCAGAAACCCTCAACGGTAGCTGACATTCGTGCCACGTTCCTTCGGCTCAACCACCTACAGTAGTAGCGGCTGAACAACACCTGGGATCCAAGTCAAACTCCCGAGGCCAATCTGCGCACAATGATCCGCTCCATTTATCGTGAAGGGCTAGAGTGACCTTTCTTCAGCCCCTGCCATTTCTCGTCCACCTGTCCCGTCTACTGCGTTGCGTGACTTCATCAAGGACGAGCTTGCTTCCTTTACTACTCGAATGGCTACAGAACCACAAGCCGTTTCCTACGTCCAGACGTACGCTAAAGTTGCTGCGCTACCTGCTACCGCTGCTACCGGTCTTCTTGTCTACCCCACACATCCACCACATGCGAGACAGGGAGAAGCACCGGCAGGTCGGCTTTTCTATTGGCCAGCCGGAGCAGCAGCTACAAACCAGCCGCGTTTCATTCCCACTTCGTCTTCTCCCCGACGAGATAACCTATCATGATAAATAAGTACAGATGAAGGTGACGTGCATGTACATTGCTTACTATACATTTCTTTTTCTGAACAAATAATAAGGAATAAAAAGAGGTACCTTATCTTGTACGCAGCAAAATCCAGAAATCATTTTTAAAGCATCCATTGAAGAAAACGTTCTTAAAGGTCATTTTCCTTAGGGATGTGCTCTCACAAAATTGTGAACTTTGAAAAAAAGAGTTCAAACAATTCAGTGCTTGAAAATTTAATACCAAAATTAATAAATCAAAGTTGCCTGGGGCATACATTTGGACGTCTATTTCAACAAGACATTACTGTTGCCAAGGCCAAACATTTTCCTTTTCCTTCTGTTGCGCTTTTTGGGTATCTGCTGTACACTCGAAAGCAGGTTCTTTTTGGCTAACGAACGCAAAAAACATAAATTCCAACTTGGGGATACACACCTTGCTCAGTTTTTTTGCCTCCATACGTCGAATTCGTGAAATCAGAGTTCATAGGAGCTCTCAATAGTGAGTGCACTTCATCACGCAAAAAAATGAATTTAAATCTTCCCGCTTCACAGATAACAACCAAACTTTGTAAAAGTTTTTTTTTATAGGTGCACAATTAAAAACAGTAAAAAATATTAAATACATTTTTTTTTTGTTGAAATTGCAATTTTAGCCCCGCGTTCTCTTACGAAACCTCAGCAGCGACGGCAGCAAGCTTTGTCGTCCATCGTCTAACTAGGAATGTCCACTGCAATACTCAGCGATAAATCTAAATTCAGGGAAGTACTATATGTACTATACTATACTAAGTACTATATTAAATAGCGCAAGGAGACCAGAACAATCTGGAAGCGATGTAGAAAAAACATGAGTAGCTGGAACCATTCGAAACATAACCCGGCGCGTCCTGTGTGAGAACGAAAATGACAAAGCCGCCTTCGGGGACATACTGCTTGAACAAAGGACATTTGTTTTGCGAGCGGTACACGCAAAACAATAAAGCATCACATAAGCGGCTGCCAGCAGCAACAAATCAAAATTACAAGTACATTAGGCTTCCCTTAGAAACAGCACTGCCGGGATATTTCAAAATAAACACGCTGTATAAAAATGGCTGCCGCTAAGCCTTGTTATGCACGAGAGAGCTTTAATATGCATTACCACGGTGTGTTGCTAAGCCAAGGTAGTGTCATGTTAGTAAACTAGCTTACAAAGCGGAAAACAGATTCAGCATGCTGTGGTCATAACCACAGCATGCTGTATCGAGCAACTGCAGTTTCTGTGGTTCAAGTCCTACATGACTGTCTGCGAGCGTTCAGGAAGCACAGCCGAAACCCTGGTTCCAGCGAGCGACTGGTCCACGGCTGTCTCCAAACCTCAACACCACAATCGGGTCTAGGTGACATCAAAGTGTCGAGGGCATTTTGAAGGGTTTGTACCAGGAGGGCAGTCACATGGGCAGCCGTGGCGGTTAATGTGTGATAGGGCTACGAGGCAAATGAGCTCCAAGAGAACCTGGAAACTGTTGCCCACGCTTCACCGTTGGGCTTCACCACACATGTTGTGAAGCCCAACGAAATCTAAAACTCGTTCTAGACAATACACGAGCACTACCACTCAGGTTGCTGACTTCTGCTCGCGCTACCTCTGTCGCATAGAGGATTCAGGGGGATCTGAGTTCCAATAGCCTGGGCAACCAAAGGCAGATCTCAATGCTAAGTTCATGCTTCACGACCTTAAGGCAGCCCTCGCTAAGACAGGAGCGGTACGGCTCCCGGCAGAGACCGCATAGCACTCAGGGTGTTGGCGAATCCGCCGGATCAGGAGTACGCACGACTCCTGTAGTACATCTATCATATTTATTGTATTTATTCAATACTGCATTCCGCATTTTGGTAGCCAAGGCAGGAAGGGGTACATTATACATACGTTCACAAATTATAGCGCATCAAAAAGAACAACAATAACAAATATAAAACAACAACAAAGCAAATAAAAAGAAAAAAACGCACACATTGGCACAGACTTAAGTTACTGCGGAGCGAATCAGGTAGAAACAAGCAAGACACAAGATATTTGGCATTGCTCAGGGCCCATGCCGGAGGAATGGAAGACTTCCCTTGTGACTGTAGTCCCCAATCATGGAAAGGCAGTACGCATTGATACTCTGTGCCCAATTTCCATTGCTTCATGGGCCTGAAAGCTTATGGAGACAATGGTAAGCGACCGTCTCTCCCCATCCTTCGAAGATAATCGGTTTTTTACCGACGCGATCTGAGGCTTTAGACCCCTTATGTAAGCTCAGAACATCTTGCTTCATCTTCGAGAAGGCATCATCCTCGCCTGCCCCGCCGGGGTGGTGCAGTGGTAAGACGCCCGACTACTGTGCCGGAGTTCCCGGGTTCGAACCCGACCTCGGCGGCTGCGTTTCGATGGAGGCGAAACGAAGTGGCGTTCGTGTGCTGTGCGATGTCAGCGCACGTTAAAGATCCCCAGGTGGTCGAAATTACTCCGTAGCCCTCCACTACGGCTCCTCTTTCTCTCTTTCCACTTTCATTCCCACCTTCCTCCCTTCCCTTACGGCGCGGTTCGGGTGTCCACAGAGCAAGTGTGACAGTTACTGCGCCTTTCCCTTCCTGTGAACCAATTTAACTTTAATTTATCCTCGCCAAGCGTAGGCACAAGGCCATCGTTGCTCTAGACTTGAGGGGAGCTTTCGACAACGTAAAACACGGATCTATCCTCTCTAACCTAAGCCGAACCAACAGCGGGTCAAGGGAGTTTGCCTACGTTCGGGACTACCTCTCCCAGCGGTGGACCCTTATCCGGATCGCCGATCAGCACTATAATTCTTACGTACGAGAACTATAGGCAAACCTCAGTGTGTTGTGTTTTCGCCCTTGTGATTCAACACAGCCATGATGCACCTCCTCGAACTACTGCTGCCGGTGGACGGATTGCAAAATGCAATTTACGCTGATGACGTCATCCTCTGGGCCAACACAGCATAGTCGAGACTATGCTAACAACTGCAGGTTCATTTGCGCCTCCACCATATAGGAACTGCTACACATTCCTGCTGCCAAGACCGATCCGACCTCGATAAACTTCTGCCTTTGCGAGGAAGCTGTGCTCGAAGTGGATAAGGTCGTGGTCTTGGGCCTCCATATTCATTGTTGGATCAAAGGGTCTAGACACTACAATCGCCAAACTCAAACGCACCAGGAACATGGTGGGCCATATGCTGCGGCGGGTATTGAACCCGCGCACGGGTGTCCGGAAACGTGATGCGCTCTGTCTTGCGCAAGCCCATGTTGCCAGCCGTATCCTACATTCTACCCTTTACCTACACCTAAGCGCAGCCAATGCCCGACAACTCGACGTCATCATTAGGAAAGTGGTGCAGCAGTCATTAGACCTCCCAATCACAACTTCCACCGCTGACTTCGTGGTCTGGGGGTGCTTTCCAGGAGTTCAGGGAGGCCCATTCCGTTAGCCAGTACACATGCTTGGCGCAAACGGCGCCAGAGCTACGTCTGCTCAACCGCCTTAAAATCGCACCTCCTTCTGTTACGGAGGACGAAACGCACCGTATCCCTGAGGGTTGGCGACACAAGGTGTGTGTGGACTTCGTTCCACGCAATATGAATCTGGACCTCCACGAAGGCCGTCGCTTAGCTCGAGCGTGGGCGCTTCACATTAAACACGGCTCCAAAAAGGAGTCTGAATGCCTTATGCTTCTGAGTTGGAGCAATAGACCTTTTCACGACCCTTGGAGAGTCATGACGCGACAGTTTGCCACATACACACGAACGATGTTTTGCACTTTTTAATTTTAATTTTTACGTTTTGTTTATCTTTGTATTCTTATTTTTGGCAATCATACATAGCATCTGCAAGCATTGGCTTTCCACTCTCAGCATTTGACGCCTTTAAACGCATTTGTCATTTTTTTCTATTATTCGAAGAAATGAATTGATCGATTACGCACTCTAAATTTTTATAATTAGCATAATCAAGCTTTGAATTTTCATTGAGAATTTTCACACCTTTGAACTGCCTTTCAAAATCTTCATTCCTTTAATACATCCATTAATTAATAAATTACACTGATTTCATTACATGGCTGTCGCCTGCTTCACACCAATCAGTCATCAAATACTACAAACACAAATTAAAATGAAACGATTTTTTACGCACCCCTCAAAAATTTCTGACGAACTTTACGGACTAATATCATTACTACGCCGGCGGCGGCGCTTCTACCGAAAGAACTGTATAAGCAACATTTTAACATCCCTAATACAAAGGACGCGGCGTATGCAGTGTGATTGCTGACTTCCGAGGCGTGCGCATTGCATCAAGTTGTGAATTGTAGCTGTCGACCGTGTGCTTCAGCGAATACACTTGGTAAAGAACTTTTCAGCCTTATTCAAATTTGATTTAAGGAAAATACAAGTAAAAAAAAACTGTTTTTTAACTGGACCAGTGACGGTACACTGCCGTGCACCGCCGATGCAGCGCACAGAATTGTAATAGTAATAATAATTGGTTCACTGAAAAAGGTAAGGCGCAGTATCTGTAACATTTGTTCTGCGGGCACCTCAGCCGCGCATTAAGGAATTTCAGAAATATGGGAATAAAAGTGTAAAGAGAGGAAGAGCCACTGTATTGGAGGCTTACGGAGTAATTAAGACTACCTAGGGACCTTTTACGTGCACTGACATCGCGCAGCACACGGATGCTTCTCCGTTTCAACGGTAATGCTGCAGTGCAAAGAGAACGCGCGGCCGCCGCGACCCCCATATTTCCAGTTTCTATTTTTCTGCCATAGATAGCGCAGCCCGCCAGAAGCCGCATTCACTCATTGGTAAATCATTATTCATAAGGATGACCTAGGGATGAAAAGGGTGGGCTAGGTAAGGCTGAGGGCTCCAGACTCCGATATGCAGTCTAGCATGGCACTAAGAATGAGCTTGGAGTCTGTATTGGGGTCTGTTCAGTCTTCGTAAGTCTGAATGTGGTAAGCAGATGTGTAGCAGGCGCAGAGGCTCACCGTGCCAGGACAGGTCTAGATCAAATGCTGTACGACAACGGAATTAACAGCCGATCCTTTTTCGGCGCCGTCAACACAGGATGTGCGATGTGTACGCTGAACCGGCTCATGCCTTGTGAGAACCTGGGCCGGGCGAGAAAGACCGAAAGGAATCGGAGCAGTAATGTCGGGGAAAGGTCCCGCAGCAAATCCCTCAGCTCATGTTTAAGCCTTGTGATAACAGAGTCAGGCACGATGAGGAACTGTTCCGAGTTGGACGGGCCCATATCTACGCTATGCCGGCGGTCTTTCTCTAGCTGAAAGCCAGCGGCCTCGTGGGCAGTCCTGTTCCCGATTCCTTGTGCGTGATATCCAGGTGTCCAATGAATCCGTACCGAAACTTGTGTTGCACGTAGCCTCAGGGCTGTTTACTGCGGTTTTGCACTGAGGTCTTGCAAGAATGGGCTTTCACAGTTTTTACAGCCTCTTGAATGTCGGTGTAGATGTGGATGATACGATCTGTTTATCGGTGGCCGTTAACTCAGTTCACTTGCGGACCAGTATCTGCGACCACTGTGGTTTATGGCGTGCAGCTGTTGAACCCTCCCGGTATACGCGGTGGCTGAAAACGTGATGCCGATGTCATCTTCATGGTATAGAGCGGCGTCGGTATAAATGCGGAGACCGGTTGTGCTGGTCTTGTATGTCAATTACCTGGCGTTTCCGGTGATCTCTTTCTAGCACTTGGGTGTTAGTTGGAAGAATTTTGGATCCGTTACCAATGTATGGATCCATGGTGCTGTAAGGTGGTCCAATATGGGCAAGTGAAGGTTTGCTTCGTCAAAGATTCGAATATGGAGGTGGTGGCTGTTGGGTGTGTGTCGCAGTCGAGTTCCATTATTGGCTCGATGCGTAGCAATAAGTGCATCCACTGGTGGAAGTTGAGAAAATCTGTGAAGGTCCATGATGCGCGTGTATACAGGTAGACCGGTTATAACCCTCAAGGCAGAGTTATAAAGTAAGTGAAGTGTCTTGTAGTTTGCTGCTGTCAAGTAAAGTACGGGGCACCGTAGCAGTTCTTAGGGAGCAGAATAGCGGTAATGAGACGACGCGTTACCTTCATCTCTGCGCGGCCTATCTTGCTACTGAGCCGCCTGATGAAATGGAGCGTGATACCATTGAGATTTCAGCTGTTGGATCCAATCTTTTGCACTACCATGCTGATAGATAGGAACGCCAAGAATCCGGAAAGGAGGTTCTAGGGTTTGTTCAATTATTCGACAGCCGAAGGGAAGGTTGAAGCCCACGCCGCCAGGTGATGGATGTACGACAGGAAATTTTGTTTTTCAGAGGATGGGGGGGGGGGGGGGGGGGGGGCGCATGCCTTTAGAATGAAGCTCGTTATCAATTTTATCTAGTGCCACTTGCAGCGTCTCTGTTTGTTTTCGAGCCGTACTACGGTCAGAAGCCGCAGCCCCCATATTCACAGTTTTTATTTTTTTGCCATAGATGGCTCAGCCCGTCAAGTGCAGCAGTGCCATCACGCTACGCTCTCGAAGCCTATAAGCAGTCACATCACATGCCCCTATTAAGACGGCGTGATCAACCTTTGATAATTAGAATTCATCACATTTCAATGCAAGTATTGCGTATTTTGCTGTCTGCACAGCAACGAACGAAATATGCGAGTAAAAATAAAGAACGAGAAAGCGTACAGCAGCAGCACGTGACTACCGAACGAGAAACGAACATAAGCTTGCCATAGCATTTATTTCGTAAATCTAGAAACACTCGCTTGGCCGCGCTCAGATGTATTGAGAAATAATGTAGCTATGTCGTAATCATATAGTACGGCATGATAGCTACTGCTACCACCCCCGTTTCAAAGGAGACGCTCCTATATTCCATCCATCCATCCAAATCTCTGATGCACAAGCGACTTACATTATGTAAGCTGCTCTAATGTACTCCTTTCAAACACTTACATATAAAGAACTACCTAAGTCATGGTTGTGGTGTTAGTTACGCTAGTCATAGTTTTGGACGTAGGAGACAGTATGCTAGCGGCGTGTTCGTATAACAGCGTAGCCACGGCATCTAGCTGGCTAGATGGATGAACTCAGTGTTTCAGGCGTCACAACACAGCAGCTTGAAAACAATTCACATAAGCGGTCGTCTAGCAAAATCATGGGGGCTTCACTATGCACAGGATTGGAGCAGATGTAGAGATTGCCAACCGTCAAGACGAAATTTGAGCCCCATTTATCGTACAAACATGTTTCACTTAGCAGGATAAAATGCAATCAAAGAGAAAACAAAATCATTGGCACCATCATACTTGTTCACCCGCCGCTGTGGTGCAGTGATGAAGGCTCTCGATATTTGTGCCCAAGGATGTGGGATCGAATTTTGCCTTGGCGGATGCTTTTCGATTGAGGCAAAAAGCTAGGCGGCCGTGGGCTGTGCGATGTCAGTGCAGGTATAAGAACACTAGGACAACATTTTCGGAGCCTTACACTAGGGCGTCTTTGAGTCACCTTGAGACGTTAAACCCAATGAACCAAACATGTTCACCACGCCAATAAAATAACGTACGACCAAGCGCTAAACATTTCAGCTGATATTGAAATGCTGACGGACGGAGGCTAACCTTTTGCGATGTCCATCACTTCGGGGCATAAAGAATATGGTATGATAGATTCAGGGTATGCTGAAATAATTGAAGAAAGATTAGCCGATGCAAGGAAATCCAGGAGTGAACGATGATGCGTACCCTGTGTCTAGCGGTACGTGACAAAGGATTGCGTTGGTGAGAGACCAGTTGCCACCAGGTGCGGGTGCCGCGTAGGGCTCAGCGCTGGACATGCGTGGCTTACGTGCACAACTCTGATTTATGTAATTTACAACAAAGCCATGACAAGACTAGCTTTCATCGTGTCAAGCAAAAGATAAATTCTTGAAAGTAATATATAGAACAGTTCCCACAGTTGTACACGTGTTGTGGTGTCTAGAAATTCGCCTTACGAGATAAGCTGCTGCACGCGGCATTCGCAAATAAAACTCTATATACTTCAATCTCCAACATAAGCTAACTCAAGAAGCCCATATTGGTTAAGATCTCCTTCAGGAGGGCACTTCGCCTGCAGAGGATTATGTGTGGTATTATCGGAAGCTTCGCAGCAAATGAAAATGTAAGTCGAACAAGTAGCCACCGCTTCTCAGGGACAGTCGCTCTTCCCGAGCTAGGCAGGAATTCCAGCTTACGCCACCTGGTGCTGATGTTTTAAACGCAAGAAAAACAAACCTTCCTACCGAGTTAGGAACTATAATTTCTTTGAAATATCGTAAACAGCCAAAATCAATATTTTTTGTTCATTATCACTTACCACTTCCTCTGTTTTCCATCTTCTCAGTGCTACCCAGATGTAGGAGAGTGGATGTGCATGTACCGGAACTACTACGCTGATGCAGATTTTGGTGGTTCCTCCAAGTGTCTCAAGTTTCAGAGATACGGAACCTACGAGAACTACACTGCTCAAGTGCGGTTTACTTTCGGAAAAAATGGATCAACGTAAGCACGCAAGCACGTTTCGGCTATTTTAAGCTCTCTTGTTTTGCGTGATGTCTAATTTGTGTCATAGCAATGTTGTAGCTAACGTCTCTTTCTCTCTTATTTTGCATGTTAAGATTAGCAGCCACTTTTTCGCTAGTGGTGTAGACACTTCATGAAGGCTTTCATTTTGCTAGCTGGTGCATTTTCTTAATGAAAGAGACGAGGCTGAAATTAAAACGCAAGTTATGTGTAATAAGGAGAACTATGTCACTTGAACACGTGCCGGTGAGACCATTGAGCCCTGCAATGTGGGTCGTTTACAAATAAACCGACGAGCTTCCATGATCCCAGGGAATTTAATACACTCATGCAGCATGGTATAGCAAATATAGGCATAATGTTTGAAAACTTGATGTTGATTGCTTCGCCTTCGCGTGTTCGCTGCAACACATGATCACAAAAAAAGACATGAAAAAACAGTGAATGAATGATTGCCCTTTCTTTTAACTTGACAGATGCAAGGTGCATACAGTACATTTGTTTTTGAATACTGCATCTCAATTTCGCACCGCGCCACACTCTAACTGAAGCACACAGTTGAGTTTATTACACTTTTTTACTTTCTAGTTGGCCAGGAGAGGGATGAGAAAAATATAGTAGAGTGTACAGCAGTAGAGGCTTGGCTTCGTTTGGCTTATGGGCTGTCAAAGCCACAGTCCCAAATAGACTCTGGCTTTGACAGTTTAGTGTAAGGCTTCAGACCACCGGGTTTGTTTAACGTGCACAGGCATAGCCTACCAGACAGGCGCCTTGATCTGTGGCTTCATAAAACGTTGCCGCCGCGGTCAGAGTTCGATCCCGCATCCTCGGGTAGAGCAGCTGTGTGCCTTCTCTCATGTGGTGTATGCAGCGAAGTGAATACCGTTCTTCTCTGCGATCGAAAACCGGCAAAGCACAAGCGTCATGTTTGTGTGTTACTAGCAGGCTGTTCAACTCACTTAAAATATAGTCGGATACAGTTCCGTCATGAGGTACGTCGCTATAATGTTCTACCCCTGGCGAACAAATGTCCGTGTACGAGAGAAGGGTGGAACACCTCGTAATATCAATGCACTGCGACGAAGACACTGTGAAAGACGGGATGTCTTAACGTGTGTAAATCCAGCGGGTGGCAGTGCTTCACGCGTCGTACTGTTGTCCGCTTGTATCTTGTACCAAGCGTCGACAGGAAAACATCGCGAAAATGAAATAAGAAAGACCGAGAAGTCGCTCAAGATCATACGTCGGGCTGCCGTGATTGCCGCATTATATGCATTATATTGGGAGACAAACTGAGTCTGCTATACATTTTGCCTGAGCGATATCTGAATTAGCGTGTTAAAATGAATATATTTATTGCAACCTTTTAATCACAGTCGTTGTCATAGCTGACAAATTTCAAGCCGGAAGATTCTTTCCCGTAAACGACTTTCTTATCCACGGGTTTACCATACACAGCATAAACAATATAAAGTTCAGCGAAAAACCTCTACGTATTTAGACACATTTTTCTCTGTTAAATACATGAGGACCATGAGAAATACAGTCATAATGCGGCAATGACTCTCCTGGTGCACTGACAGGAAATAATTTTGCTTCGCGATCGTTATTATTTTCAGCCCAATCTGTAGCCTACTTTAGGATGCGTTCCTGAGCGCTCATCAATTTTCACAACTGTATGCCATGCTATTTTCGGCGGTAGAACACTTATTAAGAAATACATTGAAACCAGCATCATTTGCATGGATTCCCTGAGCGTAATCGCAGCACTACATGAAGGAAATTCTGTGGAACAAGTATATGGAGAGATCACAGTTATTGTAATAGCTGCACAAACAAGGGTAACTCAATGAAGCTCAGGTGGGTACCAAAAAACGATGGAATTACCGGCAATGAGAGAGCTGATGCATTTTCCGCCTCAGCCCGTAATGCTAAAATACAGCTACCCAAAACTCCATTGAAGATGTTTTATATTTTTTGTACAAATGAGAGTCAAATGGCAGCAAGGTTTCATGCAACAACGAAACAAACCAACTACACTTTGTGAAACCAATTATCAGGTAATGGAAATCATGCAGTTGGCACGAACGCTTCACAGATGTAATTTTATGTCGTTTTTTTGTCAAACAAGGCTTCATGATAAACAGACAAACATTATGTGAAAGATACGGAGGTAAGCTAACAGTGAATCACTTCCACCTATCTTCCATTTAGATAACTTCCATCTATGCAAATAGATTTCAATAAATCTAAAACGTCATCTAAATACATAACGAATGGCACAAAACTCCAATATGAATGATGTCCGATCACTTTTATTCAGTATCGAGAAGGCTTTTTTATTGTTATAACTTGATTGCGTAGCTAGTTTATATATATATATGAAGGAAAGAAGCCAACAGTCGGCGAGGCCAAAGAAAGCGTTGGGGATGGTACTTTATGTCTTTATATATATATATATATATATATATATATATATATATATATATATATATATATATATATATATATATATATGTTGTTTTTGTTGTTTTTTCACCGTGTGTCACCTACTTCAAGTTTATGACCTACCGGACCCATTCGAGCTTCAACCCCCTCCCTATATATATATATATATATATTTTATACGAATTGTGTTCTAGATAATTTACACCACGTTATAATCTGAAACGCTGTAAAGTTTAAAGCACATATGGCAGATACTTTAAACTGTAAAAGTGCTCGTCATTGCGATTTTGCTATATGCACTATTATGCCATTTCCATTCTGTTTTGCACTGTTGTTTTAAATCGTTAACTTGATTATTGTTCTTAAATGCACTGTTTTTGTTTCTACGTTGCTGCTATCGATTAGGTGCTGTAACGCCATCTGCTAACAGGTAAAGGACCCTTCCAGAATGTTACCTGGGGAAATAAAGAAATGAACTTAAATGAAATCACGGCCTGTTGTTGGAAAAGGATGTACTCGTCGAAATTTCCCACGATTTCTGTTTTCTACAAGAAGCAAAGCGCCTTAACAAGCTTTAATTGCTGGAAAACATATTACTCCTTGCTTAAAAAATATAAACACACATTTTTCGTGACTCATGGTAGTTATAGTTACTTATGCGCCAGAAAACCCAACTCAGCCTTATTTTTACAATCACTAGCTCTAAGTATTTTAGGCGACCACATCTGAGCGAGTGCATAATTAAATATATATTTGCCAACGCAGGTGCAGTCACATTGATCACGTGTTTAACAGACAAATTCTAAGCCTTCAACATCTGTGTATAAGACTGTTAAATGTCTGGAAAACTGTGCGTACTTTTCTGGCTTGGTAAATACACCACGCAAGTTTATTGGTATGCCTTTGTCGAATGCGCCAAAGCTATTGCTACCATTGTGCCATTGAAATTGGGCTTAAGCTCACCTCACCAGTTTCATGATAGAGAGCGACCGGCTCCCTTGGCGGTAGCGATGAAACCGTGCATTTGTCGATGCGATGAACAAATGGCGTCTTTATGCACTATTTACTAGGCAATATTTATAGTGCTATATGGGCAAGGGGCCGGAGGCTAAAAGCCTCCTAGAAGAAAAGGGGCTTTGAAGTAGGAGATAGACGTTCGCCGGAGCGGAATCCGAGCGGCTTGGCCGGGCATAACAGCACGCCTATCATGAGACAATGCACCGGTAAAACGAGCTGCTTCCCACGTGCGTTAGATGCACACCCCGCTTTTTCGCCAGGTCTTCCCAAATCAACGTCCAGTGTCCAGGCGCCAAGTAGCTCCACGTGCGCGGGTTTCATTTTCCGGGCAACATCTCAGCTCACAATCGTGTCGCCAAACTGCCTCGACCACTTCCAATAGCCCTGCGTCTCGCCAGTATGCTCGGCAACCAAACGCAGAGTTGGACGCTCCCTTCACGCTTCATGACCTTAACGCAGCTCTCGCTATGATGAGGCGCGGCACAGCTCCCAGCAGAGACCGCATAACAGTCACGATGTAGGCGAATCTTTTTGATCAGGAGTACGCCTGATTCCTGGAATTCGCCAATATATTTGTATTGGCTCAGTGCACTTTCCAGAAGAATGGAAGGTTTCCCTCATGAGTTTCAGCCCCAAGCCCGGGAAGGCGGTTCAATTTTATAATCTCCGCCCAATGTTCCTCACTTCATGTGTCGGAAAGCTTATAGAGACGATGGTATGCGACAATCTCTCCTCCCGGTACCTCGAGGATAATGGGTTTTCCGCCGCCTATATGTATGGCTTTAGACTCCATATGTCAGCTCAGGACATCTTGCTTCAACCTCGAGTGGATGTCATCCTCGCCAAGTGTAGAGACAGGGCCATCATTGCGCTGGACGTGACTGGAGCGTTCAGCAATGTAAAACACGGCTATGTCATCTCTAACCTCAACTGCACCGAAAGCGGGCCATGGGCGTTTGCCTACATCGGGACTTCCTCTCCGAGCGACGGGCCCTCTTCCGGATCGATGATCAGGATCATGGTCTTTACCGTATGAGAACCAGAGGTACACCCCAGGGTGCTGTGCTTTCGCCCTTGTTGTTCACTATAGCCATGCTGAACCTCCCCAAGATATTACAGCAGGTGGAGGGGGCGCGCCATGCAGTTTACGCCGATGACATTACCCACTGGACCAACACACGATCCATTGGCGTCATGGAGGAAAGCCTCCAACAGGCAGCCACAATAGTCGAGACATATGCTATTGCCAGCGGGCTCATCTGCGCCCCCACCAAATCAGAACTGCTACACATTCGCGCTGCCAAGACCAATCCCACCTCGATAAATATCGCTCTACGCGAGGGGCCTATGCGTGAGGTGGATGACGTCCGTTAAAAGCAGACACGACAATCGCTAAACTTAAGCGCACTGCCGACATAGTGGGCCACATGCTGCGGCGGGTATCGAACCGGCGCGGGGGTCTACACAGAGGCAACGTGCTCTATTTTGCGCAGGCCCACGTTACCACCCGCGCCTTATATTCTACTCTGTACTTAAACCTCAGCGTAGCCAATGTGCGACAACTCGATGTCATCATTAGGAAAGTGATGAAGCGGGCATTTTACCTCCCAACCTCTCAACCTCCTGTTAGCCAGTACACACGCTTGGCGCAGACGGGGCCAGGCCTCCAAATCGCACCACCTCGTGTTCCAGGGGACGCAACTCGCCGTATACCTGAGGGTTAGTGACACAACTTGTGGGTGGACTCTTTCCCACGCAATATGACTCCGGACCTCCTCGAAGGCCGTCACTTAGATCGAGTGCGTGCGCTGCACTCTCCGGGCACTCACCCTCCAATCCCCCACTGTCGAGCTAGGCCGACCGCTGCTGTGTTTACGAGAAGGTATGGATGACTGCAACGCTCGGCACCAACGGCACGCACCACTGGCGAAGGGACTGTCGAAATCCGGCGAAAACGTTCTGCGACAGCTGTAGACCAACACTTTTTTGTGCACGGTCCAGGCTGCTCGCTACGATCCAAATATTAAACCGGAATGCCCACATATGAACAGTCGTTGCTCTTTCTCCCACATGATGTGGGCATGTCAATCTAGTCCCTGCATTTCTCCCCGTCCGGTCCTCACAGAAGAGATTTGGGGGTCTTCCTCCTCGGATTGTCGTCGGTCGGGGCCAAAGAGGCCCTGGCCTGCCGTGATCGCAAAGCAGCTTGCACTTTCGGTGGCCCGGACTAAAGCTGCTGGCCACTTGAAGCCGGCGTTTACCATCTTCGCCGGCTCGCGTCCTCTCCTAAAAGAAATAAAACAATCCACAAGTAAAGCCACGGGTCACGGTTGGTTGAATTAGCAAAGAAATGGTCGAAGGCGGCTATGTCTCGAATACACGGCTGAAAGCGTCCGAGATTTCCTTAAGCGTTCTTCGAACAAACAGCAGAACCGCCGCTGTACTGCATGGGTTTCTCCCTCTGCCGATTTTTTTGAAGCTCTGGTCCTTTCCTTACCTTTGTGTGAAGAAACAGATGACCATGACTTAGTCTGAACGTCCCATCCCTCTGCTCGTTTTCATTTTCTGCTGCAGCCACATGTTGCCAGCTAGCGATAACTGGAGAGAGTGCGGCGCGTGCTTCATTGAAGTGCTCACCGCGTCTGTACCTGGCTAGCTGCGCACGCCTGTCCCCAATTTATATTTGTCCTTTCGAACAACGAAAAAAAACAACAAAAATCCAAGAGGGGGACCACGCCAGGCGAAGCTTTATAGTACATGAAGGCAATACGTAGGCAAGCAGCAAAATCTCACGATTAAAACGCGTCTTTTTTTAAACACTAATGATAAATAGAATCAAACCCTTTATAAACATAATAAAAACAAGAACACTAATAAAATAATTGTCCGAGTCGGATGGCGATCCACGCTGGCCGAAAACAGAAAAAACCTACAGAAGGTAGCATCCAGACTTGCAAAGAAGACAGAAACAGGAAACAGAACCGGAAAAGTAAAGAACGCAACAAAACAGCGGGTACACAAAAAATGACAAAGAACATATGGTGAGAGAGAACCATGTACAGAACACAATAACATAGGAAAAATTGATAGACTGGAGCAGGACAGCCCACAAAAAATAGAAATGAAGTAGAAATAGAAGGGGGTATAAAATAGAACCTGGCAGTCTCCTATGGCACGATAGTGTTACGTCCACAGAAATCCACATTAGGAAAACAAAAATTTGATAAGAAGCAGCAGAATGAAGCACAAAAAGATTAAAGGAAGTGCTGATGAATCAAACACAAAGGAACGACAAAGAAAACGAAATTATGACCAGGATAAAACAAATGAAACGAAAATGCAAGCGACACCTTAGACTGATGGAAAACACGTCCGTCGCTACCGCAGGTTATATTAATCCCGAAAAGGCTCGCTCATGCCATTCACCGAGCTTGGTATTTCCCGTGCTGGCCAGCCACTCAATTTACCTTGATTTGCCCGCGTGCCGCATCGTTTTGCGCAAACCGATGCTAGAGCAAGTTCTTTAGACAGCCATGGCACTTTGGATCGTGCGCGTGCAACAGAACGCGCCAGGGCCCGAAAGATTCTGACTCCTCTGTAGTCGCTCGCTGCCAGCTTCACAGTGTGGCTCTATACACCGGTCGCGCGCTCATAATGGATCAGCCTTTGCTGATAAAGACTTTTTAAAAAATTTCCCTGAAAGACACTTGGTTTCTATGCGTGGGCCCTGCTCTATGACGACTCTGATTTCCGAAACTGCAATTTTGTCATCTCCTAACACGACTCCATGTCTGCAACACTCTGCAACTTCTGTTTTTGACTGGACTCTCATTAGCTCAAAACGAATCACTTAGAGCTATAAGAGTTAGCGTGCAGCTCACATTGCCTGACGACGCACTTTGGTTTCCTTACCGATGAGCCAGCGTCAGCCGTTTCAGCTGCAGGTGGCTCGACTAAAGTTCAACGCGAGACTTTTCCATTCGAGGCTCGGTTGGCTTCTTAGGATGCATGGCTCGGCCTCTTCCTCAAGCTGTATTTCACTTTCTGGTGCAAGTTCTAATTGCTCCGAAACTTCCTCACTCTCTAGCCCGTTATACCTAGTGGCACGGGCAGAGACACATTATTTTATGGTTGTTTTTTTTGGGTAGCCTCACCATATTATATGTCTTGCTGTTCTCTGGCAGCTTTCACCTGATACGCCAAATCCAAGCACATGATACCTGTTCCGAAGATCGTGCTGTGACAGCCGAAGTCTTTTTAGTAATGACTCTCAGTCCATCGTGCATCGTAGTTTTTCAAGCGGTTGCCTAATAAGTGTTTGATTTCTTTAGACGCTTCAGCGGCGAGCAGAGCTACCAAACTCTGTGCCCAACTATCTCACTCAAAGCGCTTCCTTCTGCAGACACGCTCGAAAAAGCCCTCTGCCATATTCTCGGTAATGACAAACAGGTTGCAGGTCGTCTCGTGGTTTCGAACACCTACCTTTAATGTAAATTAAAGCTTCATACCTTTCCACATTCATTGGACGTGCTGAAAACTCCGCCTTCATCAACCGCGTTTCTTTCTCATCCCGCTCTTCGTGTTCCAGCCTTTCACGCTGTTCGCGCTCCAGCATTTAGGTTTCCTCCTACATTTTTCTCTCTTGAATATCATCCTAGGCCTTATAAGCTTCCTCTATCATCACTTTCCTGCTTGCATGACCTCAAGAATGTCTTTTTGCGATGTGTTGAGCCCAAACCAATGTCTAACACTTCACAAATTTGGAGTTGTAGCCTTGTACCTCTCCATCTTTCACACCAGTCTCTTGCTGTTTGCCCTTTTTTAGAATATACTTCACGTTCACTAGCTCACTATAGCAAAACACACGCATGTATTTCACACCCTTTCTTATTTACCATTTTAGCATCCTTTGGTTTTCAATATCCTTTCCATTAGGCTTGGAACATGCAAGGTGAACGCAATGCTACACGGAGCCATTTTCCAAGGCATCATAGAGTCTTGCATTTGAGGGAAACTTCGGAAACTTACCCCGCAGAGATGTCTGACAGCGGTACACCCACAGCTTCCGTCCAGTGTCGCAAGGTCACCGGTGCCATCCAGTTGCACGGTCACGCCTAGGACATCCCACTGCACACCAGCGTTGGGAAGTAGCGGTAGAGGCCGTCGCTCTCCTCTCCCGTTTCGTGATCACTATCTGCTGCTCCCTTGGCGATAGCAATGAACCCGAGTCATCTTCTATGCTATGAATAAAAGGTGCCTTTATTGACACTTTACAGGACATTACTTACAGTACGATATCGGCACGGGGGCGGAAGGATATAGCCATACACAACTGCAACCGCAAAGGGACGGCCGGGGACACTACCACACGTTCCCTCCTTGCTAGCGGCACTGCACTCGAATGGCGCTAGCGAATGTCTCGGTGTCTAGCGGCCGGGAAAGCGTTGCCACTCAAATTATCCCAACCGGAGGCAGCACTTGACGGCGGCCCGAGAGGTCCAGTCAGCAAGCGCGCTGATCGCCCGCTTCAAATCTTCCGCGGGGCAAAGGCTTTTGCCCTTGGGGGTCTGGCGCTAGGCTATTCGGAATTTTTCGAGCGCGTTTCATCACGACGCTCGCCTCTGCCTCTTTGCAGTGCGGCTCTGCCATGCGGAGTAGCACTGTGGCTCGCAAAGGGGGGCGAATTAGCAGGAGAAGCTTGATATTCGGCTGAGCGAAATCTTGGTGGCTTTCCCGGGCACAGCTGTACCTTTTCTTCAAGGAGAATATTATTTAACAGTCAGTTAGATCCGTGTTTGACTTTGTTGGTTTAATAAGACTTTCAATGTTGGAATTGCTGCTGGCGTTTAGTAGGGTGATCACTTTTTCCCACAATCTATTGCTCTTCCAAAGATAATCTGCCTCAGAGATACGAGGGTTATAGTCCTTCTAAGACTCCTCTTTTTCGCTGTATAGTTTGTTGCGAAGTTGGTTGTATTCCCGCCACTTTGTCGCATCCCTTTTTTGGGGAAATGTGTGGTACAATTTATTCCTTTTCCTTTATTTTTCTAAATAATTTATTGGCAATCCACGGCTCTCGAGCTTTTTAGGTTGGGTATAAGTTCTAAGTGAAAAGCAATGAATATAAAAGTTTTAAATCTGGCTATAAACACGTTATATGCCCTCTTGACCAGAGCTGTATCAAAAATGACAATCCAGTCAGTAGCAACAGCATGTTCTGTAATGTTGTCTAACGCTTGTTGTGATATACCGCGTTACGTGCACATTGATGTCAATTTTTATTTAACGTTTTTGTGCAGTATTAAAAAATATAAGGTGGTGGTAACTAATCTCGCGACCTAAACTTCCTGATCGTGTACGTTGTAAGAACAGGATTTATGTTGACCAATTAGGGCGAAGACCACGTTGATGAATTACTCGTATTGGTACGGAAATGGCATTCTAAACGTTACTACATTCAAGAATTGGTTTCAGTTCTGTGACTATAGAAAATAACATGTAGGTAAACCTATGTTAAAATATCTATTATCTGTGAATTTGTATTTAAAGTCCTTAGTGTAGGAAAGAAAACGTTCAAAGATTTAGAGGAAGGACTCGATGGTACCGTTTGGAGTGCGATAAACGGATTTCTGTCCTTTTTTTGAAGGGAATATATAGTCATTTGTGATGGGCTTATGCAAGTTTGCAACTTCACAATGCGCAGCCAAGGTTAGGAGTGACAAGGCACGTCCTCCCCTAACAAGTCTAAGAAAAATATCAATGCCAGAATCAAAATTTCAACCTTAAGCAATGGAGATATTACGCCGATTTTACACTGCATAATCATCACATAGAACCCTGGGAAAGCACGCAGCGACAACAGTCATTCTGCCCATACCTTCTTTCCAGGCGCTCGCGTACGGCTCTGGGCTCCTTCGAGTCCATCTGGCAGGCCCAGTAAGCTTATCGCCAAATAACATGGACCCTATCATGTGACGAATCAAAATCCTTGTCTAAATTACCTCACTGAACCGTTCGCCTCTCCAGCGACCCTCGCCACTGTGGACGTAACATCGCCCACGGCGGCCACCTGTTCTCCTATAATGATGCCGCTATATTTTTGTCTCCTGGACTCCCTGGAAGGCTGTTCGTTTTGGCGAGATCCAAATTTTAGTTAAGAAATCGCCTTTCTGTCTCCATCTACGGAGACAGAAAAAGTCGAAAAGCTTTACGAACCATCAGAATACGAGCTGGCTACGAACTAGCCATCCTGCTCGGGTCCTGATTGCTAGCATTGAATGAAATATATCATTTAAATGCAGTAGCTTCAGACACTTCTCTTTATTCTGTCCGATAAGTTTTATCATACATTGAAAGCCAATAATATCACTGGCTATTTGTGATATGAGAGGCCATAATCTTCATAATACCCTGCTACGCAGATCTTGATCAGCTCGTTTTCTGGGACAACTTTAGTTTGTGCATATGAAGCACTAAGCTTTCCGTTCTTGCCTTGTCTAGATCGCTCTCTCGGACGATTGTTATGACTGGGGGTGATTAAGTGCACCTTTCAAAGACGTACCTATTTTTTTCGACACGTATTTCATTCCTTGTCTGTGTTTGCAGGCACAAGGCATGCCTGGCTCTTTTTGATTTCGTTGCCGGGCTTATGCTCTAGGTGCTCGTTTATGAAGACTGCTTCATATGGGAACAAGTCTATGGATGCATTTCTTATTCTTATTTGGCGAGCTCAGAACACACGTTTTCTACTGCATGGAAACTGAACGATAATATTTCCCTGTTTTTATCTTTGATCGGTATCTTGTGGCACACATCAATGCCATTCCATGTGTAACACCCAGCACTTTTCTACTAGAGACTTCGCGTAGAATATTTTATGTGGTGCGAATAGTTTCGAGTTACACTCATAATCTTTTAATGGCCCTACATAGAAATCCAAACAAATAAAATTTATGAAATTCGACACCATACATGCACATTCTTTGCTGTTCCGATCTTTGATTACGAAACAGAAACAATTAAGCCTGGGGTTGAAATTTGATCCATGCAAATTTGGCTACGAAGATAGCTCGCATGCGTCTAAGGAATACAATAAAAGCATCTAACGCGATTTAAATTCAATGCTTCTTTTGTGCAACACTTTATTTGAGAAACAGTTCGCATGCGGCAATTATTGCATCACTGCTCCAATCTCATCTTTTTAAAAACAAATGAAATCTTTATGCCATTTGGAACCAATTAAAAAAACTGAAGTCAAGTACGCATTAGCATAGGATCTAAGATAATAATTTTCAAAAGTACAGGGAAGCATTACGAGGATAACGTGGCACCTAACGTTATGAGAGAAAATGGTCATAGGTATACGCTGACGCAAGTAATAAACTAAAAAAATAAGCGGATAGTGTCTCCAGCTTCCAGCTAACTAGATTAGAATGAATGAAGCAACATTGTACATTTTGCGATATTCATTTCCCAGGAGTGGGTCCCTTGTGCTGAGCTCGTCACCGTGCTACACGGTAAAGGACAAACATACGTTCACACCTGATGACGGTGAGTGCTGACTGCTCTAAAACATAGGAAGGTGCCGTACTATCTATTTGGCAACAAATCGCTGGTTAGCCCTAAATTGTTAATTTCAAAGCAGAAAATAAATTATAAAGACTGTCCTTCAGGCCATTTTGCTTAAAGAACTGCTAGTTTACGTGGAGTTAAAGTGCCGAAAGGGTTACTCTTTGTTAATGACAGTAGGGTGGGAGTTTCAGCACTGAGATCCCCATGCTGCAGTTTAAGTGAGACCAAAACAAGTATAACCGCAAGGAGGCATTCATGGACAGTATGACACATAGACTGTCATACCTCGTCTTAGAATAGAGCTACGTGTGAGATTGTGTTTTCACCAATCTGGTTACTCTGTAAAAATAAAAAGACCTTTCCAATTGGATTTCAGTAAATCATTTCCTGGGCCAGAAAGACTTATGCAAAATGCAGTGTCCTCACCAATATTATCGACACATAAAAGGAAAGATTAACAGCGCTAACAAATACACACTCACAAATAGCACGCAGGACAGGCGCTGCAATTTGTGAGCGTCTGCTTGTTAGCGCTCTTATTCTTTCATTCTATGAGCAATGCACCAACTAGCCCAGCAAACTTGTCTTATCGAAACGCCTGACAATTGCGCCCAAGGGCAGTAGAAGTAATTCTATATTGCAAAACGGAAAGAAAATGTGCATTGTTGACTCCTAATATTCCTAACAATCCTACTTCTAAGCATCAATTTTGATTGACGCGACCATACGCGCAGTGTACGGTACTTGGAATGAATATATTGCACAACGACCAACAATGTGCAGCACAATACTTGAGAAGCATCCCCCTGTTGTACCCTGGAATACCTTTGGTAGAATTAATACTATTTGTCTAAATAAATTAAGTGTATTATATTGTGCGCTCAATGTGACACTGCAAGGGCTAAAATAATGGCAGCTACAAAGTGAACTGCAGGCGTGTGTAACGTTTACACATGTCACACGCCTGATTTTCATGTTCCAAGACAACGAGCTCTGAGGTGGAGTTTCAAAAGTGTAGAATTTATAATTAGCAAAAAATCATATTCACTGCTTTAAATTTATTAGCGCAGTGATAGATTTTATCACGAAAGTTTGAAAGAGGCACGAATGTGACATTTATATACAAGGTCCTAGCAAGCTTGTCAAAAAGGGTACAAACTAAATATTTGAGATAGGCTAGGGAAATCTGCGGCAAACATCTGTCATCTGTCTTGCGCCCCACGGGCAATTTCCGAAACAAAATGTTCCGGAAAAAATTATTTAGTCAACGTGTATAATATTATATTGATGCCTTTATTTCTGTCCCTAAGAACACAAGACACTACATGCCAGCAGAATAAGCTGTTATTAAAGAGAGCTTGATGATCCGCAGGCCCTCATACAATCGATGAGTAAATTAGGTTAATGTTTTTTTGTTTCTAATTTGGCTTATATTGAGTTTCGACAAATGTGATGTGCAAAGTTGGAATGAACCTTTAACCACGCTCACTCCATTTATATGCTGCTTAGAAAGTCGCACGTATACAGTTTTTCTGAGCTCCAAAGAAAGCACGAGAAATATAAAACACTCACATCGCAAGTGGATATAGGCACGCCGCGATTGTGCTGCACTCAAGCGTGAATTGACCGAGCCAAACTCATTTGCAGTTATGTCTTGATGGCCCCGTTCCGGCGTTAGGCTGATAAGTTGGCGATGACTGCTGCCCGCTCGGACATCTCGTCGCGCTCGCCGAACCTTACGCCGTCAAATGCTCCGACTGGATCACGCGTGCGAAGAACCTATTTTAGATATGTCGGCCAGCACCTGCAAACGGAGCTATGCAGCCTCGGCCGCAGCTAAGTTTGCTAACTCTCGCCACAAATTGCCTGTGGTGCGCAAGACGCCTGTGGGCTTTACGTAACCGGTTTTGCTGGCCTACTTCAAATATTTCATGTTTAAACCTCGCAAATGCTTGATGGCTCATCCGGTAAACAAATGTATATGTTACCTCTTTCTTCACCACCGTTGACTTCCTTTAAATGTGTCCCACCAAATATCAGTGACTTCCCTTTCCTCTTTATATATATATATATATATATATATATATTGCTACGAAGATGACGAAGCGGGCAATGGCGCGGGGCGGAGCGCTCGCGCTAAGCCCGCTGGCCATTAAAGCGTATTTCATGTTCATGTCATCACGTCGTTCTGTTTCTGTTGTTTCGCCGTGTTCCCCATCCCCATCCTCGCCTTGCACCGTCGAAGCCAAGCGTACGCCGGGTCCATCTGCCGAAAGCGCGTGGAGATCGCCGCCCGGCTCTGCCCCAGCCATTTTTGCTCAGACCCGACCAGCCGCTGTCTCCAGCCTCGTCTCCAGCCCTGACCACAACACACGACGACCATGAAGAGCCCACAGCCGACCCTACCGACCCTACCGACCCCACGACGAAGCGACCTCACGACCACTCGAGCGAAGACAGCACCCCCGCCCAAGCCGTTCGGCGTCTCCGTGAGCCTTGGCCTTCGGCAAACAGTGAAGATTGGAGTTGATGCTCCGGTGCAAGCATTATTCCCATCTTCGCATTCATTGTGGTGTCCAGCGTTTCATGTCCCAATCCTGTGTCTGTGTTCATCGTCACGTGATGCCACCACGTAACAATATATATCCTTTATCCCGATAATTACCATAAGATTGATTTTTGTCATATACCAAAAACAAAACATCGAAAAGAAAAATCTCCATTGTTTCCCTTCGACTCGTAGACTGTCAGCTCTATTAAACTCTGCAATAACGAGCCCCTCATTCCCTTTTTAATTATTTGCATAAAAGCTTGCGAGGGTCTCGGTTCTGGCAGTCTGGAGGTCGTAAAGGTAGCGTAGGTGGGTTCTCGCACAGCTGCCGCCCTCCCTAATGATCACGTGCTACGTGACGCTCGCGGAATAGCAGGATGTGCCACATCAGCAGCTAGGGACGAGGGTGGGGCTGGTGAACGCCCGCAAGTTTTGGTTGGTTAACATAAATATCCAAGCAAGCGGAAGTTTGGCCAGCCGTCAATGTAGCTCAGTTAGAAGATCACTGGACGCGGTAATCGGAGGTCGTGGGTTCGACTCCCGCCATCGGTGCGTCGTTTTTTCTTCCGCTTTGCATTTATTGTTCTTTATTACGATAATCACCATATGACCAATTCTTGTCAAATGCCAACAACAAATCACGGAAAAAGAACCCAACATTTGCTTTAGACTCGTAGACTGTCAGCTTCTTTAAACTATATATATATATATATATATATGCATAAATGCCATTTTATTATTGGAAGAAATAGCCCTGTTTGGAGCGCTTTCTCATGTGCCCGTCCTTCTTCCCGCCCCTCTCTACCCACATCCATTTTGTTTCCAGAAAATAATCCTCTCGAAGAATTTTACGCAGTCTACGCGGACTGTTCCAGCTGCGTTGTGCTTCGTCATCGCTACGCTGATAATGGTGAGTACAGTGCAGCTGTAATAGACAAAATTATGTTTCTTATTGCAAACTATCTGAAAGCATAAACAATCGTATTGTTCTAATTAGCTGCACATATTTCCATATCAACTTGTATTCCAAACTTAATGATTCTTGTCACGACAGAAACTTTGATGTCAAGAAGTTTTGTACAGGCACATTTTTTTAAAGACGAAAAATCTTTCAGCTTGAGTGTTCAGAGCAGGAAGTGTTACCAAAATATATTATGAGGTCGCAACAAAATTATGGCATAGAGCATTCAAGGTAGTGTCAAATTATGTGAGTTCCGATTTTGAATCCACCTGCTGGTCAAGTGGGAGACTTGTTTGCGATAGGAATTCGAAGCGACGACATATGTACAGTCAAAACTGTACGTCCCAAATGTTTTGCTTTTAAGTCCCCTAACGAAGCTCATTCTGCATCTTCAGAGTTTGAAATGTCTTAGACGACAAATCTCGTCTTCAATCATCTCTATACTTACCTGCATATTCATGTTTTGCTTCCATGGGCCTCGTCAAGAGTCTTATAAACGACCCCCGGGGCCGTATATTATTGACGAAGACTGTGCCATCATTTGTAAGCGGTAAATATGGAAGAGATGTCAACAGAGACGTCAGACAGGCAATGACCTTTCCTGACCACAAAGCTAACGAATTTTACTTTCACACCAGGTACAATGTCATGTTCTCTGCAAATCTTTCAATGCTAAGCCGCCAAGCAAATCCAGGCCAAACCTACCAAATAATGCTTTCGCGAGTCTTAATCAATTTAAACAGAATAACTCAAAGATAAATTTTAACAAGGAATTTTTAAATCTGTGCTGTTATCATCTGTTTTGGTTTGGCTTGGCTTGGCTGGCAGCTGCGACTGCGATAGTGGCGCTAGTGTATCTGTGGCGCAAGTGTGGCGCAAGTGTATAAAAGCGGAGTGCGAGAATAAACGGGGGTTCATTTCGTCGCTTGGGAGCTCGGTGTCTGGACTGCTTTCCCTGGCAGCGTTCCGGCGCGGGTGCAACGGCGCCCCCCCTGCCTGGGCTAACACGACATGGTGTCAGAAGTGGCCGTCTACGACATGATGTCAGATGGTCAAGAATCTTCGCACTGAGCCAGGCACCTTCCATCCACGATGTCGAAGACGCCTTCAATACGGCTGCATGGACTGCAGCAACCGCCACCGCTGGACTTTGACCGCACGTCAGAGTGGCCGGCGTGGATCGAACATTTCGACGACTTCCGATATGCAACGGGATTCAACGAATGCTCCGGGGAGGCTCAGGTACGAACGCTGTTGTACACAATGGGGAGGCAAGCTCGTGACATATTCAAGACGTTTTCACTATCTGACGAAGACGCCAAGAACTATGAAACCGTAAAGAAAAAGTTCGACGGGCACTTTGTAAAAGAGAGGAACATCGTGTACGAAAGCGCCTGTTTTCACAGACGCGTACAAATGCCAGGAGAGTCGGTAGACCAGTTCGTCACTGCGCTACACGGCTTGGCGGAACGTTGCGACTACGGTGAACTAAAAGGACGAATGATCCTAGACAGACTGGTTGTCCGGCTCCGCGACGCAAAGCTCTCGGAAGCTTTGCAAATGGATTCTCAGCTAACGCTGGCTTCGGCGCTGTCGAAGGCTCCCTTAAAGGAAAGCGTCCAACAGCAGCAAAGTACTCTAGGAGGACAGCACAGCCATCAGTCATCGGAAATTCGTGCCCAGGACCCCAATGTGGACGCGGTGGTTCAACAGAGGCACAAGGGACGTCTGCATGGGCAACGAACGCCGGAGGTGCGGCAGCATGGGCAACGAACGCCGGAGGTGCGGTGTCCTTTCTGCAGTGGCGACGCCCACCCCAGGACAATGTGCCCAGCCAGAGCTGCCAAGTGTCTTCACTGTGGCAAGAAGGGATATTTCGCAAAGGCCTGCTTGAAGAAAGCAACGGCTTCCGCTCAACGAAAGGTACGCGTTGGAGAGCTACGCGTCTCAGCGGTCAACCAGGAAACTGGAGAGACTTTCGTGGGATCAATAGATGCATGCAGAAAAGCGCGATTTGTTCAGGTGCGCATTAATTCTGTGCCCATTTTTGCAAAGGTTGACTCAGGTGCTGAAGTGTCAGTATTACCAGCAATGTTTCCGGGATTACCGTCCCGACTGGTAAAAACCGATGAAATCTTGCTAGGTGCAGGAGGCAGTAAGCTTAACGTACTAGGCAAATTCGTAGCAGAGATCGCATGGAAAGAGAATACTGTGTATCAAACATGCTACGTTGTCAGTCCGTTACGCGACGTCCTTCTAGGATTACCTGCACTTGAGGTCTTAGGTATCGTGAAATTTGCAGACGCGGTCGAGTCGGGAAACCTGCAGTACGAGACGCGTTTTCCAGAAATGTTCCGCGGTCTAGGTACGATGCCAGGGCAGTACACCATCAGGCTACAAGCTGGCGCTATCCCGCATGCCATAAGCGCTCCACGCAGGGTACCAATTCCCCTGAGGGAGTCCCTGAAGCGCGAAATAGATAAAATGGAGCGTTTAGGCATAATCAGGAAAGTAGATGGGCCCACCGAATGGTGCGCCGGAATAGTTCCGGTAGTGAAGCCCTCAGGAGACCTGAGAGTTTGCGTAGACCTCACTAAATTGAACAAATGCGTAGTTCGAGAGCGATTTACGTTACCAACTGTGGATCAAGCTCTACGGTCACTGTCGGGAGCGAAATGGTTTTCAAAGCTCGATGCCAACTCAGGCTTCCACCAGGTGCGACTTAGTAAAGACTCGGAAGAGCTAACCACGTTCTTAACACCCTTCGGTAGATACTGTTTCACGCGACTACCCTTTGGAATTACCTCCGCTCCGGAATACTTCCAAAAGAGAATGTCTGAGATACTAGGTGGCCTGCCGGGGGTCGTTAATTTCATGGACGATGTCCTAGTGTTTGGCGAAAGCAAAGCTCAACACGATGAGCGTTTAAGTAACGTGATCACACGCCTAGCAAGGGCAAATGTGACATTAAACAAAGAGAAATGCTTATTCGGGGTTAGGCAAGTGCGTTTTTTGGGTCACATTCTGAATGAGGAAGGTATTCATCCTGATCCAGCGAAGGTCAGTGCTATAAAAGATTTGAGAGCACCCAGAAACGTTACTGAGCTTAGAAGCATTTTGGGCATGGCGAATCATTTGGGCCGCTTCCTGCCACATTTAGCCCAAGTGACTGCTCCCATGCGTGTTCTTTTGCACAAGGATAGGGACTCGGTCTGGGACAGCAATCGGGAAAAAGCGTTCCAAGAACTCAAAGAGCTCATTTGTTCAGCGCAATGCATGGCTTTGTACGACGCTTCGCTACAAACCACTCTTTCAGCTGACGCATCGTCTTTTGGTCTGGGAGCAGTTTTGTTTCAAAAGCAAAAAGACGGGCAACGTAGACCAGTTGCATTCGCTTCTCGTTCGCTCACCAAAACCGAGCAACGGTACTCCCAGATCGAAAAGGAGGCGCTGGCGTTGACGTGGGCAGCGGAAAGGTTTGATGAGTATATACGTGGTCTGGAAGTTGTTTTTGAAACTGACCACAAGCCCTTGGTGTCGCTGTTGGGTCACATGGCAATCGACGCTATGCCCCCAAGAATTCAACGTTTTCGTCTGCGCCTGATGCGATACAGTTTTTCTGTATTATATGTACCAGGCAAATCGCTAACCACTGCTGATACTCTTTCACGTTCGCCGTTAGCTCGTACGAAAGTGGAAAGCTGTTTAACTGTCTCAGAGGTAACCGCTTACTCGAAAGCTTGTTTACTGGGTTTAGAAACAGGCGACGATTTCTTGAAAAGAGTAAAAGAAGGTCAAGCAAAAGACGAAGTGTGTCGAAGCTTGCGCACAGTGTGCAAAAAAGGGTGGCCCAGGAAACAAAATGTTCCCTGTTATCTTCTGCCATACTGGCAGGAATGTGCATTCATTACTTTGGTGAACGGGTTTCTGCTCAAAGGTATGAGGCTTATCATTCCTCAGACCCTTCGCAAGGAAGAGCTAAGCAATCTGCATGACGGTCACCAAGGCATCTCGCGATGCCGCAGTGTGGCTAAAGGTTCTGTCTGGTGGCCGGGACTTAGCACTCAGATAGCGTCATTCGTGAAACAGTGCAGCGTTTGCGCGAGGCATGCGCCAGAACAGATCGAACCGATGATTGCATCGCCAACGCTCTCTTTTCCTTGGGAGAGAGTAGGGGTCGATCTGTTTCAAATTCAGGGACGGCAATATCTTGTCGTAGTACACTATCTTTCGCGATACCCAGACATTGCCATTCTTCCGTCAACAAAGTCTGCTACCGTGATAAGCCGAATGAAAAGCATTTTTGCGAGACATGGCATTCCCGAGTGTGTGGTGACCGACAATGGTCCCCAATTTGTCAGTGCCGAGCTCGAGAAATTTGCAAAACTGTATGGCTTCCGTCATGTCACCTCGAGTCCGAGGCACCCCCAGGGAAACGGGGAAGTCGAACGTATGGTAAAGACGGTTAAGAATCTCATTCTAAAATCGGACGACCCTTACTTAGCCTTGCTGGCTTATAGGGCCACGCCTGGTGTTTTGAACGTCAGCCCAGCGGAGATAGTGATGGGTAGAAGGCTTAGGACGAGAGTCCCAATGCTGCCTTCGCACCGCAATCCGGGACAATGCTGTCTGCAAGAAGTGGCAGCCAAGGACCGTAAAGTCAGAAAGGAGCAAAGCCGCCACTTCGACCGACGTCACCGGTCTAAAAATCTCCCAAAGCTGGAAGCAGGTGATGTGGTGTGGGTGACTGATCTCCGTACCAAAGGTACAGTGCTCGGAGCAGCACCACAGCCGCGTTCATACCGTGTGCAAACGGAAAACGGGGTTGAAGTCCTTCGAAACAGGAGAATGCTTAACCGTCTCCCAAAAGACCGGGTAGATAGCGGGAACTACGAATTTCCGGATAGTCAGGAACAGCCCAGCAGGGCCGGATTGGTAACTGGAGTAGACAACCAGTTTGACGAAGCTCCGGAAGCTTTGGTGCCTCTAACTCAGACGAAGACTGACGGTGGCAATTCTCAAGCTAGAATTGTAACTACGACCAGATTTGGAAGAGTTGTTCGCAAACCCATAAGGCTGGGCGTGGACGACTGATGCTGGAGGGACTGTGTTCTGTCGTGTTTTCTTGGGTGTGTTCCAATGTTATTTTGAAGTGTATGCATGTAAAGTTAATAGTGCTTGAAAAGGGGGATGTGCTGTTATCATCTGTTTTGGTTTGGCTTGGCTTGGCTGGCAGCTGCGACTGCGATAGTGGCGCTAGTGTATCTGTGGCGCAAGTGTGGCGCAAGTGTATAAAAGCGGAGTGCGAGAATAAACGGGGGTTCATTTCGTCGCTTGGGAGCTCGGTGTCTGGACTGCTTTCTCTGGCAGCGTTCCGGCGCGGGTGCAACGGCGCCCCCCCTGCCTGGGCTAACACGACAAAATCCATATTTTGTGTTCGTTTGTAAGATTCCAACAGTGAGTTTATTATTTTACTGCTTATTATATATGCAAACGCGTCCGATTAGTTCACTTTCGTTCATATACCTAACCCGCATGAGCAAATAATGAACTCTGAAACCAATTTTTTGCTGCGCATTAGGATATTAAAGCTTTGCCATAAACCGGTTGATTATACTATCATAAATGTTCTCTTGTTTCCTCGTAATTGTTGTCAAATACGCACAACATTTGTTTTACATTTGAGACAGATAATCAAGACCAAAACTTAAGACCAGCATATTGCCATGCCTCTGAAGGTTACACCACTGGCATTAGTATTGTCATGGCATCATCATCAGCCGGTCTATACCCACCACAGAGCGAAGGCCTCTTCCATATTCTTGCCCCTAACCCGGTCTTGCGCTAGCTGCATCCACTTGACTCCTGGAAACTTGTTAAGCTCATACAACAAACGGACATTCGCCTAGCGACTGACATTTGGCTGGCTTCGGAGACCATCGGTTATCCTCTCCTCGCAATATATTTTTTCTGTAATCTAGTGTAAAGGCTGAAAGCCTGACGAGGCCTTCGCAACTCGTAAAAGTTTTACAATTTGCAAAGCACATCATTCGATCAGCAGTACCGACTAAGAAAATTATTATTATTATTATTATTATTATTATTATTATTATTATTATTATTATTATTATTATTATTATTATTATTATTATTATTATTATTATTATTATTATTATTATTATTATTATTATTATTATTATTATTATTATTATTATTATTACAGTAAAAGCTCGTTAATTCGGACTTCTAGGGTCCGTAAGATATGTCCGAATTAACCGAATGTCCGAATTATCGAGAGAACAAAAAAAGACATGCACGATTTTATCTCAACATACCTTTATTACTTAAAGTAATCACGGATGTTTGTCTGCTTTCCCGCAGAAACCCGCGCGGATACTATTTTCCTCAATCCTTCCAGCTGCCCAGCAGCGCGCATGCCATCTGCAGTGCCCCAACAAAATTCCTCTAACACAACGAGGGCCTCTGCTTCTTCCTTCACAGTGCGAAGGGGCCGAGGCTGCTCCTCTCGTAGCCCCTATTCCTCCTCCGAATCTTCGCCGTGCAGTACGTCCCGGACAATTTCTTCCTCAGTTAGAGAGCCGGCTGTGACAACACCGTCATCAATGCTGATGTAATCGGCGAGTGTCACGGCATCCGGCAGCACACCTCCGATATCCGGACAGTCATCTGCATTGTCGTCTGGCGACACTTCTGCCACTGTGTCATTGCAGGGCTCAGGCAAAACGAAGCCACTGTGTCGGAAACAGCGATGACGTGCGCATGTGTTCTCTTCCAAACGTAGGCAAGAATGTTGACCGCGCTCAGAAGATCCACGTCGTACTGCTTACCGACTTCATTGCACAGTAGCATGCGTTAGAGCACGCGCCTGCGGTATTTAGTCTTCACATACTGAATTATACCTTGTTCCATCGGTTGGAGAGCCGATGTAGTGTTGGGCGGCAAAAAAACAACTTCAATGTTGTTCAGTCCGGTGGCACTGTTATGTGCACTACAGTTGTCAAGGACAATTAACACCTTGCGGTTCTTCGCGGAAAACTGTCGGTCTAACTTTTGTATCCAGCCGCGAAAAATTTCCGATGTCATCCAGGCCTTTTTATTAGCCCCGTACTCCACCGGAAGAGCAGGCACGTTCTTAAAGCACCGTGGCTTTTGTGCCTTTCTAATGACGACAAGCGGCAAGCGCTCTGTCCCTGTCATGTTTGCGGCTAAAATAACGGTGACTCGTTCTTTACTCCTTTTTCCTCCGATGCAGGGATCTCCTTTCATTGTCAAAGTCTTGTCAGGCATTGCCTTAAAGAAAAGTGCTGTTTCATCAGCATTAAAAATGTCATTTAGATCATATGCTGCGATATGTTCCAGCAGCTGAGCGTTCTTCCAGTTGTTGGCAACATCTTCGTTGACGGCACCTCCTTCGCCGCACAGTCTTGAAAACGAGACCATGTCTGTCTCTAAAGCGCGCAGAACCCTTTTGACGCTTTGAATCCATCGATATGCATCATCAGTGCAAACCTCTCGGCCTGCGCCATGATGAGGGGTCCACTCAATGGGAGGTTTGCATCACGCGAGTTGACCACCCACAGAAGCAAGGCTTCTTCCAACTCCGGATGAGCTGCTGTTCGCAGACGCTTTCTTGACGCTTGGAACGTCTCGCTTTCGAACGCCTGAAGAATCTGTTCTTCATTTTTTACATATGTGCTTAAAGTATTTCTTTTAACGTAATATTTTTTCATTGCTTCTTGTCGGGAGAGTCCGTTCTTAAGGGCCCGCAAAATTTCCACTTCGGTAGCCAAGTCCTTGACCTCGTAGCTCTTTGGCCGTTTCGCCGGTGTTGCCATCGGGGACGAGTGCGGTGATACCAGCGCACAACAGTGAAGCAATCAGCCGCACTAAAGCGAGCAGTCTTCAATACAACAGCGTAGCGCACCGACAGCAGCAAAACGACAAAATGGCACCGCCAGTAACGTCGACTCGTGAAAAAACAAGAAAAAGCTCCCATCCAGCCACAAGTCGAGCCAAGTTGATTAATTGATGTGCATGGCGATGCTGCTTTTGGGTATCGCCATTGCGCCGCGCTCGTCTTATTTTCGTTTTCGAGCCACGGTAGCTGCCCGAAGTTGTCCGAATTATCCGTTGTGCGGTCAAATCCGTCCGAACTAACGAGAGGTTCGTCCCATAGACTCCTTTACATAATTCTGGGGACCAGGCGCGAAGGTCGAATTACCCGATTTTCCAAATTAACGGGAGTCGAATTAACGAGCTTTTACTGTATTATTATTATTATTATTATTATTATTATTATTATTATTATTATTATTATTATTATTATTATTATTATTATTTTTTATTTTTTTTCCAAGATGGCGCCCAGTAAGGACGCATGTGCGCTGTGCTCCCGCCCGTTTTTTGGCAAGCAGCAGTTTTTACGATGTGCCGACTGTGCGAAACGTGTTCACACGAAGTGCGTCACCTGGGCGGATGACGAGCTGCAACTTCTGAAGTCCGGCTCTCGGCCATTCTTGTGTAATTTGTGTGCGTCGTCGTCGTCTGACGGTGTTAGTCTTAGCGACGGTGGTGCTAGAGTCCCTGGTGCCCCGCTCCTGCCCAGCCACCCGACCGGTTTTCCCCCTTCAGCCGCGACCGGCGAACATGGCGGTGAGTTTGCCTCGCTACGGGCTCTCCTCCTCGACGCGCTTGAGGGAATCTCTTTTCTGAGCGATGAGGTTGCCCAGCTACGGGAAGAGAACGAGCGCCTTCGTGTAGAGAACTCGCGGGCTTTCGTACAACAAGCCGAGGTTATCGCCTCTTTACGTGCCGATGTTCGCGGCCTACGCCAGGAGCTTGTGCGGTGCGCTGCTTCGCAGTGTGAGCGTCCTCTCGTCGAGCGTCCTCTCGTTGTCTCCGTGGGCAATCCTACCCGTGAGGAGCAGCCATCTGTGGACTACTCCGCCGCTCTTCATCGAGGGATGACTCCTGGAGATATTCCCTGTTCATCTTCTGCCTCTGCTCCTCGCCGTGCGGTTGACTTACCCAGTGAGATGAAGAAGCACCGAAGTCGAGCCATTACTGGCGCATCGAGCTCATCTGTCCTGAACGTTGCCATTTACCAAAAGAAGCGTCCGAAGACTATTTTCGTCTCTAAACTCAGTCCCGATACTACATCGGTAGACCTTACCAACCATCTAAAATCAGTGAATATTACTCCCATTTCCTGCCGGCAGCTGAAAACAAGGTACGACTCCTACTCGTCCTTCCATATTGAAGTTGATGAAGAATCCTACAGTAAGCTTGTTGAGCCTTCGATGTGGCCGATGGGTTGCATATACAAGGACTTTCGTGGGAAGCTTTACGACGATATGCTTCATCCCTCTGAACTGACGCAAAATTGCAGTGGCCCCTAATTTGGATATCTATTATCAAAACGCCCGAGGTCTTCGGACTAAGGGATCAGAATTTTTTTCTAGCGTCTTGTCCTCTTGTTATACCGCTGTTGTGGTTACCGAAACCTGGCTGTCAAGTGATATTCCTTCCAATGATTTCTTTCCAAATAATTACTCTGTTTTTCGTAGCGACCGCCCTGAAACAGGTCCCAAATCAAGAGGAGGTGGAGTGCTCATTGCTATTGACAGTTTTGTGAAGTGTGTTCGACGTTCCGATCTGGAAACTGTTGAAGAATGTGTGTGGCTCGAGCTCACTTTAAATCGACATGAAAAACTTTTACTTGCAGCTTTCTACATTCCTCCGAATCTACCTCCTTCAGCCTATGATGATGTTCTGCTCTCAATCGAACATGTTATAACCCATCATAGCAAACACAAACTTCTTATTTTAGGTGATTTTAATACTCCTGGTATCAACTGGAACTCACTTATTTCTTCTCACAACAATCATTACATATTAAGTAAGTGTAACGCTCTACTTGATTTCATAGCCTTTAACTCTTTGCAGCAACACAATTTCATTGAAAACTGTTGCGGTAATATTCTTGACATCTGTCTATCGAATTTTGAAAGTGTTCGAGTCTCGAGTTCGGACATACCGCTGACTCGCTGTGACAAATTTCACCCTCCGCTTCTAGTTACTACTGCTGTCTCTGCCTCACCTTCTACTAACTCAGATCGGGTGGGGAATTCGCCCCGTTTCGCGTATGCACGTGGTGATTATGTCGGTCTTTTCAATTTCTTCTCTTCCGTCGACTGGTCCCTTTTAAATGACATTAATGATTCAGATGGGCAAGTCAGTCGCTTTACAGAAATAGTTCTTGATGGTATGCGTCGGTACATACCTTTGCATACTCCTACGCGTAGGTAGTTCCCTTCCTGGTTTTCAAGGGAACTAATAACGGCGTTAAAGCTCAAGGAACGGGCCCATCGTAAAGCGAAACGCCCTGGGTTTCACAATTGGGCAGATGAGTTTCGCCGTGTGCGTTCTCTTTGCAAACGCTTATACAAGCGGGACTACGACTCCTATCTTGAGTCTTTAGAGAGGTATGCCTCAAATCGTCCTAGTCAGTTCTGGCGTTACGTTCGCAAGCGTTCCATTAAATCAGATTTAAGTATCAGCTTAGTTGACTCTCAGGGTTCGGAAATTCGGGATGTTGCCGACAGTTTTGCACAACATTTTTCCTCCGTTTACAAACATCCACATTGTGATTCCGTTTGCCTCCCATCTGGTGCACTATCTAATTCCATTCTCTTTGACGAGGAGTTGATAACTGAGAGTCTTAAGCGTCTGAGACCATCTTTGTCTCCTGGACCTGATGGCATTCCAGCTGCCATAATAAAAGCCTTCAGTTATATCTTCGTACCAGTACTGACTGCCATATTTAATAACTGTTTAAAAAATGCTGCCTTTCCTCGCGTGTGGAAAATGGCACGCGTATTTCCTGTCTTCAAGTCTGGAAACAAAACTGATGTTTCCAATTATCGTCCGATTTCTCTTCTATGTGCAACCTCTAAGCTTTTCGAATTAGCTTTGCACAGCGTACTTTCCTTCCATCTCAAACATATCATAGTACCGAATCAACATGGCTTCATGTCGGGTCGCTCTACTTCCACCAACCTAGTCACGTTTATGACGTATGCCTCTGCAGCAGTCCTTCAGAGGGGTCAGGTTGACACTGTGTACTGTGATATGAGCAAAGCTTTCGACGTTGTTACTCACTCACTACTTCTTGAAAAACTTCTACTCTCTGGCGTTGAAATCTCTCTCGTAGCCCTCCTACGCAACTATCTCCTTGATCGCTTCTGCTTTGTCAGTTTCAATGGACAGACTTCTTTCGTTTACCCTGCAACGAGTGGAGTTCCTCAAGGTTCAGTACTAGGCCCGCTTCTCTTCTCCGTTTTTATTAATGATGTTTCCTCGGCGATAAAGAACTCCTCGTTTCTTCTTTATGCTGATGATACAAAAATATTCAAGGTAATACATTCTTTTCAAGATTGCGTGTTGTTGCAATCGGACATATCTGCTTTTTCTGATTGGTGTGCGATGAATCGACTTACCCTCAATTCTTCCAAAACTAGGGTTGTGTCCTTTACTCGTAAAACACATAGCTTTCTCTACCATTATTCTGTCAATTCTGTGCTGTTGGATAGGGTTGATGAAATTAATGACCTTGGTGTACTTTTTGACCGCACCCTCAGCTTCTCCTCTCACACTAAACGCATTGCTCAGCGGGCTATGCGCACACTCGGATTCGTTTGCAGACTTTCGAGAGAGTTCCATACTCCACTTCCGTTCCTAAAACTGTACCTGTCCATATGCCTCCCGGTCTTGGAGTATGCGTCGGTTGTTTGGAATGGCACTTGCAAATCGAACTTGGACAAGGTTGACAGAGTACAAAAAAAAATTTTACGGATATTTCATTATCGCTTTCCTTTCGCAACTTCCCCCTCTCGCTCCACCAGGAGCGCCCAACTGAATCTTCCTTCCCTTCACTGCCGTCGTATCAGACTTGATATCATATTTCTGTACAAACTCCTTCATGGCCACATTATGTGCCCTCAGCTCTTAGAGTACATCCTACTGCGCGTTCCGCGAAAGAGCATGAGGGAATTCAGACCATTTCAGGTTTCTCCTCTTCATTCCCACTCCCCTCTGGACAGGATGCAGTGGTTATTTAACTCTTTTTGTCCTCACCTTGACATCTTCCAAAACTCGCTCTGTTCATTTACATTGGATGTTCGTAGCGTGGTATTCTAAATAGTACTTTATCACATATAACTCCCACTTTCTAGCCTTAAATTGTATTTACTTCACTTTTTGCTTTTTCTCCTGTTCAATGCTGTCTGTATCTTGAACTACTTTTTATCCGCTTCTTGCTTATATTTCAACTTTAAACTTTATATTCGAATCTTACTGTCCCTTGTTCAATTTTACTTCTTTATTGTATTATTCTGTATTTCTAGCCTGTGTTTTAAGTACCATGCCCTTGTTGCGCCTGGAATGGTTGTTTATTTTATGTATATTTCTATATTACTATAATCAATGTCAGTCATCTGTTTTTTTTTTTCTCTTCTACCTACCGTTCTTTTTTTTTTCTTTATTTCCTGGTGTGCTAAAAAATTCTCTCACTGTGTACATAAGTGATGATACTCATTGTTTGCTTAATTTCCGTGATACTTTTCGTCTCAGTTTCATTTCATGTATTATTTATTTCTTTTTTTTGTGTTCTCTCTGTGTGTGTAAACATGTTTGTGCTTTTTCATTTTCTTTTTTTGTGCTGCAGCACAAAGACCACATGGTTGTTCCTGCGCACATTAAATAAAGATTGATTGATTGATTATTATTATTATTATTATTATTATTATTATTATTATTATTATTATTATTATTATTATTATTATTATTATTATTATTATTATTATTATTATTATTATTATTATTATTATTATTATTATTATTATTATTATTATTATTATTATTATTATTATTATTATTATTATTATGCTTCATCCCTCTGAACTGACGCAAAATTTCAGTGGCCCCTAATTTGGATATCTATTATCAAAACGCCCGAGGTCTTCGGACTAAGGGATCAGAATTTTTTTCTAGCGTCTTGTCCTCTTGTTATACCGCTGTTGTGGTTACCGAAACCTGGCTGTCAAGTGATATTCCTTCCAATGATTTCTTTCCAAATAATTACTCTGTTTTTCGTAGCGACCGCCCTGAAACAGGTCCCAAATCAAGAGGAGGTGGAGTGCTCATTGCTATTGACAGTTTTGTGAAGTGTGTTCGACGTTCCGATCTGGAAACTGTTGAAGAATGTGTGTGGCTCGAGCTCACTTTAAATCGACATGAAAAACTTTTACTTGCAGCTTTCTACATTCCTCCGAATCTACCTCCTTCAGCCTATGATGATGTTCTGCTCTCAATCGAACATGTTATAACCGGTCATAGCAAACACAAACTTCTTATTTTAGGTGATTTTAATACTCCTGGTATCAACTGGAACTCACTTATTTCTTCTCACAACAATCATTACATATTAAGTAAGTGTAACGCTCTACTTGATTTCATAGCCTTTAACTCTTTGCAGCAACACAATTTCATTGAAAACTGTTGCGGTAATATTCTTGACATCTGTCTATCGAATTTTGAAAGTGTTCGAGTCTCGAGTTCGGACATACCGCTGACTCGCTGTGACAAATTTCACCCTCCGCTTCTAGTTACTACTGCTGTCTCTGCCTCACCTTCTACTAACTCAGATCGGGTGGGGAATTCGCCCCGTTTCGCGTATGCACGTGGTGATTATGTCGGTCTTTTCAATTTCTTCTCTTCCGTCGACTGGTCCCTTTTAAATGACATTAATGATTCAGATGGACAAGTCAGTCGCTTTACAGAAATAGTTCTTGATGGTATGCGTCGGTACATACCTTTGCATACTCCTACGCGTAGGAAGTTCCCTTCCTGGTTTTCAAGGGAACTAATAACGGCGTTAAAGCTCAAGGAACGGGCCCATCGTAAAGCGAAATGCCCTGGGTTTCACAATTGGGCAGATGAGTTTCGCCGTGTGCGTTCTCTTTGCAAACGCTTATACAAGCGGGACTACGACTCCTATCTTGAGTCTTTAGAGAGGTATGCCTCAAATCGTCCTAGTCAGTTCTGGCGTTACGTTCGCAAGCGTTCCATTAAATCAGATTTAAGTATCAGCTTAGTTGACTCTCAGGGTTCGGAAATTCGGGATGTTGCCGACAGTTTTGCACAACATTTTTCCTCCGTTTACAAACATCCACATTGTGATTCCGTTTGCCTCCCATCTGGTGCACTATCTAATTCCATTCTCTTTGACGAGGAGTTGATAACTGAGAGTCTTAAGCGTCTGAGACCATCTTTGTCTCCTGGACCTGATGGCATTCCAGCTGCCATAATAAAAGCCTTCAGTTATATCTTCGTACCAGTACTGACTGCCATATTTAATAACTGTTTAAAAAATGCTGCCTTTCCTCGCGTGTGGAAAATGGCACGCGTATTTCCTGTCTTCAAGTCTGGAAACAAAACTGATGTTTCCAATTATCGTCCGATTTCTCTTCTATGTGCAACCTCTAAGCTTTTCGAATTAGCTTTGCACAGCGTACTTTCCTTCCATCTCAAACATATCATAGTACCGAATCAACATGGCTTCATGTCGGGTCGCTCTACTTCCACCAACCTAGTCACGTTTATGACGTATGCCTCTGCAGCAGTCCTTCAGAGGGGTCAGGTTGACACTGTGTACTGTGATATGAGCAAAGCTTTCGACGTTGTTACTCACTCACTACTTCTTGAAAAACTTCTACTCTCTGGCGTTGAAGTCTCTCTCGTAGCCCTCCTACGCAACTATCTCCTTGATCGCTTCTGCTTTGTCAGTGTCAATGGACAGACTTCTTTCGTTTACCCTGCAACGAGTGGAGTTCCTCAAGGTTCAGTACTAGGCCCGCTTCTCTTCTCCGTTTTTATTAATGATGTTTCCTCGGCGATAAATAACTCCTCGTTTCTTCTTTATGCTGATGATATAAAAATATTCAAGGTAATACATTCTTTTCAAGATTGCGTGTTGTTGCAATCGGACATATCTGCTTTTTCTGATTGCTGTGCGATGAATCGACTTACCCTCAATTCTTCCAAAACTAGGGTTGTGTCCTTTACTCGTAAAACACATAGCTTTCTCTACCATTATTCTGTCAATTCTGTGCTGTTGGATAGGGTTGATGAAATTAATGACCTTGGTGTACTTTTTGACCGCACCCTCAGCTTCTCCTCTCACACTAAACGCATTGCTCAGCGGGCTATGCGCACACTCGGATTCGTTTGCAGACTTTCGAGAGAGTTCCATACTCCACTTCCGTTCCTAAAACTGTACCTGTCCATATGCCTCCCGGTCTTGGAGTATGCGTCGGTTGTTTGGAATGGCACTTGCAAATCGAACTTGGACAAAGTTGACAGAGTACAAAAAAAATTTTTACGGATATTTCATTATCGCTTTCCTTTCGCAACTTCCCCCTCTCGCTCCACCAGGAGCGCCCAACTGAATCTTCCTTCCTTCACTGCCGTCGTATCAGACTTGATATCATATTTCTGTACAAACTCCTTCATGGCCACATTATGTGCCCTCAGCTCTTAGAGTACATCCTACTGCGCGTTCCGCGAAAGAGCATGAGGGAATTCAGACCATTTCAGGTTTCTCCTCTTCATTCCCACTCCCCTCTGGACAGGATGCAGTGGTTATTTAACTCTTTTTGTCCTCACCTTGACATCTTCCAAAACTCGCTCTGTTCATTTACATTGGATGTTCGTAGCGTTGTATTCTAAATAGTACTTTATCACATATAACTCCCACTTTCTAGCCTTAAATTGTATTTACTTCACTTTTTGCTTTTTCTCCTGTTCAATGCTGTCTGTATCTTGAATTACTTTTTATCCGCTTCTTGCTTATATTTCAACTTTAAACTTTATATTCGAATCTTACTGTCCCTTGTTCAATTTTACTTCTTTATTGTATTATTCTGTATTTCTAGCCTGTGTTTTAAGTACCATGCACTTGTTGCGCCTGGAATGGTTGTTTATTTTATGTATATTTCTATATTACTATAATCAATGTCAGTCATCTGTTTTTTTTTTTTTCTCTTCTACCTACCGTTCTTTTTTTTTTTTCTTTATTTCCTGGTGTGCTAAAAAATTCTCTCACTGTGTACATAAGTGATGATACTCATTGTTTGCTTAATTTCCGTGATACTTTTCGTCTCAGTTTCATTTCATGTATTATTTATTTCTTTTTTTGGTGTTCTCTCTGTGTGTGTAAACATGTTTGTGCTTTTTTCATTTTTTTTTTTGTGCTGCAGCACAAAGACCACATGGTTGTTCCTGCGCACATTAAATAAAGATTGATTGATTGATTGATTGATTGATTATTATTATTATTATTATTATTATTATTATTATTATTATTATTATTATTATTATTATTATTATTATTATTATTATTATTATTATTATTATTATTATTATTATTATGTTTACATTCGCTTTCAAAAGTAATGAAAGTTTGTTGAAGTCGATGGCCATTTCGGATGGCTTCAATAGTTTAGTGCACTGAAATGTTAGCGCTTGTCGATCACAATTCGTTCGTACTACAAGCCCTCTTTCTCAGTGCTGCATGTTCTGTCTCAGTGCCAGCTACCTATTGCCAAAGGGCGCTCGGAGCGAACGGCGTTGAAGTGAATTGTCTCCACACTCGCAGGAAGTACCTAAAACTCAGACCGTGGGATTTCACCTGTACCGGCTCTGTTAAGCTAGCCCCAGTAACCAACACCGTGACAAATCTGGTGAAGGTGAGGACTGATGTCTCGTGCCCCTTCGCTAAGCAGCAATGCTAGTCATACCTTCGACGAAACTCCTGTTCCCCGCACAAGCCGCAGCCAACTAGGCCTACCACCTGAGGTTTCCCTATCGGGCATGGCTACCGGCAGCCACAACGTCGTCGCAATGTCTGGAGCGACCCCCCCCCCCCCCCCTACGTGACGTTTCACCCCCGCGTCCCAAAGACCTTTCACGGGGACACCTATGAAGACGTCGACGACTGGTTGCAGCATTACGAAAGGGTAGCTATGTTCAGCCTCTGGGATGACGCCGCCCGGCTTCGAAACGTCTACTTCAGCCTTGAGGATGGCACTCGGGCGTGGTTAGAAAACCATGAAGAGCAGCTGTCTTCTTGGAGTGGGTTCAAGCGTCATCTTGCGGCAACTTACGGTAGATCAGCCCGCTGCGAACGGGCCGAACGCGCTCTCCAATCTCGTGTCCAAATGCCTAACGACACCGTCGCGGCGTATATCGAAGATAGGACGGGCCTTTTTAAGCGTGCGGACCCTACTATGTCGGAGGATAAAAAGCTGCGCTACCTCATGCGTGGCGTCAACGAGCAGCTTTTTGCTGGCCTGGTGCGCAGCCCACCGAAAACTGACGAAACATTCCATTGCGGAAACATCCACAATAATGTGATTCAGCAGCGAGCTTCGTCACAGGATCTTACCGTTCACGGCGCCTCTGTCTCTGCCGAGTTACCATCGCATGGCATGCACACATCGGCGCTACGGGAGCTCGTGCGTTCGATCGTGCGCGACGAACACCGACTGCTGTAGGCACACCGCTACCAGCTGCTACCTCCATTGCGAGCATTGTCCGCGACGAAGTGCAGGAAGCGCTCCGGCCTCTGTTTCCAAGTGGTAAACCCGGCCCTGCTCCTCCTCTTACGCCACCTGAGTGTCGCCGCGCCACATACGCCGAGATTCTGCAATACTCTCCGCCCTCGTCGCCGTCCCTCATTCCTGCAAACGTAGCTGTGCCGAAAACACAAGCCCCCGTGATCCAGTACGTCACAGATTCCCGTCCGTCTACCGGTGACGACTCGGAATGGATTGTAATGGACGCTGCCCATAACATTCATTACATTAATTACAATAATGTCATTATATTACATGCGTGTCCTGTGTTAACCGTACGGTCCACATAGTAAACCACAATGGGCTACATTACAAGCTTAACTATAGCGTAACTATGCTATTATTGCTTTCGTAACCTACCGGGCTTAACTAAAGCTAAGCCCCAGCTACGTTCTTTTCCGCTGATTATCCGCGGTCACGCTACGGCGAACAACCCCAAGCCGTAGAAGATATTGTCAATGACCAGCGCTTGTTTGTTCCGTCTCGTCGGCGGCAATGTAGATCCCCGTCGCCCAGGGCTCGCCGTTCGCCATCTGCGGCGAGTTCTTCATGGGCAGCGCAGGGCCGATCGCCCAGTTCCCGGCGGGAAAACTGAAACCAGTGACCTTCGGGGGTAGGCTCGATGGACATCGCTGCTCGGGAGACCCCCCATCGAAGCGGACACGGAAAGACTACGCATCGACATTAGAACAGCCCGCAGTTACCCATCACAACGCCAGCTCGACGCCACCACGACGCACCTGCAACAACGACGAATTGCTGGTGGAACCTACGACACAACAACGCACCCGCAACTTCGACGAATTGCCGGTGGAACAAACGACGAAATCACGCACCTGCAAGGACGATAAATTGCCGTTAAAAGAGATGACACATCAACGCACCCGCAACGACGACGAATTGCCGGTGAAACGGACGCCGCAGGAACGCACCTGGAACGACCACGAATTGCAGGTGAAGCAGACCACGTACACCGATGAAGAGCACTCAAATGCTCAGAAGCCTGACATTCGCGAGCAGCTTCCGTGGACATACCCGTAATACTGGATGGTCGCCATGTTCGAGCTTTGTTGGATACTGGGACTGATTATTCTATTTTGAGCAGCCAATTTGCCGCAGTTTTCAAGCAGGTTTTGACTACTTGGGCTGGCACAACGTTCGCACTACAGGAGATCATCTGATTATTCCTCTAGGTATGTGCACGGCCAGAGTTCAAATGCACGAGTCAACATTTGTGATAAGCTGCCTTGTTCTGAAAAGCTGTTCGCGTGACCTGATTCTGGGCGTGGATTTTCTTCGTTAATATGGCGCAATTATTTACTTCCGGGATTTCAAGGTCTACTTTTCTACTGAGAAAGAAGCGGCCCTCAGTAGTGCAAAGCGACGACTCAATGTGCTTCGAGTTTATCCGGACAAGGTCACGCTGCCACCCCGAATCAGCACCTTCGTTAATATCAAATGCAATGCACTTCACAATGGTGACGCAATAGCCGAAACTAACGTCTCGTCACTGTTAACGCAAGGAGTCTGCGTGGCGCGCAGTTTGATCCATCTTTACTGTGTCCAGTCAAAGGTACTTGTTACCAATTTTTCGCACGAGTATCGGCACGTTTATCGTGACACTTCCGTAGCTTTCGCCGAACGCATCTCTGATGTCTCCGAGTGCTTGTCCACAGAAACCGTGCCACCGCCCACATCGCGCGATAATCTCGATGTCAGCTGATCTATCGGTTATCCAGCGTTAACAGCTGTTGTCATTGCTACTCGAATTCAGATAGTGATTTTGACCGTCGTCAAAATGCATCAGGTTATGTCACAAGTTAAGGAAATGCTCGTATATGATATTATCCAGCCTTGAAATAGCCAGTGGTCCTGCCCGGTCGTTGTAGTTAAAAGTAAAAACTACACAATACGTTTTTACGGTAATCAACAGCACATTCTGACACCATTCCAGCATGGGTTTCAGAAAGGTCTTTTCACTGTTACTCAGAGCTTGAAAATAATTCATGACCTATCATTGAGCATTGACAGAGAGAAACAAGTAGATATGACTTTTTTACTTCTCCAAGGCCACGTTTCACACAGAAAACTTATTAATAAATTAGAATGCTCACTTGGCAGCAGCCAAGTGTGCAGCCAACTGAATTGAGGACTATTTGACAGATCGGTCACAGTATGTTGAGATTAGCAATCAGTGCTCCACAATTGAACAAATAACATCAAGAATGCATCAGGGCAGCGTAGTGGCTCCAATTTTATTTCTAATTTTAATAATGATCACCCTCTTACGTCCATGTCGATATTAAACTTTTTGGAGATGATAGTATAATTTACCAGGAAATTATTACTCCCGATGACCATATTGCCCTAAACCGCGCTGCAGAAGCCATCTGGAAAATGAACCTTAATATTAGTACGTCTGCTGTACAAACAATAACGAGAAAAAAAGGCAGTCTTCATATTCCTATATAGTGAATAATACCACCCTGACGCGAGTTAACGTTTATAAATACGTCGGTATTATAACATCACATGATCTCAGATGGCACTCGTATCTCAACTATGTGTCATCAGCTGCATTAAAACGGCTCCTCTTTCTCAGAAGACACTTCCGTCAAGCCCCGCCTTCAACAAAACAGCTTGCACATAACGCTTTTGTTCGATCGGTTCTGCAATATGCGACTGTCGCTTGGTTCCCTCACATGAAATTTCTCATAAGTAAATTAGAATCCACCTAAATAAAGGCAGTCAGGTTTATGTTTAACAGATACAGGTATACTAAATCACCGACTCAACTACTAATTGACGCCGGCATTCTCACTCTGCAAACTAGAGCCAAACTAGCACGTCTTAAGCTGCTTTATCAATTGCTGCCTAACCAACTTAATCTTGATAAAACTATGTACATCATGAACTCAGAGGCGAGACCGACTAGGCATAAAAATAACCAAACACTAAAAGAACACTCTTTTCACACTGACTGCTTGAAATATTCCTTTTTCCCCTTGCAGTAAGAGAGAGGAATAAACTTCATCATCACATCACTAATAGTACATCACTAGATACGTTTGCAAAATTTGTTGAAAATCACCTCCTGTCATTATCACATATTTCAAATGTCATCCTAAATAGTTAACTTTGTGTTTAGTGCTACATTTTTCGTTCATGTCATGGTTTCTGTGTGATGCTATGTGGGCCATGCCGAACTTATCAGTGTGATCATGTTTGCCAGGCGTCGGTGATATTCTGTGTATATTTGTATAATTAAGTGTGGCACTGTATTCCCATCATTTCATCTTTTAAGCTCCTTTTAAGGCTACGCATTCTGCATCTGACATTTTTAGCCATGTAGTACATTTCAACCTGATATGTTTTGTACTAAATGCCCTTCCTGTTAAAATCCCCAGTGGACTGACAGTATATACCGCGGATGGACGACTTTCTCGACCGCATTCGGCGTGCAAAAGTATTTTTCATCCATCGATCTAAAAAGTGGCTACTGGCAGATTGAGGTAGATGATCGAGATCGTGAGAAGACGGTCTTTGTCACACCCGGTGGCCTTTACGAATTTGAAGTTCTACTATTCGGACTTTGTTCCGCGCCGGCCACATTTCAGCGGATGATGGAGAGTGCCCTCGCCGGCCTAGTCTACCTAGATGACGTGGTGATCTTTCCAGAATCGTTTTCACTACATCTTAAGTGCCTTCGGTCAGTATTTGAAGCCCTTCGATCCGCTAACCTGACAATTGGGCCACGGAAATGCCGCTCTGACTTCCGAGAGCTTAAATTCCTCGGCCATGTCGTCAGCACCGCCAGCATGAAGCCCGACCCTCACAAGCATGCTGCTGTTGCGGAATTTCCGATACTACGTGACAAGAAAGCTGTACGCCGATTTCTCGACTTCTGCAGTTACCACCGGCGCTTTATCGATAACTTCGCTGATCTCGCTGAACCGCTGACTCGACTCACCCGGGGAGAGACCCTTTTGTTTGGACTCACGAGCAGCTTCCGTCTCTAATCGCCGCCAGTTCTAACCCATTTCGATGAGCAGGGTGAAACAAAAATACACATCGACGCCAGTGACTATGGCCTTGAGGCGGTTCTCGTGCAATGTCATGAGGGTATTTATTGAACGAGTCATTGCTTATGCCAGCCGTACTTAATCCTGCGCCGAGATCAACTAATCAACTATGAAAAACAATGCCTCTTCATTATATGGGCTGCTGCTTAATTTCGTCCCTACCTTTATGGTCGCCCATTTAAAGTTGTCACTGACCACCATTATTTGTGTTAGCTGACAAACCTGTGTGATCCATGCGGCTGCCTGGTGCGATAGAGCCTTCGCCTACAGGAGTTCGACCTCAGTATATACAGTCTGAACTCCGCACATAAGATGACAAGCTCTCGTGCGCCTGTCTAGCTCGCTTCACCAGACACGGCTGACGCTGCAAATTTCCGCGGAGCTTTTGATGCTTCAGAAATGTCTCCTCAGCAGTATACCGGTTCAGAGTAACGAGCCCTGATCGATTATTTAGAAGGCCAGCCAGCCACTATACCTAAGTGCTTTTTTCGGAGCATCTCAACTTTCTGCGTAAGAAATGGCGTGCTCTATAAGCACAACTCTAGATCCGAGCAGAAAACCTACCTCCTCATGGTACCCAGTGCTGTGCGAGAGGAAATCCTTTCTGTGTGCCAAGATGAACTAACTTCTGGCCACTTGGGTTTTTCTGGCACATTTGCTAGAATACGACAGACATTCTACTGGCCCAGCCTTGGCACTGTTGTTAAGCGATATATCACGATATATCAAGAGCTGTCGGCAATGTCAGCGTTGGAAGGTTCCACAATCAATGCCTGCAGGCCTCTTTATACCCATAATACCACCTCGCGGACTGTTTGATAAAGTTGGTATAGACCTTCTCGCTCCTTTCCCTCGGTCGTCCGGTGGCAACCGTTGGATAATCGTCGCCACAGACTATCTGACTCTCTATGCCGAGACCAAAGCGTTACCTAGTGGTACAGCCTCTAAAGTTGCCCATTTCTTTGTGCACCAGATCATACAGTGGCATGATGCTCCTACCTGTATTATTACTGATATAGGGGCTGCATTTACTTCGCAAATGATGGCCGACGTTTTTCATCTAAGCGATACAACGCATCGAAAAGTTACTGCTTACCAGCCGCCGACCAATGCGCTGCCAGAAAGGGTTAATAAGACCGTCGCGGACATGCTGGGGTTGTATGTCGACGCCCAGCACAAGACGTGGTATGCAATCCTACCATATGTGACATTCGCGTACAATGCGGCAGTCCAAGAGACGACATGTTTCACGCCGTTTCGCCTTGTTTACGGCAGGGAGGTTCGGACGATGCTGGACGCAATGCTCCCTAGCGAAACAGATAGCGACCTTTCTTTTGACGCAGAGCAGTTTGCCCAAGATGCTGAGCAAGCAGGCCAACTAGCTCGCGTCCACATCGCCCAGAAGCAGGACAACGATTCAAACCGTTACAACCTCAGCCACAGAGAAGCTTCCTAATACACCGGGGACCAGGTGTGGTTGTGGACTCTTGTTCGATGCTGCGGCCTATCAGGAAAGCTAATTTGCCGCTACTTCCGACCATATAAAATCTTGCAGCGTCTCAGCAACGTCAACTACGAGGTGCTCCCGGATGGACCAGAGCACAGAGGCCGTCGGCTACCTCATCCAGAGACAGATCATGTCTTGAGAATGAAGACGTATTTTGTGCGGTAACTGAAAAACTGCTTTTGTCCACTTGTGTGCACGTGTGACTGTGTGCGTTATGCTTAAGGAGGGAGGAGTGCCAGGGAGCGCTCGGAAAGAAAGATGTTGAAGTAAATCAGCTCCGCACTCGCCGAACGTAGCTAAAACACGGACCGTGGAATTTCACCTGTAGCGACTCTGTTAAGCTAGCCCCAGTCACCAACACAGTGAAACTATAAATCAACTGCAGTAGCTTAAAATAACGGATCTTGTTTGCTTTTAGCACATTGTATTTGATAAACGAGGCCCTGTTCGCAAGTGGCGCCTGTCAACATTAGTTCTCGCACAACCACAGTTCCTTTTTCTTGTGGGCGCCGCTGACAACAGCGCCCCAAGCAGTAAGCTAACCAGGCGGACCGCCGGGAGACCCCGGCATAGGCGACGACGCCAAGCAGAGCGAAAACGGGCGCCATTACCTGATGTATAAATAAACAGTTTTGCTCGTTATACCGGCTACGTCTACCACATGGTGGCAGCGGTGGGATGATTATTCTGTCGCCTTTGAATAGCAGACTACCAACGAGCGAAATCTCACTAGCCACCTCGACGTACCTTTTCAGGTCAGGTGACAGCCCATGCACAGTTGGCCATGACGTAGTGCAGAAGGTAGCCACCCTGGAAAGTGTTTCGTCTTCCGTCTTGTGTGTACGTTGAGGGTGGCTAGTGAGATTTCGCTCGTTGATGGTCTGCTATTCAAAGGCGACAGAATAATCATCCCACCGCTGCCACCATGTGGTAGACGTCGCCGGTATAACGAGAAAAACTGTTTATTTATACATCAGGTAATGGCGCCCGTTTTCGCCCTGCTTGGCGCGGTCGCCCATGCCGGGGTCTCCCGGCGGTCCGCCTGGTTAGCTTGCCGCTTGGGGCGCTGTCGTCAGTGGCGCCCACAACACTTTTATTGAGCAATTAGTTCTTAATCTGTTTTAATTGTAGGCTGTCGCGGTTCCCCACACTTATATTTCATAACTTATCCTAGAGTATAAAATAAGATCGTGCCTTTTTATGAAAATAGGCATGAAATTTCCGATTTCATAGAAGCTTCCAGTTATCTGTGCTAACTCAACTTTCAATTTGTTCACATCGGTTGTTAATGAAAGCTCTTCGCTGAACCACACGCCCAAGACTTTTTGTCCTTTTACCTTTTCAATGAGAGATCTATTGTAGGCGGTATTTACGTTATCTGGTCTATTAATGAGCATAAAAATTATGCACTTTTTTTTACCTGTATTTAAACTCAATTTGGGTAGCATGCCGCAAACTTGAGTTGTTTCTCTGACCTGTTTTACATAGTGCCTGTCTAATAATGTTACAACTAGCATTTTCCATTCCGTGGCACTCTGCGTTGTGCTCAACATAAGTACAATCTTTCTCGTTAGCCTCCAGGTTTCACCTCATTGTAGTATTTAAAATTGTTCGAAACTTTACTAAAACAATAGCACTGGTTTATCTCTGGTTAAACCTAGTAAGGCAGCGATAGCTACAGACCCCCGGATACACTTAGGATTCGCTTGTAGTTAAGACATTTCCTTTCATTATATTTCATGTTGTTAGACACTTTATTTCTACAGCGATCCCTGGACTCCTTCAGGCTTGCCAACTTCCCACCATCCATACTGCGGCCTTAACTATGGCTGCGACGACGTAAAATCTCCCCTTCTACACTCCCGGTTATCACAGCTGCGGAGTGCGCTGTGTTACGTCATGCAGAGGGCGCAGCGAGCGCCCAACGGCAGGGGCGGTGGCCACGTGGTGCACGTGCACGCAACGAGCCGAGTTGCCGGAGAATTGAGGCCCGTGGTGTGACGTCACACAGAAGCCCGGCTATACCTTGTCCCGGCGAGCGCCCAACGGCAGGAGTGGTCGCCCCACGGCAGCCGCGATGAGCCGAGTTACTGGAGAATCGAGGGCCGTGGTGTGACGTCACAGTGCGGCCACGGCTACACTGTGGCGGCGCCGACGAGGCGAAAACCTGGCGTAATGTAGATATCGCTGCAAAATTAAAAGTAATGTCTAAAAGCACTTGCCAGACCAATGCAAGAAAAATTAGGTGGTGGCTTAAGCGCACAGTGCCTGCCTTTACAAGAGCGTTGCTTGTTTCCCGCATTTGGTATCAAACCCATGGAGTTGCAGTATTGCAATACTGCAACTGATGAGGATCATCATCCGTTTTACCGTATGCTTGACAGCATGGTACTTTGCGTTGAAGGAAACACCGATCACAACGTTCAAGCGATTACACACTTACATGATATCGAGTTGAAAATTAAAGTAAGCTGATCAGGATGATAAGGTGTAGCCCCGAGTTTATTGCAAATGAAATGGTTTTATCTGATACATTGTACGAGGGGGGGGGGGGGGGGGGGGGGGGTCCTCAATTTCAAGGAAAGTATTGACCATTGTAGTTTTTTATGTTACACGTTGGTATTATTACCAAATTACGCTCACAAAGGATTCTGGGACTCGAAGATGAGACTTAACTCGAAGGTTCTTCTGCTTATTAGCACCTTTGAAGCAATCAAGAAGCGCGCGAATTTTGCGATTTTTTGTTGAGACACCGCGAGCGTTACTGTAAGATAATTAAATTTTTTGCGATTTGTATTCTAAGTGTGAAATAGAATAGCTGAAAGAATTCAAATTCAGCAAAAAACTACGACTAGGGTCACTTCTTAGAACGCAATCGAATTTGGACATGATTGAAGCATAAATCCGTCTATCATTTCTAGATGCACCCAAGTGTCTCGTTTTCCTAACGTTCCGGGCAGTTCCGCAGACTTTTAGCAAGAGTCTAGTCAACAAAGAAAAATCTGTTCCTTTACCACAACGTAATGTCAATGAAAAATTAACCAGAACTTTAATGTTCAAGGAGAGTGGTACATTTCACTACCATACAAGCATTTACAAGACATTTCGTTCATACTTGCAGCTGGAGATAGAGCAAATAATTTCCTTCTTTCTTAAATCAAATAGCTTCCTTGCAGAAGCTCACCAAATATTCATACTATGGTATAAATAATTATGCATAGACGAGGGCGTACAGGGCATGGGTTGATTAACACCCTCAAGCTTCACAACCTCGAAGTGTAAAACGCAGCAAATGCATAATACATTTTCGTAAATCTGTGTGCATGCCTTTTTGTGACCTTGCAGTCCGATATTCCTAATCTTACTGTTTGAACAGTAACGCTTTGAAACACCTGTTAGGTTGCACACAATTAGGCGTTCTTTGTTCCTCTCGACAGACTGTAGATTGACAACTTACAATACTATCATCCATCCACTTCCGTTGGTTCAAGTGAGACATGTGCCGTGTATTTCTCGATGGTACGACAGGAACGCTTCACCGTCGGTGGCTCTTTCTACCCTAAGTCTATCGTGTGCCCTCGCGGCGAGAATGAGCGATTAAAGTATTTTCACAATATTGTTCATTCATAGCCCTTTGCTCTAATCACTGAACATCTGCAGGTTTCTAAAACTAATGTAAAACGAATTATCACCCTTGAATGCATCACCTCTTACTTGCGGCCAGAAGTTCTCAAATCCAGCTTCTTTCCTCGTGTCGTTGAGCGCTGGAATTTTCTCCACCGTGATGTACGGTAGTCTTATAATTATAAAAATTTGAACATTATTGGAAATACCTCATTATGGTGTTTCCTTCTCAAGCTTTCCGGTTTGCCTTGTTTCCTGCTCCGATTAACATCCTTTTTAACATCTTTGCTTCCGGTGATGATTTATTACAGTATACAGATTTGTTCTTGACAATTGCCAGTGCTGTACTTTGATCCCTGATCCTGCAATAGCTCTGGCGGACCTGCAGTATATGCGAATAAGAACTTAGGCACACTCACTTAAGACAACGTAAGCTTATACAGGCGAAAACTCGCTCACGAAAAGCATTCAGCACGATGCCTGATTCCGAAGGGTTTGTCCTGTGGTTTGAGCCACCGCGTGGCCGGTAGTGCGATATCCTCTGTACCCATTCTGCTCCTTTGACGGCACCCTCCTCCCACCTCTGACGGTTCTTTATCCACTCCTCCTTTGAAAAGCCGCAAGGATATCTTTTGTGCATGCCATCGTCCCACTAACTGCTTCGGTGGATCGTTTCTATGACAAACAATAATACATGACTGAAAGTTTGGCCTCTTTCTGCGGTCACATTTAAACATGTAAACTATGTTTAAATTAGAGCCTCCGCCATAGAGCGGGCACAGCCGCCATTGCGCGTGCATATAAGCAAACGCTTAGGAAGAGGTCGACCACAGCTGCCAATTTCTGGTGACTTTGTTGAAGGCAAGTGTGATCACTCTAAAACAGCATCCTCCTTCTCGTTTGGGCTGACCTCCACAGGTCGCGGATGCTCCCTGTGGCGCAGACGTGGAACACTGGATCAGCCCAACGACTGCTGCGAGTTCATCTACGACGAAAACTGCGGCTCTTCGCCAAAGTACCAGGTGTACGACTCGGGCTCCTGTGACTTCTAACCGGAGCATGCGCAGTGCCTACACAGCAGCTTTCCCGAAATTAAAGCTTAATGCGCCAACGAGGGCAAATAGCTGCGCTAGGTTGAGTGGAATAATTAGGCCGTGGGAAGGTCAAACCTAAGCGGAAAACAAGAGAAGGCACGTATGCTGCCCCACCATTGTAAATGTTTTCAGCCCCTTATATTGCTTTAAAGTATGTTGAATAAATCTTCACAAGTAGCACTGTAACAAATAAAATTTTGAATTTTGCTCATTTACCCTACAGAGTGATCTTTCTATTCCTCGGAGTTGCCTGTGTGCCCACTTTGCCGGATAAGCAATGAATGGCAGCTTGTATAAGCCTCAGGTGTCAACACAAAACTGCAGGCTGTACAAAAACGCCCTAGTGGAGGTGCGGCATAGTTATCCGTCTTTTGTTAGCTTTGAGAAAATTGTTCCCAAGAAGTATTTCAGCATATATTTCAGCGTATGCTTCTACAATTACTCGCCCTATTTTTCTTCGTCACATCCGTTTCTGTATATTTAGCACAATTTCGAGAAAAAATCATACTCATAACTTCACACTTTCATCAACACCATCATAATAATCATGTGTAATAACTTCCCCTATCAAGAAACTAATGTCGAAATGTTTAGCCTTGCTTGTGATCCACAATAACGTATTGTGATTACAGCCAAGCTAACGACGCTACTATACTTGGTACCTTATTTCAGGAACTAACATCATTCCAACAATTCTCAGATGACCTAAATTGTGCTATAGAGCAATGTGGTAGACGTGTAAAATGGTTGTGGCATATTGCGTTACTATGTGCCTACCAAGGCTAAGATAATACATAAAAGTAATTCATAGATAGCTAGAACCGTAATACATGCCAAGCAAAACATTCGACTACTGAACAATGCTCAAAAACATCATTCATAGCATAGAACAGCTGAAAACTTAACCTTGGACATCACTTATTTGAGCCCGAAAATAAAACCGGCTGAAGCATCTTACTTTAGAAATACACTTACTCGTTTCTTAAAAGATGCTCTCCAAAAGCTGTGGCGGTACCTAAACCATAAATCAGCAAATGAAAACCAAGTGTCTCGAGACGAAAAACGAAATATTGCGACAACACCGAATAACTTTTTTGTTTTAGATTTTAAGAACAGATAATGGAAATACACCTAGTAGTAGCTTTTGCAAAGGAACTTATCTAGAACCCCATACTGTAACAGAAGCAGCAGTCTTAAACTTTTCGCTAAACTTCAACACAAATAAAGGAAAGGGCCTGATAGCATCTCCAATGTTTTCTTGCGTAGAATGGCGAATTGTTAGCAAACTTCTTAGCAATACTCTTTGACAAGTGCTTGTCCTTCCATACCCTTCCTAAAGAATGGAAAATAGCTAAAGTGTTACCAATACACAACAAAGGAAGCATATAAGATCTCTAAAAACTTGAGACCAATTTCACTAACCAGTAAAGTATGCAAGCTGCTGGACCACATTATCTTAAAGCACATAACAACCTAGTTATAAGAAAGCCAAAAAATAACAGCTTTACATCACGGCTTTAGTAATGAAGTTTCTACATTCACGTAACCAATTGAACTGCATAATGACATATCCTTCGCTATTGACCTCATTTTCTTATTTTTAAGTAACGTTTGACCTCGCATCGCATACTAAATGTATTCTAAAACTCAGTGCAAGCTTTGGAGCAGGCCCTGTTGTAGACTGCACTGTTGATCAGCTCACTAACCGTGTCCAGTTTGTCGCCATATGACCTGAAGTCCGCAACAGCCAATGCAACAACCGGTATGCCAACAGCAGGTTTTCTGGTCCCAGTATTGTTTTAATGAGTATAAATGACTTACCTGCGATTATTTCTCCTATTAAACGTTTTGCCGATGACTGTGTACTTTACCAGAAAATTAACTGTGTCAGTGACTATATAGCTTTATATAAACTTTAAAAGCAATTACCAAGCAATGTAAGAATGGCAGATGAATAATAATGTTAAAAGGTCACTTACGTCATCTGTAACCAGAAATAAACACCGAAACGTTTTCAGTACGTAATAAATGACATTTCTTTTGCATCGGTTTCCAAATACAAAAATTTAGGAATAACACTGAGCTTTGAGCACTGATGCGATTCCCATTTAACAATGTCACATCAACCACTTAGCCAGAATCTGAAACAAAATCACTTCGTATCAAACATTTGTCACGCCACTTCTGGAATATGCTAATGCCGTTTGGTTTTCTTTCAATAATGAGTACAGAGATGTATGTTTAATAAACACAAGTTGACAGACTCACAAACAAAATTGCTAAGGTACACTGTACTACTAACCCTTCAAAACAAAGCATAACTAGCGCGCCTTAAACCACATACTGCTTATACACAATCGATTAAAAGTTGACAGTTCAAGAACCGTTTCGAAATTATAAACATGACAAACATATAACAACCACATACAAAACTAAGCTAGATTCCAGTCCGTACAGTCGGTTTCAAATATTTGTACTTCCTTGTGCTACAGGTGAATGGAATACCTTGACCACATTCATAGTTAGTAGTCCATATTTAAGTACTTTTAGCCCACTTGTTGAAAATCAGCTACTTGGATCTCAATAATTATTCTGTTCTTATTTCATTACGAATTTGTTCCTCCCTTTTGTGTTTCTCTTGTGGTAGAACTATTTGTCTCCTAATTCTTGTCGCATGTTCCTCAATCTCGCCTTACTGCTATAAGTATTTTGATGTATATTTATTGTCATATTTTTATATACACTTTACCACTGCTACATTTTGTCGGTACTTTAGAGTGCCCTCCCTGTTACAATCTCTGACGCGAATGAGAGTATGAAAGAAATTAATAACAATACATTAATGTTGCATATGATCGTCTTTCATCATTTAAATCTATAACATTTCCTTGCCTCTCTTTTGCATCAGCGATTGCTGACTTAACCGTGGGTACCTAAATTGGCCTCAGCCCCGCCGTGGTGGTGCAGTGGTTAGGCTTTCTACTGCTGTGCCCAAGGATGCAGGATAGAAACCCGGCTACGGCGGCCGATTTCGATTGAGACGAAAAGCAAAGCGCCCGTGTGCTGTGCGATGTCAGTGCGCGATGTCATAACCAAGGCGCTGAGTTATGTTAAGCGTGAAATGACATCTTTGCCATGAGCAGGCCACAGAATATCATTCTTCAAATTATGCTTCACAAAGCCACGTGCATTCATTCTGCGCTGTATATGAAACCAAAAATATGATGCACACCCATCACCATCTATTTATTCATGATTGATGATGACTTACCATACATCACGTGCCGCGTTTTTTGTATTCCCTAATGTAACCATATATGCTACGTAGCTATCCCAAATACACAGCGCAGCTGATACCAACAGTGTGTGGCAGGCATACACCGAAATTTGGTAAAGGTAATCTGCGTAGCTTAACGCATCGAAAGCGTTAGCTAATTCTTATTTGCTACCGCTGGATAACCTGGTCATTGAGCATTTCGATCACCTGGAGCTGAATAGCTGCAAGTTCCTTCCGGGCTGCATGGTAACTGTTCTGTGCTTCTGGCGGATCGGACGGACCACGTCGTCGTGATAATTTGATGCTTAGCCAAAACCGTTTGGCCAACCTGCAATTCTGACTTGACACAGGTTAAAATTCGCCTATCAGGTCAAGATGGTATCCATTTCCTGAAAGCGAAAAAACTTGAGCTCACGTCGACGATGAATGGGGCTTCCTGTTGCAGCACAAAACAGTCCTTCACGCTTTCTTTCAAAAAATGCCTACAGTTGTACCTCATGTGAATTTGCTCACACTTCTCTGTGGTGCTCGACAAAAGCGCATGGGTATACACATGAGTCAAACTGACTAGCCCTCGCGATACGGAGACATTATGACGGACCTATGAACCTCCTCGAAGCTTCTTCGAGAGCATGGTCCCATATGTAATATCACCTCGTCACTGCCGACGCGCAAGGCAATTATAAAAACTTCTACATAGGAAAGCAACCGAATACTCCAGGGGAATTCAGCAACGATGTCATGAACGTCGCGTACGTCTCCATAAAGTTGCAGAAAATGCATGCTCAAGATGAGGTCTCTACAACAATCGGGAATTTCATCAAGCTGCCAACGAACAATCTGGGGAATACTGCGCTACTTGATAGACAGAGGCAAGTGAAAGACGACATATGAATGAATTAGCCGCTTCATTCGTGTGTCGTCTTTCACTTGTCCCTGTCTATCAAGTAGCGCAGTTTCCCCAGTATGATCAACCAACTGGCCCCTTTTTTGCATTATTGTCAACGAACACTGCATCGCTTTTTCCTCTCTGAGTAATGCACAGACGTAGAAGGGTGGCAAACGCATTGACAAAAACATTGTTGTACATGTAGTAGTAGACCTTTTGCTCTAAAATAAAATTCGTGTAAACTTTTCTGTGCCTAAAAAGCGAAACATTTCGTTTTAAATTTCTATCGGTCAGTGACAGTTTTAGTTGGTTACCTACCAATGAAAATATTCATTACTTCTTCACATATACTGCTCTAACTGCCAGTAACTTCCAAACATTATGCTTAGGTCTGTACAACGAGGTGGAGCCTGTACATCTGAGGACAAAGCCATAGATGGACGACTATATGAATTTTAAGCATTTAATATGTGCAGGAATGAAGAAAAAAATCAGAATTAAAAAATTGAGGAAACAACTACACCCAAAAGTTTTTTTCTAAACCCGTTTGAACCGCTTCGGCCAAGGTCTAACCAGTTTGAATCGGAATGGAATATGTCTCCGGGGCCAAAACGGAACCCGAACTTGAAAGGCGTGATCCCGTTCAAAACCTGAAAAATTCTCGTTCCACACCCTGCCCATACGCATCCTGACTTATACCACAAACACTTCTTCCCCACCCGCTACCCAGAAAAACGCTCAGCTGGCGAAAATACAAAGTTACACAACATCATTTACTTTGGGCCTGCACCACGCAACGCGGCAACATTCCGCCTATCAATCTCTCCACTCCGTCCTCCTCGGAGCATGCACTGGGTTGCTACGTGCCAACTACCAGCGTGGACTGATCGAGCGGGCCGCTATAATAGCACTGGCAAACGGGACTCAGGATTGAGAACCCTTATATATTTCCCTGAGGCCGCTCTCACAGGCACCAATCCGCAAGACCAGCGACAGCTGTTCTAGCGGACCTGCAGAATAGTGGCAGTACATGGGGCCCTCGACAGAAGGCTGCGCTCATAAAAAAAGGCAAAACACAAAATACAAGTTTTTCCTCGTCCTCCTCCAGTACATATGAATGACCAGGTTGTCTATAGCTGAAGAAGAGGTATCCGCTGTCAGCATCAGCAAGAGTAAATACCCTTAAGCAGCATATTCGCTTTTACGGTTGTCTATAGCTGAAGAAGAGGTATCCGCTGTCAGCATCAGCAAAATACCCTTGAGCAGCATATTCGCTTTTACGGCCCATCAGCCCGAGCACTCAATTGATGTAAAACATGAGACTTCCCGTGCATTCCCGTACAGCTGTGCAGAATGTGAATGATATGGCAGGAAGAGGCAAGCTCTCTTTACCTCTGTGCTCTCTTCAAAATAATGTTACTAAAATGAAACAGCTGGACACAGGAAGACGAAAAGGATAATAACACAGTGCCTTTATTCATCCGGTATCCGTGCTGCTTTCTTTTAGCAGCGCTGCATCAACTAGCTCGTAACAACCGCCTGCTTTACGATAAATGTTTCACCTTTGATATTAGTTCTCGCTCAGGAGGGCAACGCACAATGGCGGCAGGGAAAGCTCAGATATTCATTGCGGCTATCGTGGCTTTTGCCGTGAAACAGCAAGGAACGTCAGCTTATCAGACATCCTATCCCGAGGAACGGAGTGACCTCCAGAAGTACCAGGATGTCAGCAAGGTAAGCGTGCTGGATTCTCTGCATTCCTAATGCATTTCGATTGTGAATCTGAGATCCCTCCGTATTTTTGTCCTTGCAATGCACTCAGTGCAAAAATAGTACAGTTTCAACTGCCCTTGAACTATGTTTCATGAGTGTTAGCCATCGACCACAGCCGCTGCCGCAACTTCATCTTGCCTCCCTGTCGCATATGGTAAGGTTCTCGCAACGGGCTAGTTTGGCTTCTCGCTGTTCGATGGTCTCGACAGCCTCTCTGACCCGACTACGGTCTCTGTGCTCAGCGACACGGCTAAGTATATGACGTATTTACTTAGGTTAAATTAAGAAGCGGCACAGATGGAACTTCATCAATACGAGAATTTTCAAAGCCGGGCGCGAGACTATTTTGAAGTTGGAACTTGATGAACACGACAGTTTTAGTGCACATCGCGATCGTGTGTTGCAGATTTAAACGAGGCTTGATCCCCTGCGGGAATAGCATAATCCTCTCGCGATTGGGCATGACAATGAAGGCGACGATTTGTGCTTCACAGTCGAAAAGGAACAACAAGCAGCGCTCGAAAAGGTGAAGAAATGGGTGCAATGCATGGAGCTACCAGATGTCAGAAACACTTGGTAATGATTTGGCTTGATTACCCCTCGTGTGTCCTCGTGTGTAATTGAAAGCTTTATTACTAATGGGTACACGTGGTAAAACCTTATATTTAAGGCGAAGAAGCCGGTCAAATGGAGCAAGAAAATTCAGAAGGTGCCGAGACGACGGGAGGGAAGAAGACGTGGAGCAAGAAGCTTCAAAAGACGACAAGAACACAGAAGGGAAGAAGAAAAAGGCGGAGCGCATGCGCAGTTGTGACCTTCGCTCGACACGGTGACCTTGACTTTGTATGGCGTAGTAAAGTTTTCAGACGGCATTCTTAGCGCAAAAACTACACACGCACACGAGAGAAAAGGGAGAACATGGGACAGGCAGGACTAGCCCGTCTACAAGTTCTAGCGAAGCTTTCGCGTCAAAACGCGCCACTCGCCAAACAACGGCGCAGAGCTAAAGCTCAAAAAGGATGACCTGACCGCGGAGCCAACGGCGACACGATAGAAAGAAGCACTGCTATTTTCACGTGGTGGCGACAAGGCCATAAGCAACAATATAAGAGGCCACAATTATTCTAAAAATATTCTTTATTATTCTGAATAGCGCCAGGAGCACAATTAAGAAACCTTGGGGGCAGCGCCGATGGCAGTAGGCTAGCTTGTCGGCCGTAAAACAAGGAATGCCCACTCCACTCGTCGGCGCTCAATTTAAAGTCGCTGAATAAATATGTGCATTAAACAATGCAAGGAGACCACAACAATCTGGAAAAATGTAGAAAAATGCGAGTGGCTAGAACCATTTGGCACACATTCCGGTGCGTCCTGGGCGACAACGAAAATTGCAAAGCGCGTATCGGTGGCACAGCGGAACGGCAGCGTAAATAAAGAACATTTTTGCGTGCAGTGCACGCAAACGAAACAAATGGCCGTGGCTTAGCTCAGCTAGGCCAGTATATATCCCGCGTTGCACAATTACCGCCACGCTGTAGAATGCTTCTCCCAACTAAACCGCGGAATCCTCGCAACACAAACTTTGCAAAGTAATGGCATTTTGTCATTAGCATTTTTTAATACCAAATTTGTTTGGGGTACTTGCCGATTCAATCAGAAGTAGGATGTTCCCATCGTATGCGACGGCGGCGATGCAAGGCGAGCCGCTGCCCCAGCGCCGCTAATTATTCAACGCGCGGTACGTAGCGAAAGCATGTGTGCCTGGCGCTCGGCTGCCTACTCCTCTGCAATCCATTCTAAGCCCATCTAATCCATTGTGATCCGATCTAGTCCAATCAAGTACAGCTCATTCCAGTCAAATACAATAAAATCCAGTCCTGTCGAATTCGACCCAAACCTGTCCAATCAAGTCCAATCCAATCCAGTCCAATCTAATCTAGTCCAACCAATCGTATCCATTTTTGAGTACAGGCTCGCCGGAAGTGAGCCGCTGACTAGCCGAACATCATCACCACTATACTCCTCACGCTAGCATAGTGAACTAGAAGAAATATAACGTCAGAGAAGGAGAATTAAGATCACCTACGCGCGATCCCGGGCGTGGCGCAGTTTGTAAAGCTTTCGGCGCGGAATTCGAGGAACGGATGTTCGATTCCCGGTGTAGGTGTTCTCGTTCTTTTTATGAAAAGCCCGGTCCTGTGGTGTGACGTCTGGCCAGATGGCTTTGCGAGGGCGCGGTGTGCGCCAGCTAGGCAACGGCTCTGTGCCGTCTCGGAGTGCGGCCACAGCAAAATCTCAAGTTCGTGGCTAGTGCACATTTTGCTAAAAAATTCTAGGGACCAATTTGGAGCACTAATGCTAAATACGGTGAAAGCTTGCGTTTGGAACACCGGAGAGACGTGCTTTACTGCGTCTGCTTCTCTAGGCTGCATGGTGCGGTATTCGAGGGAGCGCCAGATCAAAGGCGCAGCAAGGACGCTTGGATTGGACTCACGGCGTGGTCAACGTCGTACATACTTGAAGGATCTCGGGAATTCTCAATGACCGGGTACTGCGGCGACACATTTATTTATTTATTTGTTTATTTATTTATTTATTTATTTATTTATTTATTTATTTATTTATTTATTTATTTATTTATTTATTTATTTATTTATTTATTTATTTATTTATTTATTTATTTATTTATTTATTTATTTATTTATTTATTTATTTATTTCAACCTCAAAGGCCCCATTGTAGGGTGCAGTCGGCGGTCAGGCTCGATGGTGCAGTCGAGCTGCCTCCGGTAGTTGTTCCCAGGATAGTGAAGCGCTTTGCGGCCCCAGATCCCGGACCAAGTGCCCGGCCGGTGCTGGCGAGCCGGCCTTTGACGCCAGGCCCTTAATGATGAATTCAACCGCTAGCGACGCTCAGGAACGTCTGTCCCGTTCTCCTGCCCTGAACGAACTCACGCACACTGGCTCGCCCCGCACGTGACCACACTTCACTTCTTCTAGAGTAATCCGTGCACTCGAATACATGATCAACATCATCACAACCTCTCCCCGTTTCAAGACAGTTTCTTGCAACTGTTCTGGCGCTGGCGAGGGAGTAGACGTGGCGGGAGGGGGGGGGGAGGAAGGGGGAAGAATAAACTGCAGAAATATTAACAACACAACTCGTTCACACATGGCTTACATAGTCAGCCCCCACATTATCAGTTCTCTTGATATAATCTTGCGCACGTCATACGGAAGCAAGATCCCAAAGTTGGCGACACCTTTTCATAAGTGGCCATGTTCGACATGCAGAGTATGGGCGCGTTGTGTCTACGGAAATATGCTAATTCGGTTCAAAGATACATGCGCACAAACTCCGAAACAAAGTTCTTACTGCAGAACAGTGCAACTAGAAAATGCATCTCGTACACGCAACACACCATGCAGAAGAAACCGCGAGTGATGTGTATCACAAATTAAGATATAACTACCACTATTCTAAGCAACATCATCAGCCTACAACAAAAAAGCGTCCTGAAAATAGAGGAAAGACAAAAATATTCACAAAGATCAAAATGTCAGCTCCACAGAGCTATCATTCTGATGACTAATCAAAAATGAATTTGATGCTCAGGACTCCACGCTGAGAGCTATATAGCTTAGGTAGAAGAACAGTGCTTGTCCATTGTAGTCTTGTGAAAGAATCCTAGCAAGAAATGTCCACGTTAACTCACACCGAAACAATCGCACTTTCTATCTGCACAATCACCAACTCACTGTCTTCAAGCATACTATAAATCACGTTGCCGACACACCTACATAAAAAGATTCTTTTGAAGCTCGCGTTGATTCTCCCATTATTTCACAGGCTGCTTTTTTTCAGGCAGTCAGTGCGATGTCTTTGCTTTAAAGCATGGTTTCATTTCCGTCCTAGTCTTAAACCGAATTTTCTTGCGGAAACGCGATATGCAGGTCGAGGTGCTTCTCGCACTTCTACACTTTCTCCCACAACTTGCTTCTCGTAGAGGATGTTCTTTCCGGCCACCAACATCCTTCTTGAGATGAACGAGCTTTGGGAACATAGAAGAGCTTCGGCCAGTCTTTCGTCTCCGCTTGTTCTCCAGATATTCTAGAAACATGCTTGTCAGGATATGAATCTTTCTTGGCATGCCTCGGTTGTCCACATTTCCGGCGGTGATCTTCACCAAGTGAGTGAGTCGCTGCAGCTACATCTAACGTAATATAGTCATCTCGACATTCCGGACAATTATCAGTGCTGTTAACCAGTCGATTTGCGAGCTTCTCACGCCCAGCATTTCGTAGCTGCTTTATAGAACCTAGGCCAGCCACAGTCTCGACTCTTAAACTCTCGATATGCATTTTATCATTTTGAGACATGCTCAGATTTCTGCTCTCAATGATTCATTCTCAACAATTGTCTCATAGGTGCTCAGGTGTTCCCTGTGATACTCCATCAACGTGCCTACGTTTTCACTATTCCTCTGACAGTGAGCAGCACACCTTTCCTTGCACACATATGTCTTGCTGGAGCTGTCAGTCTCGTTATGAGCTGACGGGAACATATGAGGACGGTGTCCAACTGTATCTATGTCAAAACAAAGCATCATGTAGTCCTAATGGCTTCATAAGATTTTTGACAGATTTGTCCTTATCCTTTGATGTGATCTTATCCTACTAGCATGTACTGCGGCCTCTTATGCCCCATTTCCTTCATTAAACAGTGAGGTCACTTTGTTAGGGCTATGATCCAACCCAGTAGATCTATCTATGTAACGTTCAAAGCAATGAAACGAGGTGTTTTTCTCCTCCGCTGTCACGCGTTTTCGAAGATCCGCGAGTGCTTTTTCGGTCACCTTTAAACACTGTTCTCTTTCACGGAGTTTTGTAACCACGTGCAAGTGCTTGGGTTCGGCATTAGGCGTCAGCCGCCCATCCATTCGCGCTTCTGCCCAGTCCGCTTCTAATTCCTCTTTGTCAGCGCTACGCTGTTCTTCGTACCAGCCGAAGAATTCTTTGAGCGTCATGCCTAGCTGCTCGCTCATCAGCACCAACGTTTCGAGCTCCATCTTCACCCCTCACGGCGACTGAGATCTAGCACGGCGGGAAATGACGTTTGTCCGAATCCTTCTTGATACTCTGCCCTCTCTCTAACGGATTAATTCTCCGAATCCAGACAGGCTCGCCAAACTGTGATGTAATGTTATGGGCCCAGGTCCGTTCAGGAGCTCTTAGCAGGTACCATATCAGATTTACGGACACACGCACGCTTTTCGTGACCGCACAAAATCACTTTCCCACGAATACAGCTTAACTAAGTTCTACTAGCGCACGTCCAAAAAACGTCCTACATTTGTGTAGTCCGGTCGTGGACTCGAAGCCGGTGCAGGGAGTCTGACAATGCTCGAAGTCCGCTTGAGGCGACAGACGCCGGCGGCCGGGGTATGACGCGGGCCCTGTTCACGCCCAGGAGTCCGAGTACCCGGTAGAGCGGCAGATCACGCCCCGGCGTCCCAGTGCTCGGTACTAGGTACTGCGGTGGGTCACGCTCGGGTACTGCGGCGACAAAATGTGGCGGTCATGCTCGATGGTGCAGTCGGGCTGCCTCCGGGCGTTATTACCAGAATGGCGAAGCGCTGTCCGGCACCACACCGGACCAAGTGCCCGGCCTATGCTGGTGAGCCGGCCTTTGACGCCAGGCCCTTAATGATAAATTCAACCGCCAGCGACGCTCATGAACATCCGTCCCGTTCTCCTGCCCCGAACCAACTCACGCACACTGGCTTGCCCCACACGCGGCCGCACTTCCATTCTTCTCGAGTAACCCGTGCACTCGAATACATGATCAACATCATCACAGACATCATGATGACATCAGTTTGGGTTATTAAATATGACTGGATGTGACGTCATCATCATCATCATCATCATCAGCCTGATTATACCTACTGCAGGGCGAAGGCCTCTCCCATATTTCTCCACTTAACCCGGTTCTGTGCTAGCTGCATCCACTTGACACCTGCGAACTTGTTAATCTCATCGGCCCACCTAACATCCTGCCGCCCCCTGCTACGCTTTCCTTCCCTTGGAGTCCAGTTTGTTACCCTCAGCGACCATCGATTATCCTCTCTTCGCATTACATGTCCTTCCCATGTCCATTTCTTCTTCTTAATTTCTACTAGAACGTCGGTAACTTGAGTTATTTCTCTGACCCACTCTGCACGCTTTCTATCTCTTAATGTTACCCCTACCATTTTTTGTTCCATAGCCCTCTGGGTTGTCCTCAACTTAAGTAGAACTCTCTTCGTTAGCCTCCACGCTTCAGCCCCATAGGTGAGTACAGGCAAGATGCATCTGTTGCATACTTTCCTCTTGAGCGATACCGGTAAGCTGCTAGTCATAATCGTCGAGTGCTTGCCAAATGCGCTCCATCCCAATCTTATTCTTCTTGTTATTTCCTTTTCGTGGTCCGGATCTGCGGTTACTACCTGTCCTAAGTGGACATATTCGCCTACTACTTCCAGTATTTCGCTACCTAATGTAAACTGCTGTTCCTTCCCGAGGCTGTTGAACATTACCTTAGTCTTCTGCATATTGATTTTCAAGCCTACCTTTCTACTTTTCCTGTCTAGGTCATCAATCATTATTTGCAGTTCATCCCCCGAGTTTCTTAGCAAATCAATGTCATCAGCAAATCGCAGATTACTGAGGTATCCTCCATCTACCTTTATCCCTAACTGCTCCCATTCCAAGTCTCTGAATACTTCCTCTAAACAAGCTGTGAATAGTACTGGGGAGATTGTGTCTCCTTGCCTAACACCTTTCTTTATGGGAATTTTGTTACTTTCTTTATGCAGAACTATGGTTGCTGTGCAGCCACTATATATATCTTCCAGCACTTTCACGTACGGCTCGTCTACCCCCTGATTTCGCAATGCCTGCATCACCGCCGAGGTTTCAACTGAGTCAAATGCTTTTTCGTAATCAATGAATGCTATGTATAAGGGCTGGTTATATTCCGAGCATTTTTCTATCACCTGATTGATGGTATGGATATGATCGATAGTAGAGTACCGTTTCCGAAACCCCGCTTGATCCTTTGCTTGATTGCAGTCTAAGGTTGTGCTGATTCTATTAGCGATTACCTTAGTAAATACCTTATACGGAACAGACAGTAAGCTGATTGGTCTGTAATTTTTAAGGTCCTTAGAGTCCCCTTTCTTGTGAATGAGGATAATGTTTGCATTCTTCCATGGTTCCGGTACCGTCGATGGTGACGAAAAATATGGTCACGACGTGGCGTATTACTATAGCCGATGACATCACCACATGATGACGTCAAATCTCGCAGCATCCTGCGGAATCTCGCGTAGTGTGGCGCTTTTCGCAGACACGCACGCACGGACAGACGGAAACTCATGAGCCTATAAAAGCTTCCGCCGTAATAAGGCCCCGCGTCAGCTGGTGCCAGCAGCAACTGTTTAAAGACATCGCCTGGATGTTCCAAAATAAACACTGTATTAGAAAAGATTGCGGGAGTACCGCTGCTACCCAGCCCACGACCTTGCAGTGACTGATAAGTATTTTATACCTATTCAAACTGCATCAGTCTACACTTCGACTTCTGTTGAGGCCAAGGAGGCAGCTATTGTCCTCGTTATTACTCAAACCTACGCCGAATACATTTTCAGAGACTTCAAGCGCGCAATTTACAACTACGCGGTTCGACGGTGGGACCCACCGCCATAGGTATCTTGAGTTCTGGAGTCATCCCCTCTTGCCCTACGCAAATCATCTGAGTGCCAGCTGACGCGGCACATCCTTGCAACGAGGCGGCTAATTCATTCGCTCGCGATTCGACTGAATATGAGCAAGCTCGCCCCTGCCGAGAATAGATACGCGCGACGCGCTCCTCACGTACCACGATATCAGCTTGCATTGCCTGTGAAGGTGCTCCGCGCCAGTTTCAGACATTTTCGGACAATCACTGTCCATAATTTTCCATCTCTCGAAGGTTTCTTCCTTGTACCGAGCGCGCCTTATCAGGCCTTTGCCAGTCATGCCTAGCGCCGCCGGCTGCTCATCGCCAAATCCTTGACTCAGGACCTCATGGTCCAGTTGGAACATGAACCCGACCTCGGCGGCTGCGTTTCGATGGAGGCGAAACGAAGCGGCGTCCGTGTGATGTGCGATGTCAGCGCAGGTTAAAGATCCCCAGGTGGTCGAAATTACTCCGTAGCCCTCCACTACGGCTCCTCTTTCTCTCTTTCCTCTTTCACTCCCACCTTCCTCCCTTCCCTTACGGCGCGGTTGAGGTGTTCCCAGAAAACAAGTGAGACAGTTACCGCGCCTTTCTCTTCCTATAATTCGATGGACAAGTTGGAACATGACATTATTCGGTTCAAGAGTAAAGATGCTAAGGCCATCGTTGGCCTCGATTTAAAGAAGGCATTTGATAATATCTCGCACCAGGGAGTCATGGGCGGCCTATCAGAATTGAATGTAGGGACAAAAACGTATAACTATATCAAACACTGTTTGAGTGGACGTAGTGCCCGCTTTAAATTCCGCGATAGCACATCATTACTTTTCCCTCTGGGCAGTAGGGGTACTCCTCAGGGCTCGGTACTCTCGCCTCTTCTCTTCAACGTAGCAATGGCAAAATTGCCAGAACATCTACGACGTTACCCTCATTTAAATTTTAGTATTTATGCTGACAACATTACACTATGGATCAGCTGGGGTAGCGATGTCGTAATTGAACACACGCTACAAGAGGCGGTAGACACGATCGTGCGGTTTGTAGCAGAACATGGACTTACATGCTTGTCGGAAAAATCAGAACTCTTCATTTACAATCCACGATGCCTGCGGAACGAGAATAAGGTGGATATAAAGATTTAGGTACAAGGACATCAAGTTTCCCAGGTATCGCAGATCAGTATACTAGGTCTCCTTCTCCAAGATAATGGCTACAACGGAGAAACTATTAAGAGGATTGAGCGGCATGTATCTCAAACAGTTAGCCTCATCCGCCGAGTTTCGAGTAAAGGCAGAGGACTAAAGGAAAAGGATCTTCTGTGCATAATCCAGGCATTTATTATTACTCGAATCAGCTATTCTACGCCATACTTAACTTTAAGGCAGCAGATCGACAGAAATTAGCCTCATCCGCACAAGTATTAAAAGAGCCCTTGGACTCCTGCGCTGTACTTCCACCGCTAGTCTCCTGCAACTGGGCATCCATAACACATGGGATGAGATCGCGGAAGCGGTGCGCACTTCACAGGTAGAACGGCTCCACCTAACCGCCGCAGGCAGATCCATTCTAGAAAAACTGGGCATCGACACTTGGGGAGGCGCTCAGACAAAATCTGAAATAGACATGGCTGTACGGGACAGGCTATGGATACCTCCGCTGCCAAAAAACATGCATCCTGAACGCCATACGGAGCGTCGGGAAAAAAGAGCTAAAATGCTCAGTAAGAAATTGAGCCGATTGCCGCCGGAGGAAGTAGCCTTTGTAGATGCTGCCAGAGGGCAAGCCCCTTTATGTTTGCAGCGGTAACGAATGGGTCGGGTAGACCGATCACCGCGGTCACCCTGAAAACTAGATCTCCTGAGACAGCTGAGAAAGTGGCTGTAGCTCTAGCCTGCCCCCAGACAAAGGCGCGTTTCGTGATCTGCGACAGCAAAACTGCCATACGAAATTACAGTCGTGGGTTGATTGCTTCCCAGGCAATTCGAATATTACACCAATCATCAATCTCGCGAGCTATACAGCTGATTTGGACTCCAGCGCACACTGGCGTTCCCGGTAACGAATCCGCCCATGCCATGGCTCGAGGGCTGTACCACCAAGCCGGTGGCAGAGAAGGGGGGGGGGGGGGGGGGGGGGCTTGGAGCGGGGAGCATAGAGTGTGCAAAATCTTACACAGAAATTTTGCAGCATGATAGACTCAGTAGACGGGTGGCTGCTGCGCCAGCCCCTACCCTACATTGCAGGCAGGCCGTCGCCTGGCGTCGCCTTCAGACTGGGACATTCCCACACCCGCTCCTGGTGAGCCATATGCTCCCAGGAGAAAGATCTGAATTCTGTGCAATCTGTGAATTGAGAGGGACTCTCGAACACATCCTCTGGGACCGCCCCTTTTCTCCCGGGAGGGGTCTAAATCTGACGCCGCAACTCTTAGAGACCATGCTGCGCTGCTCGGACCCTGGGCTCCAGCTAGCCGCCATCCAGCTGGACTGGGATGCCGCCGGCCAACAACGTCTGCCGGCCTGAGTCTGAGGCGGGGCACCCGCCATTCATCCCAACCGACGGAGGGCCGAAGCCTCTTCATCCGCTGGAATAAATAAAAATTCTGCTCTCTTTCTCTCTTGTTGGGCTAGTTTGTGTCGATTTATTATAAATTAAAGGCCCGTTCTTTTTTTCCTGTGTTTGTGTGTTGTTTTGGCGAATTTAACTTATAGCTGACGGCAGATGGGTGACGTCACATCCTTGACGTAACCTTAATATAGTGACTTAACTATTTTAGTCTTTGGAACTTTCAAATTGCGCCAATCACAGTATCTGTCACTCGCGGATCCCGTTATCATCCTCACGGTGGAAAGCGGAATTATGAAGAGCGTTTGACGACCTGCGGTGTGCGCAACGGTAAAGCGCTCGATTGATCCAAAGGATGGAGGTTCGATTCCCGGATATATACTACAAATTTTTTTTTAATGAAGAGGCGTCACGCACGTTTTAAATGCACCTGCGCCTCCTCTAGTGACGTCACTCGTCGAGTTCGCGCATACGCAGCTGTGGCTAAAAGTGATCACACGCCCGCCAGACCCGGTGTTGACTAGCCTAGTGAAACTGTGCGCTTCAAAAGGTACCGTAGTGGATGGCTGTGGAGTAATTTCAACCGCTTGGGGAGTCCGAAACATTAAGTCTAACAAGGCCGCAGTAGTTTTAAAAAGAGGTAGTGTTGAAATGTAGTCTTTATGGACTGATTTGCAGCCGCAAAAGGCAAAGTCGGCAGTGGCAGTAATAGCAAGCGTGCTTGTCGGTCACCAAAATACGAATGCCCATTCCACTGGTAAACGCTCACAGTCGCTGAAAGAACACCCATATCAATCAATCAAATTTTATTTACAAACAGAAATACACATAAAGGTATGGTGGTTAATCTAAGCACGCAGTGCTTGTGAGATGACCAGGCAGCCAGTGTTGCATGTTTTAGAGGAAATAAATTATTACAAATTCAGAAACAATGCATCCATCGAGGAAAAAAAATCACGCACACACAAACAAAATCATAACACCAAGTTTCTCTCTAGGCAAAGAAAAATAAAGTCATGTGAAAACTCACATATCACAATACAAAGATAAACACCACTTCCTTACATTTTTCAGCATTTTCATTCGTGATTTTGTTCCAACAGTGTTTCACTTAGTTCATTAAACGTTCCCGGTACATAATAATTTCTGGCTTTCTTTCCATAATTAGTGAATGCTCTAGGTTAATTGTATCTCTCAGTTTTCCGCATTGGTACACCTTTTTTTTACTAATATGTAATTGCATTTCAATAGTAATAGCGGGTCAGCACGACATATTCAAATAGCTCGTGTACTGGAAGTATTTCTAGAATGCGGTATTTTTCTTTCGTCTCTGCTTGTTCTCGTTCTGTTCCATGGGTTATGCTGCTGACAATTCTTTTAACTACGCGGTTAATAGTTTTTTTATAATTAGAACATATACCGTATAAAGTGATACCGTATGCAATTACTGATTCGGCTAAACCCTTATACACAGTTCTTCTATTGTTGACAGGACGTTTCTCTCGCAGGCCGCAACATACCGCCGCAATATATAGCCGCAACAGCCCTCAGCTTTTCGCAAACGTACGCGACATAATTTTTCCAGGAAAAATGCTGATCAAACAGGATTCCTAAATACTTAACTGGCTCGGATGACAAAAGCATATGTTACAATTAGACTATGCATATATATGTTCCTATTTAACACAACCGTCTTATAAGAATTCCTGAAACACATTAGCTTTATCTTTGTGTGTTTATGAAATAAATGCATTCTGTGAGAACCAATTTACGATCGCTGATATGTATTCTTGGGAGCTTTGATGTCCCGTGTGAACATCTTGAACATCTTGAAGCGCAATTGCAGTGTCATCTGCGTACTGAAAACGTTCCGTGATCATAAACGTTGATGTTAAATAATGTTGACCCTAGTGTGCTTCCTTGCGGCCCACCATACTTCATTATATGAAGTTCACTGAAGCTATCCTCTATTTTAACGCACTACAGCCGGTTAGAAAAATAATTCTGAAAACATTAATAAAAGCGTCCTCAGAAACCTAGTTTCCATAACTTCTTTAGCAGCAGAGTATATTCTACCGTGTCAAATGATTTGTTAAGTCAAAGAATAGAGCTAAAACTGAATTATTGTTTTGTTATTGTTATATAAAATCTCACAAGGTGACTAGAAGGAACGGGAACATTGTAGAAACGCTCGAGTGGCTGAAAGGATTTCACACATTTCCAGGTGCGTCTCGAGCAGCAAAAAGAATGGCAAAGCAGCGCCCCCGGACACGGAGCATGAACAAGCAAAAGGCACAAGATGTTGCGTGCACTACAATCACAGTGATGAGGCCGCAGCTGGCGGTTGAATAGAAGAACTAAAGATTTCAGTGGTTCGCGATGCTGTCAACTGGTTCGTTATTGTCTTCTAGCTAGATTTGTATAGGCAGTCACATCACCGGCCCCATCAGACCGTGTCCTATCTTTACAACCAGTGTTTAACAAATTTCAACACAGTTGTGACGTATTTTGTTTTCGCATCGAAGTAAGAACGAGAGAGAACAAGAAAGCGCAGAGGAGCAGCACAACACTAGTGAACCAGGAACGAAGTAACCTGCTAGATTCTATGAATATTTCTAGAAGAACACGCTTCGCCGCTTGCAGACGTATTCAGAACTCCGTGACGCACAAGACGTTTATATTAGACAGTTTTAGTTTCACGTGCGTACAGAGTTACGTACGCAAACGTGAGAAGTCTACGTGCGCTGCGCGAATTTCGCCAGGACTACTTTTAGTTTCACGTACGTGGTGTACGTGAAGCAAAATGTATGGACCTTTCATACAAGCCTCGAAAAACTGTGCGTACGTGTTATGCCGCGCCATCTAGTACAGATGAACCAAACTAATTTTGTTCAGTCGAGCTGCCTTGAGCCGAGCCATGCAGCGGCCGTAGCCAAGAGTCGGTCGAATTGGAAATTGCTGTTCTCAACGTCGTTGCTCTACAATGAACAATTAGCAAGACGCATACCTATATGCGTCCACCGAACAGCGTGTCGCATGCAGTCTTCGAATGGATTGCATTCTCTCACGTCGCGAAGCATATCCAGATCGTCGCTTTTGGAAAAGCGAATTCGCTGGGCAACAGAACTTATGCTCACAACTTCACGACCTTCCCCCTACAACGGATTGGCTCTGGTTGGCTGCCGGCTTGCATCTGGCACTCTAGCCACTTCTCGCTCAACGCTGGTCTGGCGTGACCTCGCGAGATCGTTGCTATGACGACGACAAACGCTTCTGCGTTAGGCTTAACAGCTGAAAAATCGTCCTTCTATCTAAAAACAAAAGGCTATTTGTCACTTGAAACTTTACGCGAGGGTAAGATTGGGTAAGCTTAAAGCGAATACAACAGTTTAGAACACGATATCGCGCCGAGGAATTAGCGGCGAAGCTGTTATTGCTGTGAAGCGGGCGGGCAGGGCGTCGCCATGTTGTCAACTCTACGTACGCCAGCAACGTGAAGACGCCAACGTGAAAATCCGAATCTCACGTACGTCCGTAAAACTCCCGCACTCTTCACGTTCTGCGCATGCGCACCGGTCACACGTAGGCGCTTCACGTACGTAAAGCTCCCACGTACGTGAAACTAAAACTGTCTATTAGTATAACCTGTTCGGGTGCACTTTCAAATACTTAACGAAAGAGAACTGCGCTTGTCCCGGCTGTGTTTTTAATTACGCTAGTCATAGTTTTGCACGTAAGAGACAGTGTGCTAATGGCGTGCTCGTATAGCAGCGCAGCCCTGGGAACTAGTACGCAAGAGGACCTCAAGCTGTCAGACGTGAGAGCGTTGCAACTGGAAAAACATTCATTTGAGCTATCGTCTATTCAAATCAGGATGGTCTCACCGCGCACGGCATTGAAGGGCGGGGGGGGGGGGGGGGGGAAGGATTAACATTCAAGACTAAAGTTTAATTTGCCGCATTCCTAGTTCAAACGTTTTTTTCCTTTCTATGACAGATAACACCCAAATGAAACTATAATCGTTGGTTTCATCCTACTTGTTCACCCTCCATTGTAGTGAAGTGGTTAAGGCGCTCGATTTCTGTGCGCAAGGAGGCGCAATCGAATCCTGACCGCCGCAGCAGCATTTCGATAAAGACGAAAAGGCAGGCGCTGATGTGTTTTGCGATGTTAGTGCACGTTCATGAACGCCGCGTTGGTGAAATTTTCGGAGCCCTTTACTACGGGGTCTCTCATAGCCTGAGTTGCTTTGAAACGTTAAACCCAGTGAAGCAATGCTGTCCACCACGCACTAAAAAAGAATGCACGAAACAGAGTTACAAATGTGAACCTATACCGAGATGTTGATGCTGTGAAGGGATTTGCAATGCGTTCCTTATATCCCTGACTCTGATTTATATAATATAACTCCTGATTGTAATGTTTCAAACGCAAGAAAGTCAGAGCTGTATGCCGAAGCGGAAACTACTACCTTTGAAATGTAGTGAATAGTCAAAATCAATACTTGTTTTGTTTGTTATCATTTACCACGTCCTCTGTTTTTCACCTTCGCAGTGCTACCCAGATGTAGGAGAGTGGATATGCATGTACCGGAACTACTACGCTGATCCAGATTTTGGTGGCTCCTCCAAGTGCCTCAAGTTCCAGAGATACGGAACCTATGAAAACTTCACCACTCCAGTCCGGTTCACTTTCGGAAAAAATGGATCAACGTAAGCACGCATACTTCGGCTTTACAATTGTGACCGGCCGCAGGAGATTTGTAAAATAAAGCATAGCACCTCTCCTTAACAGCGGTAAAACAGTATAAAGCAAACGGACAAACCAAAGACTCAAACAATGAATGCAAGGAAATCAAATCGCATGAACCGCCCGTTTGCCACCTGTGTTTACATATCCTTGACTAAGCTCAAGGCGCTCTGCGCTCAGACCAAAGTCTGATTTCCTTTCTTATCGCGTACTTCGCTTGTAAGGCATCGGGTATAACGGTTCTCCTTTCAAATTGCAGTCTAGCAATGAAGGCCATGCGGACCCATTCCCATTACCTGAAAACAACAATTTAAAATACATTATTTGGTGGTTGTCGAGCTGAGTTAAACAGAGAATAAAACATATATCATGTTTTCTTATTTCACATGATTTTTCAGCAACATCATTAAAATGTTTCAAGGCTAAAGTCACGTTTTTGTTGTTTTCGCCACTTGATTTTCTACTTTCCGATAGTGGTGGAGCCACTTCAAGAAGGCTTTTCTCGTGTTGCCTGGTGCACTATATTAATGAAAGAGGCGCGGCTGAAATTAGGATGCAGGTTATGTGTAATAAGAAGAGCTATGTCACATGGCCGGAATTTTAAGCAACTTCGCGCCTGCAGACATTTACAACGCCGACGAGACCGGGCTATTCTACGAGATGTTGCCGGCTAGGACGCTCGACTTCAAGGGGCAGCGCTGTCACGGCGGCAAACACAGCAAAAAACGCATCACAGTGCTGCTTTGCACAAACATGGATGGCTCGGACAAGCGTCCGCCGTTAGTCATAGGCAAAAGTGCCAAGCCGCGCTGTTTTAAGGGAACTCGTAGCCTACCTGTGCAGTACAAGGCGAACAACAAGTCATGGATGACCCGCGCTATTTTCACCGAGTGGATGATGGCATTCGACCGCGACATGAAGCGGCAGGGCCGTAAAGTTTGCTTGCTTTTGGACAATTGTTCAGCGCATCACTCCGACGAAGTCAAGCTCACTAACACGGAGCTGAGGTTTTTCCCTCCCAATTGCACGTCTGTCTTACAGCCTCTCGATCAGGGCGTGATTCTTAGCCTGAAGCGCGCTTACCGCGGGAGGTTAATTCAGCGGCTGCTTTTTAACACTGAAACCGGCCGAGATACGAAGGTGGACTTGTACGTGGCACTGCAGATTATGTCTGCTGCCTGGAGCACACTGGGGCGCTCAGTAATTGTGAACTGTTTCAGGCACGCCGGATTTGCCGAAGGTCGACCCGTACACTCTGCTGGCCTAACACCAGGCGTTACAGACGACGACGAAGAGGCGTCACCGGCTCCGGGGATCGCGGCCGCCTGGAAAACGCTGGGAGAAATAGGAACCGTGCCGCCTAATCTCGAGCTCGACGAATACATCGGCGCTGACGCTTGTGTTGTTGTTCACGAAGATGTGAGTGATGAGCAGATCATAAAAGCTGCCCGGAATGATAAGGACTCTTCCGATGAAGAAGACGACGACGTACAGGAAGCGCCGGCTGCGGCTACCGCCGTACAGGTGATGGACGCTTTTGATGTCATCAGGAATTTCGTTGCTGTCCGAGACGACGATGTTGCAATGGGTTTGCTGACCGAGTGCGAAAATCGCGTGACGGCGTTGCTCGCCGTGAAGCGTAAGCAAACCAAGCTTACAGATTTTTGGCATTAAACGCCTTTGCTGCTGCTTGGGCAATTCTTTCTGCGTTTCACGTCAAATTTTTGCGATAACGAAGTTCCGCGAGAACGAATTTTTTTTCGTGCACCGTGAATTTCGTTATAGCGGGATTCAACTGTATATAATAGTTGCATCTTACCAGTACTCACTTATGGGGCTGAAACATGGAGGCTGACGAAAAGGGTTCTGCTTAAGTTGAGGACAACACAGAGGGTTATGGAGTGCAAAATAGGTATGAGTAATGTCAAATGAATGAAAGTGTGCAGAGTTGACCCGAAAACTAACTCGAGTTAATGACATTCTAGTGGAAATCAAGAAGAATAAATATACATGGGTAGGGCGTGTAGTGCAAAGAGAAGACAACCGATGGTCGCTTGAGGTAACAAGTTTGATCCCAAGGGAAGAGAAGAGTAGAAGGGGGTGACGCAAACTTAGGTGAGCAGATGAGATTAAAAATTTCGCGAGGGTCAATTGAAGGGAGTTAGCGCAGAGCAGGGCTAATTGGAGAAATATGGGATAGGCATTCAACCGGTGCCTTTAGTCCGGCTGATTATGATGATGATGTCTCTTGAACGCGTGCCGTTCATAATACTGAGAATCTGGTCACCCTACCATCAAAGTAATTTATGAACACCCCGTGGAGCTGCAATTATCACAGGGAGTTTAATTCACCCGATCAGCCTGTATAAGCATATTACCTGAAAAACGTGGCCTTCATTAATTCATTTTCATTTGCTTGCTGCGTTCCGTGAAGGCAAAAGAAAAGAGTGCAAAGGCAGTGAATTATTGCTTGCCCTTTTCTTGATCCCGTCTGAGTCAAACTGCATACGGTGCAGTTTTCTAAATAATGCATCTCTATTTCGCACCAATCCATATTGTTAGAGAAGCAAACCGTTCAGTATATTAAAGATTTTATTTTTTAGTTTGACAGGAGAGTGGTGAGAAAAATGTTGCGTGTAGAGAAGTGGAGGTTTCATTTAGTTTGGCTTATGGAGCTTGAAATCCTAAAGCTACTCTGGCTATGACGGAAAAGTGGAGGGCTCCGAAATTTCTGGTTTCTTTAACGTGCACAGCCATCGCACATCACAACGGCGACTTGTGTTTTGCCTCTTCGAAAAGCAGACGCCCTGGTCTGCATTTTTTCTACTGCATTTCTAGATTCTATATTTTGCATTTTTTAGCAGAGCAGTCGAGCGCCCTAACCACTCCACCTCCACGGCGTGAGTACAGAATTGAATTAATACAGTTCATCTACACTCGGGAAGCGCCAAGCCTTAAGCCTTATGTTTGCGTGTTCTTTAACGCGAAGTACAGCTTACTTAAATTAGCGTGTTTCGTAATTAGCTACGAAGCTATGACGTTCTACTACTGGTAGACAAATGTCCCCGTCCGAGAAAAGGGAGGAAAACGTCGTTTTGTGAACGCGCCGCGACAAAAGCACTGTAAAAAACGAGTCGTCCGGCCACGTGTCTGCACAGCGGCGATGTTTCACGTGTCCCACTGTTGTCGCCTTATAGCGTGTACCCAGCATACACAAGAAAACCTCGCAATATTTGAAGAAAAAAAAGCCTGGAAGTCGCCCAAGACCTTATGAGACGTCAGGCTGTCGCGGTTGCCGCATACTATTGGAACTTGGGAGACAGGCGTAAATTACTTGTACCTTTTGCCTAAAGTGACATCGAGATTAGCGTGTTAAAATGGCTATCTGCAACTTATTAATCAGGTACCGTTTTTCTTACCTGATCAGGTTTTTGTTGTTGCTTTTTACTTCATATCGTCTTCCCAGCTCACACATGGCTTCGTTATAAACAAAGAATATGAAGACGAGCTACCAAAGAATCAAATCTTTTAATTCCATGCACTTGAGAAATTAAGAGAAAATATTGTCCCCATTTTTACAGCGAGATAACTTTCTATATCAACCTGCTCTTGGGAGTTGATGTGCTGGTCGAAATTTTTCACGATTTATGTTTCCTAGAGGAAGCAATTCTCCTGATCAAGCTTTAATAGCTTAAAAACACAATAGTCCTTAACCACAAGATATAAACAAACCTCTTTCTTGGCTTAGTTGCTTTTGTTCCAGAAAACCCAACACAACATAAAACTTATGTTTACGATCCCTCGCACTAAAACACATTTTCTGATACTACACCAGAAGGGAGTGAACAATTAAATATACGTGGCAACACAGGTGCAGTCACATTAATCATGTGTTTAGTAGTCAACATCGATTCTACAAGTGCTGTTAGAGCTCTGGAAAACAGTACGTTTATCGCTAGCGCAAGCTTGCCGGGGCAGTATGCTATGCGACTTTATTGGTGTGTCTTTGTCTGATATGCGACAGCTATTTCTGCCTCCTATTTGAAGGAAAAAATATTCAAAATATCAGTAAGCGCTTATCTCTACGTTACTTAGTCATTTATGTTAACGCTGTCAATGAGACAAAAGTTGATGGCGTTTATGGGGGTGTTCAAATTTTCCTATACTCTATATCTCTTTCGAAGATAATCTGCCTCAGAGATGCGATGATAATAATCCTTCTAAAAGTTCTCGTTTTCGCTTTTTTATTTGTTGCGAATTTCGTTGTATTCCCGCCATATTTCTGGGTTCTGTGTCTGGGGAAATTTGTGGTAAAATGTTTTATTTTCTTTAATATTTCTTAATACCTGAAGAGTAATCCATGGCTTGCAATCTTTTTTTTTTTTTGTTATACGTACGATCTCAGTGGAAAGCAATGAGTAAATAATGTTTTAAATCTGCTGGTCAACATGATATATGCTCTGGTAACATCAGTTGTATAAAAAATGAACGTCCAGTCAATCACACCAACATGATTATTTAGAGGTACCTAAGGCTTGTGCTGATATAGGACATTAGGTGCTCATTTATGTCTGTGTATATTTAAAGTTCCTGCGCTGTAAGGGCAAAACTATACGGTGCTAGTCAATAATGTCGAAACTTAAGTTCGTGATCGTCTGTTTTCGTCAGGTGTATTTATGAGGACCAAATCAAGAAATGATGACATTGATGACCTCATTCGTGTTGGTACCGAAATTGTATTATAGAAGCATTGCACTCACCTATTGGTTGAACTTTTGCGGCTATACAAAACACGATTTAGTTAAATCAATCCTTATATCTCCACGAACTGTTAGTTTAAATTTAGAGTCAGTAGGGTTGGGAAGAAAACGCTCAAAAAACTCGAAGGACGAACCAATGATACCATTTGGAGGGCAGCAAAGTGCGGTTAACTGATTTCTGTTCTTTTTTACGGCAAGTATTTTATAGCAATCTGCGAGGAGGCTGTGCTCTTTTACAACTTCACAACGCGAAGACAAGGTTAAGATTGGCATGCCGATCTTCTCCTATCTGCTCGATTTAAACGTTAGTACAACGTTTGGGCGGTATATAATAATTCAATTTTGGTTGTTCCACGTCTCAGAGAATAAAAGATGTCGAAATTAAAAGTTTAACCTTTAACGCTATCGATATGTAATCGTTTTTTCTCTACATAGATCATCAACATGGAATAATGGGAAAGCCCACAGCGACCACAATCGCGCTGCCCACACCTTTCCTTTACGCTCTCACGTATGGCACCGGGTTCCTTCGATTCCAGCTAGCATGTCCGCCAAGCTAATTGCGAAGTACCACGGACCCTATCGTGTAACGCAACAAACTTCTGCTGTATATGACCTCATTGATTCCTTAGCCACCTCCAGCAACCTTCGCCGCCATGGACATATGAACGTCCACATCGGCCGCCTTAAGTCATATTATGATCCCGCTATTGCTTCTTCTCCTAGAGTCCCCACTATGGCTCCTTGTTCCTGCGTGGGCCAGATTGTAGAGAAGAAGTTACGTAAAGAGGCGATGGAGAAAGAAAAAGCCAAGGAGCTTTGCGGACCAGCAGAAAACGATCTGGCTACGAACTAGCCCACCATCGTTTCGGTCAGGCGGCTACTAGTGGCTCAGATCCCTCATTTAAAGGCAGCAATTTCACACTTCTCTATGCTGTGTTGCCTAAGACATTTTGTAATACGTTAAGACAAACAAAATCACTGGCCATTTCTGATATTAGAGGCAATATTTCCCTCAAAACTAAGCTACGCCTAACCGTCGCTGGTCTTTTTAAGCTCGTTTTTTCGGACAACTGTATGGTGTGTAGATAGAGCAGTAAGTGGCGCGTCGTTGCTTGTCTAGATTGCTTTCTCGGATGATCGCTATGGCTGGAGATGACACAGTGCTCCTTGCAAAGACGCATCCTTTTCTAGTCGATACGAATTTCCGATTTTGTCCGCGTTTCCGGGCACAAGGCATGACTTCGCTGCCGGACAAAGGGGCTCATTTATGAAGACTGGTTCATCTGGCATCGAATCTAAGGTAGCATTTGCTGTGCTTTCTTTCTTGGCGATTTGAAAAAATGTCACGTTTTCCTCCTTTGGAAGTGAACGACAGCATTTTTCCTCTTCCTATCTTTGGTCGGTACCCTGTGACACAACCATGTCATTCCGTTTGTAGCACTCAGCACTTCTATAATATTGTTACGATGAAATAAGAAGGGGTGTTTATTTACAGTGCTGATGTAGCGGAACAAGATGAAGCCTACTAGCGCCCCGAAACCAACGCTTCTTCCTCCTCTTCTGTCACACCATCACAATCCTTCATCGTCGTCATTAGCGTGACATTTCCCCCCCTACTCAGACGAAGCCCTCTGGGCGTGTTCGTGAGTCGTGCGAGGCTGACACGGCTTCAAGCGGGCAACATGACACAGTTCGGTTTTGGCAGACCGGCGACCCGATGCTGTCAGGCGGGCTATTCCATGAGTTAAATCACTAATGCGTTTGATAACCACATATGGGCCGTCATAATGGGCCAAGAGTTTTTGATGTAGGCCACGGCGCCGAATTGGACGCCATAGCAGACTAAATCACCTACAGAGTACGTGACCCGCCGGTGACTGGCATCGTATCGCACTTTAGAACGTTCTTGTGAAGCACCAGACCGTAATCGGGCGATTCTCTGAGCTTATTCGGCGAGACAGAGGGTCTCAGCCAGGCAGGGGTCTTCACGGCTTGTGAAGGGCAGGATAGTATCCAGAGAGTAGCGTGGTGGTCTGGCATAGAGCAGAAAAAATGGACTGTACCCAGTCGTCTCATGAGTGGCGGTATTAAACGCATACGTGATGAAGGGCAGTATGGTGTCCCAGTTCTTATGCCCTGCGTCCACATACATGGCTAGCATGTTGATAAGCGTTCTGTTGACGCGCTCAGTCAAGCCATTTGTCTGGGGATAGTATGGCGTCGAGTGTCGGAAAGTTACGGCGCATAAACGCATGAGCTCTTCACCAACATCAGCAGTGAATTGTCGGCCCCGGTCAGTGATGACAATTCGTGGCGGCCCGTGTCATAAGATGACTGAGTGCAGCAAGAAAAGCGACACCTGATGCGCCGTAGCAGATGGAGGAGCGGCGGTTTCACAGTAACGTGTGAGATAGTCCACGCAGATTACAATCCAGCGATTTTCATCCACGGACTTCGGAAACGGACCTACGAGGTCAATGCCTACTTGATCAAACGGTGCTGTCGGGGTCTTCACAGGGTGCAGCAAGCCAGACGGAGTTGCAGTTGGACGTTTGTGGCGTTGACATTGCTTGCAACTGGCAACGTATTGTTCAACCGTCGAGCGCATTCTGGGCCAGTAAAATCTTTCTTGAGCACGGTGGAGTGTTCGAACCGATCCCAAATGCCCAGAAGTTGGATCATCATGCATAACACGCAATACGTCCGTGCACAACGTCTTGGGAACTACGAGTAGGTATCGCTGGCCGACAGGCGAATAACTCTTTTCCCATAGGAGGCCATCATGCACTCAAAAACGGCTTGTAGGTACGTTGGCTTGGGCAAAGAGAGGCTGCAGACTGGTATCATTTTGCTGTTCCGTATTAAAAATATTCGTGTCGGGGAACGCTGGCTCGAGGGTCGATATATAATTGTCGAAATCGTCGCTTTCAGGTCCAGTCGTGGCCATTGGCATCCTAGAAAGACAATCTGCGTCTGCATGACGCCTCCCGCTTTTGTACACCACGGCAAAGTCATATTCCTGTAACCGGAGGGCCCAGCGTGCGAGGCGACCACATGGGTCTCGAAGGTTCCGCAACCAACAGAGTGAATGATGGTCACTTACGATAGTAAACGAACGTCCGTACAAATATGAACGGAAACGCTCCACAGCGAAAACTACAGCTAGGCATTCCTGTTCGGTGACGGTGTAGTTTAGCTCCGGTTTGCTCAGGGTACAACTTGCGTACGCGATAACATGCTGTCGTTCATCGTGCCGTTGGACAAGGACTGCACCAAGACCGATTCCACTTGCGTCCGTGTGTACTTCTGTCATTGCAGTAGGATCGAAGTGACGTAGGATGGGTTTCGATATTAAAAGAAACTTCAGTTGACGGAATGACGCATCGCAGCCTGGTGTCCAGTTAAAAGTAGAGTTTTTGTGGAGAAGGCACGTCAATGGGTAAGCAACGTCAGCAAAGCTATGTATAAAGCGTCTAAAATACGAGCACAACCCTAGAAAACTGCGCAACTCCTTCACTGTCGGCGGGGGTTTAAAAGACTCAACAGCGGCAGTTTTCTGGGGATCCGGCATTACACCATCACCATTGACAAGGTGTCCTAGCACCAGCGCTTGGCGCTCCCCAAAGCGGCACTTTTTGGAGTTCAGAATTAGGGCGGCGTTGTGCAGACAATTCAAGGCACGTACTAGAAGGTCATTGTGTTCTTGGAAGGATTTCCCAAATATGACGACATCGTCCAGATAGCAAAGACAAATGTCCCATTTTATGCCGCGCAAAACTGTGTCCATAAAGCGTTCAAATGTGGCTGGCGCATTACACAGCCCGAATGGCATAACATTAAACTCATAAAGGCCATCTGGCGTTAAGAAGGCTGTTTTTTTTCTTATCCGCAGGGTCCATTGGAATTTGCCAGTAGCCAGATCTGAGATCAAGACAAGAAAAATAGGACGCACCAGAGAGGCAGTCGAGGGCATCGTCTATGCGAGGAAGAGGATAGACGTCCTTTTTCGTAACAGAATTTAGACGCCGATAATCGACGCAGAATCGCCACGAACCGTCTTTCTTGCGTACAAGAATAACAGGGGCAGCCCAGGGGCTAGATGACTGCTTTATCACCTTCTTCCGTAACATGTCCTCCACTTGCTCATGAATGACTTTGCGCTCAGATGGGGACACGCGATATGGCTTTTGACGAATTGGACGAGCCGAACCAGTGTCGATGCTATGATGGGTCCGATGTGCAGGGCGAGAGGTTGGTCCATCTGTTTCAGAAAAGTCAAACATAGGCGAAAAAGGTAGAAGAATATCCACAAGAGTACGGCGTTGAGGTGAGCTCAGATCGGCGCTGATCATGCGGATGATCGAAGTTTCATCAGCAGGCAGAGGTACGGTGGCACTCGTAGCATCTGTGACCAAAGCAACGACGCGGGGCGCATCGGGTCCACAGGAGGCAAGCTTCAATCCCGTTGGTAAAACTGCGGGCTCGGACGATGGATTGATGGTCCATAACGAGGCACTACCGTGATGCACGGAGATCATACAGTGAGGGATAATTACATTTTTCTTCAGGCATGCTGAGTGAACTGGGTGCACCACGGCATGGAATGAAACCTTCTCAAGAAGTGGAACGGATACGGGGACGAACATGGCAGACAAGGGTGGAACTACGGTGTCTTCGGTAATACTGAAAACTGTTTCTTCATCCCGGCCACTTTCAAAAAGTGTCGGCAGATGCGAGCCATCAAAATGAACCTCTTGACTTCGGCAGTTCACGGTAGCGCCACAAAACTTCAAGAAGTCCATTCCTAAAATGATGTCATGTGTAGAGTGGGCTAGGACTAAGAATTCGGCTTGAAAACTTGCACCACCCACAGACACTTGCGCACTACACACACCCAGTGGTCGCAACGCTTCTCCACTCACACCACAAAACTTTGAAGCATGGTCATATTCAAACATCACTTTGCCTCCCAACAAGCGCCTAAACTGATTACTCATCACAGACACAGTCGCACCCGTATCTACCAAAGCTAATGTACACACGCCATCAATGAACACACGAATTTTGTTTTTGAACATTGCAGTTAAAGGGATGTTGGCACACAGCACATTTCCAGCGGCCTCACCCCCATCGGTCGCGCTGGTTAGTTTTCCGGATAGGGCGGCATGGGGGGCCGCCGCGGTGATGGAGAACGACGTGCACGGAAGGCGGGTGGAGGAGTAACACTTCGCTCAGATGCTGGGGAATGGTCGCGGAGATTCCCGTTCTGGATGTTACCGAAGTACCCACCGGGAGTGGGTTGCTGGAAAACGGGGCTGTATTGCCGATTTTTGGGTACTGCTGGAGGCACCGGGCGGTTATAGCGTGGCGGGAACCTACTGCGGCAGTACCTGGCGATGTGACCTTCGACGCCGCAGCGGTAGCATATCGGTGGGGAAGGAATAAAATGCTGTTGTGGATACGAGCCAGGCACAGCAGGGCGCATCGTAGGTCTGGCTGAATGCTCACACTGCACAGGAATCCTTGTAGATCGAATAGAAGATCTAGGTGCACTTGAGGTGACGTCATACCTTGGGGCTTCAAGCATCGACGCAGTCGGGTTGGCAAAATGCATTGGCGGGTAGTCAATAGAAGCTGCAATTTCAGGAGCTTGAGAGAAATGCTGTGCTTGAATCGCTTGTGGTGGTGAAGCCGGCCGTCTAGAGGCCCTCTGGACAGAAACCTCAGCAGATTCATGCAGGGGAAGCGTGTTGATCCGTAGAAGTTCTTCGCGCACGATTTGCCGGATAGTCGACGGAAGATCTAGTTGGGCATGGTCATCAAGACTGGCCACGGTAGGCACGCTGGCCAGCCGCCCAAATTTCGGCGGAATACGACGTGTTTTAAAAGCTTGAAACGCGCGGATGTGTCTAATAACATCGGAGACAGTGTCAAGGCTGTCTTTGGCGATTAAGAAGTTGTACACGTCCGCCGCGATACCCTTCAAAATGTGACCGACTCTGTTTTCTTTGGGCATGTTGGAATTGACACATTTGCATAACTTGAGGATCTCTTCTGTGTAAGTTGTACAAGTTTCATCGAGTAATTGAGCTCTTTGTGCAAGGGTCTGCTCAGCCCGCTTTTTGCTGGGAACAGAGTCGCCAAAACGCAGTTTTAACTCGGTGGCGAACCGTTCCCAAGTCGTTAAGTTATCCTCGTTATTCTCAAACCAGGCCAGAGCCGTGTGAGTGAGAAAGAAAACGACGTTTGTTAGCATGGTAAGGGGGTCCCACCGGTTGTACCGACAAACTCGTTGATAATCAAGTAGCCACTTCTCAACATCCTCACCTTCTTCTCCGGCAAAAGGGCGTGGTTCCCGGTAAGGCTGGGACGGAATTGGGTTGGAGTGGGCAGGCATGCCGCCAGCCTGGCTTGCAGCGTCGCGGCTTGCATGGTTTGTGTCGGTGTGGTCCATAATGGTCGTGAGCGGTGGCAGTCCAGCGATGCGGTGACTACGTCGAAGCTCCAGTTGGCCTTGCAGCGCTGTAGGTAGGGATCGAGGGGATCGTACGGAGCACCTTCCACCAAGTTGTTACGATGAAATAAGAAGGGGTGTTAATTTACAGTGCTGATGTAGCGGAACAAGATGAAGCCTACTAGCGCCCCGAAACCAACGCTTCTTCCTCCTCTTCTGTCACACCATCACCATCCTTCATCGTCGTCATTAGCGTGACGATATAGACTTGGCCTGATATTTTTCTGTGAAGGCGCATCGTTTGCTTTTAGGCAAAGAATCACATAATGACCAAAGAAAACCAAACAAATAACATTGATAAAATTTGACGCCATATATGACATTCTTTGCAGCTCTTCCCTTTACCTAAAGAAGACTAACAATTTTTCTTGGTGCTGTCATTTGATTCTTGTAACTTTGAATAGGAAGACAGCTCTCCAGGATGAGCTATCTTCCTATTCCTCCTATCTTCCTAGGAGGAGGAGGAGGTTAAGGTGTTCGCAGGGGTCAAGTGGATGCAGCTAGCACAGAGTCGGGTTAATTGGAGAAATATGGGAGAGGCCTTCACCCTGCAGTGGGTATAGTCAGGCTGACGATTATGATGATGATGATGATGATGATATCTCTCAGGCCTTTAACTAGAACAGAAAAGGTATTAAAGCTACTAACTGCGCTGCTTCTTTTGAAGCATACATTATTGGAGAAACGTATGCGGCTAATATTGCAACACTTCCTAAATATTATCTCTGTTAACAAATATAAAGCTTCTTTAAACTATTTGGAACAAAGTACGACAGAAACTGATGCCTAGTATGCAGCTAAGATCACATGATCTAAGATTACTGTTTTCAGTTACAGTCAAGCAATATGAAATAACGTAGCACCAAAGATAATGACAGAAGAGCAACTTAAGGGCTTGCTGAGGCAACTAATTGGCAACCTAAATTAGCGGATACCTTCTCCGAATCGTAGCTAACTAGATTAAAATGAATGGAGCATCGTTGAATATCTTGCAATATTCATTTCCCAGGAGCGGGACCTATGTGCTGGGCTCGTCATCGTGTTACACGGGAAAGGACATTCATACATTCATTCCGGACGACGGTGAGTGCAGACTTCTCTAAAATGCCGGGAGATCCCATACTACATATTTAAGCCGACATGTTGCTGTTACCCCAGACTCACTGTGTGTAAAGCGGGCAGTAAATCGCCAAGGCTACCCTCCAAGACATTTGTTTAGTGACTGCTAGCTTACATGGAGTTAAAGCGCCTAAAGGGTTTTCTGAGCGCTCAGTGAAAGAAAACTGGAACTTATTCCGTAGTAAAGAAACTCTTCTAACAAACATATATACCACTACAGATAATTTTCGCCAAACAGCGCTCGACATGGTTCACCGTTGCCCTAAAACGATTACTGAATAAGAAGAAGCTGCCTTTTCGATCAGCTAAACGCAACAATATACCTGCTCTTTGGTGCGCATATAGGGATGCCTTGTCCTCTTATCGCTCTGCTGTTAAGGAAGCCAAGCTTACTTTCCTCAGCAACAAGCTTCCGTCACTTCTCTCCAGCAAGCCGGCAACGTTTTGGAATATTATCAAACCCATCAGAAAAGACATATCTCTTAAAGATCGGAATGATGAAGTCATGAGCCGCGAGGAATGCTGCACCCTGCTAAATAACGCGTTTGCGTCATCTTTTTCGCAGCCACCTTCAGGTGCGATGCCATTCGTACCTAAACGTGATTTCTTTCCAATGGAACCTGTCATTATTGATTCAGTGGGAGTTATGAATTTTTTTATAAAATTGAAATTGTCTTCTTGCTGCGGCGTTGATGAAATCAACTCGAAGTTTCTGAAAAACACTGAAGTGTATTCATCTTTCATTCTGTCACAAATTATCACCCAATCAATTAGGCCTTCCTCATTGCCATTAGAATGGAAAGTGGGCAAGGTGGTTTGGATTTTCAAATCAGGTAACCCCCAATCTCCTCTTAACTACAGGCCAATATCTTTAACATCTGTTCCCTGCAAACTCCTTGAACATGGGATTTATTCAAGCCTCGTGTCATTTCTCGAAAGCAACTCATTTTTAGTCCGTTCCAACATGGTTTCGGTAAATACTTCTCCCGCGAAACGCAATTTCTGTCTTTCATCTACAGTATTGCCTCTGCATTAGACAACGGATCTTTTACTGAATGCATATTTTTGGACTTTGCCAGGGCATTTGATAAGGTTCCACATCAACTGCTTCTCTTTAAAATTAGCTCTTTAAATATAGATCTGAACATCCTTAGATGGATAAAATGCCCCCTGGCTAACCGCTCTCAATTTGCATTTGCCAATGATTGTACTTCATCTTTTTGTGCCGTGACATTCGTTGTCCCCAAAGGCTTTGTTTAGGTCCTTTATTATTTCTTATTTTTATTAATGACCTACCTAACGGTATTAACTCTTTTATTAAATTATTTGCAGATAATTGTGTTCTTTATCGCAAAATAACAAGTCCACATGATTGTCATATCCTTCAATCCGACCTCAACAGCATCTCCAATTGGTGTGATAAATGGTTAATGACTTTAAATACTAATAAATGTAAGAGCATGAGAATCTCGCGTCATTCAAATAGCCTGATTGTTCCATCTACTATATTAAAAGCGATAATTTGGAGCGAGTATCTTCTTATAAGTATCTTGTAGTTCACATAACCAATAAGTTTTCTTGGAACATCCATATCGATTTCATTACTGTCAATGCTAACCTTACTCTTGGCTATTTGCGCTGTAACCTCGCTCAAGAACCTTTACATCTCAAACTGATTATGTGTCAAACTCTGGTAAGGCGCAAACTTGAATATGCACCGGCAATATGGGATCCTGCTCAATATACGTAATTAACCTCACTGATTCTGTACAGAACCGTTCCGCTCGTTTCATCACCTCCAACTACCATCGCACAACTAGGGTCTCCTTAATGAAAACAAATCTTGGACTTCCAGATCTACTTTCCCGCAGAACAATTTCTCGCCTATCTCTGTTTCATAAAATTTTCTTTCATTGTCCGTCACCTAAAAGCGAACTTTTCTTGCAGCCTTCATATGTATCATCTTGCATTGATCACCAGCTTAAGGTCGCCGTACCCCGCTGCCGCAGCAACATTCTTTTCAACTCATTTTTACGAAAACCTGTACAGAATGAACCGCCTTCCCCACTCCATTGCCGCAGTTGTGGACGCGCAATTTTTCAAGGCCGCGCTAATTATTGTTAAGCAATCTGCATTTTTGTACTTTTGTGTGTTTTTTCTGCTTGCATTGTACCAACCCCCTCTTTACGCCTCTGGGCCCTGAGGGTATTAAATAAATGAATAATAAAGGATCACCTGTCGCTGACCCTGTTGATCCTGGAGGTTGTTAATTTGAGCACTACGATCCCGTTGCTATAGTTTAATTGCAACCAAAAAGAGTGTGACCGAAAGGATCGAATTGTGGTCAGTATTGCAGTATGTTTGCAAACCTTGGGAGAAAATAAGGATGTGTAGGAGATCGTCTTTTTCTACATGCAGATTACTCTGTAGAAAGACATAGTGGTTTTACAACGAATTTCAATAAACCCTTTTATGGACCAGAAGAGCTTACTGAAAAAGCAGTATACTTACGAATATTATTACTGCGCCTGACGATAAGCGCCAAATGGCAGTAGGAGAGATTACTTGATGCAAAAAAGAAGATAAACATTGTTGTCTTTTATTATTTATAATATTCTCAGCTTTCGGCATCAGCTTTCATGGATACAATCATAAACAGTTTACGCTGTATTTGGAAATGATATGCTGCACAACTATCAGCAACTTGCCGTAAAATACTGGAAATGTAACCTCTATGTGCTCTGGTATATCTTCAGCCGAAGTCTCTAAATTGAGCGGTGTATCTCACTGAGCTCGCAGTGTGACACTGAAGGGGCTGAAATACTGCCAGCTGCAAGTGAGCTGCAGCAGTTTGTAATGATTTCACATCTGACTCACCGCGTTTGGATTTTATTCAAGACAAGGAGCCCTGAGGAGGTCGGGTTTTAGATGTCCAAGAATAATTTTCAGTCAAACAAATCCTATGCCTAACTTTTAATTTATTAGCGCTGTGAGCAATGAATATAATTTGCGCCAAGAAAAAATGAAACAGACAGTGATAAGTGTCATTTTTTGTAGGAGCGCTTAGAACGGCAGAAAAAGATTTCTTCATGCATGGGAAGAAATATCTTTCGCGCTGCAAGTATGGCTGCTAAGCTGTCCTTCGTTCTCTCTGCCCCCAATCCACTCCCCGTACTGACATACCCAGTTATTTTGAGCTTCTATAATTTTTTTGCTTTCAGAAAATAACCCTCTAGAAGATTTTCACACAATCTACGTGGACTGTTCAAGCTGTGTTTTGCTTCGTCATCGATATGCTGCTAACGGTGAGTACAATATATAATGAGCTAACAATGATATGCTTATTACTGCGAAATATCTGGGAGCATAAGCAATCGTACTCTTTTAACCAGCTACGCATATTGCCATGTCAACTCGTTCACCAAACATAACGAGAGAGAGAGAGAACTTTTATTCGTCCAACAGAGTGACTATCCCTCTCTTCGGGGGTTTGACCCGGAAGGTGGGACAGTCGCCTTAGTTGCAGGCCAGTATAGTTCTTGGACTCCAGCGGCATCTTCGGCCAGTCGAACAATTTCTCTTCGGGCTCTTGGGTCTGAGCTTCGCAGAAGGGTCTCCCAGGCGTCTTTAGTTATATATTTAGCCCTGCCTGGTGACTTTGCACATTCCCATATTATGTGATCTAGAGATCCCCTTTCCTTACATAAGGAACATAGGTCTGATAGTAGCTCTGGCCACATATGATTGACAAGAACTGGGTTCGGGTATGTATTTGTTTGTAGCTTTCTCCGTCCTACTGCTTCCTTTTTGCCTAACGTGGAGTCTGGTGGTGGTAGGACCCTCCTGCTCAGTATGTAGTGCATTGTTATTTCACTATAGTTAATCAGGTCCTCTTGTTTGCCTTGCTCCGGTGGCACTCCTCCAGCCCGGTGTGTGAGATCTCGGGCTAGTTTGTGTGCCGCCTCGTTTCCAGGCACGCTGCCGTGGGCTAGCGTCCAAACAAGGGTGACGTCTCTTTCTATTCGCGTTTGATCGAGGATTCTACCCGCGGTATTTGCTATTACTCCAGCGGTGTAGCTCCTGATTGCGCTTTTGCTGTCACTGACTGTGTATTTTGCCTCGGTCTGAGCAAGAGCCAGTGCTATTGCAGCCTCTTCCGCTGTCTGTATCGATTTTGTTTTTATAGAAACTGCTGTAACCATTTCTCGCTTGCCATTGAGTACGACTGCATTCATTTTTCCTTTGCCGCAGTATGCAGCGTCTACATATGCAATTCTACCTGCATTTTCCGCCCGGAATCTCCGTGTCTGTGTGTCGGCCCTTTTCTCTCGTCTTTGCTTATTATATTCAGGGTGCATGTTCTTTGGTAATGGGCGGATATGAATCCGTTTCTCGACCTCCACTCTCATTTCCTCTGTCGTTTCCCAGTATTCCTTCGGTTGTATACCTATTTCCCTCAATACATTCCTTCCACCCTTAGTTTTCTCTAGCCTTCTTTGTTGTGTAGCTAGTGTTGCCTCAATTATTTCATCTAAGGTGTTGTGTATTCCCAGCATCATTAGCCTGTCCGTGGAGGTACCTGCCGGGAGGTGTAGTGCTCTTTTAATGCATTTTCTGATCATGCTATCGATTCTGTCTTTTTCGGCCTTTTTCAGGTCTAAGTATGGCGTGGCATAAACGACCCTGCTTATTACGAAAGTTTGTATGAGCCTTAATAGGTTACTTTCCTTAAGGCCTCCTTTTTTATTAGCTATTCCCCTTATAAGGTTGGTCGTTTGTATGACCTGTCCTTCCAGTTTCTTTATCATTTCTTCGTTGTACCCGTTCGTTTGGAGGACCATTCCTAGCACCCTCATTTGCTCGACTTTGGGTACTGCTCGTCCCTCCACTTCTATATTGACGTCCACTTGTTCTTTTTGTCTCAGGTGTTTCAGATTGCATATAAACAACTCCGATTTTTCTGAGGAACATTTCATGCTCCTCTCTTTTGCATATTGTACAGTGTTGTTTGCCTCCTCTTGAATTTTTTTGTTCCATTTCAGCATCGCTGCCTTTGTTTGTCCAAATGGTTATGTCATGCGCATATAGGCTGAATTTTATATCTTTTATTCTCTTTAGCTTTTCTGGAAGTCCACGCATGGCTATGTTTAAAAGTGTGGGCGATAGCACCACTCCTTGTGGTGTGCCCCTGCTCCCCAGTTCGAATATCTGAGATTTTATCCCCTGGTATCTTATTTTTGCTTTTTCTATCTGGTAAAAAATTTCTTACATATTCATACATCCTTTCTCCTACATTTAGTTCCGTGAGGCCCTGCAGAATAGCATCGTGTTTTACACTGTCAAATGCCTTCTTCAGGTCCAATCCTAAAACATAACGATTCTCGTCAAGCGAAGTGTTATTATATTAAGTTATGGAAAAGCGCACTTTTAATGATGGGAGTCTTTACACTTCAATAGTCGAAGCAGGAACTTGTACCGAAATATAATGGGAGGTAATACCATGATTATCACAAAAGGCGTTCACGGTGGTGTCATGTCGCTTCCCATTTAGCATTCATCTTCTGGTAAAGTGGGAGACTTGGTTCTGACAGGGATTCGAACCGACGACTTATTTACCTTCAGTTATATGCCGTAACTTGTAAGAGGCGTCAACCTTTAAGTAACACAGACAACGCGCCTTTTCTGCCCTCAAGCCTAACATATTTTCAATTATGCGCCAGTCTCTAAATGCCTAACCACCAAGCAAAACCATTCCAAAACATACTGAGCAGGGCTTTCGCGAATCTTAATCAACTTTAGCGGAATCAATCACCGGTAAATTTTAATCGAAATACTTTTGCCTCAATTTTTGTTTCCATATCCTAAGATTCCGAAAGCTAGGTTATTATTTTTGTGGAATTATTTTTAGAGCCGTTTGGTACGCCCGCACGAGAAGTGGAGGTTTCCGAATATCGCTTGCTAGCGCTTTTCCACATTTCTGGATTTTTTTATCTCTGTATGCTGATTGCGATCTTGCCATCCTTCTGGATGGCGGGCCACGAGCCCTACGCCCACTCGCCACCATAGAGCAGGCCTAGGCGTACTCAGGGGGTTACCTCAAACTCGCAGACGTGTAGCTTCCAGATTCGACGGATGATTCCACAGAAACTGAGATTTACTCCGACGGCAGCTACAGGCCTGTCCGGTCGCGCCACAAGAAAAGGAAGCTGCGCAGAAAATCGAAAACGACGTGGTCGTAAAAAAAAAAGAATGCTGACAAGCAATGAACCTTTTTTGTTGCATTCGTACTAACAGCGACGACGGCTAATCTTGAGGTTCAGGAGGTCAGAATGCATCCTTGGCAGATTATCCTCACCGTGGATGTCAAACCCCGGGCTACAATAGACAAGCTGAAATAAACTGGTGTGGTACACAACATGCCAGTCCGTTCCTTTGTTGTTTATGGGGAAAAGACTACTGAAGATGTATTTACACATTTTGACCCTGAGATAGGTGACAGCAATCTCTCCGCACCGATAAATTCTTCGGTGCGAATTGTGGACGTTCATAGTTTCGGTCGATCGAAGTGTGTTAAATTAGTCTTTCAAACTGAATCCCTCTCATCCCAAGTTGAACTGGGATATGTGAGAAATTCAGTCTGTATGTTCAAAGTCCTGTTCAGTGCCGCAAATCAATAATATCATACAAGTGAGTGCCGTTTGGGGAAACAAGGTACAATGCCATCTTTGCCGCGGTGCACACCAGTATGACACATGCAAGACGGAGACTGTCAAAATCTCTAACTATTCGGGTGCGATGGCCGAAAAAGCGGCAGGAATTATTTATACCAAAGAAGATGAGAGACAATTCGGCTCATCAAGAAGAGGCTGCGTCTATTAGTTGCCGCAAACGCCGTTTCCGACGCCGACCAAGAAATCAGAAAGCAAGCCTGATCAGAATAATTACACCTTACAGTTAAGGCCAGCTCAGGTGCCACAGCAGCTTGAGCCTGAACCCGATAAGAAGATGCTGGCTCCTGTGTCACAGGCAAATGCAAAGCCTCAGTCAGAAACTGTTGTCTTATCGTCCTCTCCTGATGTTGAGTGGCCTGCTCTACCATCAAAGGCCATCGTCATGCCTCATCCTAGCTTGATTGCCACACGTGCTGACATTACCGACAACCCTGACAGCCAGCAGGTGAACGAAATGCTGGAACAGCTTGTTCATTCAATGCGGGTTCTGCTTTCTATCTTCAACACGAAAACAAACACGGATTGCTGTTCAGTGTTCGGACGCATTTGAGCCTCTCTTGACGGCACTGCAATAAGTCACATCGGCGCACTAGTGCACGTGCACTAATGCATTGGAATGCCCGAGGTCGGCGTGGTCGTCTCAGTGACTTCCGACAGCTGGTCCAGAAGTAACGCTTTCCTGTGATTGCCATCTATGAGCCCAACATACCGTCCGCAGCCTTCCACATTTCTGGATATGTTTTCCTATGGTCTCTAGAAACAGACGGAACAGTCAAAATGTTTGTGTGTATACGCCGAGACGTTGCACACCTCTGCCATACTCTACAGCTCCACAGCATAAATCACATTTGTTTGATATTACCCAAAAAAGAAGTGTCTTTTCTTTAATCGGCGCTTATATTCCCCCGAAAGATGGCTTGGACGAGTTATTTACCTTCAGCGAACCTGTGTCGCTCAGCTCCTCATATTATTGGGGGTTACTTTAAGGCTCACCACCCTCATTGGAGTTAGTGCCATAATGAGCAACTGGCTAAGAGACCTGGCAGACGTCATGCATAGGCAAGATCCCGGCAATATAAACTACGGCTCACCAAGGTTTATACGTTGAACAACCTACAGCGCTGCTCGCATCTGGCGTTTGTTTCCACAAGCCTCAATCGCTCTTTTTCATGGTGCAGTGATGTGAAAACACATGGCAGTGATCACATACCAACGTGGTTTGCACCTGCCACTTCGATCGTCTCGTGTGCGATACACAGGTTAACCCGCCTTTAGGGCATCTGTAGAATCTTCCTGCGTGGATCTCCAGTCACCATCTCCAACAGAGGGCCTGGTTACGTCCTCTTAGTGAGAACACTCGCTCTGTTTATGAGCCTCCATTAGTGTCTATTACCGACGTGGAATATGAGAGGCTACGCGCAATCCTTCAGCGGTTTGAAAGAAAGTACAGAAGTAGGAAATCTATATGCAATCTCACCCCTGCTCGCAGAGCTTAACGAGAAGTATTGCGTCACGTTGAGAGGTAAAAGACAGCGCTGGAGATTGTTCTGTTCACTGGATCCCCGTAAGCCCCTGTCGCGTATCTGGCATGCTGCAAAAAGTTTGCGCTCACCTACGCAAGAAAGGCACCCTTTCCGTGCCCTGACCCTTTGTCAACGCCGCAATGAATTTGACGTAGTAGATTTCTGTAAAATGGTTGCTGGCACAACGCAGACACAATTACTAATTTCAGAGGTTTTTACGCCACATTCGCCGAAAGACCAATACAACTTGCCCCTTTCAATGCCTTAATTAGACGCCGCTCTTGCCTCATGTCGGCGTTCATCTGCGTCTGGTCATGACGGGATTTTTCATTCAACTTTATCTACCCTAGGCAAGAATGGTTCGTACTGCGCAACATAATTACTCAAATGATATATGTATTTCTAGTACGGTCCAAGACCACCGGACGATTAGCCGCCTGGTTGCTATTTTGAAGCCTGGAAAGCCTCCTTTCGTGCTTACCTCACACCGGCCTGTTGCCCTAGCAAGCTGTGTTGGAAATGTTATGAACGACTGGCGCTGGCGAGACTTCCGTAGTTTCTAAGACCTAATATTCTTTATTCGAATATGATGACAGAATTTCATCGGGGACTCTCTTCCGTCGAAAGCGTCATCAACCGTGCGGCGACAGTAGAACACGAAAAGCGTCACCGTCGACTAGTAGCTGCTGTCTTTTTATTGTGAGATATAAAGGCAGCTACGACAACGTCCTCAATGATGCTATTCTTGATGGACTGGACGACGTGGAAGTTGGTGGCCGGCTGTACTTTTGGATTGTGAGCTATCTCAGTGGCCGCTTTGTTTACATGACTACGCCTGAAGGAGATACTACCCACCATCAGGTCAGTCGTGGAGTTCCACAGGGAGTAGTCTTCAGTCCAGTTTTATTTAACATTCCGCTTAATGGCCTAATGAATGAACTGCCAACCTACATCCACATCAGTGCATATGCTGAAGCCATCTGCATCTGGTCTTCTGGTTTAACGCGCCCACAACTACGTGCGAGATTGAAACGAGCTGTGTCATCGACATCGATGTACCTACGACGTGAAGGTTTCCTCTTAGCGACATAAAAGTGCGCAGGGATCCCATTTACGGGAAAATGTGTCCGCAGCTACTTGATTAATCTTCATGAAGTCGTAATACCGTACGTCTCTCGGCACAGATTCTTGGGAGTAATTATTGACCACCGACTATCTTGGTCGAAACATATTACTATGGTGAAGAAAAGGCTAATTCATTTTTGCCATGTACTTCGTTTCATAGCTGGCATCAAATGGGGTCCAACTGAGCGCTCCTTAATACGGCTTTACGAGACTGTTTGCATGTTACATCCGGTACAGTCTCCCAATACTCTATAATATGAGCATTTTCTGCTTGCGGTATTTATAGCGTGCAAGCGCAGATGCTGAAGATATGTCTTGGATTGCCAGATCCCCTTCTAACAAAGGCGCAATTTAAGGGCACATGATGGCCCAATATCGATATTTTTGTTACAAAACCACTTTGTATCTATTTACGAGCAATTACACGACCCCCGTTGCCATCCACTGATGAAGGCTCTGAATGATGGGCCGGACTGCAATTTTACAAGTGCACTCCGCTGCCATCAGTCGCAAGTACCAACAGGCTATACCTTACAATATCATCCCGACCAGTCATCAAGGATTATGGATACACCTTCGGTGCGCTTATGTGTTCCTGAGATAACAAAGAAATCCAAAGTGCCACTTTGTGTGTAGGCTAAAGCCCCTTACTCTGGTGCCCATATATTCAAAATATCATAAATATATTCATGCATACAGTGACAGACAGGTGTCAGCACCGGCATCATCTGCAGCCGTGGTGATGCCCACTCAAACAACAACCCTTCATTTACTTTGGGTAATAATTCTACGTCAACTGCTGGTGAGCTTGTAGCCCTTCGGGAATCTATTCGCTACATATGTTGGGAACCACCTCAAAAATGGTGTATATTCACATACTGAAAGACTGCATTGCAAATGTTAGAAACGTTCTTATGCCAAACCGCCTACCAGTCTCTGGCACTCAACGTCATGGATATCCTAATATTTGTCTGACTCCAAGGCCATAGCGTAATGTTTCAATGGATCTCTGCACGCTACGGGCTCGATCGAAAGGAGCAGCCCGATGCTGAAGAAATGAGCGCCCCCAGCAGTGGTCTCCAAACAGTTGCGCCTTTTTCAAGCCCGGATACCACGTGTCTTCTTACGAACTGTATGAACTCTTCGGCGGCTTACTGGGCCCAGTCAGATGCCCAGAACTGCGGTCTACGAAAACCCTACCGAACAACCGTCCTTTTATGCTCAGATTGAAATTCCGCACCATCAAGGATGCTCCCTCATAGACTTCGTTTAAATGTGGCTTTAACACGCAGGTACTCTCTTTTAATTGGACAGGTTGACTAACTGGAGTCTTTAACTTGTGCCATTACAGAGACTGTGGACCATATATATTGGTGTTCCCAGTGTATGCGCGCGTACGAAAAGTGCTAGCCGTTTCCTTGAAGCGTTTGAACGAGAGGCCTCTGTCGGAGGAGTTTCTGCAGGGCGCTTTGCAAGACAAGGGTAGAGTGTACACGAAATACGGGCTCCTTGCAGTTTTTATGCGACAGGAGACTTGATGACGCTTGTAACACAAGTTTCCGTGCCTGTATGTATTTTTGTCTTCCCCCACATCGCCACTCATCATTGTCCTCTTTCTTCTCCTCTTCCCTTCCCTAGTGCCGAACAGCAGGTCAGGTTTTAATCATTCCACCCAAACTATATGCCATTCCTATCAATAAACACATCAATCGCTTTATCTAAACCCAAAGTTTTGCTATGCATGAGAACATTAGAACATTCCCAAAAATCTGCTGATGATACTATCTTATATTTTTCCATAGTTTCCTCACAATTATTGTCAAGACGCACCCCAATTGTTTTATATTTCAGACACCGAACACAAAATATAGGAATAACACCTTGCCCCGCGCCTGAATGTTATACCACTGGCATCAGTACGTTAATAGCATCATCATCAGCCGGAATATACCCATTGTAAGGCGATGGCCTCTCATTGTCACAATCTGCCTCCCATATACGACATGTGCAGCGCCTATTGGGGCGCCACTGAAAGCCGCGTAGCGGCGGCCGTCGGAACCCGAGGCGGGCCTCATGCGGCAAGCGTGGCCGTGGTGCGCGCGTGCGATCTGCCGCTTGTGCACGTCTCGCGAGCACTTCCGCTGTGACAGTGTGCGCATTAAGGATCGCACTTTATAATAGTGGACATGTGTTCGATATCACGGCCGTCTGGAACTACATCGCCTCCATGTGCATCAAGCGTCTGCTGTATACGAGCGTCAACAAGGTTGCGTATACGAAGTGCAGGACATTTTGAGTGCCCCGCTTTTATAACAACGTCACGCTAATTCGTTCATTCCTTCACCTATGAACCAACGTTCTTTGTTTGCTTAATGGTACACGCTTGCTTCGTTTGCATGCAGTATATTGCTACAGTAAGATATAGGCAGCGTCGTCGAAACTGCGAACGGTTTCGTACCGGTGCAACCGCAGGAAAAGCCAGCGAGCTTGCAAACCAGCCTTCTCACCATCAACAAAATAGCGAATATTCGGTTGCTGTAGCAAGAGTTAAGTAAATAGCAAGTGCAGCGACATGTTATGTTTTCGTAATCTTGCCAGACAACACGAATTAGCACTGGCTCTTGCCATCAAAGTAATTACGTGAAAAGTTTCAAAACGCATATTGGCAACTATCTCTACAATAACCCGCTGCAGTGGATCAGGCTAGTGAGGAGGATCGAGTAACCGATCCGATGTCGACCGCGCCGCCCGTGTTTCGGTGGAGGCGAAACGCAAAATGCAGCCGTGTGCTGAGGGATGTCAATGCACGCTATAGATCGTCTGGCTAAGTGTTTCACAAATTTAATACGTATTGTATCTTTCCGACTAGCGGAGGCGACCACGTTTAAACAAGAAGTGTTCACGGAAGGTGCAATGACAAGCAGAAAACATAGTTATCATTCGGGCCTGCCACACGACAAATTTAATGCTATTTGATATTTGTTTGCTGCTACATGAGAACATATAATGACATTTGATGAAAATATAATGGCTTTTCATGATGAGGTATCGAATCAGTTTGAAGTACTCATTGCAATTCGATCAACGAGAAAATGTGTTATGTCGGCACCAGAGACTCGGTGAGAAGATACACCCAAAAAAAACTACAAAATTGCCACCGGCATTAAATACTACTGTGCTCCTATAATTTTGCAGCTAGTCATCTATGTGAACTCTGACAAATAGCATCGTAAAAAAAAAACTGGCACTCATCGCTGCCAGTAAACCCTTCGCCACTGCACTCAGCGCAAGCGGAACAGGTCGCTCCTGCTGCCGCGGTCCGTCGGCGTCGAGTCGCCGACACGACGGATTTCAGTCGCCATCTTCAAAATAGTATGCTCTGTTCATCTTAATAGTACGCTCTTAATTTGAAGAAGGAATTTGAAAAAGAAAATATCTTTACTGAGGATCGCTGTTATGAAACGAGATTTTGGAAGAAGTGATAACAGCAATACAAGCAAATTTCTGCTTTTAGCAGCTGCCGCCGGTGTGATGCAGCTCATCCGATTTCGTTCTCTAGCTGCGCTGCTGTGGCGTCGCTGAAGTTACACCTTTAGTTTCCTCTAAGACAATTTGTGAGACAATTGAACTGATAGTAAGTCAGTCTTAAGAACAGGAAATTTACTATTTCCAAAGCACTTCCAGCTACGGCTTTTAAACGAAACCGTTTAGGCGTTAAGGCCTAGCGACGACTAGGGCCTAGCACGGCCAGAACGCCGTCGTCGGCCCGTCTTCGCGGGCAGCGTCGTTGCGGTAAGCAGGCGGCATGCGTTGTGGCAAGCGCTACGAATTTGTCGTATACTTTCTTGATGAAACTAAGCTCAAGCATTCTTCGACGGGTTTTAATACGGCAAGCGAATGATCTGGCGAAAACGTACGGGAGTCAACGGGGCTGTATGCATGCGCCGTAGGGCGATACTCGAAGGTTCTATAAAAGCGCCGTCGGCAAGTGTACGTTGTTGAAACTCGTAAGCGTTTCGCAGTCGAGCGCAGCCGTGAGTACCTTCCGTACCCTTTCGTAAAGAAACGCCGCCGACACGGCCGCTAGATTTGTAATTGATCCTCCTAATCAAGTGGTTGGTGACAAGGTATGCTAGGCATGAATGTCAGTTTAAGGGCTCCTTTCGTTTACAGCGCCGTCATCTTCGCAACATATTGAAGGAACTTCAATATTTGCATATCAATCACAGTTACTATAACTTGGAAATGGCATTAGCTTTGGTCGTGTAGCAGCGCGTCGACATAATGACATTAACCTGAACAAATATCATTCGGTGCGATTGCTTGCTTTCTGCGTCGAACAGCCGCGATTCACGGCCGCCGTCGCTCTCGTGGAGCATCACTGGAAACTTACGCAAACGTGTTCCTGGCAAGGTTTTATGTGTGTTCGAAAAACCAACTACGCAGCAATTCTTCCCAGACATTGCAAAAGGTTGACAGCGACGTTATATCTGTTAAACCGCGACCAAAGACGAAGGCACGACGCGCGCGCATAGACGCTGACATATACAGCGTCTGACCGAGCCCGCCTACGCTTTGTGGCTTTAGCGATAAGCGGCGCTGTCGGCGTTTTGCGCATCGCGTATACAGCGGACGTTAAGGGATATCCTCGCTCCTCCGAGCATGCTTCGACATGATTCTTCGGGGCAGCGACCGGGCCGCGCGCGTCCTTGACAATGGGTCGCAGCCACGGTGTAACCGTGGTCGCAGCGTAGCCAGCTGAGAGTATAATAACGCAGACCGCAGCACGGCCGCGGAAGTGTCCTCTTGGTGGATGCAGTCTTGCGGGCGACTCTCGCGGCCGCTCGCTCTGGGAAAGTGTCTTGTTTTTTACCGAGCACGAGATCAACTCATCGTTTCTCCTCATCTCGTACGGCCGCCGCTACCGATCAACTCTGCGACTGCGAGGCCTCATCGAACAAGAATGCGTGAAATTTCTTTTGACACAAACTGTCGTTTAATTGAATACTGTTTTCGCCTTTGTTTCAACCTTCATCTGGCTTAGTATTTTACGCTGTTTTCTGTGTAACTTGCCCCTAGTTACTATATCTGGAATACTTGCCTTGTTATTTTTATAGTCTTCATTTATCGCAGTGTTGGTTCATTATCGGTTTTTCCTCTTATCAGTTACTGAGGGATTTTTTGTCACTATCGTGTCGGGCCGGTTTCTTTTGTGTGTGTTCAATTATTATGCAGTGTACTTTGGACTACTATTTATAAATTAGCAATTGTTTGTAAAATCAAGTGTCTTTCTCAAACTTATTTCTTAATCACACACTGACACGCGTACTTCATGGGTTGACCGGTCTAAGTTTTATCTTTGTTCTCAAGCCTCATAGAATTACGACGGGTAACCGTAAAGAGGATCCCGTGCATCTGTTCACCGAAAAGGCGGGCGTTTCTGGCTCTCATATTTCTTCAATGAACCCGGTGCTGTGCAAGCTGTATCCATTTGACCCATGTGAATATCTTAACCTCATTCACCCGCCTACTTTTCTACAGTCCCCTCAGCTACCCTTTCCTTCCCTTGAAATTCATTCGGCTACCTTTAGCGACCATCGGGTATCCTCTGTGCGCATTACATGTCTCGCCTTCCATTCCTTCCAGATTTTGACTAGAATTTTATTAATTCGAACTATTTCTCTGACCCACTAAGCACGGTTCCCATCTCTTTAAGTTGCGCCTAGAATTTTCTGTTCCATCAACTTTTGTGGTGTCCTAAACATAAGTAGACCTCTTTTTGTCAGCCTCCTCGTTTCAGACCCAAAGCGGTATTCTATTGTTCTACACTTTTCTAAAACGTAATTTCCAAAAACTCCTGAATTTTTCTCACTGTCCCAGAAAATGTAAGCACATTAAGCCACCGCGTTCAGTTCAGAGTTTCTGCCTTTAAAAGAAAGCGGCTTGCGTTTTGTGCATTTCAGGGTAAGAGAGTAAGACAGAAGAATAAAAAGGCAGGGAGGTTAAGGAGGTTAAATAAGTGATACCCAGGTGGTGGAACAAAGGGGGGAAAGGAAAGAAAGAGCGGCAAGGGAAGGAGTTTGTCACATGTTAAGAGATCTGCAATAAAATGGGGCAGCGGGAGCACACTTAAAGTCTACAGCTCAACTCCGAGTGTTTTAAAAACTTAAGAAGTGTCTTCACTGCTTTCTTTTCTGATGAAGGTGTCGTCTAAGGGCTCAGAAAATTACCTTCTGTAAGACGCCGATTGTACAAGTGTAGCAAAAAGGAAGGCACGCTGCCTCTCAAGCTGAGGGCAATCACAAAGAATGCGCTCCAGTCGTTTCATCACACCGGCAGTGCTGACACGTTGGAGAGCCTTCCATAGCTATGAGATCGGAATAGGCATTTCTAAAAGCCTTTCCTAGCCACAGGCGACACAACTTTGTTGCATCACAGCAGGGAAGGCCGAGCGGTACCTCCTGCAGTTGAAGTAACTGGTCAAACTGGTGCGAGCGGGATATCCAGCCTTCTGGCGTAGACCATGATCGTCTAGTCACGTTTCGGGCGTGCAGTCGAAGGTGCCGTGCTGCGTCATCTCTTGCCAGTTGTTACCTGGACAATTTTGGTTGTATCCTGAGCCGATCAGCAGCATCGTCAGCTAAGTCATTGCCAACAATTCCCCTATGGCCTGGTATCCATTGGAAGATGCTTTTCTGACCCTCTTCTATGCTTGATGGTGGAGATGTCATACTTCCGCTACAAGTTGCTCATTGTTGCCACGGCTTAAGACCAATTGAAGTCACTGTAGGGCAGCTTTGGAAACACAGAACAAACCCATTGCCGAGGTGTTTGTTCAGAGATATACTCTACAGCAGAACGAAGTGCGGCCAGTTCTGCTGAAGTAGAGATAGCCTTATGCGAAAAAAATGTGGTACATTTTGTCTGTCTCGCTGGAACAACGACGGCGCAGTCATAACTAGTAGGTGTCACCGAGCCATCTGTATAGACGTAAGTACAGTCTCAATAGTCATTGCATTATGTAGCAAGAACTGTATCAGTTGCTGAAGGACTGGGGTTGACAAATTCGATTTCTTCGGTATCCCCGGAGTAGCAAGGCGCGCACATGGGATCTGCAGATACCACAGTGGCGATGTACGTCGCGCTGCCGGAGTGCACTGTTTTGGGATGATTGGCTGCTGCATTGCTATGATCTTTGACAATGCAGAATGTGGTCTCCGCCGAGGCAACTGCGCAAGATGATGCTGTGGAACCCTTGAAATATGTCGTATGTGTATTCGCAAGGAGTCCAGGGCAATATTCATCGAAAACGGATGGTCTTTGGCGAGTGCAACATTTCCCAATGTTGATGACCACCGAGGAAGACCAGGCATGAGCGAAGGACCTGAACCTGGGTTGCCTGGAGGGCACGAAAATTAGTCATGCACGTGTTAGAAAGTACGAGTGTACTATACAGCAGGAATCCTAAATATAGTGCTTTGTACAACTTCAGGAATGGCCTAAATGACGAGCCCCATATTTTCAGCCAAGAAAACGGGGTAATTGAGTCATGGATGTTAGTTCTTTCAGTAGGGGGCTCTAATGCGGTCTATCAAACTAATGCTTGTAATGCGGGCTCTATGATATTGCGGTCTATCAAATTCCGTAAGAAAAGATGAGATTTGTAGTAAGAAATGATATGGCGATCAATCCAGAGCGGACATTGAGTCATAGAATTGCGTGTAACTGCCACTAGCGCTCACGTTTCTGGTGAAGCGCTGAGACCTTGCTTCTGAAGAAAAGACGAAGTTATTGTGGCTCCCCGTTGACGTTTTGCACGTACTTGGAGACGCATGACAGAGGAGGCCCGAAGGCAGGTGCCATCACCGTACTTTGATATCTGGGTGGTGGCAGGGAGGTTCTCTGGGAGCGCATTGAGGGGCAAATGAAACATTGTAATGCAGAGCATACCACCCTGGAGCATGCCACGGTGGGTATAATGCGCTGGAGTCGGGCCACATAATAATAATAATAATAATAATAATAATAATAATAATAATAATAATAATAATAATAATAATAATAATAATAATAATAATAATAATAATAATAATAATTAGTTCACAGGAAAGAGAAGGCGCAGTATCTATCATACTTGTTTCTCTGTACACTTGAACCGCTCCGTAAGAACGAAAGGTAGGAAAGAAAGTGTAAAGAGAGATAGGGGAGCCGTAGTGGACCGGAGTAATTCCGACCAGCTATGGACCTTTATCGTGCACTGACATCGCACAGCATCCGGACGCTTCTATTTATCTCCAATCGAAACGCAGCCGCTGGCGGTGGAAATCGAACCCAGGTACGCCGGCACAGTAGTCGGGCATCTTAACCACGGCACAACCGCAGCGAGGCAAGAGTCAGGTCACATGATATTGAATAAATAACGCTCTTCTGGAAAATAGCTCTCTATCCACGCAAACATCCCACCACCGATGCCCGCAGTTTCCAGCGTATCAGGGATGGCTTCATGGGATACTTTGTCGTAGGCAGCTTCATATCAACGAAGAGTGCCACAGACAGGCGTTCCATTCATATCTGTGGTTGAACCGTGACATGAGGTCAACGACGCTGTCAATAGAGGCGTGCCCCGGGTATAATTTGTGCTGTTCGATTTACCACTTTAGGTGCGTTAAAACTATTATTTCCATAACCTTTCCCACGCAACTGACCCCGGCTATATTGGCCTGTAGGATGTGAGCTCGAGCGGATATTGCCTTGCTTTTTAGTACGGGTATAAGCCGACTAGATTTAATTCCTGGGGAGCAGCACCGTCGAGCCAAGTGTGGTTATAGCGTTTGAAACGCTGAAGGCGAACGCCTGAAGTCGTTCGCGTTCAAAGCGAGTGTCTACATCTCGCAAGAGCAGAGCCGAGTTCCTAGCAAAAACAAACGACATCACCGATTCCCGTGAGGTAGGAGAAATACGCTGGGAACCCGAAGTACTCGTTGTAATTATTATTTCCTACAGAAGTCAGTTGCTATCTGAGTCTTCTTACGATCTTAATATATAGCCAAAGCACAGAATGGCTGGCTACTGTGGAGGCATACGAAGGCCGCGCACAGTCCGCTAGATGAGGGACATGGGCTTTCTGGAATACGAGTGCAGCCAGACGGACTTCCAGCGCTGGTCTGCCGGTCTATCTCTTCTTCGCAAGATTTTTTTCTGCATACGTCTAGCTGCTCTAAGGTCAGGTAAGTACTTGGTTCGTCGGTATCAGCTTTTTGCTCACCGCTGAAGAGTACGCAAGCGTTCTAGGTCGATATCAAAGTCACCGTCTACTTTAAATAATGATATGTTATTAGCAGCAACAGTCATACCATTTCCAATAGTCTCCTCTAACCTGCCAGTGTGGGCTTATTTGCAAGCCTCCTCCATATGCTTCGGAAATGAGTCGATGGCATGAGCATAGCTGGGGCGGATGCACCAAGTCCATTTATTTATAGGCACGATCGCATGCTGCAGCTCTTTCTTTGGTACTCTGATCCATTGGACGCGCTACTAGCCAATCAGGCTATAGGACCAAATAAGGTCTGTCAAGGTCTATGTAGCATGACGATAAAAGTTTCAATAAAGAAAGCAAATGTGGTCAATCCTATGGGTCTTCACATCAAAAACTTAGCTGGGGTTTAGCTTTAATTAAACCCTGTAGGTTGCGTAAGCAAAACCGACGTAGCTTCTCCTGTTCTTCTTCTGCAGCGCGGCGTGGCTACCGACCGTGTTTACCCGACGGCTTGAAGAGCCCGATCTGCCCCGACGCGGCGACGCGGCGACGGTCCTATCTGCGGTCGCTCTAAAAGTCAAACGTACCTAACGACCGTGTTTACGCGACGGGCTGAAACCAGGCGTAGTGTTACTTACGCAACAAAAACCAATGAACACACTCGTGCAAATACAGAGAAACTAGTGTCAGGTCTTGGCAACTGATATATAGGAAGAGCCGCGTAGCTAATCTGAACTGATATCATTTAGTGTACAGAGATCATTGCCGGAAGCAAATAATGTCAGATTCCTACTTTGCCGGTGATGGTCCATGAAAAGGAAAAAAGCAAGAAGAATAAGAATGGGATGGAGCGCATTTGGCAAGCACTCACAGATTATGACTAGCAGCTTGGCGGTATCGCTAAAGAGGAAAGTATATAACAGTTGCATCTTACCTGTACTCGCCTATGGGGCTGAAACGTGGAAGCTAACCAAGAGAGTTCTACTTAAGTTGAGGACAACCCAGAGGGCTATGGAACGAAATATGGTAGGGGTAACATTAGGAGATAGGACGCGTGCAGAGTGGGTCAGAGAAATAACTCAGGTTACCGACATACTAGTGGAGATTAAGAAGAAGAAATGGGTGTGGGCAGGACATGTAGTGCGAAGAGAGGATAACCGATGGTCGCTTAGGGTAACAAACTGGATTCCAAGGGAAGGAAAGCGTAGCTGGGGCGGCAGAAAGTTAGGTGGGCGGATGAGGTTAAGAAGTTCGCAGGTGTCAAGTGGATGCAGCTAGCACAGAACCGGGTTAAGTGGAGAAATATGGGAGAGGCCTTCGTCCTGCAGTGGGTATAGTCAGGCTGATGATGATGATGATGATGATGATGATGATGATGATGATGATGATGGCACTTCCCCATAATAAATGGTGGGCATTACAGTCGCCAGCAATAATCCGAGAAGCCCAGGTTGCTTCCACGATGGCCTTCAGCTTTTCGCATTTCAAATGAGAGGAGGAAGACACATAAGCTGCAATCAGTGTGAATACTATCGCTCTTGTCTTCACTGTAAAACATGCGTACTGATTTTTATTTTGAGGTGAGATTGAGCAGCAAACATACGTCATGTTAGTGCGGATGTCACCAAGACTTTGCTGCGCTCTCCACATGTAGGACTGAGAAAGGATACGTACCCGGAGAGTGTGATTGCATCACCTATTTCAGGACGTAGTTGGTGAAACTTACTCCCTCAAACTTTACATTCGTGACTTCAGGCCTTTTACATTCGACTGGATTAGCAGGACTCCTCTAACTTCCTCCCAAAACGTGGGAAGTTGGCCAAGCATTGTAATTTAAAGATCCTGAACTGCTAGACCGAGGGGGTCCAGCCCCACTAAGACGCTTCGAGCAGTTAGGATTTCCAGAGTCTGTAGCAGAGGTCGAACGATGTTCAGCACCGTCCTTGAGATCACAAGGAGTTGCAGATCTTGTTTCTGGAAGGCCGTCCGGAGTGGCGGATGTGCTGAATGATGGTATCTTGTGTCGAAGTGCCTCAGGATGGTGTAATGGTGGAAGAGCTGGCCAAGAATCTCACCCTGACGCCATCTCGTCTTCATTGTCCGTAGTGCGCGAATCTGTCACGATGGGGCATGGTGGAACCGGAAGAAAGTGAAGAGGAGGCGCCAGCAGCACGTTTTCGCTGCTATAATTTGCAGTGGCCTGTCGGAATTCCTCTTGCGTCGGGCACGTCTTCTGCGAATAATCTGCTTATCTGCTTCGCGGTGCGATGAATTGTCTCGAACAATTTGCTTGACTACGGCCTACTCATGTTTATTCGTGGACAACTCTAGGTGAGGCGTCATGGACATCATTGCAATTTTAACACGGAAAAACCTGTGCAGTACATGACTCAGCGTCTTTATGTTCGGCACACCTGGAGCACACACTCGCTTTGCTGCAGGCTCCGCTAACGTGGCCCAGTTTCATACATGTCTGAAATTGTAGGGGCTTTGGTATGAATGGCCGCACAGCGTGACGAAAGTGACTTATATTCACATGTGACGGCAGGCTGTCACGTTTGAATATTGTCACCGTCAAAAAGCCACAGCAGCCAAAGTAGGGTTAAAGAGCGAACGTACATGGCCAAGACAGCCGGGAACGCGAGAGAGGAAGCCGAAGAACGCCGGTGTGACTAGCATGGCTAAGGCCAGCTAGAACGTCCGGTAATGTAGTCCAGACACATGAAGCACCCACAAGATTGATTAGGAAGGCGGCATTGCTCCCCCTCTTTAAAAGGCGCCGGCCTCGGCGCCAATTGTTGGCGATCCGAGCAACAAGGAACACTGGTAGTTATGGGTAGCTGGGGAAGCAGACCGCCCTCTCAGACGGATTGGGCACTACACAAAAACTTGTTTTCCGGGCTCGTAAGTAGCATTTCTTTGGCGTACATTATACTGGTAAGCATCTTTTTCTTCCTCGCGCCGCATACGCTGTCGAGTAAGTTTACGAGTGGCCTCAGCATGCAGAACGAATTCATCAGCACCCATGGCGGTGGTTCAGGAAGCAGCGTTGCTTCCAGCATAGTCATGGCTTCGCGGCCTTGGACTAAACGAAACGAAGTGCGTCGTTTCTTGCGACGCAGTATCATATGCGAAGGTTATATAGGGAAGTATTGCGTCCCAGTTCCGTTGGTCCTCGTCGACCTACATGAAATCGTGTCGGTGATTATCGTATTGAGCTGTTCGGTCAGTTCATTTGTTTGCGGGTGATAGGTGGTTGATCTCCGGTGACTTGTGCCACTGAGTCGCATAACCTCCCGTGTACGCGCCGAGGTGAGAGCCATTCCCCTGTAAGATATAACGACTGCGGGTGCACCGTGACGAAACACAATTCTCTGCATAAAAATGGTAGCAATTTAAGCAGCGGTTCCACGGGGAAGAGCTTTCGTTTCACAGTATTGGATGAGATAGTTGATGGCGACCACAATGTACCGGTTACCGAGCGAGGACTCCGGAAACAGGCCGAGTAAATACATGCCAACATTAGTCCGGCAGGCTTAGGCGGTGGCGTGTTTCGACGTTGGCACTCCCGACAAGTTTTCACATAGCGCTAGACCCTTGCAGTTATCTTAAGCCAATAATACTTTTGGCGTATACGGGCCAACGTTCGTGGAAAACCCAGGTGACCAGAAGAAGGGTCGTTGCAGGATGCCTGCAGGACTTTGTCGCGAAAAGCCTTAGGTACGACGAGAAGATAAACAGCTTCCGTTGGCCCGTAGCTCTTCTTGTACAAGATGGCGTCTCGTAAACAGACCGATGACAATCCGCGCGAGAATATTCGGGGCGGAGTTGGATTAATTTCTTCTAGATACTGAATGAGAGGCCGTAGTTCAAAGGTCGTCTCGTTGTTGTTGAGCGAAAGTGTGCGTGCAGATAGCGCCAAGAAAAATTATCGTCTTTGAACTCACTGCTGTTATGCAGAAGCGCGCGGGACAAACAGTCTGCATTACTGTGCTTGTTGCCTGATATATAGGTCACAACAAATTCTTAAATTCAAAGGCTCCAGCGTGCTGTACGCCCTCAGGGATATTTGAGGCTCGCCACCCAACAGAGCGAGTGGTGATCCGTCACGACTGAGAAAGGCTAGCCATGCAAGTAGGGGCGACATTTTGTCCCTGCCCACAAAATAGCTAGACACTCTTTTTCGGTAGTGAAGTAGTTCGCCTCGAGCCGGGATAAGGTGCGGCTTGCGTATGCGAATACGCGTTCAAAACCATCCTGCCATTGTACAAGGACCGCTCCAAGGCCGTCGTTACTTACGTCTGTGTGCAGTTCTGTGCCTGCTTGATTGTCGAAGTGACCAAGTATAAGCGCACTTTGTAGATGAATTCATGGTTTCTCAAAGGACGGTTGCTGCTCTTGGCTCCAGCAGAATGGTTTGTTCTTTTTTGTGAGGCGAGTTAGGAGTCCAGCTATCCGCGAAAAGTTCTTCACAAATCACCGATAGGCACAAAGACCAAGAAAACGACGCACACTTCGCTTGTCACTTGGGATGGGGAAAGCAGCGACGGCGGCCGTCTTGTCGGTGTCTGGGTTAACGCCCTTTGCACTCACATTGTGGCCGAGACACTCCAGCTCTTGGAAAGCGAAATGCCACTTTTCTGGCTTCAGGGACAGACCGGCTGAACAAATGGCCTCGAAAACGGCGCTCTGGTGCTTTAGGTGTTCCTCGAAAGTGTCGGAGAAAATAACAACATCATCCAGGTACACCAGGCAGAATTGCCATTTCAGGTCAGAAAGCACAGTGTCTATCTCCGCTGCAAGGTTGCAGGAGCCGAGCATAGGCCGAAAGGGAGCACCCTGAATTCGTACAAACTGTCCGGGGTAATAAAAGCGTCTTCTCCCGGTCTCCATCTTCCACCTCTATCTGCTAATAACCACTGCGTAAATCAAGCCATGAGAAGTAGTTGGCGTGCCGCAGACGGTCTAGGGAGTTATTAATGCGCGGTAGCGGATAAACGTCTTTTTTGGTAACTTTGTTTAAACGCCATTAATCAACGCAGAACCGTAAGGTCCCATCTTTCTTTGCCAATAAGAGAACAGGTGACGCCCATGGGCTCGTCGACCGCTCACTCACGTCGTCCTGGAGCATTTCCTGAACTTGTCGGCAAATTCCATCGCGCTCCTTTGGAGAGACCCGATAAGACGACTGGCATAATGGTCTCTGATTTTCGTCCTATACTTCGATGCTTTGTGAGCGGTGTCTGTCTAACCTTTAAGGGCGTTGCGAAACAGACCCGGAAAGAGTCGATCTCTAGGCAGCGTTTTTGATTAGGCAGGAGGTCTGAGTCGACGTCAGTTTTAAATGAAGTAGTCGACTTTTTTAACGGGTTCGTGATTTCGTACAACGGTTTGTGATTTCGGACGGATGCGAGAGTTGGACTGTGAAGAAGGCTGACCGCCGAAGACGGAGAGTCTTCAGAGTCTCTTCAGAGTTCCTTGAGCTGCCAGAAGATCAACACAGTCGATATTGCCGACCATAAACCCTGACTGCTCATTGCAGGGTCAAATTCTAAAGTTAAAGCTCAGCTACTTTGGTCATCTGATGAGAACAGAGGAGTCGCTGGAGAAAGATTTGATGTGAAATGTTGACGGTCACCGGAGAACGGGTAGGCAGCGAGCGTGATGGTTAGGTGGCATCCTCGAGGCGTTGCAGATGAAGTTATGTGTGGTTAGATAGGTAGTGAGAGACCGGAAAGCGTGGCGTGATATAGTCTATAGGGTCACGAAGAGTCGGACATGACTGAAATACTGAACTGAACTGACTAAAATGTCCAATACAAATGGCATACGTCACTCTCGTAAAAGCATCTGCAAGATTATCTGTATCAAGCAAACATTTCAGGCAAATTGAGGCTGGAGATATCGTAACCAAGAAATGCATTTGTCTTTCCTAAATCCTAATGGCCATGGACAGGGCGTGTAGTGCGAAGAGATGATAACGCACGGTCGTGAAGGTAAAATTCGATTCCAAAGAAAGGAAAGCGTGTCAGGGGGAGGCGGGAGGTTAGGTGGGTGGATGAGGTTAAGAAGATGGAAGCGGTCAAGTAGATATAGCTGGCACAGGACCGATCTAGTTGGAGTAATATGGGAGAGGTCTTTGCCCTGCTTTGGCCATACACCGGCTCATGCTGATCATGATGAAATATATATATATATATATATATATATATATATATATATATATATATATATATATATATATATATATATTCGTAAATCAGTCTACAAGTCTTTCTGAGATCCTGCGGTCCCGTATTCTAGCTGAAACTCTTTGAAGAGTAGTAATGAGTGATCACGTACTTGGCTTTATTGGGAGAAGGTCATGAGAGCGTCATTGCGGACCATGCTCCAGCTGCACAATGCCTTAATCATGGGATTCCGCTGGTACAGATTACCTTCACTCGGAATTATCAATAAAACCAACCTAAGTATTCTACATAGCTTTCAAGTTTAAGCTCTGTGAACCTGCCTGGGATTACCGAAATGTGACTCTACAGCTGCTACAGTATGAATTGCCCAGGAACACCCCATCGCTACCTACCTAACAGTTGATGTCCCCGAGGGCATATTTCCGACACAACTCTCGGGTTCCCTCTCATAATTTGGCCAGTTTTCCTATTGCCAAGCCACGTACACCGTTTACAGATACCGTTGGTGCACATCGAGCTATTGTGCCGTCCCAGTTTACACCCGCCTCTAGACCATTATCTCCACTATAGAGCCTGCATAAACCACACGTGATTCTTTCAATACCCGGAATCAGGAAGAATGTCGAGCTATCGCCCACAGAACTAAAGCGGGTGACTCTCGAATACTTCCATGAGCAGAATGGAAACCGCTAGCACGTCTGCACCGAGGCTCAGTGAATGTCGTGAGTTCTTCGGGCTCCATGGTCCTCCTCGACAGGACTACAGAAATCAAAGTTCTTCGACAGCCGCAGAGCTAACTGCTCTTCGTGCAGCAATTAGGCATATAAGTCCGCAGAGCCCCCAGCAGTGGTCTATTTTCACAGATTCGAAAGCAGCCCTAGCCGTGGAGCCCATGACTAAGTTGTGGCGGAAATACGCAAACTGCATACATATGCCATCAATAAAGGACACGACATCATCTATCAATGGCATTCAGGACACAGCGACATAGCGGGAAATCTCCGTGCGGACGAGGTTGCGTGAACCGCCCACCAAGAGGGCGATTGTGTGTTGATCCCCTTTTCCAGGGCAGACGCAGCGGGCACGCTTCCCGTAATTGTGCGGGAGCACACGCTCGCTTTGCAGAATTCTGGCCAATTCGCGAACTCCCGTTTAAAATCCCTGGACCCTGACCAGAAGCTCCGGCTTCCACCTGGCCTACATCGACGTGAATAAACTTTGCTGTGCCGCCTGTGGGTTGGTGTAGCGTTCACAAACTCTTATTCGTTTGTAATAGGTATGACAAATAGCCCTGCATGTGCAACCTGCGGGTGTGACGAGACTATAGGCAAAACTTTTGCGAGTGCCCCACATACAGCGCGGAAAACCAGTATCTCTGCCGTGCGCTGGAGCGTCTAGATGGACGCCCACTGACTGAAATAAAAAATCTAGGACCCTAGCCGCGACGACGGTGAAGGCCTCCCATGCACTGCTCCTCATTAAAACCACGGGCCTGATCGATAGGCTGTGATTTTGCTGTGATGTGACATAATATGACTGTGACGTGATGTGACGTGATATGGGTGTGATGTGACTATCCTGACTTCACCCATCGCTCTGTTACCCATCACTTTTATATCCACTCACTCCCTTACCCCAATGCAAGGTAGCAAACCGGTTTGTTTTATCAGTTAACCTCCCTGCCTTTCCTCTTGCTCATCTTCCGCCTTGAAGAGTAACGCTTTGAAACATGTGTCCGAATTCATACTTTTAGGCATTCTTTGTTCACGTCTTTTGAGTTGGTCAAAGCACTTTCTCACAATATGTAACATTACGATCAAGTGCCTAGTTTGCGTGATATGTGCCTTTTAGTTGCCCCTTCAAAATCTAAATTGACAACATACATAACTGATTTCATCAATAAAATAAAGTTCAAAGGAAACCTGGGCCATTTGTTTGTCAACAGTATGACCTAAATAATTTACCATCATCGGCGCTATATACCCAAAGATTTCCAACGTTCTGTCCGCGTGGCGAAATTGACCGCTTAAAGTAATTTCACAATAAACTTCATTAAATCTGCTTTGCGTCATTGACTGAACACCTGCAGTGTTCTAAAGTTTGATGTACACGGAGCATCATCCTTAAATGTATCACCTCTTTACTCATGCTAATAATTGCTCAAATTGGGTGTCTTTCCTCGTTTCATTGGGCGCTGAAATTTTTTACGATGTGATGCACGGTTGTTACATGAAGAATATTTTCAACACTATTGGAAATACCTCATTATGCTGTTTCCGTCTCAAGTTGTTAGGTTTTCGTTTCTGACTGTTGCCAGTAGACCTCGTTTTTACATTATTGCCATACTTCAGAATTCCGGGGTTGATTCGTTATACTGCATGGTTTTGCTGTTGACACTTGATTATGGTGTACATTGTTTCTTTCTCCTGTAATAGCCACGACGGGGCTGCAGTTTATGCACATGAAAAACTTCTGCAGAGTCACATAATACCGCCTACGTTCATGAAGGTGAAAGCTCACTCACGCAATGCACTGCGCGCGATGCCCGATTCCCACGCTTCCTGCGGAGCGCACCCTCACGCAACCGGTAATGCGATTTCCTCTCTCCTCTGTCTCATTTTCTTACTGCGCCTTATCCGCTCCTCCTATAACAACTCCCTGTTAAAGGATCTCTATTGTGCATGCCGTCCTCCCACTCTCGCCACAATGGACTGTTCCTATGACAACCAGCGATGCATGATTGGAATTTTTTGCATCTTGATGCAGACGCTTCCTCTCTACGCCATGACGAAACCAAGTATGGCTCTGGTCTTAAATAAACAGAGCCTTTAAACTATAGGCCAAACAGAGTTCCCGGCATACAGTGGTGGCAACCGATTTTGCGCGTTCATATAAGGAAATACTTAGGGGGAGGTTTACAGAAACTTTCGGTTTCAACTGACCTTGTTCAAGGCATGCGTAATCTCTCTAAAGCACTCCTCGTTTGGTCTAAATCAACAGGTCGCGGATGCTCCCTGTGGCGCAGACGTGGAACACTGAATGAGCCCAACGACTGCTGCGAGTTCATCTATGACGAAAACTGTGGATCGTCGCCAAAGTACCAGGTGTACGATTCGGGCACGTGTGGCTTCTAACCAAAGCATGAGCAGTGCGTATACAGCAACGCTGCTGAAATGAGTGCTTCATTGGCCATCGAGAACAGAAAACTGTGCGAGCGAGTGTGGGTTCATAAAGAAGCTCGAATCAAAAGACAAGGAAAAAAAACGTGCAACATGGGTGTTGGCCACCCTTGCTTGTGGATATGGTCCATTATACAATGTAAAGTGTTTATAAATATTTTTGAGAGCAGCATTGTATCGAATAAAGCTATTAATTTTGCTGAAGTACCCTACTTCTTTGTATTCCTCTCAGTTACCTGTATGGCCATATATGTAGCCTAAGCAAAGCGTGGTAGCTGGTCTGAGCCTCAAGGATCAACACCTTGGCGCAGGCTGTACAAACAATGCCTTATTGTGAATACGGTAAGCTTAAACAAATTATGTTACCTTACTTTGAGAGCTTTGTTCCAAAGTGTCCTTTTAGCATATAATGAAGCTTCTTCAATGATTCTTATTTCTCCTTTGTCATATCAGTTTCTGTGTATTTACTCAATTAAAAACTGCCGCAATCTTAGCCACACTTTGATCAACACCATTATAAATATGACAGTATGAATTCAGATGTATAACTCTCCTTATCCTTTCTTGATTCAGTGACTGCTGACTTCTTTTACGTGGCTGAAGCAAGAAAAAAAGGATAACGAAATTATACAATTCAATCAACACCATCATAAACGTGACGGTGTTGATTCAAATTTATAACTTTCCTTATCTTTTCTTTCTTGCTTCAGTGATTGTTGACTTCTCTTACGGGGGTTCATTATGGGCCACTTTATGCTGCCAGCATTGTCTGCTGAATGGGTTGAAGACCGTCGTACTTTTCATGATATGAGGTAACTCAACAGGAATCTCGTAGAGCTGCCTCTTTGAACTTTTCATCTCGTTTGACGCGAACTCTGTGGCATCGGAAGATATTCTACTACCGCAGTACATACGGGGGCAGCGGTATTGATTTGTCAGTGTTATAACACACGAAAACAAAACGTCTTTAAGGGAACACTACACAGCCATCCCTGTGGTGCAGCTGCAAGAACAGCTCAGAGGACATTTGAAGCTCATGCGTTCAACAAAGAGCTTTCTTCCAGAATAACGGCTTGAGGGGCTAGTTGGTGGTGCATAATACCCAGAAAAGTCTCTTCGCTTGTGTTTGTGTTTGTTGCGCCACATTTCTGAGTATTAAGCTTTCTTACAGGGATGTTGGCTTTTCTGGAACCCTGGAATGAGTGCTTCAGAACTTCTACAGGTATAGCCTAGTTATTTCAAGGATAAGGGCATTTATATCAGGCCCTATTCACAATGTCATGCAGCTCTGTGGCATGAGTCACCGGAGAACTGCTGGTCACCCTCAGTCGAATGGACTCATTCCGCGGCTTAATGATACATAAAGGTTATGATTTCTCATGTATGACCACTGCATATCCGAGAGGGTAGTTTGCCGTATGTAACATTCGCCAGACCACCGAACTTCAAAAGACGACCCGCTTCACACCATTCAGTTTTTGCACAGTGGTGAAGCCGTGATTACGCTAGATGCAAGGGTGCTCCCATATATCGAACGCTCACCATTTTGTGGCTTCTACAGATTTCTTGACCAAGTGAAGCAATCCGCCAGCTGGCTGGACAGCGAACACGTGGACATTAGGCGGCAATACACAACGCTCCAACCATCGTTAAAGGGAGGTAAATTATTAACCTTGTTATGCAGAATAGTTCTTGACTCCAATCAGCCTGCACGGTAACTTCGAGATGCTTCTGAATCGTTGCTATTTTGGCCCGTACAAACTGTGAAGCAAACCAAGTGTCCTCAATTAAAAAGTTTGTGCCGCAAAAGAATGTTCGCTCCCTCAGACGGCAAGTTCAATCTGGCATTGCGCAGGTCCCACAGATAAATATTTAAATTTTTACTCCGAGTTGTCAAGTATAGTGCAATAATCTCTCCTTGCTCCGAGCGAAATCCGTACGATGACTTTTAAAATGCTAAGGACAGTGTCGCATTCTTCTTTATTTTCTGGTGCCGCCTTGTGATCGGGCCCGGTTTATTGGCGTCCGCCTGTGCGTCGGCTGCTTGAGCCGTGTCTGCCGGACTAGTTCCGCTGTACATGCTAAAGTTGTGTTACGCTGTTTCGGCCTTCAATTGTAGTACTATATTGTAGCGTGTGCAACAGCAGCCGCTAGGCGCATGCTCATCGAGAGTCTCGTGCGCGGACTTGAAGAAGTGGCCCCGTGGCGTTCGATTAGAAGAGGCTGAAGTTGGCTGCTGTCTCTCGGTGCTCTGGGCCTGCTCTCCAGTGCCTGCTAGATCAACCCCCTTAAAAACCAACCTTCTGGTTGCGGGCCTTAACAGCTACATGACACTGATGGAGGTGAGGCCTTACACTCTATTTATCGAGCCTCTCGCAGCAGCTCATCGAGTCCCAACCTGCTTCAGCTGGTGTCTACACCCGTTCATCGCTGCAGCCGTCGCCTCCCGGGTCTGGCGCCGTAATTTGTTCCTCTATCTGAACCGGCGCCAGCTGACCAGCAGTTCGAGACTTCTGCAATGGCCCAGGCAAGTCAGCATCAGTTGCTGCTTCAGCAGCCTCGTATACCCCTAGTTTCCTTGGCGGTACTGGGGAAGATGTCGACGACTGGATCGACCAGTTCGAGCGAGTGGCGCAATTCAATCAGCGGAGCCCTGGTCAGAAGTTGCGCAATGTATATTTCGCGCTTGAGGACTGCGTTAAAATGTGGTATGAGAATAGGGAGGCCAGTCTTCAAAGCTGGAATTCCTTTCGCCGGCAGCTGCGGGAAACCTTTGCCAGCCACGACCGCCGTGGTCGAGTACGCCGCCTCCTAGAAACTCGTGTGCAACTACCGAACGAGAGCGTGGCCATGGCCGCCGCGTTTTGATGCATGCGAGATGCAAGGCGGCCGTCTGGTGTTGGATCTCTGTGCATTCTTTCTAGTCCCGTATAAGAAAAATAATCGGATTCCTCAGCTTTGGCCACGTGCATAGCCGACATAGTTTTGGAACGTCAAACCCATAAAAACCTACAAAGACGTGATGGCAATCGCACTTTATCTTTTTTTCATCTTCGCTTGCCGTAGTGGCTAAAAAAGGAAAGAATAAACCTAAACCAAAGCAAGTAGTTATAAAACTTTGCAATCACATTAGGAAATTCTGAATTTGTTGTTTTTTTTATTTTTCTCACCGCTGACAAAAAAAGAGGTTGATTGATGCGGTTTATGAGGTTAAAAGGTTTAAAGTGCATCAGACTGACGCCTCTGTAGAAGTGAAAAACAAAACTAAAAAGAAAAAATAATAAAGTTTTCTTTTTAAATACTCTGTGTTTTATTTCTTCAGATTTCTAATTGAATAGTGATGACATCTAGTGGGAGGCATCTCCCGCTGCAGATGAACTCTTTTTTTGCCAAAACTCACCTGCACTGCGCTGTTTTTCTGCATAGCTTCTAGAGACTTTTCGCTTCTGTCGATGTGCTGCGAGCATAAGCTAAGCAGGGTCATAATATTCCCTCAACATAGGGTGTTTTAAAAAAGAACAATAAAGTGGATTTTGCAGTACTGCTATGTTCCGCCATAAACCTGTAAATCTGGGAACCTGTAGCTAATATCTGACGGTGCATTTTAACCTGGTCTTTCCGGAAGATATTCCTGTATATAACAATGCTATGGAATCTCTGGTACTGCGCGCAAGACAATGATTATCTACACGAGAGCAGGGACAATGTCATATTTTGTTTCGTTGAGGGTCATGAGAAAACGTTTTCCTGGGGAATGTTCAAACCTTGCGGTAACCAAACGAATGACGATGTTCAGTAACGCGCTGTGAAGACGTTCCGACGTACTCCAGATGCAGATGTCTTCTGCATAAATCAAAATGTGTACACCTTCTAGTAGGTTCTTTCTTATTTATATCAGGGTAATGCTGAACAAGAGAGGGTTAAGTACTGCCCCTTGAAGAACAGCCTTTCTTCTCTGCTGAATGAATGACCAGCATCTCAAGCAGATTAGCGGCCGTTGAACAACGCCAAGGATTCCTGGAAGCGTTATTCGTGCGCAAATGCACCCTCTCAATCAACGCATGACAACAGATCCACAAGTTCATCCAACTCTCACTGAAGAATCACGTACCCCCAACATGGCTGCACAGTACAAAAGAATCGCTTTATGACATGGGAATTGCAGAAGCTTCGAAGCCAAGCGCATCAACTTTCATCTTCAGAGACTAAACCTCCTTGAAGATTAAACTCCCAGAGTCATAGCATTGCTGAACATTTTATGCAAGGCAAAAGTCAGAAACTACCAAGACCCAAAAGAGGTACCAGAAACATACATCGCCAATTTAGTACATTGCAACTTCGCTGCAGAAGAACGACATTTGTAAATTGTCAATCTAGACACGTTCCTGATATTACGCTTTCCCAAAAAACCGACATGTACCATTCATCGTTCTTTACATATAGCCCGCCAAACGGCCTGCAGCCTAGCAACAAGGTTGAACGAACTAGAGCTCAGTGAACAGGCAGTGAACATTATGCGCTCAACCCATAATTAACCGTTGCGACACAAATCTAATCCATAAAATGGCGAGAAGACTCATGGACAGGGAAAGCCTCCGTAAAAACTGGCAGGACCCCCCGGATGAAATCACAGATATCAACTCATAGCCGCGCACGTTGTTTCAGTGCATGAGCGAGGCACCTATTCGATCCCCAACATCCCCAGCACACGGCAGTCAGCACGCGAGATGGCTCACAAACACAATCTGCTACTTAAAGGCCTAGCACAGCTCGCAAAAGGGACTGAATTGAACACGGATCAACAGGCTCTCAGATTTCTCACTTTCAATAAAATGCTGTTAAAGTGAGAAAAATGAATAGATGCCAATTTGAGCGAGCTGGCTAACCTTAGAGCGTTTTTAAACTTACTGAAGCTTTACTTTTTGTTAAAACTTTTCGTGGTATTATACTTTGACTTTTCCCCATTATATTTTTCATTGTTAATAGGAAATAAAGTAATAAAAGTGTAATGGTTAGCATACTAGGCTGATGTGTGGTGGAATACGCGAGATCATGGTTCGATCCCTGGCGCGGCTTGTTTTTTTTTTATTGTTTTTTTATAATTATCTACGTTATTTTATATCTCCGAACCTTTTTGTAGCCTAGATTCGCATTTAACTCAGAACGAGGGCAGCTTACCACATTCTACAATCCCCCTAACCTGCAACTCCTACCACTCCTACCACTCCCACAACTCCCTTGTCCAATTACCCGATATGAATAGGTATTATATATGTAGATTTTTCAGTAGGGAAGCTTTTATCGTTAGGCGAGTCGTACACTCGCTTCCATACCTCTTTCTCTCCAAGGCAGTAGATGGAACGGTGTACGCTCTCATCCGCCAGGCATATAAAACTGCCCTCCATCTACCCCGCCACACTTTCAACAAGTGACTCTTGCTCATGGAAGAACATAACTGTGAATGACGTAACAAAGGCTCACCACACGGCGTATGAGAAGCTTTCCTCTGCAACCACGGATCGCAACATACTCCAACTACTAAGTATTCGCCCTACCAGCGACCACGGAACACCATAAGCTACATCTTTCTTCCCCAAAACATTCAAAGGGTTCTTAAAATCAAACTGTTTGCAAAGAACATGCACCTAGTCTACCGCCAGACTAGACGAGAACCACGCAAACGAACGCTCTACAAACAGTAAAACCAACACAGCACAACAGTCTATGTAGACGCTGCAGTGTGCAACACTCAGCGAACGTTCGCTGTTGTGGCTGTAGGCCAGAATCTCTCACCCCAGCCCCTGCGCTCAGTTAGAGCTGCCACATCACTAAGACCTAAGGAGGCTGCTATACCTATTCATTCACCACCAGCCACACTGTTAATTAGCGACTCGAAAACTGCAATCAGAAACTTTTCAAACAAGCGGTCACATTGCGCAGCCCGCAAATTCTTTCCCCTCCGCCTACCATCGGCACATTCAAATAATGTGGGTCCCAGAACATGCGGGCGACCCGCGAGAAGAGGCCGCCCACTCCTTCAATCAAGTGTACGCCAACCGAGCAGGGATAGGCACTCGCCGCAACAAAATTGTCACCTATCATAAAATCACCCAACACGACAGGACGCAACGACTCCACGACCCCCTAATCATCATTCACTCTCGAAATAGAACGAAGTGACGTGGCGCCAGCAACCCTCTCCCTCATTCATCTGCCCCCCTTTCTCCACCTATTGCACCCAGGTCTCTGCTTACCTGAATTTACTTTGTACTGAGAGCCCCTAGGACAGATTTCTCGCGTATCATGTTTACTTGCTCTACACTCCAACTACCCCACAGTGGACCCTCATAGGCAGCGAGGATTGGGAGGTCGCGGTTTCAAGATCATACCCAGTCACCCAAGAGGGACTGTTGAACTGGGGCCTCCAGGTCACCAAGGCCTATAAACTACCAGCCAAACTCGCGATTAGGAGTTCACCTTGTAAAAGGCCTCATGAAAATGACATTTTACCATGACGACCATTGCTAAACATTCGTGCCATTTGGAGTACTCGCAAAGGTAGATTTGTCGGCGTCTTTAAGAGCTTGCAATTCACTTGCATAACATCCCTCGGAGTCCGAAATTGGCCAAAACTGCGAGACGCCGGGTAAAAGGACAGCCACAAGATGCACTGAGGTCAATAAAGGGAGCTGTCAGATGGAACTCAGCATGACGGCTATCTTAAAGTGATGAGCAGAGGGCGATGACGCAATCAATAGCACAGCTGTTTTGGCGCAATCCGCTCATTTGTTGAGTCTGCCCTCTTTACTTTCTAAGCTATTGATGCGCTTGCAGATTATTAGCGGAATAAGCTTTTCTACGCAACTCAAGATGGCGATGGCCTGATAGGCTGCGCAGCTTTTTGGCTGCGTCCAGGTTTCACACGGAAAACTCCTTTGCCGGCTTTAATTCCATAGGAATCTCATCGGTCATTCAAAATCCCTTGTAATGTTTGTGAACATGGAGACGAGACCTCTGGGCTAGGTTTGAGATAGCTTCATAGCAAAATACGTCATGGTCTAGAGACGGGCGCTCCTATGAAGCGGCGATAGCCGTCGACAGTCCTTCACTTATGAAGGGTAGATCCAATAATATGAGTTGCGGTGCTAGTTGGTTCATGTTTGTAGTCGTTTAGGCGCAAAACGACGATGCAAGAGAAAATCGCCCTGTCCTGTCCTTCATATTGAAGCCGGTGTGGTGAAGCAGTGGCTTGGGCACTCAACTGGTTTGCTCAAGATGCGGGATCGAATCCTGGCAGCAGTGACCGTTTTTAGACGGAGGCGTAAAGCGAAGCGCCCGTGTGCTGTGAGCTGTCAGTGCAGGTTAAAGAACCTCAGATGGGCGAAATTTTTCGGAGCCATCCACCATGGCGTCTCCATAGTCTGAGCTGCTTACGACATTACACCATTCAAACCGAACCACATCTTGCGGAAAGAGAATTTCTTAAAGGATAGGGGGTTACCTTACTAAAAAAATTTGCCGCCCGTTTATACGCAATGTCTGGTGACATCGGTCTTAGCAGAACCATGCAAGAAGTCTGAAGTTATCGTAGTACATAAGAAAGAGGACGCTAAGGACTTCATAATAATAGACCTATTAGGTTACTGTCTGTCACATACAATGTATTCGCCAAGGTAATCGGTAATAGAATAAGGGCAACCTCAGACTTTAAACAACCAGGGGATCAGAAACGAATTTGGAAAGGGTGCTCTACTCTCAATCAATATATATATATATATATATAGATTTAATAACCACCGCTCGCACGCTCAAACCCTTCCCAACCTGCCCCTTTCGAAGCACCTTCGCAAGGAAGGACATGAGTTCGATAATCTTAAAGTCACAATATTACAGAGTGGCTTCAAAGACATTCGTGAGCGCGAACAACGAGAATCATATTTCTTTTTTAAATTTAATACTCTACAACAGGGCTTAAACAAAAACCACGGGGTCCTGTCCTCTCTTCCGATGTCACGAACACAGGAAATGTGCACACCTGGCCAAGTCGTCTGAGGTCATCACCTTTTTTGAATACCAAAGTGTGGGTGTGTTCTGGTCTTGTCAGAGCCACTTACCTCCTACCGCCCTCCCCCCTTTCTGTTTTCTTTCGCTTGCTTCCGACTTTTTTTTTTTTTTCTTTCCTACTCCCACTCTTCGGCCGTCGTGGCCAGGAAGAGTGAAAATAGCCCGCATTCTTTCGCAGCAGAGACTATGCATCCAGGCACCTGTGTCAGCGCAGTTCGACAGGCCTGTCCTACACCTGCGATGCACCTGCGATGGCACACCTGGACATCATCCTTCCCTACTGTATCTGTCTCTTTCCTCTGTCTCCCACGTTTTGTTTTCCTACCCAGGTGTGGTCTATGTCCAAATGCCTAAAAAGCCGCAACACTATCCAAGAAGATTCACTCTTGAGAAAGATCGGTCTCCGATCGAAACGTCGAGTCTAATAAAATGTTTCTTTAAATGAAGCGTACCCTTCGCTATATAAATGTATATATATATATATATATATATATATATATATATATATATATATATATATATATATATGATGATAGAATATTTCTTGGTATAAAACCTACTATAGCGTTTATTGCTTACGAAAAACTATTTCACTCAGTCAAAACCTCGGCAGCCATGCAAGCATTGCGAAGTCAATGTGTGGAGCAGCCGTTATTGAAAGGGCTGAAAGACATCTATAGTGGATGCACAGCAAATATAGTTCTGCATAAAGAAAGTAATAAATTTTCATAAAGAAAGGTGTTAGGCAAAGAGACGATCTCCAAGTACTATTCGCAGCTTTCTTACAGGAAGTATTCACAGACTTGGGATGGGAGCAGTTCACGATAAGGGTTGATGGAGAATACCTCAGTAACCTGTGATTTGCTGATGTATTTGCGTTGCTAAGTAACTGAGGAGATAAATTACAAAGAATAATTGATGACCTAGAGAAGAAAACTAGAATTGTACTCCTAAACATTATTAGGCCGCAGGCTAAGGTGCGGTTCAACAGCCTCTGGTAGGAACCGCAGTTTACTATAGGGAGCGAAAGAACTGAAAATGCTAGGCGAATATTTCTACTTAGTGCAGGTAGTAACCACAGATCTGGACCATGGAAGGGAAACAACTAGGAGAATAAAAATTTGATGGGGCACATTTGTATGGTACTGTCATTACTTTGTGAGCATGAAAACGAGAAAGCCTGAAGGCCTATACACTCACCGCAGCCTAACGTGCACAGGAAGGGAGTTTGCGTGATAAATGCGCGCGGCTAAGGTTGTTAGGTTAGAGTATGCGCTCGCTGCCATCAATTCGGTTATACTACCTCGTCTAGCCAGGCAGTCTACTGTGTTAACTAGGTACAACACGTGATGAACACATCTCAAGAAATCCGCACGCATATATGAGTGTTGCATGCCGAGTGCGCCGCGCAAAGAATTCTGATGTGCTGTTCAACTAACTCTGGAGCTCCGTATGTTGGTTCGGAACACCGCTCTCTTCGGTTGGATCGCAACGTCGTCTGCGTTGCCGGTGTAACCGAGCGAAAACGAATTTAAAGTAGGGGTCAAAAAAGAGCCATGAACTCTGTCCACACCTTTGTTATCACTTACCGCTGTGCGTCGCAGACAGCCAGCGAAAATTGGCTGAGAGGACATCCGCTCACCTAACAGCCTTAGGTGCGCGTATCTCGCATGCGAAGCCACTGGCAGCGTACGCCAGACTGCGCTGATTGTACCGCACGGCACGGTTCGCCGCATTCACACTCATTAATTTATGACCGTACTCGCACATTATTACTAGCAGCTTGCCGGTATCGCTCAAAAGGAAAGTATAGAACAGTTGCACCTATACTCACCTGTGGTGTTGAAACGTGGAGGCTAACGAAAAGGGTTCATCTTATGTTGAGTACTCAGAGCCTCAGAGGGCCACGGACCGAAAAAAGGCAGGTGTGACGTTAAGAGATTGGAAGCGCGCAGAGTGGGCCAGAGAAATTACTCGATCCATTTTACTCGAGTAATTTCTCGAGTTAATGACATTCTAGTGAAACTCAAGAAGAACAAATGGGCATGGGCAGGGCATGTAGTGCGTATAGAGGATACCTGATGGTCGCTTAGGGTAACAGACTAGATTATAAGGGAAGGAAAGCGTACCTAGGGGCGGGAGAAAGCCAGGTTAGGGACTAGGTTAAGTTCGAAGGAGTGAAGTAGATTCCGCCGGCGCAGGACCGGGTTAAATGAAGGGATATAGGAGAGGCCATCGCCCTGCAGTAGATATAGCCACTATCTCTCCAACTCTAACAGATCACGCAGAGAAAGGGAGAGAGTGAATGAGAGTGAGCAGAATCGGACACATTGTCGAAATCCGTTATTTCAGCTAGTAGTGTTACGCAGTAAAAAGCAGGAGTCCCACCGCGGTCGGTAGCTCTGTGGTTGAGATGGCAGAAGACTGCGCCGGAGTACCCAGGTTTGATCTCGACCGTCGGCGGCTGCGTTTCGACGGAGGTGAAACGAAGAGGCGTACGCGTGCAGTGGATTGTCATTTGCTCGTTGAAGGTCCCCGGGGAGTCAAAATTACTCTACAGCCCTCCACTAGAGCACCTCTTTCCGTTTTCTCTGCCACCTCCCTTCCGTCCTTTATGGCACCGATCAGATTTCCACAGACAGGCTCAGGCAGATACTGCGGCTTTCCATTCCTCTAAAGCAATTAAAAAATTATTTTCACAATATGAAAACATGACATTAACATGATTAATGTGTTGAATTTCAGAAAGTTGGTTTAATCTTGACCTGATGAAGTATAGGCGTCCACCATTCCGTGGTGTCCTCCCATTTGTATAATGCTTTTCCTTTCCCTTATATTACCTTAAAGAAAAACATGAAAAAAATCGCGGTTTGAAAAGGTGGTACTACAAGGATTACCGTGTCTACTCTAAACGCTTTCGCTTGTATCACTAGGTTTAAGCGACGCTTAAACGCTTACCCGGAATTTGGTAGCTGCTGTCAACCCCTTTTGTTCACTGCAAACGATCAGTTTTTTTCACTCTTAACCACTCTTCAACCACCGCTGCTTCCATCGTCTTGTTCAGATTGCTTTATTCCACTTTTTTGTCACAACTTGAACACCTGTCCAGTCACTTTATATCACTTTAATGTCATATATGTTCTTTCTATACGTCGCGCACATAATCTAAATTGACCTCCATTCTTTCAAATACACCAAGGCAGCCGTGGCTGCGCGGTTTCGTACTCACTTCCAAAGTGTCCTGAGAAAGAATCGCTTCCACGGAGTTTGTCTCGTTGAATTTATTTTGCAGCGCGTGCTGCACCGCTTATGGTTAAGAGGGTTCTATTGGGAAAACCAGTGAAGCGCTGAGACTGTAACGCCGTCTATTACATTCGACGGAGCACGGCCATGTGTTCTGCGCATGTGCGAAGTTACAGTGCTTTCGCCAGAAAGTGTTTTGTGTCTACGCATGCGCGACGATATCCGACGGTCCCACATCGATGGCACCGGTGAGGCCATATCTTGTGACATTCATCTCCTTGCCACTCGTTGAGTTATTTCCCGCATAATACTGCTAATACTAAATGTCTACAGTCTGATCTCACAGCGATTGCTAGCACATGTTAAGAATGCGTACAAATAACCACGTTATAAATACACCGCATGTTTATTGTTTACATAAAGTTGCTTTAAAATCGGTAAACTCATCAGGTATCTGGTAACAATTGTTTGATCAAACCTCACTTGGACGAAATACATTGAGTACGTAATTAACATTGCTAACCGCATGCGTTTTTGCCCTAGCCGCAATTTCTTTAGGGCTCTGTCCTCGTTATGTTATTGCTGTATAAAACGCTAATAATTTCAAAACTATCATATGCATGGAATGAGGAATATGAAAAGCTTATCGCCGCCAAAACAAAAAATTTGTTCTAAATAACTGCGTTTGTTTCATTTATTCCAATCACAGACGAACCGGAAGTGTTGCCGCCAACACGTTCGACCTTCAACTTAAAAACTTCACATCACGTCGTGAATAGCTCGGTTAGTCCTGTTCCACAAGCTGTGTCATCTTCCTACAGAGAGTAAACCATTCTTTCTTTAACGTTACTGCTTATCACATCGATCATCATCATAAACTCGGCCTCGATAGCTGTAATACAAACGCTTGCTTGCAGTATTTAATACCTCGAACATCGACTGAATGGAACCGCTTTCCCGCAAATATCGTTTCAATAAACGATAGCTCAAAGTTTTGTGCCGCTTCAACTATTATTGTGTACTAAAAGGATTATTGGCTGCTGCTCTCTCCATGTACTTGCTATCATCTACTGTGGTATTTATGTTGTTCTTGTTGAAATTGATACCTTTCTCAACATCTCAGCTATGTATTCGTTTCTTTTTGTTGACCCGCTCCCCTCTTCAATGCCCCTGCGGCCCCTGCATGTACCTTAAATTAGGAAATAAAAATAAAATTTTGCAACGTAAAGGTGCATCTCTTATGTTTTAAAGGCACTTTTTCGGCAAACAGGGAAGCCGTGAAATGAGGCCCATGTCAAAATTAGAAAAGAACCAGCGTCGACGGAAACCACAGTGCAGGCGGAAACTTCATTGCTTCTCCTTCGCCGCGCGCTCTGCCTTCTTCCCCACTCCGCGGAAACCGTGCTGCAAAGAGGGCGAGAATGCTTGAGCCAATACAGGCTCTCTTGCCCCCCCCCCCCCCCCCCCAGCTTTTACTCACCGTCCCCCGAAACACTGATGACCAGATGCCAATCGCTACTTGACAGCCGCAATCATTTTGTTTACACTTACGCGGTGTCTAGCGTTCGAAAGAAGTAGTTAAAGGAACCACAGCGGTTGTAGACGGAGACACAGTACGAAGCCACAAACACAACTGAGCTCAACACTACTCTCCTCATTCTGCGTCTTGATACACAGAACGCCAGCGTTTTACATGACTCTCAGAAAGCAACACAATCAGGAAATATACCCTAAGCAGCGTAGATACACGACACGCGTATGCCACACATGCAAGTGTCGCGAGGGGCACATCGGTTTTCCTCTCTTAGATCAAAACCTAGCTTCAAGGGACCCTTCTCTCAGCGATCGTGCTGTCGCGTTTCGGAGCGCGCCTTCGTGCTCGCCACCTCCGGGCTGCGGAAGCCGCAGCGGTAGCCGGAAAGTGAGGACGCGACCTGTCTTGCGTGTCTGGCAGGGGCGGACGTCGGACGAACAAAGGAGTTTGAATCCGTCGGACGAACCCGTAACCCGAGACGCTTGGGTAGCCGTGCTGCGGTTGCGGGTGTTTAAGGCTTCGTGGTCGGCGCTGCATCTTTGTTATGGGAAAGAGCTTGATAAAGACTACAAAGCAGCATTTTTCCTTCCCTGTCTAAATGTGGATAACCTTGTGGTGGCACAGTCGAAGCCTTCCTATGATTCATCAGACCTTTCTGTGCCAAATACATCTGCTCATGCTGCCTGATTCGCCAAGCAGAAAGGCTTAGCTCCACCAATTTTTTTTATCTTTTACGGCAGGCGGATCAAAGGAACTTTTGCAGAAACCATTCACAGCGGCTAATACCCTATTAAAAGGGCACGGAAGACGCACTCCCTAGTAGCCTTGGTACGCGTAATATGTAGTTCAAGCAACTCCCGTGATGCTCCAGCAAGAATAATGTTTTGTTCTTTTATGGAATCGGCACTACCGAGGCGAAACGGCATATATAAGTTGCTGATGAACATTTCGAGACGCTCAGAGCGTCACATACTCCACACAAAGTATACCTACATTAGTAGGCCTGGACAAAAGCCAGATTTATTTCATTTTTAATGCAGGGAGAAATGTATGGTGACTGGAGCTGCTGTTCGGATATTAGCTCCTTAGAAAGGAATCCATCCTTTGCGCATTTTGCACATCGTTTCGGTGCTTGAAGAAGTTGTTTAACGCACCTGCCTGCAATGGGCGCAGGTGGTGTGTATGGCAAATGAATGTGCTCTATCAGTGATTAGTCCCATGAGCGATCATGTTGGGCATTTTCGAAAGAAGCTTGATGGACTCCAAATCCTTGAACTGTGTGGGCTAAAGTCTGAAAACGATTAAGCGGTACCACTTTCCAAGTCAAGTAACTAGTGTACGCTCATAAAGGATCTTGCGATTTTTCTACCATTTTGCATCTTGTCTTGAGCAGTGATTTAAAACACGATGGTAACTTATCAGTAGCCTTTACAAAATGTTTTAAATTGTATCGCTGTCTTTTGGTGTGTGAGTCGACGATGTTCAGCCTGAGTTGAAAAAGGAGCTCGCAGGACATAACCAAGAACCACATTGCAACAAGAATTTGTAGACGTTGATTATCCATCCCTTTACGCAGGTGTCCCACTTTTTAGATATAAGATTGCGTTTCAAACTCAGAAGGATAATCGGGAGGGCATACTTAACAAACATGTCCCGCGTCTAAGGATTCCAGACGACCACCTCAAAGCCACTCCATTAATCATATCCGCGCTCGATGTAACGCCGCTAGTGGATTCCCTATCGCTTTGAAGAATTGCCATATATTTAGCCAGCAGTTTTCTCAGAACTTAAACGAATTACTGAGATGAATGTATGAAGTGTCTTCATATCAGTGCTGATTGTCTTCGCACTCAATTTTTAACACACTGCGGGATGGACTACATACATACATACATACATACATACATACATACATACATACATACATACATACATACATACATACATACATACATACATACATACATACATACATACATACATACATACATACATACATACATACATACATACATACATACATACATACATACATACATACATACATACATACACACACGCACACATAACACACACACACACACACACAAACCCAACATTCGACCCTGTGAGCGTCCTCCCCTCTCCACGCTTTCTTTTTGTTATTTTTCGGCTTATGGCCAGCCGAAAAAGTTTCTCAATGACCTTCGCACAGTGTTCTCAGTTTCAGACCCCTCCATTACAGGCTTCCCGCTACAAAGAAGACACTCATCAAAAATGGGCTTTTGAAATGCAGCAGTGGACAAAAACTGTAATGCAGCTATCATCTGCTGATTTCGATAAACTGCATGCGTCGCCGACGCTAAATTTTGAGTACATATCCCACAAGACAACGATGAATCGCCAGTCACTTCAAAATAGCGTAGCTAGATTTATAGGGTGTACACGGCAAGAGTTCAACCTAGAGCACGAAAATTATACTACCCCAAGACGCCGCCAAAGCTCAAGAGCTCCTAGCTCTCGAGATTTAGGAGGCGGGTAGGTGGGGGGTGTCGTAATTTGTAATTGTAATTGACCAAAGAAATGTATTTTACTCTCTCACACTTACAGGCTCGATTCAATGAGCTATAAATAGGTCTCTTATGCAGGGCCAGAATTACTGCACCTTAAAAAAAAGAAAGGGATTGGTATTAAAGAAGGTAATTATGTGGTGTTACCCTCCGAGTCCCTGAGAAGTATTCATTAAAGTGTATTTTTGCTGTCTTCTTGGCAGTTGTTGTTTGCCTTCGTTTACGCGGTTTAACGTCCAAAAGCCCCTCAGGCCGTGAAGCACGCCTAAGTTGAGGGCTGCTGATAATTTCGCCAATTGGGGTTCTTCACCGTGCAGTGGCATCACAGAATACACACGCGTCTTGCTTTTATCCTTCATCTTCAGCCGCTGCCGAGTTTCGATCCCCTCTCTCTCGGTTCAGCAGTCGAGCGCCCATACCACTGATCCACCGCAGCGCTTCAGTGTTGATTAGAAACCAACGCTGCGGAGCCCCTTAAAGATTCCCAGAGTGCTTAGCGGAGGGATGGATAAAATATAATTATGAAGGTGTAACTCTTACGAACTTAAATACAGAGCGAGAGCCCTGTTCCGCTTAGCTGTGTTTGTTCCTAAGCTTCCAGTCAAGGTCGTTGGGGTAATCGGTCAAAGCACTGTGAAGAAGCCTGTTTAATTTTAAACCCAACTGAAAGTCTATTTGTGTGAGCTTTAAGGTCAAATTGCCTCACGTATTGACCTTCGCGCAACCTGCTGGAAAGAGACCTCGCTCTGAAATCACTCCACATCATTTAGTAAAGTATTACGGAAGTGCACACGCAAATGGTACGCACTGAGCAATTAAAATGTTACATCAACCATGTCAGGTAAGTGATAGCAACTCACAGCCAACCAACCGTTTTAAGTAACTTTATTTGTCATTGTTACAATGAAGTATACAATTTGTTACTGCGGAACGATATGCTCTTGCTTTTACGCCGAAATGCGAGACATCATGATCGCCTCTTGGTGGATGTCTTCCCACAGCTTCATAAACGAGGCCTTAACCCCTATTTCCTGTATCTTCTTTTCAAGGCGAACCAGCATTTCAGGTGTGAAATAATCCTTCCAGCTCCCTATCCTGGCTTCTTTTACGATGGCAAACTTGTTTTCGTCTCCCTCATAACCATGCTTGCTGGTAACCTTGTGTCTGGTCATGACATCATTCCATTCTGGAATGTCGTTCCCAGAGAACTCGAAAACAACTGTCTTCTTCATATTTTCTGCTTTGCAATTTTCCAATACGTTCTCTAGGATCTGTTCGTTATCATCTAAAGCCCGTCCATATTTCTCGCCCAAAAAGTGAGCCAGCCTGAGCACCGTTCTTCGGGTATCCAGCTTGAGTTCTTCGTAGGTCACAAAGAATACGTTCGGCTCATCTTTCAACCCGTACCCTGAAGACACGTGGTCGAAGTAGTCTCCATAGCCCAGATCACTTTCAATGAATGCCTCAAATAAGTCTTCAAACTTGCCGTCCTGAAAGCGGTAGATGCTTACATCGGACAACATCCGGTACATTGAGGCGCACACGTCCCAAGGGTTGCGGGCCACGTAGACGTATTTGGCCTTCTCGTTCATCGTCTCTTTGCGCAATGGCAAATGTGTGCAGAACAATCTTACGGGGAGAATCGCCTTCCAGTCGTCGCAGTCCGTGTATTCAATTGAGCGGATGTTGCTAGTGAATTCTTTGTAGTCAATCGGCTCACCACTTTTGAGGATGAGTTGCGTGATGTACATCATCCAGTTGGTGCCACTCTTGGGGTACGTGCTTTGCACTACGTCGCCGTTTGCGGCACGGAAGGAGTAGTTTTTCCTGAAGATTTCAGGGTCCAGCCAAGGGCACCTGGGCACACCATCGATGACTTGGCGGTATGGCCTCCGACTTGACATTTTCGATACTTTCTTAGCAGTGATATTCTGAAAAGGATAAATTTTGTGTCAGCTACCCCTTTCGAGCATTGTATACGCATGAACACATATCTGATGAGTGATCTTTTTGGAAACTATTTTGTCCCCATGCGGAATAAGAAGCGTTTTTCTCATTTAAAGTTATTTCACACATTTTTGCAACATATTCACCTTTACAGGAAATTTTTGCAAGGCAGCCTGTGTTCATCAGGGACTCTTTTCGGTCGTAACGGAGGCATAAATATGCGATGCTTAAGCAATGATAATACAATTTCTCACTGTGAAAGATCTTGAGCGATTCTCTGAAATTGTCAGTTTGTATAGCTGCCTAGCTATACAAACTGACAATTTCAGAGAATCGCTCAAGATCTTTCACAGTAGTAGGCCTGTGGTGGCACCTTTGAGAGAAGAAGAGATCGTGGCACCTTCAAGAGGTTTGGAACGCTATCTGCTCATAGCAAGCGACGCATCAGTGCTGAAAATTCAGCCGTCCTTAACTCCCCAACATTCCTCAATTTCTATACTTCTACATTAAATGTGTGTCTCGCTGTTGCCAAAGTCTTTCAAATTTCCCCACTATTTTCTTGTAATGGCTTATGCCTTGTGCCACGTTACTTTCATCATGTGCATGCCGATCAAAGTGACGTCGAATACAAAACCAGCCGGCATGTTTCATTTATTACTCTGCTAATGTAATTTACACAGATTCAGAGGCATAAAGCTTCGGCAGGACATATGAAACAAAATGTTGTACCTGATTTTCACAACGCAGAGGTTTCCATATTAAGAAAAAGGTTTCATATAGACCTTGACTGGCTTTGCTACGCGCTACAACAGTGCACTATTATTAGAATTCCTCAAAAGGTATTACCGCATACTGTGTAATACGGGAAGAAAATTCAGGAGTAACGAACGCGGTTGTCTCAAGCCCGCTATTAGGAATTGATGGCACCTCTGCGGAAATGCGGATGAGAATTGCCACAGAAGATAACAATCTACCCTCTCTGAGGCTACGCACGCAAAGTGAAATATTTATGTCAGGAAAAGGTCATAGGAAATTATGTATCCAGTAAGGAAAGGATATCAAAGTTCGGAACAGTACTAGAAATTGGACAAACGAAATTATTTAATCAGAAATGACATGCAATATGAAATAATTGACGGCCGATTGAGCGTAGTTCGTCCAAACACTAATTAGGTATGCACATGCATTCCAATTCTCTCTTTAAATTCCACTTTAGGTCATACATTCCCAGCGTGACCGAAACATACTTAAAGTAGAAAAAACCATAACATCATAACGCGCAAGCGAAATACGTTGCGTTATTTTTTTAAACATATTCAATTCAGGAAAAAAAAATATTTTAGTTTCAAAATGACAAAGTATTCCTCAATTACAGGTTTCCAGATGCATCTGGGATTTCTCCCAGACAACTATATTGTCTTCCTGTATAGTTTGTTCCAGGCTTTCTCCGGCGCACAGTTCAGTACTTTTGCTAGAGTTGTGATTGAAAGAGCAAGCTTTTCTCCTTATGGTTTTCCTAACATGTAAGTGCAACAAATTAAGATCGGAGAAATTTGACGGCCAACATTTTCTCTTTTTAAATAATGAGGTTCCTTTCAAACTACTCAATGATCTTGTTGGAGCCGTAAGGACTCGACCAGTCTTGCTGTAGCCACCGGCTCATGTATCGTACGTACTCTTGAACGTACGGAATATCGTCACCCTTCTAAGTTAGCTGCCGGTATGTTTCAGCGTTGATGTTAACATGTTTTTTGTCTCCTCAAAGCCAAAAATACGACCGGACATTATGATATTCTTGGGTAGATTCTTTCTTTTTTCTCTTCAATCCTACAGCAGGGATCCCTCCAGCACCAAGTCTCGGTGGTTCTAGAGTAAACGTCTCCTCGTTGGGGAACAGAAACGGGATCAGTTCTTCACTGCGGTTCAGGTACTTCATCGCTTAACTGTTTTGCAGTCCAAAGGCTTAACGCGGCTGGTACGAGAGCACCATTCCATTTCCTGGTAGATGACGGGTGATGGAAGATAGCGAAAAGAAGTGATCTGAGCATACTTCGGACTATTATCAATTGCTTTGACAGGGAGTCGGGAAACACGATTTTAGTAACTAAAGTAGAGGGAATGACATTTTAAGATATAACCTGACGTAGTTATTAGAACTGGGGCAATTGAGGCAAAATGTGAAGTAAGTGTATCCGTGGTGATGGACCTTCATAGCGTGCACGACTTAAAATAGCAAAAGAGAAGTTTGAAAAGCATCGTTTGGGGAGAGTTTACGAACAATGGCTCAGTAGGGCAACAAAGGACTTCAGGCATCATTGCAATAGAAATGGGCACAAGCGATGCAGGATATGACTGGAAAAATAGCGGTAGGCTAAGCAGGCGACAGCAATAATGAGATTATCAGAAGTGGAAGGGATGCTCCAATTGCTCCATTCTGTTTCAAACTACTTTCCCTGCTCCACCCTGCTCCAAGGCTCAATATTTCTCCAAAACTGCTCCTAGCCAGTTACGGCGAGTTTTAGTATCGCATTTACCTCAACTCAGGAACGATAGCAGCGCACCAGTGGCAGAGGTATAACATTTCGTGCACTCGGCTCAATGCTAACAAAATTTACGCAAGGTAGAGAAGGGTGAAGCATATTCTGAAACATTTTCGCAATCAAATTTAATAATACCCACAAGTGATCGGAGGCAGCTGTAAAAACATGCATTGTGCATGTGACATAGCACATCCTCCCAGGCTTTTGAATCACCAATGGAGAAAGAAGCGAGAGCAGCAAGTGAAGCAGGTAGCGCTAACTACCACGCTAACATGGTAGGAATCGTTAGGAAACTTGTTCGACGGTAACAAGTGCACAAGTTATTCTAACGCCGTTGCTTTAAAATCAAGCAGGTATTTCACCATCGACTGTCTTTGTCAATGACAAACGTGTCAGCCCTGTCAGAAAAAAGCATGCATGAAGCACGTTGTAGGGTGCCGAATATGTCAAAAACTAGAAAATTTCCCAGTGGTGTTGCAAGGCCACACAGGGATTATGGCCAGCTAGTTAAACCTGAAACTGCAGCACTTTTTAAGCAAAAAAAATATGAGTTACTGGCAATTGGCAATTTAGTAAAGAAGCTGAAGGACAAAAAGACTATGCTTTAGTGCCATCTATCCTTCCTCAAGGAACTGCTGGTCAGTGCTCGAGAATTAATCAGCGCAAAGTATATTATTAAAAGAATATGCAAAAGGTAGCGGAAATGTAGCCATTGATGTGAATGCCCAAAGCAGTGACGCTGCTTGAGCGCATCGAAATCGTAGACTCCGCGATTGACCCTATCAAGTCAAAATAAGAAAAAACTTTAGGTCAAACTTGGTAGTCGTTTGTGAGGTGGATAAGTAAGCGTTCCGTCTGTAGGTCGTTCCGAATGGTTGCTTAAGTCGCCTTGTGTTATTTTCAATACTGTTTTGGCCATTTGCATTATCTTGTCAGAAGGGCTTCCATAGTCTGCAAAAGCATTGGACGCTGCATAAAAGAAAATACAAAGAAGGATTTTATGTGTCAGGGATAAAAACTGAAATTATCAACCCAGACGCGAGCTCCAAAACATGATTTCAATGCCCCGAAACGGTTTGATTGCTCCAAAGCTGCTCCAAAATGCTATTTATAACTGCCCCCTGAGCCTAATTATTTATTTATTTTATTCAAGCACCCGCAAAACCTCAAGGGCATTATTGCAGAGGGGACATTTGGAGGAAAACATATGTCTGAAATGAACATGTGACAGAAGCTTAAAACAGCTAAGCACAGTTGGTAAAAGCAAGACAATAACAAAATACGTAAAACAGATAAGTCATCTCGACGGGAAACTGTCTTCATGGCGCCGCGGTGCAAACTTCGCAGCACAGTAAACGGAAACGATACACTATCACATGAAGAGCAATGCCAGCGAAAAGAAAGGAAGTGAACGGGATGGTATGTGTCTATGGCAGACTGTGTGAAAATAAAGCCTGAAGCTCTGAACACGTCTTATTAACAATCAACGATGATCTTGGGAAGCCTATTCCAGTGTGCGGAAGCATGCGGAGAAAATGAATTGCGGTACTCATCGGCAGCGCATTTCAAGAAATTTCAGCTCGTGATCACATCGTTTAGAGATGAAGTCGGCAGAGAAGGGGGGGGGGGGGGAGGGAAAACTGTACTAGTTATTGTTTATTCATGTGAGACCAAAGCAAAATTCGGAAAAAAGTTCTGATATTCCAATCGGATCGAGGTTCTATTTAACTAATGTCATACTGCAACGGAAGTTATAATTACGAGAAAGAAATTTTGCATAGCGGTTCTGAAAGCGTAGAAGCTTTTCTATAAGATTAGAGCATTGACTCTCCCATACCGCGCAAGCGTATTCGAGTACTGGACGAACATTTGTTATTTAAAGAAGTTATTTTACTTTCTGGGAAGCGTTATAAAAACTAGGCTACGCCAAAACGCTCGGCACTGCTTCCAGCCCTGAATTATCCGGATCAAAAAGAGGCAAAACGTGAGGATAAAGAAATTATTGCCTAGATTCGTAACTTCGGAAAAGGGCATGCGTCTGGCAGCGATGCACAAAGAGAAAGAACATTACCGTCGTATCCGGTCAATGGCGATACTTTCCCTTCGCCCTTGTTTTGTAGGAGTGTTAATATAAGAGACTGTATTAGCTTACGATCACCGCCAAGTATACACGAAAAGGTCTGACGACATATAGGCGCTAGTACTCCTGCCCGTACTCTAGAAGACGTGAGCCGAAGCGGTGGCAATGTCGCACGGTGGGAAAAATGTCCTGCTTTACACAGGTCCCTGTTGTTTTCCTTCGTATAAATAAATGCCAATGAGCCGTGGGCCCCAGTAGTGCCAGCGACAGTTATCAGGGCACGTGTTCTGAATATAGCATTTAAGAAGGCGAATTCGGTTCCTCCACCGCAAAAACTATATATCAAAAACTAACGAAGCCAAAACAATTGTAGGTTCGCCCACCTGTTCTATGCAGTCGATGTTTGTGATAAATGTGGGATATCAACGCGCACACAGGCCACGTTCACGAATCTTTTGTATCGCTGTCTTATCACCATCGAAACCAGATAAGGGGCTTACGTCAGAGGGGCACTTGTCTGCCATTGTGTTCGGGAGATAAAAGTTGCGAAGGTTTCACAGCGCTTCACGGCAAGGAGCAAGAAAATATGCCGGCTGCCATGTTTATTCCAGGGCAGCATCAAGCCACGCAGAAGCCAAGAAAGAAAGCGATGCTTTTCAGTGTCCGGGCACTGATATTCCCAAGACTCGTATTCCGAGTTTGCGTAGTTTTCACAAGTGTTATTTTTGCCGCAGATTCGAGTGGCTTGAATGGTGAAAACACCGCAACAGCATGTCTCTTCACGGGCCGCCACATCCGGTTCCGGTGATCGGATGAGAGCGAAGGCGGTAAAAACGAGAATCCTGCCAACGGCGCTAACTTAAAAGGCGGTCCAGGAAGGCTTTGCGTTCTATGCTTGAGCTCGTTAGGGCCAGTCGAGCTCGATCTCATCAGTGCCAGAAATAACGCCCACGTTCACCAGTAGCAATACGCGCTAGTGCAAAACCACATCCGAACAAGAATTCCATTGGATGGTGCATACCAGTGCGGACAGAAGTAAACGGAGCGCGCTATTACTTTCCAAAAATTCTTCATGCGTTGCATAATTGAAGGCCCCAAGGCGCATCCATTAGACAAATAATGTTTTCTTATCTCCAATACAGAAGGCGGTATTGTAACTTGAGCAGGAAACGCGTGCTCCGTTTACTTATGTCTGCACCTGTACATCAAGAACCGAATAAAATGCGATTATATTGCATTTGCCGCTGTTTAGTTGCCTGCAGCGAAATTTATTACGATCGGTATACTATTCTATGAGCGGAGACCAACCCTGGAATCATCCTCATTTCAAGTGAGGCATCACTCGCTAGGTTGCGTCGGTTGTGGACGGCTAACTCAGAGGTGCAGTCGAGAATAGAAATAAGTCAGAGAGCTTTCGGACGATTAGCCCCAAGTGCTCAAGGAAAATCCACAAACCAGGCAGTACAGGCACGCTTCGAAGAACGGGAAGCTCAGAATAAATATTATATGATGCGCGCTTGAGGTAATTGGACAGGAACAGGTGGGTAGCTAAATTATTTAAATGACTATATTTAAAAAGCGGTGACTAAAATAGGAGGAAAAGACCTAGGAAACTAACCAGTAAATATCCAGGGCGGTCAGACTTTCCGCCAGTGACGAAGGACGAAGTTAAGAAAGCATTAGAAACTATAAAAAGGCGCAAAGCAGCTGGAGGGGTTCAGGTAACTACAGATTTGATGAAGAACGGGGGGGGGGGGATATCATGCAGGAAAAACTGGCCAGCCTGTATACGCAATGTCTGGTATTATCCACGATACCGGAACCATGGCAGAACGCAAATATTATCTTAATTCATAACAAAGGGGACGCTAAGGACTTGAAAAATTACAGACCAATTAGCTTATTGTCTGTTACGTATAAGTTATTTACCAAAGTAATCGCTCATAAAATCAGGGCAACTTTAAACTGCAATCAAGCAAAAGATCAAGCAGGTTTTCGGAAAGGATACATCGATCATATCCATACCATCAACCAGGTGATAGAAAAATGCTCGGTATATAACGAGCCCTTATACATAGCATTCATTGATTACGAAAATGCATTTGACTCAGTAGAAGCCTCGGCGTTCATACAGGCATTGCGAAATCAAGGTGTAGACGAGCCGTACGTGAAAGTGCTGGACGATATATATAAAGGGTGCACAGCAACCATGATTCTGCATAAAGAAAGTAACAAAATTTCTATAAAGAATGGTATTACCCAGGGAGACACGATCTCCCAGTACCATTCACATCTTACTTTGAAGAAGTATTCAGAGACTTGGAATGGGAGCAGTTAGAGGTAAGTGTAGATGGAGAATACCTCCGTAATTTGCAATTTCCTGATAGCATTGCCTTGCTAAGTAACTCCGGGGATGAATTGCAAAGAATGATTGATTACCTAGACAGGAAAATTAAAAAAGTAGGCTTGAAAATCAATATGCAGAAAACTAAGGTTATGTTCAATAGCCTAGGAAAGGATGTCACCCGTTAATAATTAGGGGGCATTATTAACGATGCGCCCTTAACGGTGCGCACACTCCCAGACACTCTTAGAGTGAGTGGGGGTAAGCTGTTCCGGTCGCAAAGGAGATGCCCTCGACTTGCGTGGCAAGCTCAGCCGGAATTCAACTACCTTGTAGTGACTGAAGGGGGTGGTCGTTTGGTGACCAGCGGTCGCCGGTTCAAACCAGAGTAAGGATCGGAGTCAGAAGTAACAAACAAAACACAATTTATGCACAGCAAGAGACGATACAAAGGAATACACAAGGTCACTTGAAATACAACAGACGAGAGGTTCACAGAATACGAACGCTAAGCATGCAACTACAGAATGATTCAATAACACAGGCTTTACAACAGATTAAACACGAGAGAGTTACATAAACAAACACCAAATTGTTCACCGGGCACTGTTGCAGTCCGACGCCTCAAGAGTCACGATGTGGCCGCCGTACGCGACGAGCGCCGCTCCCTTGAAAGTCCGTGGGCTTGCCAGCAGCGGGTGATCCCCGGGAGTCCAGCCGAAGCACAGGCGAACACGTCGCAAAACACTGACGAACTGACTGACTGACTGACTGACTCAACAAGCGGCGCGGTCTCTTTAAATAGGGCGCGCCGCGTCTGTTTGTTAGCACGCGTCAAAGCTAGCGCGCACACACACATAGCTTCGCTGGTTATAGCTCCCTCTTCTCCTCCAGTCGAGCCACGCGTCGTCATTGGCCAGGTCCCATAGAAATTTCTCGAAAGGCCTGGCACATTCCAGGCCGATGAACCACCGTCCTCCCCGGGCAATGGGAAAGAGGGTCACGGCAACGCGTACAAAGCTACGCGCTCTCCCGCGCGGGGAAGGGGCTTTTCTCTCCATGCTCTCCACGCGACGCCGCGCGCGCCTAGCGCTGTACCGGCTTGATGAAAATATGCGCCGATTTCGTGACACTGCCCCTCCCTTAAAGAATATTGTCCCACAATATTCACAACAGCCACGAACATCGCGCGCACATGCATGCGCTCACAAATATATGGGGCAAATGTCCACACATTGCACAAATTTCACAACTGCCATAGCACATTACAAAATTCACACATCAATGCCATGATGTTCACAAACATAGCACCACACTGTCGTCAGATACACATAAGAATCAACAACACACCGCTTTTCAAATGCGAAGCGCACAAACCTAAATTTCTGAGCGTAATTACAGCCCGCGATCAGTGTGTGACACGCTTCTGTCCGCCAGAGATTCTGCCTTCGCTCTAGGCTCTCGCATTTGAGACACTTCTATGTTCCCCGATCGGGCTACTGAAAATTCCCAGAGGCATGACTTCCTCTTGCAAATCACACAACCAATGTGTGCCGATAATTGCCCCTACAACCAGTAGCGCCGACGGATACGCGGGAACCTGTGCCAATGCGCACAGACCAACAAAAAGAATCACTGTAATAGTGTTCTTTCCTGGGCACCGGTATTCCTTCCGCTGAAGGTGAAATATCCCAAGTAACGCCCCATAAGTAGGACAAACACTTGGGCTACCTGCATCAACGACGGCCTAGGCATTCCTCACTTAATTTTCTGAGCCGTCCCTTTCTTTTCGGTTTCCTCACGAGAGGCTTCCTTTTGTTTCTTCATGTCTCGAGTCTTTTCTTCCGGCTTCTCATGGCCTTGCTTTCCTCGCCCTGCCTTTTTCTTTTTAGATTCCTTGCAGCGCACAGGCGCGGGACTTTGTTCAGGATCCTCGGGAAATTTTGCGCCCTTGATATTTCCCAACACCAAATCGCAGATAGGGCGTTCCACGCAAAGGGCTGTCAATTTTCCAGAATAGTACGGCGTCTGCACTTCCAATTTTGCCTCAGGGAGTAATTGAATTGAGCCGTCAATTAGTCTCACAGGACATTTCTCGCCAGTCAGATCATTCTCATGAATCAAACTGCGTTTAATAATTACGGCACTGCTACCTGTATCTCGTAGCACAGAAACTGATTTTCCTTTTATCTTTCCGCTCGAAACCGGCATCCAATTCACCGCAGATCCATGTTGTGCATGTACTACGGCGTTCACCACCCGGATTTTTTTGTCCTTCCGGTTAACCCCTCTCTCTGCTTCCTCCTCCTCTTGGCCGTGCACCACGCGGACTTTCTTGCCTTTCTTAAGCTCAACAAAGCCATCGGCATCTTCTTCCTCCAGGCGATGTTCCGATTCTGACGGAGTCCTCGCGCATGCCGCCTGCGGTGCTGCCTTGTCAGTGTCGGGACACGACATTGCTTTGTGGCCCTTCTGTCCGCATTTCCAACACGAGGATAGATTGTTGGTTGCGAGTTTGCGGCAGTTAGGTGCATAATGGCCTAGTTGTCCGCAGAGATAGCACCTCGGGGGTGACTTTACGTTAGGTTTTGTCTGCCGAAATTCGGGCTTTTGAGGGGTTTCAGAATTTACAATTTTGCTCAAGTTTTCGCCTCCCTGGGCTTCCAAATACTGGTCTGCAAGTTCCATCATTTCATCCAGGTTATTCGCTTTTCTTTCTTTTAAATAGAGCGACAGACCAAGGTGACAGCTGCCCAGGAATTGTTCCTTAATTAGGAGTTCGCGAAGTGCGCCATACTCTAGTTTAATTTTTGAGAGTTCAGTCCAGCGGTCGAAATAATGACTCAGTCCCGCAACATACTGTGTTGCCGTTTCACCGTCCATAGGTTTTCCAGTCCTGAACTTCTCACGAAACCCATCCGTCGTAAATCTAAACCTTTTAATTAATGCAGCTTTCACTTTGTTATAGCTGCCGGCATCTTCAGGAGGAAGTCTTCCAAACACACTTAATGCTTCGCCGCTAAGGCAAGTGCTCAAGATGGTAGCACATTCACTGTCTGTCCAATTTGCATTTATGGCGATTCTTTCGAAACGCAAGAAGAACGCGTCGACATCGTCTCTTCTCTCATTGTATTTCGGAATCAATTTACTTGCGTCTATCCGCAAGCTGCTATGTCCTTCACTGCAGCTATGCACTTCAGCTAAACCGTTGCTGTTCCCGGAGTTTTGGAGCTGAAGTTTCATAGTCAGTAATTCCTTTTCTCGCTGAAATTCCTCTTCCCGCTCCTTTCGAGCCTTCTCTCTTTCCTCCTCGGCTTCCTTTCGAGCCCTCTCTCGTTCCTTTTCTTCTCTCTCTCTTTCTTCTTTTTCTCTCTGGCTAACCCATTTGCGCAGTTCGGCACCGGACAACCCCAGCTGGGTGCCAGTCTCCACCAACTCTTTCAGATTCATATCTGAAGCGCGAACCGTCTGGGTGTAGCCTAAACACTGCTTAGCGAACTTCGCCTAAACGCTTCCGCGCGGCACTACCTCTCGCTACCGCTCTGCTGCTACACTGTTTACGACCTCTTCGTAAACTCTTCCAACTCGTTCACCGTCCTCTGGGCTTGAGTGCACCAAACGTCCTGTCGCGGACGCCAGAATAATTGTCACCCGTTAATAATTAGGGGGCATTATTAACGATGCGCCCTTAACGGTGCGCACACTCCCAGACACCCTTAGAGTGAGTGGGGGTAAGCTGTTCCGGTCGCAAAGGAGATGCCCTCGACTTGCGTGGCAAGCTCAGCCGGAATTCAACTACCTTGTAGTGACAGAAGGGGGTGGTCGTTTGGTGCCCAGCGGTCGCCGGTTCAAACCAGAGTAAGGATCAGAGTCAGAAGTAACAAACAAAACACAAATTATGCACAGCAAGAGAAGATACAAAGGAATACACAAGGTCACTTGAAATACAACAGACGAGAGGTTCACAGAATACGAACGCTAAGCATGCAACTACAGAATGATTCAATAACACAGGCTTTACAACAGATTAAACACGAGAGAGTTACATAAACAAACACCAAATTGTTCACCGGGCACTGTTGCAGTCCGACGCCTCAAGAGTCACGATGTGGCCGCCGTACGCGACGAGCGCCGCTCCCTTGAAAGTCCGTGGGCTTGCCAGCAGCGGGTGATCCCCGGGAGTCCAGCCGAAGCACAGGCGAACACGTCGCAAAACACTAACGAACTGACTGACTGACTGACTGACTGACTGACTGACTGACTGACTGACTGACTGACTGACTGACTTAACAAGCGGCGCGGTCTCTTTAAATAGGGCGCGCCGCGTCTGTTTGTTAGCACGCGTCAAAGCTAGCGCGCACACACACATAGCTTCGCTGGTTATAGCTCCCTCTTCTCCTCCAGTCGAGCCGCGCGTCGTCATTGGCCAGGTCCCATAGAAATTTCTCGAAAGGCCTGGCACATTCCAGGCCGATGAACCACCGTCCTGCCCGGGCAATGGGAAAGAGGGTCACGGCAACGCGTACAAAGCTACGCGCTCTCCCGCGCGGGGAAGGGGCTTTTCTCTCCATGCTCTCCACGCGACGCCGCGCGCGCCTAGCGCTGTACCGGCTTGATGAAATGTGCGCCGATTTCGTGACAAAGGAATAGCAGTTTACATTAGGTAACGAAGCACTGGAAGTAGTAGGCGAATATATCTATTTAGGACAGGTAGTAACCGCAGATCCGGACCATGAAAGGGAAATAACAAGGAGAATAAGACTGGGATGGAGCGCATTTGGAAAGCACTCCCAGATTATAACTAGCAGTTTACCGGTTTCGCTCAAGAGGAAAGTAAACAACAGTTGCCACTTACCTGTACTTTCCTATGGGGCTGAAACGTGGAAGTTAACAAAGAGGGTTCTACTTAAGTTGAGGACAACGCAGAGGGCTATGGAAAGAAAAATGGTAGGGATAACGTTAAGAGATACGACATGTGCAGAGTGGGTCCGAGAAATAACTCAAGTCGCTGATATTCTAATGGAAATCAAGAAGAAAAAATGTGCATGGGCAGGACATTTAGTGCAAAGAAAGGATAACCGATGGTCGCTTAGGACAACAAAGTAGATTTCAAGGGAAGGAAAGCGTAGCAGGGGGCGGCAGAAAATTAGGTTGGCGGATGAGATTAAGAAATTCGTAGATGTCCAGTGGATGCAGCTCGCACAGCACCGGGTTAATTGGATGAATATGGGAGAGACCTTCGCCCTGCAATGGCTATAGTCAGGCTGAGGATGATGATGATTATACAAGACAACAGGACGTAAACATAAAGAGCAATAATTGACATGATAAAAAAACTGAAGTTAGAAATATGATATCTTGAATAGAAAAAAAAGCACATCGCGTATATATATCGAAATTGAGAAATGCAGATCAGGAAGGCATCGTTGTTCGATAACTCAAGAGACAGCGCCCTACTTTCTGACGCTTAGTTACGGTGTGCAACACGCAGCTGCATAAAGAAATTTAACCAAGAAGGTGATCTATGTGCATTGTGTGGTAAATTCATAGAAACAACTGAACATCGTGTACTCGAGTGTTATAGCTTTTGGATGTCGATGCAGGCGCGCGCTCACTGCGTGAGGGCCGAGGGTTTGCAGAAAAAAGTGATCAGGTGAGTGAATTTGCGATGCGAGTTAGCAAATAGCGATTGGAAGATTGGTGGCTCAAAATTAGAAGGGGGGCATAAGACTAAATGTGTAAGAACAAATATTTATATACAGCGAAATAGGCAACCCAGGTAAAACGAAGAGCAAAGGAATATCAAAATCTGGCCGAGCTTGGTGTTAACTGCCACCACCTCTTTTCACGGGGGGCGCTTATAGCTGTAAACGCAAACGAGCCCAGATAGGAGCATATACGGTCGACGCAGCCTTTCATACTCCTCACTGCGAAACTATCAAACTCCTTATAAGGAGTAATGATGAGAACATCCCCTTTTTTGCTACTGTCACAATATGCAGAAGTATAATTGAATGTTGACATCGTTTGTGCTCCCTCTACCAACAGGAGTTTATCGGACGGAGTAGTCCTCGAAGCCTTAAAGGGTTTTAAAAACTCCTTCCTCACCGGCTTGGAACTCGGCCGCTGCCTTGCGGCAGCTCACTATCTGCCGCGCTAGAAGGTGACAAGGTCCTCATTGCTGCTGGCTCGTTTGTCGCATCTGCTTGTGCTTTTTCACGCGGGCTTAGCGTCATTCAAATCACCAAGTCACCGACACGGGCTTACCGTCATTCAAGTCACCAAGACACCGACACTTCTGGACAATAATGCTGCGCAGACTGCCTTTGAAGACGCCAGCAAGTTCACTAAACGCTTCGTGCTTGCTTCTTCGGCGGCGCCGACCCGCCAGACGCCTAGCTTCACATAGCCACGCATCGCATTCATGACTCCTGCTCCCGCCTGCTATTCGACCGTTTCTTATTCTTTTTTGTGCGGCCGTGATACAAAGTCTGTTTCATTGACCTGTGCAACAAAGTGCTCCAAGATGATGTGTGTTTAAGCAACACACGAATATATGTATAGTCTGCATAACACACAAATTTTGACTGCTGCCGCTTCAATTGGTTGAAATGGCAATGAGTGGGTGACACATGTTTCCTCGTTGCCGATGTTGGCTCGTTGGTTCGAAGCTACTTTACATGCAGCGGCCGAGTTAACCAGCATAACCAGCATTTTCAGTGACTGCATAGTCGATGAAAATGCTCGTTATGCTGGTTAGACCATTGAAGCATTTGCAAATATGCCAGTTCTAATTAACTGTGCAGCGACAGGCTGCGATCTTCGTAAGAAATGCGGGCGTGTGTGTGTGTGAGGGGAGGGGGGAGGGGGGAGGGCGATGTTACAACTTGTTTGGTCGTCGCCCATGGAGCCAGCAAATACAGCGGTCACTAAAGCATCTTGGAAATTTATTTCTACTTTCCGTAGAAGGAATGCAACGGCAGTACAGTCGTGCCTCGTTGCGTAATATATCCGGCTGTAAATGTCAACAGTTCTAGGAGCCAAACTTCCTCATTATTATTTATGCCCTACTGATACGGTAACGCTGTCCAGGCTATGGTCGCGGTGAAAATTCCGGACCCTATCGGGCATCGTGTATACGGATAAAGTAATGAACGACAATAAGGAAACTATTATCACATTAATGGGTGGTTATCTCCGGTTTATAAGGCGACCCAGTGACGCAAATGAAACGTGTTTATGCTTTGTATGCGTAGCATAGTAAATTCCGATGTCCTAACGAAGTGAGACATTTCAATCTGAGGCTAGGAAAATGTTGCTTTTGTCGTGGGGGCTTCGAAACGCAGCGTAGGTTTTAGGCAGCGGACACAAGGGGGAAACGACTTCTCGCTGCCTCTTTGGTTGGCGGTGCGTCCTGTACAAAAATGTGTCAGCTTTGAGCGTCGTAAGCTTCTTACATCGCAAAATGTAAACTGTAGCGCAATTCCGCTTCGGTTTTTTGTTTCCGGTATGCCAGATTTTTCGTGCTGCTGTGCAAGCTGCCAATACCGAGACCGCAATAAAGAAAAATATAAAAACCAGTCGACAGACTTCGGGCGCGAATGCAAGAGTTAGAGCAGAATAGGAGGCGGGCTGGGAAGAAGATGTGAGACACAAAATAGATTGCAATGTACAATGAACCTTCAAGCTGCCCCTACTTGTCGTCGCCGCGACGACGCTGCATGTGTCTTCCACTGCATGTGTACAAGATGCGGGTCTTCAGTTCCCATTCTATAATTTCAGTTAAATCCTATACGTTCGTCTAGAACGTATGAGGAACTCAATAACTGGAATAACCTTGAAGTAGGATGGACAGTTGGGCGAGTTGGTAGAATTGCATAGTGGGTGGAACAGCGCGAAATACGAAACTCACAAGAAGGGACGCACAACAGACGAGCGCTGACTTGCAGCTAATTTCGTTTCTGGATAATGTTTGGTGATAATTTATAATTTGTAAAACGGGCCGTTGGGGAGAAAGGGAGGGGGGCTTGTATGTTTGGTCTTGTTTGATATGGTTTTCCACGTGGCTGTTGAAGGAAGAAGATATCTCTTTAGTTTTGCTTGGTCAAGGGTTTCGTTCTTGGTAACATCATGTGACATATTTTTTGTATAAGAATCTGCTTTCTTCCTAATAAAAATTAGTTGCGAGTCAGCGCTCGTCTGTTGTGCGTATCTTCTTGTGTGTTTTGTCTTTTCGCGCTGTTCCACCCACTATTGAATAACCTGCAGTGCAAAAACAGTCACACTGCTCCTTTCTGTGCAGTAAACCAGACAAAACCAAGAAAGTACCAGTGCGTCTTTAATTGTTTTTTTTTCACTTTTATTCTTCACAAGTAAATGTTCCGCAAGCTACGCTTCTTTCAGTTTGCCACATTGTATCAATCTCAATGAAAGAGATTGCAGCTCCTAGTATCCTGAAAAGTGTGTTCAGCAGCTCTCAACCTACTAGGAACGGGTAGATGTTAAGTAGATTAGTTATTAATACATGTATGTAGTACTGGCGCTACGCACTCCTCGTGAAAAAATAATAATTTCAACAATGGCGGTTTCACTAAACTATCTTCTTAATTGGTTTATTTGCACTTGACTGAAACTGAACATAGCCGTCTAATATTATGCAAGCTTATATGTGTGCGATTGCTTTGATTTTTTCTCCCTTTCAGAAAGTGCCTAACTTGTCATCATCTTATGTGAGCAGCGATAACAAGATATACTTCAATGTCGACAAGCAATGACCCAAAAGCTGCCCTACACGGTTAAAGTGTGCCATCTCTGTTTTTCCTTTTCATGAATATCAGACTGGATACCCAAGAAGAGCGCCGGTCAAGTCATTACACATTTGGTTGTCTGCCAAGCTCCAAAGCCAGCTGCCAACTACTGGACTGAAATATTCTGTACCAATAAAAGCATTAATTGAAATCATCGTTCGCAGTTGAATTGAAGCATTCACTCCGGAACACACAATTCTGAATTTAGGCTTGAGTGGAAATGCTGCATTTAAAGGGACCCTCCTAATGAAGTGAACTGTATTGCTTTGGCATCCTGAATGTCATATTTTAGCAGTAAAAAGTACTCCTAAAATTACCTCTTTAAACTACTCCAAAGACATGAGCCGAAATACTCCTGAAAGGAGTACTTAACAGCGCTATTAGACGTCACAATAGCTCCTTAGTGACCCAATATATAGTCTAAAAAAACCCTGTCCTGAGAGAGGTAAACTGTTTATTACATTGAACACGTACTTTAAATACCACGCCGTACAAGGATAAAGATACTCCTTTTCTGAGGAGTAAAAAAAACCTTTTCGAGAGCGCTAGGCCGCTGGCCGTTTACTTCTTTTTTGGGTGGTTTTGAGTCTACAGTGCATAGAAAGTCAGCAGCTCCGTTAAGTGCGATCTGGATGACATATGCGCCGGTGCCAGTGTCTGAAAGGCGTGAGGCGTCTGTGTACGCCACCGTATGAGTAAAGAAAAGAGGGTTGTGGTGGGTAGCCTGTGCCTATCGACGACCGTCATGTAGCCCCGGCTGCATGTGCCGAAGGATGGGTGCAATACGGAGGTTAGAAGGGAGTGCATGACCGGGTATGTGGAAAGGAAGATCAATTGGGGGTATTCCAGCCTCCCGCAGAATCCATCGCCCCTGTTGCGTGCCGGACAAGCGGGCTAGCTCGGGGCTCCCGATGGAGGTTGATGAGCGCCGTAAGAGGCAGGAAAAGGCCTGTTTCGTAGAGTCGTTGGTTGGACGTTTGAACTGGGAGATGCAGTGCGGCTTCGTATACAGTGTTGAGTGCGGCACTGAGCTTGGTAAGGTGTTGCTGTGTAAGCTTAAGGTAAGGTATGTAGTAGAGGATTTTGTTTAGGGCCAAGGCGTGTGCTAGCTGTGTTGTACGTGACTCGCTTAGTCCAGCATGACGCTTAACTACGCGCCGAACCAAGTGAGTAACTTGATGACATGTGTTAATGGCCAGTTGAACGGAGGGCGTGCTTTGTTTCGTGTGAAGGTGCATACCGAGAACCCGGCATGAATTAACTCGGGGTATTGGTTGGTTATCGATGTGCAGTGATATGAGTGACTGGGTGGAGCGTTGATATTGTGTATGCGTGAGGAAAAGGAGTTCGGAGTTTTCCGGTGCTGGTTGAAGTCCGGTGTGAGAAAGAAAAGAGCCGATGAGGTCAAGGCCTTGCTGTACCGTGTTCTCGACATCTCCGGGGGACCCGCGGGTGCACCAGAGTGTGATGTCATCAGCGCAAAATATATGATGCAGATTGGGGATGGAGGTGAGCTTTCTGGCTTGTGGGGTCATGCCGATGTTAAAGAGAGTCGGGGAGAGCACAGCTCATTGTGGAGTGCCACGTGTTAGGGCGATTGGTTCAGTAAGAGTATCTTGTAGTCAAAATTGGTCCTTCCTGTTCTGCAAAAAGTTACGGAGATAAGTATATGTGTTATGCCCGCAGTTAGTGTGCTGAATGGAGTCGAGCATGTGATCATGACTGATGTTGTCGAATGCCTTGCGAATGTCAACTGTGACCAAGGCATGTACCTGAGCTGAGGGGGGCAGGGAGGAATGTATGTTCGAGGAGGAGAAAAAGGTCTTGCATCGAGACGTGAGAACGGAACCCGATTAGGGTGTGAGCAAAGAAGTCGATGGCGTCGAGTTGCTCCTGAAAGCGGGTCAGAACCATCTATTCCATAGTCTTTCCCACACATGAGGTAAGGGAGATGGGACGAAGGTTTTGGAGAGTATACGGTTTACCTGGTTTTGGAATAAGGAGAATGGTCGAGGATTTCCACTCGTCAGGAAAAGTGCCCTCAGACCAGTGTTCATTGATGTAAGAAAGAAGCGTTTCTTTGTCGGGGTCGGGAAGGTTTCGAAGAAGAGTGTACGTGACGACGTCCTCACGTGGTGTCGAGGAGCGGGAATTTTGTGCGAGTGCAAAATCAAGCTCATTGAGAGAGAAGGATTTGTCGAGATCTGCTTGAGAGGCGCCTGTGTGAGCTGGATAGGTTGATAGAATAGGTTGAGGAATGTAGAGGTTCGAAAGAGCCTGCTCTAGTTGAGCAGGACCTTGCAGGGATAGAATTTATCGATAGTGGGGGTGGGTTGAGGTTGGGGACCGAGAAGGGAGCGGAGGAGATGCCAGGTGGATTTTTGGTGGAAAGTGCCATTCATGCGGCTACAAACTTTATCCCAATTAGATGCCTCAAGGGTCGAACAGTAGTGTGTTATGGCAGAGTGTAGTCGGTCTAGTGTTTGCTTGAGTTTGAGGTTGTGTGGCTGTTGTCTGATTCTTCTAAGGAGTCGCTTGCGCCGCTTCCACAGGCGGATTAGTTGTGGGTCAGGAGTTACAGTGGGTGCAGAAGACCTTTCTGTCGTAGTTACAGATTGTCGCGCCGAATGAAGAGATTGGAGCCAGTCTGGATATGGTGGGGGTTGGGATGAGGTGGAAGTGCGGATTTTGCGGAATGCTTCCCGGTATGTGAGGTGCCGGGTACTTTTCCGGTGGCGTAGCGAGAGATCGGGAGATAACAGTATGATATAGTGATCACTGAGGAGTTGTGCGTCCGTGCTTTTCCAGGTGGTGTGTGTGGAGCCTAGGAACAGCGCGAGGCCAGGGGTGGACGGTTTTTGTGTGCTTGTGCCTGTGCGTGTAGGTGTGTCAAGAGTGTTGAGTATGGTGAAGTGATTCTGCGTAATGTGTGTGTGAAGTATGCGGCCAGGCCGTAAGGTAGTCGAGTAGCCCCAGCTGACGTGGGGGCATTTAATCTCCTGCCAATAGCAGCTCGTGGGTGGGAGCTAGGGATGCAGTGAAAGAGAAGAATGGTTTTAAAAGGGAGTATTCGGTGGGTCTATTGTAGAGATTGAGGAGCATATATGGCGCTGTTTTGGGGAGGGACAGAATACGAAAGCAATGAGATAGAGTTGTAGCACGGTCGGGACTTCGATGTGTACGAACTTGGTCTACAAAACGAGGGGTTTGCTAGTGTTGGGGGTGTGCAGTCCACGGTACCAAGGGATGTTATGAGTGTGGCGTGTTTCTTGAAGTAGCAGGAAAGCCGGTAGAGAAGGGAAAGTGAGAATCCATTGATACAGAGGTGTTTTATTTGTTTTGAGGCTGTGGCAGTTCCATTGCACAATTTGGAGTGCGGTTGTGTTAGCCATTACAGTGCATTAGAGGTGGGAGAGAACGACGAAGACGGCGGGGGTGGAGGTGGAGATAGACGACTTACCTGGGCCGCCGGAGTTTGGTGTGTACGTCTGAAAGATTGGGAGGTGGCTTGCATGGGGGTGGGAGTGTTAAAGTGGATGGTTTTTTCGAGCGAAGCGACGCTGTAGGTGAGCTCCTCAATTCGGGTGACAAGGGGGCACACAATGGAGAGAACATTAGAAACAAGGGTTTTGAGGGTGGAAACACGTTGGGTGATTTCGGTCAGTTATTGCTCACACCGGAGAAGACGATTCTTTAGATCAGTGTATTGTTGCAAAAGTTTAGCGGAGGAGGGGTGGATGCGAGAATGCCTGGCGTACCTGAGCATGAGGGGTGTCTTGCGAAGTTGCTGTCAGCTGTGGTTTGACCGGGGGCGACCTCTGGACTGTTGCGGGTTGGGTTCTTTTGGTCCCGTGATTTGAGGTTGAGGTTGGGCTGTCAACTTAACAGTGGCAGGACGTAGGAACGATGTGGTCGGTGCTGTAGATGGCGGTTGAAGAGGCATCTGAGAAGGCTGGTTCTTTCCCCAGATAGATGTTGCAAGTAGAGAAGTTAATTGCGCAGATGACTGCGACATCGCATGTAGGGCAGTGCTATCCGGGCCCGTAGGTGGTGAGACCGCATGAATCGATGTAGCACTGCGTAACTTGATGCACTGCTCATTGGAAGCTTTGGCTTGGGCTTGGTCTTTGCTGGTACTGGATGGGACATGCGGTGTCGAAAGGTGGGTGATCTGCTTTGCAGTGAAAGCACCATGGCGAGCAGGGGTGGGCGTCGTCAGCTTATTGAAGCTGAGTAGAGCAGATGTTACAGCGGAGGTAACGTTCGGTACAGGTAGAGGTCCTGTGCACGTATTGCAGGCATTGGGTGCATTTATATGCCTTGGGGTGATGTGGGCGGCAGCGATACGCGTCGCGGCGAAAATAGATTGTGTTTGGAATTACTCAGCCCTCGAAGGTTATCAGGACAAACTCGGTGATGCCCATCATGCGGGCGTTGAGGATGTTTGCAGAGTAGCTCTCAAGGCCTTGCATGAGAGCAGCTGTGGAGAGGCCAGCAACGACGCTATGTGTCATAGCGCTGCAGGAGTTGGTGGGGACTGCGATGTATGAGTGCGTGAGCATTTCTTCATTGTTGAAGGTGATGTGATTGATGGCATTCAGGCGTGAAGCAATCAGCTGGGATGAAATCTTGATGATGGCAAGCCGTTGTTGGGGCAGGAGATGAAGAGAAATGTCGGAAGAGGCACCGACAGGGAGCTGAGCTGCAGCGGAGAAGGCGGTGAGTAGAGCGTAGGGCTTTACACTAGGCGCAAAGGCGGCGGCGGGGAGTTGCACGCACACGGAGTGGAGGGCATACCGGGAACGGGGCCCAGTGCGTGTCTTTCGGTCGGCGGGTGTAATCCATCCGTCTGCGGGGTCGGGGTAAAGTCCGCGGAGTCGTGGGGGGGGGGGGGGGCATCGTTCGAGGTGGCGATGGGCGGTGCGGCGGTGAGAGGCATGGCGACGATGTTTCCAGGGGCAGGCTGCGTTTGGCGCGCCGCTGGGGCCGAGGAGTCCATGTTATGCTGCGGGGCTACGGGGCTTACGAGGGCGGCGGCCGCTTCGGATTTTCGAACAGCCGCGACCACGCAATACGGAACGGTACCGTGTTGTACTTGGTACCAGTCGGTGCGCGAGAATGAGGTTACGCGCCGGTTGAAAACTTTCAGGGGTTCGTGGCGCAGAACAGCGATGCGTGCGGATTTGATCAGAGCTCGACGCGGATGCTGCTACTCTGGGCGACGCCACCTGGTGGTCTCCCTCAGAGCATGAGAAGCTCCGATTTGGTAGGGGAACAAGCAAAGCCGACATTTGCGGCAAAAGATACTACAATGTCTGCTCCGGCCTATAATATATCTTCCATGGCGCCAATGTTACCTTTGGTGGTCCACAGTGTAATATCATCAGCGTATAAGGAGTGAGACAGGGCAGGCATTTGGTTGAGGGCGTGTGCCATGGGGATAAGGGTAATAATAAAAAGCAGCGGAGAGAGGCCAGAACCCTGTGGGGTGGCAATGCTACCGATTTTTAAAGATGGAGATGAGAGCGAGCCGATGGTGATATCTGCTGTGCGGTAACTAAGAAAGACGGATATGTACTGGTGGACACGCGAGCCGACTTGAAGCGATGAGAGAGCATCTAAAATGGTTGCGTGACGGACATTATCAAAGGCCTTTGTGAGATCTAGGAGAAGAATCGCTAAGGTGAGCTTTGCGTGGCGGGGGTGAAAGACATCTGACAGCTGCAGCATAACATCCTGTGTGGAGAGATGTAGCCGGAAGCCGACCATTGTGTCAGGGAAGAGGTTGTGGTCGTCTATGTGGTTCTGGAGGCGTGCGAGCACAGCTTCAAAGAGTTTGCCAAGACAGGAAGTGACAGATATGGTTAGAAGATCCTTGATGTCGAGTGGTTTGCCAGGTTTAGGGATAAATGTGATACGGGCGTGTGTCCACTGGGCCGGAAGGGTTTCCGGGCGCCGGTATTGGTTGAAGAGGTGCGTGACCGCATCGACAAACGGGTCCATCCAAGTTACGAAGCATCTTATTTGTGACTCGGTCCATCCCCGGAGCTGATGTCGTCTTGAGGCGGTGCATCGCCGCCCTGACTTCAGCTGAAAAGATTTCCTCATCAAGGACAGGGTTGGGAGAACCGGTGTAGGAAGGGAGGGGGTAGAAGGGGTTGTAGTGATGTACTGATCTTTTAAGGTTTGAAGGAGGGCGTCATCATCAAGGGAAGCTGATGAATAATGCGGGTAATATTCTTACGCTGCGTGCCCTTGGTGTGCCCAGTATCAAGAAGGTAGCGTAAAAGCGACCAGGGCCCGCTTGCACAAAACAATCTTAAGACTGTCTTAGCTAAGTCCAGACTGAACTGGAGTCTAAAGAATAGGCCACTAGCATGGCGGCTTAAGACTGGAGTAAAGACCGGGCTTCAGTCCTGACTTGAATAAGTCGCTTGTATGATTACGACTCTAGTGCTGTCTTGGTTAAGAAACAAGGACGCCAGGTGTCTAAGTAGAGAAATCAGGGAAATACAGGGATGCGCTGGCACAGTCCCTGCTTTAAGATGTACACATTCCGTCAATTTTGCGTGTGTAAAATTCGTGCCATTGCTTTTTGCGGCATAAGATTGTGTTACGAGGAAAAATGCCCCAAGTGGTTGCTGAGGCCGTTCTGGGAAGCCACTCTGGTGAACATGAACCCGAAGCGTTCGACGTTCGGAACACGAGCCGTCTTAAATAAGCTTGGTCTTTCTAAAGACACCATTTAAGTCTGGACTTAGCTCGGACTTTATCGTGCAAGCCGGCCCTGCGGTCCGTGGGCTTGGCAGCAGCGGGTGATCCAGACTGCCAATGCAGTCCCTGGAACGCTCGGTGCAATCTTTCCGCGCCGAAACCGAGAACTGAATGACGAACGCCGCAAAATGACTAGAGGCTATTGAGAAGCGTCAAAGGGCTCAAGAAGCTTCGTTTTATCAAATCCAAACCCAAGATTGTGAGCTTCTCCCCAGAGGTTGCACTGTACTACCCATCCCTTTAACTATTACTGATAGCACCCAACATGGCGGCACACCCCAAAAGAATTAGCGTCTGGCAGTGGAACTGCGGAAGTTTCGGCACTAAGCGAGTAATCTGCAGCTTCACTTATCTACCCTATCCCCTAACGAGGTACCGGCAGTGATAGCGCTGCAGGAGACGCTTGTTCCGGTTAAGCTCTGCGACTATACTACTTACGAGCCCTTCACCCAGCCTCAATCCAGGGTAGCGTCGTTGTTGTACCGCAACTTTACTGCGGTCGAACGAACACCCTCTTGAGGTGGATGACGTGGATGGTCTCTTGCTGTAACTCCTACCCTGCACACGAAAAGCACACACCCTTTTTGTTCTCAACCTCTATAGCCCTCCCAAGAGCCCTCTTGCACCCCTCATTGGCGCAATCAAGAAAGCCCTCAACGTTAGCGCCGGGGGATCCCTACTAGTCGTTGGCGACTTCAATGCTAGCAATTCCAGCTGGGGTTGCCAAAAGAATTGCCGTAAAGGGACGGCAATTTTGTCCTTCGTTCAGGACGAAGGGCTTTCTATTCTCAACAACACCTCCTATCCCACCCGAATCGAATCTAGCGTTCAGCACAACACAAGCCCAGACTTGGCTCCCTAAAAATGCGTTCGAGAAAGCCGCTGGACTAATACCACTCACTCATTTGGCAGTGATCATTACATTTTATGCACCGAGCTTTGCATCTCTTACCACTCACTCATTTGGCAGTGATCAATACATTTTATGCACCGAGCTTTGCATCTCTTCCCTCACCCCACCCAAATGTAATCAGGCCTGCGTAATTGATTGGGATCGATTTCGCCACATCCGGAAAACGCCCCGGACAACATTGTGGACCTGGAGGCCTGGATGGCTTCTCTCACACCGGATGTGGAGTCGGCGACATCCACTATCCCGGAACCAGAGGACACTTCGGCTGCGATAGTCGTCTTCTCCACATGTGGGAGGCACACGCCAGCCTTCAAAAACGCTGGCTGTCCCAAAAGCATAATCGCACCCTCAAACGGCGAATTTCCCACCTTGTGAAAGAAATTGAAGCTCATAATAGGGACCTCGCTCACCAGCAGTGGGGGCAGGTCTGTGCCCGCATGAGTGGTAATCTAGGCCTTAAAGACGCGAGGGAGCGGCGCTCGTCTTGCATGGCAGCCACATCGTGACTCTCGAGGCGTCGGACTGCAACAGTGCCCGGTGAACAATTTGGTGTTTGTATTTGTGACTCTCTCGTGTTTGATCAGTGTTGTAAAAGCTCTGTGTTATTGAATACCTCTGTAGTTGCATACTTAGCGTTTGTATTCTGTGAACCTCTTGTCTGTGCATTTCAAGTGTTCTTGTGAATTCCTTTGTATCGTCTCTTGCTGCGCATAAAGTGTGTTTTGTTTGTTACTTCTGACTCCGATCCTTACTCTGGCTTGAACCGGCGACAGCTGGACACCAAACGGCCACCCGCTTCTGTAACTACAAGGTAGTTTAATTCCGGCTGACCTTGCCACGCAGGTCGAGGGCATCTCCTTTGCGACCGGAACTGCTACCCCGCCGCACTCTAAGGGAGTCTGGGAGTGTGCGCGCCGTTAAGGGCGCATCGTTAATAATACCTCCAAATTATTAACGGGTGACAACCATCCAAGCACACACTTGCCGGAAAACGTGTGAGATACAGCGCCTTTCCTTTCTTGTAAACCAATTATAATTATATGTAGCACTGCAACGAACGCCAATAAAAGGCAAGCAAATGATAGGAGGGGAACGGTTTGATTTTGTCATTCTCCTCTTAAAAGACATCTAAGAGACCCTTTATTTTTTGCAGTTAATGCAGTCAATGGCTTCGCGATTGGGGCAGTCTCGATTAAGCCTTCTGTAATATCCGAATAAGCACAAAAATTCGCACATACCACAAACTCCGGTTGGCCTAGGGAATTCGTCATGAATGCTACTTAGTTTACCTGGTTCGGGTTTTATTCCGTCCGCGCCGTCCGCAGACGGGCAAAAAGGTGGCCCCTCCCCAGTCGGAAAAAACTTCAGAAAATTTTCTGATGTTACGATAGAATTTCTGTGCGGTTTTTGACGGGAAACCTGTTGTGACAACAGAACATTCTGTAGTAACATCAGACATTTCTGTAGTTACAACAAAGAAGTGCGACAGAACTACAGACAACAGAAATATACTACAAAAAAACTACAGAACTACAGAAAAATCTGATGGTTACGACAGAACTGCAGGATATTTTGTCGTATTTTTGACACAGTTCTGTAGTTTTTTTCGACTGGGTCTTGGCGCTGATGGGGCTGGGACAGGCAGGTCTTCGCCGTTTGCGGCGAGGGCTAGCCTGTCGCCCAATTTTTATCTGCTATAGACAGTCATTGCACCCGCCACCGCCTCGGCGGTGGACGACGGCTGTTACGAAGCGCGTCTTTCTGTCCCTCTTCTTTTTCTTTCTTCTCTATATTCTCAGTCCGCACGAGGCAGCGGAGGTGCGTTTCGATGGACGCGAAACGAAGAGGCATCCGTGTGCTGTGCGATGTCAGCGCACGTTAAATATCCCCAGGTGGTCGAAATTACTCCGCAGCCCTCCACTACGGGTCCCCTTTCTCTCTTTCGACTTTCACTCCCACCTTCTTCCCTTCCCTTACCGCGCGGTTGAGGTGTCCACAGAAACCAAGTGAGACAGCTACAGCGCCTTCCTCTTCCTATAAATCAATCAATCAGTCAGGCAGCGGAGGTGGCTCAGCTACAGAGCTAGTAGCAGGCCCGTGCATTTTCTTTACTTCTTCCACCAATCAGTCAGGCAGCGGAGGTGGCTCAGCTACAGAGCCAGTAGCAGGCCCGTGCATTTTCTTTACTTCTTCCACAACAACAACTCCATCCGCGGAAACGATATGTCCAAGGTATCTAACCTGCTGCTTGAAAAGTTGGCATTCTGAAGGTTTCTATTTAGGCCAGCGACTAACAAAATGATCAGCATCTCCTCGACTGCTTTCAAGTGCTCAGCAAATGTGCTGCTGTAGTTGATATCGTCCACGTGGACGAAGTATCTCTTTGCCAGCATACCAACCAAAATTACGTGCGCGGTTCTCTGCCAGACGCAGGGTTGTTAACAAGTGCCATCGGCATGCGTCACCACTGAGAATGACCACATGGGGCGTTTTCTCGACATCCTTCGGATCCATTTCGATCTGCAAAAACCTCGGTGCAAGGTCAACAACAGTAAAATGTTTGGCTGACCTAACAGCCAAACAGGCGTAAAGCATCCGCAAATTCAGAGTGCACGCTGTTGAAGCACGACGCATGCCCGCGGGATGCTCCAACGCGCGCGTAATGTAGCATATTTACCAGAGTTTCAAGTTTTGACTGCATGACAGTATGTAAATGTGGTTGGGAAGGCTTATTTGCGTACCTGTTGCGCAAGCAGAATTTCGCTCACCCGGCTCGTGAAAGGTTGACTTTCCTGGGTCGGCAATGCCTACAGCAGCTGGGCCGCTGCTGCTCTGTGAATTTTAGAGATGCATCACCTCTACGAACGACGCCATCATCGGTGACCCCTACTCACCATCGTGTACTGTGGAGAAGCCTGAACGCCAAAATATTTTTATTCCGCGGTTGCTTCGTGAATTCATGCTTCGTGAAGACCAGTGCAAACCGGCTTGACATGATTTTACATTAGCGTTTACACATCCGAGTCCTGTAATTCAGTTGGATTGTAAAACCACTTCAGTTGCCCTAAAGCCACCTCATTTCCCGCTTGTTACCATCAAATGACGCGACTGAGTCAGCAGGTGCTTTGGCGGGTTGTCTAAGTGTTGTGACGACATTCAAATGGTTTCAACATCGATGAGACAGCGCTAAAAGAGCTAATGCCAGCATTGACGACTGTGAAACAACTTCAATGCATTGTCCTTGTAAGACAGCGCTTAATAGCACATCCAGATATCAATTTGCTAAACTCCTTCTTTCTGTGCTGAGCTGGTTGCTGTCCAAGAGGCCCTTCGCTCTCTCTCCGTCACGACCTTACTACCTACAGCTAAATCGCCATCCGCACCGACGCCATACAAGCAATACGTCTGCTCCGAAGCGTCAGTCGCAGCCCAAAAATATCCCAGAATATACATCGTCTGGCGGCTCGCATCTCGCAAACCATTCGAATTGAGTGTCTCCCACGTGACCTACTCAGTTCTCAAACCTCTGCACTTTCTGCAACCGGCCAGGCGACATTCCTTTATCATTGACCCGCTTCCTCACTATGGAGGATGCCACTCTGCTTCTCACAAGAAATGAACACCTCCAGCGCCGCACACGTGCTCTTGTCCCACCGTGTGCGATAACCCTTCCCAGCGGACTTACCCGCGCTGAGGAGGTTGAGCTACGGAGGATCCGGGTCGGGGTTGCCCTCATACCTGCGGTGACACGAACATGGCCGCAATATCGATATCTATATCAACATCCAGGATATCCTGTCTGCAAGTCACCAGAGCACGAGGCAGATATTCACCAGTTATTGTGGGTTTGCCCGGCACTGAAGCCGACGAGAATTCGGCACCTGACGGCAGTGGGCCTTTCATCGTACAACCCATCTTCATACATTGCATGGACTCAAGGGCTTTATCATCGCTCTCTCTCGAACTTTATTAGAACAGCTAACCATTTTTTCTTTAATTTATACCCCATTTATTTTTACATATTCCATTATGCCTTGAGCCAAAAAACAACGTTATTAAACAAAACAGATCGCTGGGTTGAAAAGAAGAGACGTGGTCTAGCGGATTCAAACCGCTGCAACTTCTGTCGCGTGTGTTGATCGCTGCTCTCTGCACTTCTGAGGAGAGAGTTCGCTTTATACTACCACCTCATGCCATTAGAGACAACAGCAGCAGTACATTGCATTACACACACTGCAGCCATGCATTATTGCAATATGTCCTTACTGGACATTCCAAATAGCTATAAATACTTTGTAATTCTAAATAGCATTCTTAGTGAAGACTACTTATAACGACTAATTAAGACATTTACTAAGAAAAAAAAAACAAAATTTATTGAGAACTGCTATCATATGAGCTTCAAAATACTTAAGCTCCCCTAGAAGTTTCGTTCATACACATTTACCACGTCACAGGTAGATGATTAACTAATAGCTAGGTACATCTACGTGGCCCGTAACCCGTGGGGCGTGTGTGTTTCAATATTCCGAACGTTGACAGTTGCTTTCGTCAAAGGGTAAGGGTACGATGTGTCTATTGTTTCACACGCATGCACTTAATACGGGCAGTCGTAATATACTGCGTTATTTGAAAGACCACCTAACACCGCTTTAACCAAGCTGTACCCAGGAGCATATAATTAGCGCTTGGGTTGCCAAGCCATGCATCCGCCGAAGCGGTAGTAACGGTGGCTATCGAAGAACACAAGCAAACTATTCTCGTGAGTCCCCTGTTCAACATCATGGGATGATCCATAAAAAGCCAAGCTAATCTCCGAGAACATAGAATGAGCTCCAATGTCCTTCCAAACCTCAACAACACAGACCCCCTATGTAACAGCGAAATACGACAACCAAGAAGTCGCCGCATTCAAAACGTCATCAGAAGAAGAAACAAACCGTCCTACCCTACGTAGATGCCAGTCACTACCTCGGAAGAAAAGCGGAGGTGGCCACGGTAGTGAACTATGTTGGAAGAGATGTGACTAGCTCATCAGTCAAAACTATTAACTGTGTAAAGGATGCCGAGGAATTGCAGTTGCCCAAACCCAACAACAAAGAAGGAAAGCATGTAATACTCAGCGATTCCCATCATGCCTGCCAAGCCTTCCAGCTTGGATGGGGTATGCAAACAGGCGCACCGAGTAACGCATCTAAATTTTCGGAATCTGAAACATGCAACTTTGTGGATACAAGCACACAAAAAAATCAACAGCATCGAGGCGGTGACCCACACGATAGTCCGAGGGCATATAGATAGATAGGGATGAGGATGGAAGGCAGAGATATTAACCAGAAAGGCTTCCGGTTGGCTACCCTGCACTGGGGAAGAAGGTTACGAAGATTAAAGAGGTGAAGAGAAAGGGGACATGGAGCACAGTCAGAGTTTGCCACATCAGCCGGTGGCGGTTAGGCAACTAAACAGTGCCCTGTATGCCTTAAAGGCGACTGACTGCCGTGGCCATGGATCAAGGATCTTATCCCCCGTTAAAGAGCGACGATCGAGGTGGTACAGCGTACAATGAAACTTATGTCTCACTAACAAATGCAGGGCATTCACATAAGATATGTTCGATTGTCTCTTCACAGCCACACTTTTCACAGGCAGGGCTGTCGGCCAATTCAATTCAGAAAGCACGCTTGTTGGTGAACGCAACATCTAGCCATAAACGGCACAGCAAAGTTGCTTCTCGACGAGAAATCTGATGGGGAAGGCGGAGGCGCAGTTCAGGATTCAGTGCCCTGAGCCGGCGGTAGCAAAATGCCCCCTAAAATTGTGATATCAAGGGCCAAAGAGTGAAGCGCATATGCTGCATTATATCTCGATATGGGCATTTTGATTTGAACGCCGTCGCTGTGGGCAGAACGGGAAGCCTGCTTGATGCAGCGCTGTCCTGGCAGCCACTGAAAAGTAACATTGTGACCTTTCAATACTGCGTCGAGATAGAGCTGGCGGATCTCTCCAACCAGTTGTTCATGTGACTCGCGCCGTAGTGGCCTTGAAGTGCCGCTTTAGAGTCGGTAAACACGGGCAGAGGCATATTAGTTTATTTTTTTTGGTAGTCTTATCATAATATATGTCCAGTAGTTTGGACATAATGTGGACACTTTTTGTAAATGAATTCAACTGCCGCTCGTAGGGCAGCCAGCTCCCCCCCAGTTTCAAGAAGTCAGATCTGATGTTTTAACGATAAGGATGGCTTGGCCGGTAAGACCACAGACCCCGCGGAACTAGGTAGAGTAACTCAGCCATCTGTGTAGACATGTATGCGATTTTGATGTTTGAAGTGCAGATAATCCAATATTAATTGTTTAAGAGGAGGTGATGACATTCCGGCTTTCTTCATAATTCCAGGAATATTAATTTATATCCTTGGTTAATGTAGACTCCATACTGGTGAGCATGGTCTTAAGCGGGGGTGAACTGCGAAGGAATATACGTGCAATGGGCTTCCGTAACTTTGGCGAATGCAGTGCTTGGCCTTTTTATTGGAAGGGTTGCTAGGTGATGACTAGAGACCCAGGTTAGGTGCCGAATATACGTTCTGATTGTGTCATCAGCAATATGTGTACTAACTGGAGGATCCCAGCAGACAAGAACAGTCACTCCGGTTGAGACACATTTAGGAAAATCCAAGGCATATACGAAGAGCTTGAGCTTGCAGACTTTGAAGGGTCCTGAGGTTCACTTTTCTAACGTTATTACTTTTAAGGCCTTTAGACCAGCTGCCCAGAGCTGCCGACCATTATCCCATACGGAAACTAATCGATTGCTTGAAATCAGGAATGAAACGATCGATACGCAGAACCCCAAAATGACAAAAGGAACGCGGCAGCTCTAGCTTAGAAGAACTCGCAGGCTACGACCTTTCTAAACCTAGTACGCACCACAATATCTGACCCAAATAATTAAAATACCACCAATGAACCGCATGCGAAGAAGCCTCTGCTATTGTTCATATTGTTACGGTGCGCAATATCTAGATGACGACGACGCACTGGTGTGGTGTTGTGAAGAAGACGCTCAGGCTAAGCTGGGTTCTTGCTGGTGGTGTGTGCTTCTGAGAGTTATCGGTGGTTTACCGCTGTGTAAGTTTCCCTTAACATTTGGTGGAGGATTGCTGGAAGTGCACCTGTAGGAAACCTGGATCTCCATAGTGGACGCCAGATTGGTATCATCACAATGCCATCCGACGCGACATCAGCTTCAGCTGCACCACCGGCTTCCACAGTCGTCATGACGCAGCCTCGTGACCCGGGCACCTTTTGCGGCACCGACCATGTTGACGTAGAAGACGGGATCGGTATGTACGAGCGCGTAAGCCAGCACAATCATTGGGACGCTACCCTCATGCTCGCAAACGTCATCTTCTATCTGGCGGGTACGGCGCGCGTCTGGTTTGAGACGCATGAAGATGATATCACATCCTGGGATATGTGCAAAGAGAAGCTTCGCGATCTATTTGGCAAGCCGATCGGACGCAAGCTCGGCGCACAAAATGACCTTGCATCCCGTGCCCAGTCTTCCACGGAACCATATTTGTCTTATATTCAAGATATAAGCCTTATGCCGAAAAGTGGACAGCGCCATGTCCGAGTCAGACAAAGTGGGCCACATATTAAAGGGCATTGCTAACGATGTTTACAATCTGCTGCTTTGCAAAGACTGTCCGACGGTCGACTCAGTAATCCAAGTTTGCCGGCAGTTTGAGCACGCAAAACACCGTCGCATTACTCCCCGCTTCGACCGCTTGCCAAATACAGCTGCTACGTCTTCGCGCGAAGACAGTCCAACACTGCAGCAGCCATCTCATTCCTTCAACTTGACCAGCATTGTTCGCCGAGAGATAGAAGCTATGGCGCCCGTTGCGTTCGCTCCTCAGCCGGCCGATGCTACTATAGCCTTAATACAATCTGTCGTTCGCCAGGAGTTTGCAAATGTGGGCCTCAACGCGAACGTGGGCTTCAACTCTGACCAGTCTTCCGCACAGCCCTCGTTCCAACCTAACGCACAGCCATCTGTCCAACCCACCGTTCCTGTGGTAGCAGCAGCGGCTTCAACTGCGCCCTTGCCGACGCGATACCGCTACCGCTACCCCAATCCGGACGAATGGCGAACCTCGGATGACCGACCCATCTGCTTCAACTGTTCACGTGTCGGCCATATTTCTCGTCATTGCCGCAGACATTGGATTCCGCCACCTCGACCCCGCTACTTTCCTGATCGCAGCGCCGGATATCCACACCCAAACCATTTCCGGGATACGCGCTCTCGTGACTTTAACTCGCCAGACCCGCGCATATCCAGCCACTCACCGTCGCCTCAGACCCCGACGTCCCTCTCGCCCACCTCACCGTCCATCATCTCCATACTTATCTGGCTCTCTTCCGGAAAACTAACCAATGCAGCTCCCGGAGGTGATGCTGCATTGACGACCCGGCCCGAAAATCCTCTGCCGACCCTCGCTCATCGCCGCAACCTTCTAGACATCTGTGTGGATGGTGCCCCTGTTACTGCCCTCATTGACACTGGTGCCCAAATTTCAGTCCTCAGCTCATCCTTTCGCCGCCGTCTCAAAAAGGTTGTCGCACCCGCCGCTTCATCCGCCGTTCGTGTTGCCGATGGAAGCGTCGCTGCCGTCGTGGGACTGTGCACTGCGAGCGTCAGTATTTCCAGTCGCACTACCCCTGTCCTCTTCACTGTTATCGACCGCTGCCCTCACGACGTGATCCTCGGCATCGACTTTTTAACGGCCCATTCTGCCCTGATTGATTGCTCAACTGGCCTTCTTCGCTTAGACCTGCCCTACTGCCCCGAAAACACCAATGTCAAGTCCCGCCTCCGATCCGCCGAATTTGTTCGTCTACCACCCGAAGCTGCTATTTATTTTCCACTGGCCCCGTTCCCCGCAGTTCCTGACGGCACATACGTCACTTGCCCAATTACCGATGTTGTTCGCGTCACAACATCATACTCCCTTATACAGTTATGACTGTCAATGCTAACCGCACCTCTCTTCCCGTCCTTAACATCAGCCGCTCGACCCAAGTTTTACCACATGGCATCGCACTTGCTGATCTGGTTCCTTTGGCGGACTGCAAAGTTGCTGCTCTAACGCCTCAGCATTTGTCGGAGCAGCATATATTAGCTTCTTCACATTCGAACCTCTTTTCAAGCATGATATCTGCGGATCTGCCAGATGACCAAGCCAGAGCTCTCTCCGACCTTTTGCTATCGTACGCTGATATATTGGATTTCGGGGACCGACCATTGCGCCAAACATCCGTTGTGACCCATCGAATCAATACGGGTGACGCCAGCCCCATCCACAGACGGCCTTATCGTGTTTCCCTTGCTGAGCGGCATGCTATATAGAAGGAAGTTGACAAGATGCTGACGCAAAACATTATTGAGCCTTCCTGCAGTCCCTGGGCGTCCCCTGTCGTATTGGTCAAAAAGAACGACCAAAGTTGGAGCTTTTTTGTGTGGACTATCGCCACCTTAATCAAATAACAAAGAAAGATGTTTACCCTCTTCCACGTTTGACGAAGCGCTTGACTGCTTGCATGGTGATAGCTGTTTTTCTTCCATCGACATGCGTTCAGGCTACTGGCAAATTGCTGTCGACGATCGGGACCGCGAGAAAACTGCATTTGTCCCCCCGACGGACTCTATCAATTCAAGGTGATGCCATTTGGACTCTGTAACGCTCCTGCGATATTCGAGCGCATGATGGACTCGCTCATCCGTGGCTTCAAGTGGACAACATGTGTATGCTACTTAGATGACGTCTTAGTTTGCTCTTCCACGTTCGCAACCCACCTTGATCGACTTTCTACAGTCCTGGCCGTTTTTCGCCGCGCCGGTCATCAACTGAACGCCAAACAATGCAGCTTCGGCCGGCGCCAAATCAAAGTCCGGGGTCATTTGGTTGACGCAAATGGTGTGCAGCCGACCCTGACAAGGTTCGAGCCGTGCGCGAGTTCCCTACCCCGCGTAGCTCAAGTGACGTGCGAAGCTTCCTTGGCCTTTGCTCCTACTTCCGCCGCTTCATTCAGAACTTCGCAGACATCGCTCGTCCGCTTACCTCTCTTCTGAAGAAAAACGTACCTTTCACATAGGGTTGTGACCAAGCCTATGCCTTCACGACGCTTATTTCCGCCCTCGCTACACCGCCTGTTCTGGCGGACTTCGATCCTTCTGCACCTACCAAACTGCGCATCGACGCTAGCGGCCATGGTATTGGTGCTATCCTTGCCCAGTCCCAGAATGGGTCCTCCCGCGTCATTGCTTATGCCAGCCGCCTGCTTTCGTCCTCTGAGCGCAATTATTCAATTACAGAGCGGGAATGCCTTGCACTTGTTTGGGCGCTGACCAAATTTCGCCCTTATTTGTTTGGGCGGTCCTTCTGTGTAGTGACAGACCATCATGCTTTGTGTTGGCTGTCCTCACTTAAGGACCCCACTGGCCGTTTAGGTCGCTAGGCCTTGCGAATACAAGAGTACAAATTTACTATGGTATACAAGTCCGGCCACTTACACCAAGACGCTGACTGCTTGTCCCGCCATCCCGTAGATCCTCCCGATTTGTCCGACCATACTGCTGACGACTACATTTTGTCCATCTCGGACTTTATAAATATCGCCTCCGAACAGCGTCGGGATCCTGCCCTGCAACCAGTTATAGACCAGCTGCGCGATTTTTCCGCTAGAATGTTTGTGCTCCATAAAGAGATATTATACAGACACAATATGCGTCCAGATGGCGCGGACCTTCTACTGGTTGTTCCGGCTCATCTTCGCTCTACTGTCCTCGCCCAACTTGACGACGCCCCTACAGCAGGACACTTGGGAGTATCACGCACGTACGACCGTGTGCGACGACGATTTTTCTGGCCTGGTCTCTACCGCTCTGTCCGTCGCTACGTTGCCGCTTGTGAGCTATGTCAGCGCCGTAAGACACCATCGCTTCAACCTAGTGGGCCCCTGCAACCAATCTCAGTGCCGACTGAACCGTTTTCTCGTGTGGGCCTCGATCTTCTTGGGCCTTTTCCGACGTCGACGTCTGGAAACAAATGGATTCCTGTGGCGTCTGATTATACTACCCGATATGCTGTAACCAAGGCCATCCCCACCAGCTGCGCCTCCGACATTGCTGACTTTCTTTTCCATGATGTAATCTTGATTCATGGCGCTCCGCATCAACTGCTCACAGATCGTGGCCGCTGTTTCCTTTCTAAAGTGGTTCATGACCTTCTCCGCTCATGCACTACTCGTCACCAATTCACCACGGCCTACCATCCGCAAACGAACGGTCTTACTGAGCGCCTTAATCGCACACTGACCGACATGCTATCTATGTATGTGTCCGATCACCATCGTGACTTGGACATCTCCTTACCTTTCGTCACGTTCGCCATGATACCGCCGGATACTCTCCCTTTTATCTACTTTTCGGCCGCAACCCTTTACTCCCCTGCGACACCTTGCTGCCTCTTGACAGCTCTTCCTGTAGTTACGCGTCGGACGCCATTGCCCGCGCTGATGCAGCCCGCCACAATGTTCGAGACCGGCTTGGCGCCTCTCAGTGCTCACAAAAGCGTCGTTATGACCTATATCACCGAGACGTCCACTACCCTCCTTGTTCCCTCGTGCTTCTTTGGCTTCCGGCGCGTCGTGTGGAAATGTGCGAGAAACTTCTGCCTTGTTACGTGGGTCTTTACTGCGTCCTGCTACAAGTCACCGATGTGGCCTATGAGATCGCCCCTCTACAGCCCAAGTATTATTCTACAACCCCTCATCCAGAAATTGTGCACGTCGCCAGTCTGAAACCATATCATTCAAGTTCTCCTGTGTAGGCAGCACCGGGACGGTGCTTCTCCCGCGCGGGGAATACTGTTACGGTGCGCAATATCTAGATGACGACGACGCACTGATGTGGTGTTGTGAAGAAGACGACGCTCAGGCTAAGCTGGGTTCGTGCTGGTGGTGTGTGCTTCTGAGAGTTATCTGGCGTTTACCGCTGTGTAAGTTTCCCTTGACAATATGATATTTGACATCGTTCGTATTTTACTGGTCTAACGCGCATGAGCCAAGATTTCTAATCCTTTCTAACTATCATAAACAAATTTCAGTACTAATTTCTAAGTTCCCACAGCATCTGCCAAATAGTTATGGCTGATGTTTGTAACCCTGTGTATCTAACAAAAAACTAAACCAGAACACCGAACAAACCCATGGATAACAAGAGAGATAGATTATAGTTCTCACGCGCAAAATAGCTCCATTATGAAAGCTGAAACCTAGACTTCAGTTGCGAATTTACTGTGCGAACCTGCGGCCATTCAGTGGCCCTTAAACAAGCTGGGAAAACGGCCAAGCAGAAGTATATGAACATCACGGTAAGCAATTTAACCAAGAAGACTTTAATTCTGGTGGTACCTGAACTCAAAGTATAGTCGCCACCATCCGAGCATAGCATCGAGCATAGCAATTTCCTTCAGTAATGACTGTAAATCTGACATTTCCTCCCAATTACACAATAGCTTCGGCTGTTATCACGTCACATACTGAGGGCGAGACCACATATTTTATCTCCGTTCCTAGCGCAGATAAGGCTCAGCAATATCCCCATCAGAACCTTATATAATCTGCCTACGTACCTCCATCCCATCGTTCCCACAACCGTAATAGCTCGACCACGCTGCGCCGCAGGTGTGAATAGTCTTGTTGATTTTCGCTGTTATTTTATTAATCATAATTCTTACTGTACATTACACTCTTCAGATTGCGGTTTCACACTTCACACTACTTGTATTTCACACTACATTCTTCTATGTTTGTTTCTTCCTTACAACATGGCTGGCAGCTTGTACTCCACAGGGCGACCACCACAGAAAACCTAATATATTTGTCTGTAATACAATCTACGATAGAGTCAACGTCCAAATTACAGGACACGCGCCCACGGATTGTGTAAAAGGGAGCGGCTCTGTTTATCACGACAACGTTCACAATACTCCACACACATGCACAGATAAAACTTCAGCAAGCTAACCTCACAGTTTCATAGTATTCAAAGCAAAGCACACCCACCAAAATGTAATGGTCAGTTAACAGATGAGTCGTTGATTCCATGTCTTCTAGGCGCTTTGATGACGCGGCCGTATCAAATGCGTGATGCCTTCTTCTGCTCACTCTGTTGGCTTCATAACTTTCTTGACCGGTGATTGTTTTTTCTTCTACTTTGTGTCTAATTATCTTTCCCCTAAACAGAATACATGACTATTTTCTGTGATTATCCAAGTAAAAATTAAAAGAAGACAACGTACAGTCCCCATTCCTTTCCTTGGCCTCGCCGACTGTTGCCTTCTTCCGTTCAGATGAGGTTGCGCTACTGAGGATCCGGATCAGGGTTGCCCTCACACCTGCTGTAGCACGAACATGGCCTCAGTATATATATATATATATATATATATATATATATATATATATATATATATATATATATATATATATATATATATATATATATATATATATATATATATATATGTATATATATATGTATAAGATGAGGTAGGGGCGCACAAACGAAAACAGAGGTTTATTTCCGACGTTTCGACCGAGGCGCGGCCTTCGATTCCTTGACGAAGGCCGGGCCCCGGCCGAAACGTCGGAAATAAACCTTTGCTTTCGTTTGTGCGCCCCTACCTCATCTTATACATATTTCTGGACCCTGGAAGACTTTTATGAAGTATATATACATATAGTATATTATATATATAGTATTTGTATATATATACTATATATACATATACATATATATAGTGTATATATATATATATATATATATATATATATATATATATATAAAGAGAGAGAGAGGGGCAATAAAAAGCGAAGATGTCTAACACTTCCTTTATTCTTCGTCTACGTTTCGACCGTAGAATAAATAAAGTGTTAAGCGCCATCGGTATATATATATATATATATATATATATATATATAGAGAGAGAGAGAGAGAGAGAGGGGCTCTGGGACTCATGAGAAAGAAGAAGTAGAAGCTAGAAAGAAGAATCGAAGACACAGATGCTGGCGTGCCCTACGGACTTGCAGGGCCTGGACAAAAAATAAACACCCCCGTTACGTACTGAGTGCGTAAAAGTTGTGCTGGAGCTTACGGGAGAGATCAACACGGATCTCCGTTGACTTCGACGAAGCCGGAAACTCGCTGGTCTACCTGCCCTACCATTAAATATGGCTCAAGACGATGACGCCGGCCGAGCAAACCCTGCGGTGGGGAACTGACAACATTATCGCGAGCCATGCACTTTGGTGCGAAATCTGAAGAGGACGTCGACGAGTGGTTTACCAACTACGAAAGCGTGAGACTGTACAATCGTTGGTATTCAACCGTGAAACTTGCGAATGCAGTCTTCTCTTTGGAAGGCACGTCGTTAATTTGGTTTGGCAATACTGACGACTCACTCACCAGCTGGGATCATTTCACAAAATAAGAATCGAGGTGCTTTGGCGACGCATCCGGAAAAAGAAAGGGGCGCGGAGCACACATTGCTACAGCGAACCTTGGTACCAGATGAGACGTGCACCACATACATCGACAACATTCTAAAGTTGTGCAAGATCGTAAACCCCCACGGATGTCCGGAGGAAGGCAAAGTGGGACACTTACTCAAAGAGATCGCTGACGACGTGTGCACATCCCTTATTAGCAAAGACGGTTTGAAATGCACTGCTGACGTCATCAGACACTGCAGCACTTTCGGAAGCTTGAAGTTGCGTCGCATCACACCGAAATTTCGGCGAATGGCCAACTACACATCCGTCGCGAGCGTTGATGTCAGTGCTCCGGAGTCAATGGCTGATCTGATAAGCCGGATCGTGCGGGAAGAATTGCAGTGTCACGAAGATTTCGCGTGCCGGAATGAACATCAGTATGACGGTTGCGCTCTGCGGGCAGAACCCGCAATTCCATCATCTTCCTAGACTCCGGCTGTATGTGCGCTACGCTTTCACGACCGCAGACAGTATGACTATTTAATCTCTTTCCAGCCACGGATGGACCGAAGATCCTCCTACACATGCGAGGTAGCTCGTCAGCAACGCAGGCCCGACTACAATCGCTATCCAAAACAAATCTGCACCCACTTTTACTCTGACCGATGGCGCCCGCAGCCTATGTATTACAGCTGTGGCATGGCTGGACACATCTCCCGGTACTGTCGTCGAGGTGGCCTGCCGCCACAAGATCGTCGCATATTGTCCAACCCTTCTCATCGCCTTAATACGCAATTTTATCCACCGTCGCCTACACACGCTTATGATACCTAGCGTCCGACATAGACGTGAAATTTCGCGCCTGCTTCCGACAACAGCCTGACGCGGCCAACATAGACAGAGACGCCCACCGTATCCTCGGCGCCGTTCGCCACCTTCGCGAAACTAGAAGACGCGGCGGATGGAGGTGAGGTCGTCGGAGAATCAACGTTACCAGTACCTCCTGTATTTATGTCAAGAACAAACTCGAAGTTTTCATTGGCGGCCTCTCCACCATGGCATTAATTGACACTGGAGCAACAGTCTCTGTTATGAGTTTAGGGTTCAAGAATCGCTTCGGACGTAAAGTTATGTTTAGCGTCAATCAAGCTGTGGTATTCCATGGTATTGGCGATGAATCATTGGCGGTCTGGCGTTTTGATCCCATTTCAGTGTTTCCTCGTTTTACACATGATGTAATTCTAGGTATAGTCTTTTTGAAACAGCGTGATGCAACGTTACACTCACAGATCTCACTGAATACTACGTTGATGTCGACTCTCGTAGAAGCCTCGTCGTCCGATTTGGGAGCGTTTTGTATCTCTGAAGATGCAGCTGTACCTGAAATGTTCGGAGAATTCGTCCAAGTTATTTCATCTACAAATTTGTGAGAGGAATTCGGCACCGTAGTGGAATCTACAACACTTACCTGCGCAAAGAGGATTGTCTTGGTGCCTCATTGCATAGTTTCAGTTACCAGAGGCCACATTTTGGTGTGGACTATAAACTATTCAGACGAGCCAGCCGTGTTACCTCGTGGCATGAAACGCGTATTTCTAAGTAGGTGTGTCGAATTCCGTTGCGGCACTAAGTGACTGTGCTCTTGAAGAGAAGATACCCTTTTGCTGAGTCTCGAATCCAGGCAATGAATGATAAACACATCTTTGGGAATTCAGGAGCGCCGAATTTTGACTGACCTCCTTTCCAAGCTTGTTTTCGTTTTCGACTGCAGCAGGGATCGCCCACCACCGATTCCAAATTCTCGCATTCATCATTCAATTGATACTGGAACCTCTCGCCCCATCAGACACAAGCCCTACTGTGTGTCGCCGACCGAACGTCAGCTTAATGACGAATAAGTTCACATGCTCCAACGTGGACTAATCTAAGAATCATGTCCTTGGGCGGCTCCAGTTTTTCTCGTTAAAAATAAAGACAACGCGTGGCGTTTCGGTGTGGACTATCGTTGTCTTAATGCAGCAACCAAGAAAGATGTGTATCCTCTTTTATGTATTGACGATGCAATCGACTGTCTTCACTCAGCGTCATACTTCTCCTCTGTAGACTTGAGATCGGGGTACTGGCAGATACCGATGAACTCGAGCGACAAGGAAAAGGCGGAATTTGCGACACCCGACGGTCTTTATTAGTTCCATGTAATGCCTTTGGATTGTGCAATGCGCCAGCTGCCACGTTTGAACGACTCATGGACACCATTCTGCGCGGACTGAAGCGGAAAATTTGTTTGTGCTATTTTCACGACGTTATGATCACAGGCAAGACCTTGCAACAGAACAATATCCGCCACACCATCATTCTTGAGTGCATTGAGAGGGCAGGCCTCGTCCTGAACTCTAAGAAATGCAGCTTTGGAGAAAGCCTGACAATTGCCCTTAGTCACTTGGTTGGTAAGAATGGTGATCGACCGGATCCTCAGAAGATTAAGCTTGTAACCAGCTTTACAGCGCTGAAATGAGTGAAGGAGCTTCGGAGCGTTTTCGGACTATGTTCCTGTTTTCGGTGTTTAGTGCCCAGATTTGCCGACAATGCCCACCCAATCTCGTGCCTTTTGCACAAATACGCACCATTCATTGGACTGCTGACTGCGATTCTGCCATCCGCCACCTCAAATTCCTTCTCAGATCGGTACATATTCTACGCCACTTCTGCCCTTCGCCGAAGTTCACACCGACGCTAGCGGCATGGGAGTTCATGCTGTGCTCGTTCAGCGCATTGGCAGCGACCAGCACATGATAGCTTATGCTAATCGTTATTTGACCAAGTCTGAACGTAACTACACCGTTACTGAACAAGAGTAGTGCCTCGCAGTCAATTGCCTGGTGCAACAATTTCGTTCGTACCTATATGTTAATGTTTTTACCATCGTGATCGACCACCATTCGCTCTGTTGGCTCGTAAACCTCCGTGACCCTTGTGGCCGGCTTGCCAGATGGGCTTTGCGATTGCAAGGCTTTAACTTCACAGTGGCATACAAAAGCAGCCGTCAACATGCTGGCGTGGACTGTCTTTCAAACTAGCTAGTGGCGCGGGCAGAGACTTATTATTGTGCTCTTTTTTTATGGTTACCTCACCATACATTATGTCTGTCACGCTTGCCGCTTTCGTCAACTGGTAGCGGTGGTGACAGCTTTGATGACTACCTAGCGCACATCTCAGCAACGTTTCCTGATCGTAAACTGTTCCACACAGAACACACGCAATGATCAGACTTTGGCACCGCTCTTCTCTGCCGCTCATGCTTCACGTGAAGCGCTCGTGCCGGCCTACTTTACAAGACTTTCAATTCCGGAGGTGCAAGTTTTCTTGTCGCCGCATTTCGGTTCTTTAAAGCATGCACGACGATGCCACGTCGGGACACTTGGATGTCGCTCGGACCCTTCATCGCACACAGGAACGATTTTACTGGCCGAGAATGCGTCAAACCCTCAGCGATATGTAGCCAGGTGTGTCAAGTGCCAGCAGTACAAGCTCCCTACTTCCCGTCCGCCAGGACCGCTGCACCCTATTGCGCCTCCAACCGCATCGTTTGAGCATGTGGGTAACGACCTCTTGGGTCCATTTCCGCGGTCTTCGAAAGGTAACCGATGGATAGTGGTACGTGTTTACCATCTTACTCGATATTCAGAAACAGCCGCCATACCCTCAGCCACCGCTTACGAAGTATCCTATTTCTTATGCGATTCGGCGCTCTGCGACATGGCCCTCCTCGAGTTGTGATCAATGATCGTGGGCGCCAATTTACGACTGAAGTTATTGAAGAACTCCTACGTCTATGTGCCTGCGATCACCGTCTTTCAACGCTGTATCACCCTCTAATAAATGGGCTTGTTGAGAGCACTAACCACTTTGTTGGCGATGTACGTGGATTCTGATCACAAGAACTGGAATGACATGCTACCTTTCATTACATACGCGTATAATACTGCTCAACATGACACGACTGTCCACAGACCGCTTTACCTTCTTTACGCTCGAGTTACCCGCACCTATCACGACAGCATCCTTCATTTATCCCTGTACAACAAACCTTCTATCGCTGTCGCTATATGTCCAGCCGAAGCACGCCGCATTGCCCGCCTATGCATACTGAGCTCACAGAAACGTTCGGAGGAGCGTTATGACAACCGACGCCCACGTGTTTGTTACGTCCTCGGTGATTTCTTGCTGCTTTGGAAGCCGATGCGCAAGCGCGGTTTAGCTGCTTTTTCACTACAGCGGCCCTTTTGCCGTTGCGGAACGCCTCAGTAACGAGAACTATTGTTTTATCACGCCTCACTGAAGTGGCCCGTGCTTACGCAGAACCCAGGTGGTGCATGTCACTCGGCTAAAAAGATTCCAGCCTAGGCATATTGCTTAAATTGCTTTCCCTGGGGCTTCAGCTGAGAAAGGGGACGCGTCAGGGACTTTGGGACTCATGAGAAGGAAGAAGAAGCAAGAGAGAAGAAAAGAAGAAACAGTAGCTAGCGTGCCTTGCTGACTAGCAGTGCCTGGACAACAAATACGCCCCCCCCCCCCACCTACGATGCCATTTACTGCGGCACGGCTGTGGTATATTCCATCCAGCTTTCGTGCGGTAAATCGTAGATTGGCCAGACAGATTGATGTATTAATGAGCGCTTGTTTGAACACCGCAGATCAGTAAAGGGAGCTGTGTCATCCAACCTTGCCGCTCAATGCCGGGAGTGTAAAGATTGTTGCCCCCATTTGGGCGGGAACAATATGTTCTTCAGTCACCCTGATCGGATATGCAGAGAACTTGTCGAGGCGTTTCTAATAAGTAAAGAGTTTGACGCGTGCGTAGCTACACCTTCCGCTAATCTTGTAGAAAAAGAGATTCACGCTCTCGGTGAATATTTGGCGACGAGGTGTTAGCGGGTGCTTGTCATGTGGGAGGTTGATAGTTTTGTTAGTTTGGTTGACGTGCTCAATCCTCACCTTGCGCACGCGTACTGTTTTTAAAGGGCATCGCGGTGGTTTCACGTGTCTCGTCTTGATTTTATCTGTGCTTGGTTCCTATATAACTATACCTTTCTATGAATAAAAATTATGTTTTTAGAAAGCGCTTCTGTCGTCTCCTGTTCTTCTGTCTTGTGTTTCGCGCTGCTTCAAGATGACAGCAGTCAGCACTGCCTGTGGCTTAAAGACCAAGTTGTTTATTACAACTTGCTGTTCACGCGGCTGGTCAGGAAACTAGTAAATAACTCTCGCCTTTTCCCGCTCAAACTATGATTAAAAAGCTCATCAACCTGGATATTATGCCTCACGGCATCAAACCCCTTCTAAATTTCGCAATACATAACCATGGCCATCTTATCGTCGTTAATGGTCTATTTAGGATTTCTGTCAGTACCAGGACATCTGGTCCCGTTGAACTCTGCGGTATAAAGTCATGATAACTAGGGCATATAATACTCTGTGTGTATATAACATTCCTGAAATGTACATATAGAGCTCAGGCCAAGATGACGACCAAAGCCTTGCTTCCCCACCGATTATCCTCTTCTTCGCTGGCAGACTGATACCAGCGGTGCGAAAGATTTAACAAAACTAGACTGTTTAATTCATCAGTCATTGGAAACGACAACAGGCATTCATTTCTCGCAGTGTAAACCACAAGTCTGACAAAAAGTATTTTTCAGCACTTTTCTGTCTAATCATTTCTCATCAATTCAGCTGTGTGCCATGTGCCGTACATCCCGCGCGGTGTCTGTAAAGCAGCTGTACCGCTTCCCATACGCCATGCGGTTAGTTCGCCGCACCTGCGGCGAATTTGCTGCGCAGTGCACGTGTTTCTCAATCTTTTTCAAATGGCGAAATGACGCTGGCATTCGAAGTGAGCTCGCGGTTAGTGTGTTCTTCTATTCTTTTAGCTGCCACCTATCGCTCACCTTACAGTGCCACCGAAGGGCTCATACTTGCAGAACTTGTCAAAGGGGTAAGTGGACCGCACCTAAATTATGCTTGCGGTAATAATAAGTTTATCGGGTGAAAAGACACATCGCAAGGAAAAAGCCCCTTCAGATCATACCTTCGCAACAAGAGGTAGAGATCACTCTTTAGGACACCCTGGACGTTGATATAAATATCGGTATTGAGGCCATGTTCGTGTTACAGCAGGTGGGACGGCACACCCGACCCGGATCCTCTGTAGCGCAACCTAATTGCCTCACTCGGGTTGTTACTTGGGTGTCACATGATAACAGTTTTGCACCCGCACATCTGCAGACGAATGTGTCACACAGTCACCGGCCAATTTCCTTAGCAAAAAATGCATGCAATTTGAGATAGATGGGGAGGGAAGACGCATTACGCTGCGTTACGACTCAAGAGTGAATCACATTCATTAACGCAGGTCGTGAAGTCAAGCTTTGATTTTTGTGTAGCAGATGATAAATAGATGTTGGTTCTTCCTTGTAGTTTTTTCCTTATACTGGTGAAAAGCCTAGGCAGCTTTCCTTTTCGAGAGAAGCCAAAAAGCGAAGGGCGTTTATTTAGCGCCATTACATATATCCAGGCCGACCTCGTTTTTAAGTCGACATTTGAAGGCCAGAAGAAATATATCTTCTAATGTAAGCAGACGAAACATGAGAACATTTAAAACAGCAGCTGAATAGCTCAAACTACATTTATTTGCGAACAGCCTCGTTCCTAGCTGGTTCTACCGGACTTCTAAGCGCCGTTCATGTATAGCGCGTAGGCTCCCAAGCCAAGTGGCAGGACAAAGAGCCAAAACCCGTTAAATACCTGCTATGTGAAGTCACACCCATCCCCTCAGGCTCCTGCAAAGGCTAAGGCTAAAAGTATTGCACAGGCCTCAGTGCTTGCTGTCGGATAGGTTTTTGTAACTGTAAACTCTCTTGTAAATGGTAAAAATGTCTTGCAGGTTTGCCGCCATTTGCGATACATATTAAGGCAAAAGCCTTTAATGGCTCATACTGTCGGCCACGACTCTGTCACACACTTGCGTCACATTACAGCTAATGTGACGTCACATCCAGTTAGGCAGCAATTTTGAAATTTGTTGTCAAAGTGCTAGATTCTACAGGATACCGCGGGATTCCACTTGCCAGTCATCTTGATGACGTCTTCAGAAAAATATGTCCCATTTGAATAGTTAATCAAATACGAAGTAGGTGCATAGCACCGCTTATCCCCGCTATACTTTTCATGCATACACTTCAGCGATTTACACTCTCGTCACACACTGAGCAAACGTATCCACACGGGTTGCCAAAAAAATCACTTTCAAATATCCATGTCGCAGCTTGATTTTTCGCGAGCCTCTCAGCGGCGTGTACCTTTCTGGCAGCAGCCTTCGCTTGCAGTCGAGCATCCCGTTTCCCTGGAGTTTCTACCGCACGTTTCTTCCTCTTCGCTTCGGCATCCATTTCACGCCGACGCTCAGTTCTTGAGCCGTTTCGTGAGCACGCTCGGCACGTTTCCTCCTTCTTTGTGCTTCTAAATTCTTGCACCGTTTAGCTGCAACACCAGATTCAGTAGACTCACGTTCCCGCTGCCTTCGTAACCGGTGTGCTTCAGCACGTGGAGCCCGGCGAACCTGCGCCGCAATGTCAGATGGATCGGCTTCGTCTATTGCGACGCGAAGCAAACGCACACACGCTTGTGCAACGCTGCCCTGGGACGGCCGCCACGTCCGCAACTGACACGCCCCTCTCTCACTGTCTTACTCTCTAACTGGGTGCATCGTGATATCGCTCCGCCCCCTCAGTGTTAGATCGCGGGATGTAGGCGTCGCCACTTTCCCTTCCTCCTCTCAAGTTCACGGATAAATGGATGGACAGAGAAAGAGAGAAGCTTCTACTACAGCTCCGCGGCTGCTCCACCTCCTCAATGCTGAGACGCGCGCGTAGCCACCTCCTCTTTCTCCGCTTCAAGTTCACGAAGAGAGAAAGAGTCAGCGGCTTCGGATAGACCCCAGCGAAATCCGTGATTGCGGCTAGTAGTGCTACGCACTAAAATAAAAGTCCTCTCTCAACCGGGAATTGAACTTCCATCTCTCGGATCCCGAGTCGAGCGCTCTTACCAACTGCGCAACGCCAGGAATTTTTCCTTTATTGCATGGGGGTTCTTCCAACTCGATTTAACCAAGTCGCATCCTGCCATCTGTCATACACATTCACACTAGCATCGAGCTCTGACGTTGCTCACACATCAAACATCCGGGCGACATACACATACATCGAGTAAAGGTAACCAGGCAGGAGGTCGATCCTGCCCTGCTTATACCCCCGCACCAAAGCACACTACTCTCTGAGCAGAGACTGTGATGAACGTCGTGGCTCTGCGTGGCGATCTGTCGTGCGGATCTTCCACAGGCTACACAGTTCCATGAGAACAAAATACCACGAAACCTTCCATTGTAGGCACACATCTTATAATATCAATGTCCTTTTTGAGAATCCGTTGAAGAATGCCATAAAAAACAATGCATTATGGTAATACACACAGCAATGAGCTATAGTTTCTGGCTGCTGACAGAGGCGACAGTCTATTGACCATGCCAGAAAAGTCCCTGTTGCACGAATCCACATTCTACAGGTAAGGCTGATGTGTGAAGTTTGAAAAAGAAAGTATTTGCGGCTGATTGCATATACATCCGTTGCACCTGCTTTAATATATTACTGTCTAGAAATGGAAGATAAGGCTGCCAATACAACAGTAAAGGAAATAATGTCTCAATAAGAACTTTTGTTACCTGTCTCCTGGATAGACTGTATAGGTTTGTCTATGAACACCGTACGGTGAAGAAATAGAAAGTGTCAGCAACTTCCGAAAGAAAACTCCATGAAGGGCTCTCAATTCTGTGACCAGTGGGCGCAAAGAAATCAGGAAAATGGGCACTTAATCGTCCATTAAACACAGCTATGAGGAAGGGACGGCGTGCTGTTTTAAAAAATTAAAAACCTTGAAACAAGCTGATGAACAAATAAGTCCTGAAGATCAGCTCCTCCAGCCTCCAGAGGGAGAAAGAAATTTCCTCGAAGCATAGGCTCCCATTGAGAGCACCCCGCAAAAGTAGAAAACCTTCTATGCATAGACTGTACTTTGTTTCTTGCACGATGCAACACCTGCATGACATGGATGCTTTGGAAATCAAGAGGACATTGCAAACGTGTTCTCGTGCAAATAGAGAGAGCTCCCTACTCCTCCAAGCAACTGTTTCTCGCGAAACTGATGAGCTCTGAGAGTGAGTGAGGGTGAGTGACTGAAAAACTTTATTTAGCTCTAGATTGGCTTATCGTCTGCGGTTTTCAGATGGCTCCGTCCATCTTCTAAGACAAAGGTTGGTTGCTCTTAGTTCAGGGCTCCGCTGGATGCTGCTGCCAGTTGTGCTCGCCGAATCAGACCTTCTTGGTCGACTCGGCGATCGCTGGAGAGCACTCCCTCCCAATGCTCCGCACTCGGGTTTCTTATAACGGGTACCACGCTTATCCACTGGCATGCCCACGTTATGTGGTACAGCGTGGGTGGTTCTTGGCACCAAGGGCATTTGTCAGTGTACTGTGTGGGATAAATTTTGTTGAGTACGTGTAGGTTCGGGTACGAGCCCGTTTGTATCTGCCTCCACGCGACTGAGTCCTCTCTGCTAAGGGAGTTGTGTGGTGGTGGGCACCGCTTTCTGCAGCCCTTGTAATGGTTTGGTATCACCGAATAATCTTGGGGCACAGGTTCGTTCCCCTCGAGGTCGCCTACGTTGGATTCTCGGTAATAAGTGTCCGCCTCTTGGTTCCCTGTTACTACCGCGTGTGCCGGCGTTCATACTATCGTATGCTTGATTGGTTTTTCGTTTGGTTGTTGTTGTGTTATGTGGCCCCCAGAGCGGAGTATGCGGAGCACTCTGTGCCCGATTCTGCCACGAAGATAGTTGCGGCATGCTGTTTGTGAGTCTGTAGTCTGTAAGGATTGTTAGAGACCGTTTAGATCGATAGCCCTCCGCTGCCGCTAGAGCGACGGCCGCTTCCTCAGCCTCGACTATCGTACAGTCTTGTAGTAATGCGCCGGGGATCTCGCGTAGCGTCGAGTCAATCACTGTTGTTACCACATTGCTGTTGTGCTGCCCCGCTGTTCTGGTGTATGTGGCTGCGTCCACGTATACCGTCGTTTCTTTGGGTGCTAATTTCTTTTGTAGGTATTCAGCCCTTGCCTCACTGCGTGCTTTGTGTAGGTTTGGATCCATGTTCCTGGGTATGGGCGTTACTTTTAGTGTGTGGCAATATTCGTCCGGGATTGTTTGTGTCCTCTGTATCTCTTGAAATTGATCGGCGCGGCCCAGTTTCTTAAGCAGCTGCCTGCCAGGTGGTGTCTGCTGTAGTCTGCGCACTAGGGAGGCTAGTTGTGCCTCTCTCAATTCATCGAAAGTGTTGTGTAGTCATAGGGCTAGGAGCTTTTCGGTTGAAGTGCTGTGAGGAAGGTGTAGTGCGGTTGTGTAGGCTTTGCGTAGAATCACGTCCGCCTGTTGTACCTCACTGTTGATGGGGTTGTAGTAGGGGAGGCTTTATGTCACTCGGCTGACTACCAGGCTTCTAAGCAGCTTGAGTGTGTCCTCCTCTCGCATGCCATGACGTCTGCGTGAGATGCGCGTGATCATGCAGGTCACTTGTAGAGTGGATGCCTTGAGTAGGGCGAGGGTGTGGGTACAGCGTTGGTTTGACTGTATCCACGTCCCTAAAATTCTAATGAGTGTTTTTTCTGGTATCGACTTCAACTCGAGGTAGACTTTTAGCTTTAAGTCGTCGCTAGTGGCGACTGTGCGGTTGTGTCTTCCTCTCCAAACTCTTAAGAGCTCGGATTTCTCGGTGGAGCATGCTAGCCCTCTTGCTCTCACGTAGTTCTCTACGCAGGTGGCTGCCTTTTGTAATTTCTCTTCTCTCTCTCCGAGCGAGCCTGTGTTGACACAGATGGTGATGTCGTCAGCATACATGCGATGGTGTATGCCGTCGATTTCTTTCAACTGTTTTGCCAAGCCAATCATGGCTATGTTGAAGAGCGTAGGAGAAATGACCGATCCTTGAGGTGTTCCTTTGTTTGGCGTAAGGAATTTGTCTGATCTGAGGTCCCCCAGGTCAATTGTTGCCGTTCTGTTTGACAGGAAGGGTTTGACGTAGCCGCAGACTCTCCTCCCGCAGTTCAGGTCGTTCATGCCCGTAAGGATAGCCTCGTGACTGACATTGTCAAAAGCCCCCTTGATGTCCAATGCCATTATTATGTTCTCTCCGCTCTTGGGGACGTTCCCGAGTACTTCTTTGATTTGAAGTAGTACATCCTGTATCGATAGTTTTGCTCTGAAACCGAATATGCTGTGGGGATACAGTTCGTTGTTCTCCATGTACTGTTGTAGTCTCAGCGTCATTACTCGTTCGTACAGTTTCCCAAGACACGATGTGAGCGAGATCGGTCTGAGGTTTTCAATTTGTAGTTTCTTGCTCAGTTTAGGAATCATGACTACTTCCGCATGCTTCCACTCGTCGGGGACGGTCTCCGCTTCCCAGTGTTTGTTGAGAATCCCAGTGAGGCCCACTATTGCGATTCTGATGCAAAGAAACCCCCAAATAGTGTAAATCTTCGGAGTATCACCTGATTCCGGCAAAAAGTTGGGTTTTGTACCCGAGTGATCTAGGTAGAACCCCTTCGATTTATCAAAGGTAAGAGGCGCACCCGGACTATCACAAACGCTCCTTTACACGCAAAACCTCAATCACACTCTTTTTATCAGAACCGAAAAGGGCAATGTCATCAGCATGAGCCAAAATCTTCATTTCACATTGCGAAAGTCAGAAGCTACAAACTGCTTTGTTTTTGATGATAGTACGGCGTAGAGGTTCAAGATGTAGCGCGAATAACAAAGGCAATAGTGGACTTAAGGTTGACTTAAGTGGAATAAGTTTAGTAAAGTTTTGATTAACAATCAGTCTTGTAGTGGCCGCTTTATAAAATATTTCGATGCCGTTAAGCAAGGCATCCCCATATGTTTGCACTCTCCAATACAGCAACAAAAATAACGCACCTTATCAAAAGCTTATGCCAGATCAATGTGAATTAGGGCTGCTTGATTGACCTCATCTGACACAGTTTCTATCAAAGAAAGAGCGATATGAATATCGTTTTGTATAATGCCACATGCTGCAGACGAGAAGAAAGAACCAACGCAAACATCTTGTAATCCACGTTGAATAATGATATCGCACGATACCCTTCCACAGTTTTCAACCGCCCTGCGTCCATGGTTTTCAGGATTATTATGGTGCGGCCAGTATGAAACGTAGAGAGGCAAAATGCCTATTTCATAAGCTGCACTGAAAACTTCCAATAAGGCAAGTGCTGACGTCGACATAAACAATTTACAAAACTCACTACCTAGACCATCTGAGCCAGAACACTTCTGACCCTGTAGTGAACAAATTGCCGACCTAACCACATCTAGAGTAATAGACCCCTCAAATGTTGCCCGCTGCTCATCTTTAAGACGATGAAAAACTTCTTTTAAATGACTAATATCATACCGACTGATCGTGTTACTACCAGCACTAAAGAACCACGCATAATGGTTAAAGAACGCACCGAGAATACCTGGTGTATCAGTGTACGTATCACTTTCGCAACGAATTTCTAAGGCTTCTTGGAAAGAGCAGCTTGCCTTTCATCATTCAAAGCGCGGCGAGATGGTTGTTCATTAATGACGCTCCGTGTTCTAGATGTAATCAAGGCACCCTGATATTTTATGCACTAAAGTGTGGTAACTGCGCATTAACATTGTTTCCATAATCAAGATATGACCCTGGAGAAATTCTTTCCAACTAATGCAGTTCGTTCCAGATGCGTTTCAGTTTACGAATGTGAAGGCGCTTCAAGAATGTGATGCTTGATGATTCTACAACTGGAAGACTCTTGACCACCTGCTTAAAAGGTTCCACATTTGAAAGACTGAGAGATCAGCACGTGTCCATGTGTCTTTGAAGCACGCTGCTACAGAGGTTAAAATATTTCATCTGAAAGAAGGGAATTATTTTGCTTCCATAGTCCCTACTGCGGTTATAGAAGACGTCTAGTATGCGTTCCAATCTGAACAGACACCATGCAGTGGTCGCCAAAAATGTCGGTCTCACCCAGTATCTATGCACAGTAGGTAATTTGTTGTTGTTGTTGTTGCTGTAGGAAGAAGGAAAAGAAAATGCACGGGCCTGCTACTGGCTGTGTAGCTGAGCCACCTTCGCTGCCTCGTGCGGACAGAAGAAAAATAGACGAGAAAGAAACAAGAAGATTGAGAGAAAGACGCGCGCCGCAACAACAGCCGTCATCCACCACCACCGAAACGGTGGCGAGTGCAATGACGCCTACAATAGACAAACATCAGTGGTAGGATAGCCCCTGCCGCAAGCGGCGGTGACCTACCTGTCCCAGCCCCATCAGGGCAAGAATCAGCCACACTTCACTACCTCCAGTAGGTAATGCGCCAGCAGAAACGTAGATCCTGTCAGTTCGGGCATTGAAATACGTGTGAAAGTGTGTGAAATGCATACCATCGCATTTTAGTCCGCCGATGTCAACAAGGTTATGCTCACAAACTACGTCAGTGAGAACAGCAGCACTGAAGTCATAAGGTCCATTATGTAATGATCGGTCCTTATTGTTACATACACAGTTGAAATCTCCCAGCAGTAAGATTTCCCGATCCGAGCGCAGGATATTTGGCAATGACAGGAAAAACGCTATCTTGCTGCTTAACAGGCGCACACACAAACAATTCCCACTGCTGACTCGCAATGGCGAGGTTACAAGATATAAGCCGCCCATCACCATCAATGCATTATGACCAGTCAGTCATATCTACTGTATTATTCAAAAATAGCATCCACCCGCCGGACAAGCCCTTCGAATGGCTGACGATAACATTATATCGCGATATAAACAACTCAAGAGCAGTTTCTGTATCCTTGTCCGTAGACAGTCTAGTTTCCTAAATTGCTGCTACCTTCACACAACAGCTTTCAAACTGTTGGTTTAACTGGCATTGGGGCCGCCGATTCCGTAACCCTCTAATGTTAAGGCACGACCGATCTCGAGGGAGAGCGCGCTTCTCTTCTCTTATGGCCTCATCAATAGGGTCTGTTTCCCACTCCCGCCGCGCCTCAGTGGGGTCGCCACCGCCCCACTGCTGCGCCTCAATACCGCCGTTCACGCGCAAAGAAAACTCGCGCTAGCTCTTCGCTCCGCCGGCGCGTCAGTTCCTGCCTGCTGGTCCTGACATTTCACCCTTTATGGTTTATACAAAGAAGCCGTGATCAGCGTCTAAGATTTATCGTGTACGAGGAATAAAGTAGAGTCAAATATCCGCTCGCGCGCACGCGCGCCTTCGTCAGTAAGGCCGAGCACGGTCGAATGAAGCATTGGATACACTTCAAAATTTTTTGCCCCTAAATTTTGTACAAAAATAAATTTACCAGCCTATGCAGATGGTCCTTGAAAGCTGTAAGCAGATGTAAGTACATGGCAAACTGTTCGGTGGACATTCTGTCAACCGCTGCCATTTTCGTTTAGAGCAAAATAGGCACCGGCGAAATTCATGGCGCGTCTCAGATTCAGAGTGAGGAACAAGCATTCAGGCTAGTTAAAATTTCAGTTGTTTAGTGGAGTGAGCTGCTCTAGTTCATTCAAAACAAATCAGTCGCTTGAAAGAGAGATCTATGTGTAATCTCGCGACTGACGGTCACCTATGACAGACGTAGTCGGCTTAATACGTAGATAAAGAACTACTTTTATTCAAGGAAATGGGCATCAACAGTTATGCATAATTTAAAAGAGCAGCAAACAATAAAAAATTGTCCTTCAATATTACACATGGCACTACATGTTCATCAATTCGTCAAAACGTGACTTGCGCCTAAACACTTCCCAGTCTAAATAGCTGCCTGGACGGTTTGTACTTATACGGAGCTGGCCTGTAGTTTGTCTGTCACTTCGTTGGCATAATTTACAAGAAGGATTTTGAACAATTTTTTAGATATTAAAGAAGCGGACCTCATAGCATGGCTGCTGTCAATTTCTTCCGGGCAACTCAGCAGTGCCGAATTCTCAATAGCGCTGGTTGGATCGAAGTACTTCGATAACATTTTTGCGTGGTAGGTGCACGCAAGGTTTTTTTTTTCAGAAAAAACAAGAACCTTGTCCAAGAAGGCAACAAATTCTGGTTTCGGCTAATGCAGTCCACTAGAATTCTTGTCCTCGTAAAAGAGTGTACATGGGGCTGCTTTCACTAGTTTCAAGGAGGATATCGCAAGCGTCACATCCGAAGTGCATTGATTAAGTTAGCCACGCATCCAGCGATGTAAGCTAAACAGGAATATATGACAGTGGGTAATGGGAGGGCGGGAGATGCCACCACAATTCCTTCATTTCCTCGGTTACTGATTGCGGCAGAGCAGAAATGATTTCTTCGGCATCGAAGCAAGCTGCCTTGATTTTGCTCCGAGATGAAACGTCCGTCTTGACAACGTGGTCAAGTGCCGCTTTTACGGCTCTCGCATCTAGCATGTCGTTCTTTTCGCACATTAGCCTTACTTTCCCGAAGAGAGCCTCAATGGGGTCGCGAGTTTCCTGGTCAGGACGGAGCCAACACCTTCCCGCAGGAGGCCTTCTACCACTTGTACGGTAGACTTCGTGATGAACAGCATTTCTTGAAATGTTTCTTCTGTGAAAGTTTCCTTATTTCTTGAAATGTTTCTTGAAATGTTTCTTGAAATGTTTCTTCTGTGAAAGTTTCCTTATTTAACGCTCTAGAAGTTTCTTTGAGGCTTTTCAATATAGCAAGTGAACTCGTTGTTATGCAATCAAGTATCACCTGCGTCATTTATTGGCCTCTTTTTACCGCTTCCAGCACTAGCGGTGTAATGAATATTAAACCATTTCAATTGTTTTCGTAATAACGTTAATATTGTTACCTGGAAACGCGGTACCAAAGTGATGTGCTCACTGACGAAGACGACGACGACAAAGCGTTGAGAAAGAGGACGACGCTCACAGAGTAGACACTGCACGGCTACTGAAGTCTCAGCGTCGAGTTCAGCCCATCGCAGTGCTGTTACATTAAGTGCATCCCCGTAACATCTTGGTGGAGGTCGCGGGTTCGACACAATCTGACGCTGGATCTCCGCAGTGGCCGTCACTTCGGAACCGTCACGATGACAACCGACGCGGCTCCATCTACCTCCGCAACCCCAACTGTCGTCGTAGCCCACCCCCGTGACCCTGGCTCATTCTGCGGTACAGATGAGGTCGACGTCGAGGACTGGCTTTCGCTTTATGAGCGTGTTAGCCAGCACAACAGGTGGGACGCCACGCTGATGCTGGCCAATGTCATTTTCTACCTTACTGGCACGGCACGCGTTTGGTTCGAAACGCATGAAGCAGAAATACCCTCCTGGGATATTTGCAAACAAAAACTCCGTGACCTGTTCGGAAAACCGGTTGGCCGTCAACTCGCCGCTAAGAGGGACCTCGCCAAACGTGCCCAGACATCTACCGAGCCTTATATTACGTATATACAAGACGTTCTGGCCCTCTGCCGAAAAGTTGATAAAGACATGCCAGAACCTGATAAGGTGGGGCACATCCTCAAAGGCATAGCCGACGATGCCTTCAATCTTCTAATCTGTCGGGACTGTGCTACGGTTGACTCCGTTTTGCAGGTTTGTCGACATTTCGAGCAGGCCAAACACAGACGCATTGCACATCGCTTCGATCGGCTCCCCAACACTGCCCCTACCTCCACGTGCGAGGATCTGCCGACCCTAAGGCAACCTTCCAACAATGAAAATGTGACACGCATTGTGCGTCGTGAACTAGAAGCGCTCGCCCCTGCTACATCCAACCCGCCCTCCTCGGACAGCAACCTAGCGACGATATCCCTCATTCAAGCCGTCGTTCGTCAAGAGGTTGCCAACTTGGGCGTCCCCTGTAGCCACACCGTAGAACAACACAGTTCGAGCTCCGTCCCTCCCATGGTCGCCACCGCTACACCCCGCAACACCTACGCGCCACGCTACCGATACCGCAATCCTGATGAGTGGCGCACCCCTGACGACAGGCCTATCTGTTTCACGTGCTCGCGTATTGGCCACATCGCTCGCCACTGCCGCAGCCGCTGGACATCACCACCTCGACGTTTTCCTTACGTTGACCGCTACTCCAATTACGGTCACCCCCGTTTCACGCCTCGTTATGAGCCGCCCCGCACCGATAGTACTCCGCCTCCTCCTGTGTCCAGTCGGTCTCCTTCCCCGCCAGCCCGCCGTTCCCGTTCACCTCTTCCTGGCCGCAGTTCCTCACCGTCCTCTGCCGGCCGCTTCAAGGGAAACTAGCCAATGCAGCTCCCGGAGGTGACGCTGCATTGGTACCCCGACCTGGAAATCCTCTACTGCCCATTTCTTCGCCCTGTAACCTCCTGTCCCTGTTCGTGGATGGTGTTCCCGTCTCTGCCCTCATTGACACTGGTGCCCAAGTCTCGATCATGAGCTCATCGTTTTGCCGCCGCCTCAAGAAAGTACAGACCCCCGCCGCTTCGCCCACCGTTCGTGTTGCCGATGCCAGTACTGCTGCCGTCACTGGGCAGTGCACTGCCCGAGTCACCCTTGCCGGTCATCACATCCCTGTTTTGTTCACTGTCCTCAACCAGTGCCCTCACAATGTGATCCTCGGCCTTGACTTTTTAACTGCCCACTCTGCCCTTATCGACTGCTCCAGTGGCCTTCTTCGTTTGGACCTACCTGTCTGCTCAGAACATCCTCCATCTGCACCCCGCCTTCGCTCCACTGAGCTCGCTCGCCTGCCCCCTGACTCTGCTGTTTACCTACCTCTGTCACCTTTCCCGCCTGTGCCTGACGGTGACTATCTTGCTTGCGCTATCACCGAGGTCTTTCTTGACCGCAACGTCGTTTTTCCTCATCTCATCGTACGCGTTACACAGAACAGCACCTACCTTCCTATCCTGAACTTCAGTCTGTCACCCCAAGTTCCTCCCGAAGTAATATCCCTTGCTACCTTGTCCCCTCTCACAGACTGCACCATTTGTGCACTCACTCCTGGTCCACATTCAAGCGTCCTTCCAACACCCGTACTCTCCACCACAATTACCGACCCTATTTCCGCAATGATTGCCTCTGACCTCCGCCCCGAACACGCTCAGGACCTGCGAAACCTTTTGTTATCCTTCTCCGACATTTTTTTACTTTGCTGCCGGTTCTCTCGGCCAAACATCAGTTGTGACTCACCGCATTGACACCGGCGATGTAAAGCCTGTACATCGGAGGCCTTATCGTGTGTCCCTTTCTGAGCGCCAAGTCATCCAGCAGGAGGTCGACAAGATGTTGGGCAACGATATCATCGAACCTTCGAACAGCCCCTGGGCATCTCCTGTCGTGCTCGTTAGAAAGAAAGACGACAGTTGGCGCTTTTGTGTCGACTATCGACATCTGAACAAGATTACAAGGAAAGATGTTTACCCGCTGCCGCGAATAGACGATGCCTTGGACTGTTTACATGGAGCCCGCTACTTTTCCTCCATCGACCTTCGTAGCGGCTACTGGCAGATCTCTGTTGACGAACAAGACCGCGAGAAGACAGCTTTTGCCACACCCGATGGACTTTACCAATTTAAGGTTATGCCTTTTGGACTTTGCAACGCCCCTGCTACGTTTGAACGCATGGACTCCTTACTCCGCGGCTTCAAATGGACGACTTGTCTATGTTACTTGGATGACGTGATTGTCTTCTCGCCCTCGTTCGAAAGCCATCTTAGTCGCCTTTCTTCCATCTTGGCACTTTTCCGCCGTGCCGGACTTCAACTGAACTCAAAGTGCAGTTTTGGTCGCCGCGAACTTAAAGTGCTTGGCCATTTGGTGAATGCCACCGGCGTGCAACCCGATCCCGACAAAGTTCGCGCTGTCAGTGCGTTTCCATGTCCCCGTTCACCCCGTGATGTCCGCAGCTTTATAGGACTGTGTTCTTATTTTCGCCGGTTCGTCCCAAACATTGCCGCTGTTGCTCGTCCTCTCACCAATCTGCTGAAGAAAGGCGTTCCTTTCTCATGGGGACCAGAACAGGCTAACGCATTCTCCACCCTCATCGCTATTCTCACCAATCCTCCTGTGTTGGCCCATTTCAACCCGTCTGCCCCGACGGAACTTCGCACCGACGCCAGTGGCCACGGGATTGGTGCCATTCTTGCACAGCGACAACGCGGCCAACATTGCGTTATTGCCTACGCCAGTCGTCTCCTGTCATCAGCATAACAGAACTATTCTATTACGGAACGGGAGTGCCTGGCTCTCGTTTGGGCCGTTGGAAAATTCAGACCCTACTTGTTTGGCCGACCCTTCACTGTAATTACCGATCACCACGCCTTATGTTGGCTCTCTTCCCTCAAGGATCCTGCTGGCCGCCTCGGCCGCTGGGCACTGCGCTTGTAGGAGTATACCTTTTCCGTTGTATACAAATCCGGTCGGCTTCACCAGGATGCAGACTGTCTGTCCCGTTATCCCGTCGATCCCCCTTCCTCTACTGACCATGAGTCGGACCCCTGTGTCTTCTCTATATCGGACTTTTCCCACATAGCCGACGAACAGCGGTTGGACCCAACCCTCAGTTCTCTTATCGACCGCCTCCGCACACACAGCCGGGACTCTTCCCTCGCCCTGTTCTTCCTTCATGGGAATACGCTATACCGCCGCAACATGCGACCTGATGGTGCTGAGCACTTGCTGGTCGTTCCCCAATACCTACGCTCCGCCGTTCTCGAACAAATGCACGACGCTCCTACAGCTGGTCATCTTGGCCTCTCACGCACATACGACCGCGTGCGCCGGCGTTTCTTCTGGCCTGGACTCTACCGCTCTGTCCAACGTTATGTAGCCGCTTGCGACCTCTGTCAACGCCGGACGAAACCCCCTGTGCTACCACCTGGACACCTGCAGCCGATTGCTATCCCGACTGAGCCATTTTCTCGTGTTGGCCTTGACCTTCTAGGGCCCTTCCCCGAGTCCTTGTCGGGAAACAAATGGATCGCTGTGGCCACAGATTATACCACGCGGTACGTGATCACTCGCGCCATTCCAACCAGCTGCGCCACAGACGTTGCTGACTTCCTTTTGTACGACGTCATACTACACCATGGTGCTCCCCGTCAACTCCTTACCGACCGTGGCCGCTGTTTCCTTTCCCGAGTTGTTGAGGAAATACTTTGTTCTTGCTCCGTTCGGCACAAGTTCACCACTGCGTGTCACCCTCAGACGAACGGCCTTACGGAGCGTCTTAAACGCACACTCACCGACATGCTCGCAATGTATGTATCCGACAGTCATCGCGAGTGGGATATTAGTCTGCCATTTGTCACCTTTGCATATAACTCTTCGCGTCATGACACTGCTGGGTACTCTCCATTCTATCTTCTCTTTGGAAGAGACCCCTTACTGCCCTTCGACACTTTGCTCTCCGCCGCTAGCCCCGTCACAACCTATGCCCGCGATACCATCGCCCGAGCCGACGCTGCTCGCCAGATTGCTCGTCAGAATCTCACCATCTCTCAAGAAACTCAAAAACGCCGCTACGACGCTCGCCACCGCGATGTGCACTATCCTCCCGGATCTCTGGTGTTGCTCTGGCTTCCGTGCCGTCGTGTGGGGTTGTGTCAAAAACTTCTGCCCCACTACACAGGTCCTTACCGTGTACTACGCCCAGTGACCGACGTGACCTATGAGATTTCACCGCTCCACCCAAAGTCACCGACTGCTACACCCACTTCCGAAATCGTACATGTCGCCCGCCTAAAGCCATATTACTCCCCCTCCACATCGCACGCCTAATACGCACCGGGACGTTGCCTTTTGCCGAGGGGGGTAGTGTTACCTGGAAACGCGGTACCAAAGTGATGTGCTCACTGACGAAGACGACGACGACAAAGCGTTGAGAAAGAGGACGACGCTCACAGAGTATACACTGCACGGCTACTGAAGTCTCAGCGTCGAGTTCAGCGCATCGCAGTGCTGTTACATTAAGTGCATCCCCGTAACAATATTATTACGTGGCGGCAAGCGATGACAACAGGAGAACAAAGGACAAAGAGAAGATGCTCGATGTTCGTGAGATGACGTTTAATGAATCTGTGTGCGGGCCTAGCGCGCGCGCCCCTGCCCACGCCACTGCCCTCTTCTTCCTTCGTCCGTAACAATATCATGTAAAAATTTCATAAAACAACATTTCTTTCCAGAATTAAAATAATGTGTATAATACCACACATTGGCTAATATATGAATTGTAATAACATTTAAAACTCAACCCTACAACGTTTACTTTGACGGTTATACTAATACTTAATATCATGCAAGCCTTTTGTAACTTACATTACATTTTTATTAAAATATTTTCATCTTCGGAACCACATGGATGGTTTCGCATCTAGCGCTGAAACACGGTTTTGCTGTTGCAGACGAGTTGCTGCCATGTTAGGCTTGATGAAGCTTCGATAATATCCCTGCTTATTCAGCTTTTGTTTAATTCTTATTCTTGTACAGGCTTGGAAAAAATTCGCATTAATATGGACAAAAGTAGCTACCATGCCGCAATGTATGTCATATACATGTCGAACGTTTGCTGAGCTACAATGATTTTTATATAAAGACTCCGTTCACGTGTGTAGTACGTTGACGACATGCCGCTGCGGCGTCTACCTTCTGTGTTCTTTCATTTCGGGGCTGCACTCACCACGAATCCTGCGCGCGACAGCGCGAAACCGGGCAAAAGCCACCCGCCGCCGCCGAAGCAGACGCGGAGCGAACAGTGAGCAGGTCGCGCCCCTTGCGGCGGCGGAGAGCGTAACTCAAGGAGAAACGTTCTCATGGCTCCCGCGGCGATTGAGAAGGTTGTAAGAAAGAGCGAGAGATAGTGAGAGTAAACGTGATGCACCATGTGCCGCAGCAATGCTCGAGCTTTCGCTTTTTAGCAGTGTTGATTTTCCTCTTGTATTTTCAATTATAGTATTTATAAATTCCAGAACGTAAACCAAAAACAATTGTGCTCTTAAAACTGTTCAGTTCCAATACATACGGTATGCGTATTTGAAAGAGCAGATTAATTTCTTCCAATCTCGTCATTTTAATAGTTGCATTAGTAAGCAATAAAAAGCAACAATACTATCTATACGTAAATAATATTCAGAAAGAGTACTACACGCAGTGTTAGCATAAATTGTACTACATAACCTCAAGCGCGTAGCTAACTAGTGCAGTGTGCCCGTTGTTTTTCGACTCGTATGAAGCTCTCTTCACTGTCATTTGGTTTCATGCTACAGTAGCGTTGCCTCATGCCGGTCAATTAAACAGGGAAACCAGTACACGAAGTGTTAACAGGGGTAGTGTATGAATTTCTATTAAAGTGTAGGAAGGTGTGTATTGCGCATTCAAGCCGATGTATTATTCAACTACCTGGGGGAATATAATTTGTCCTAGGATTACTGGTTCACTACTGCCGTCAAACCTTAAATGGGAAGAAAATAATCGTTACTGAAATCGCACAGCGCATGATTGCTTTGCTTTCCACATGCATTTAAAAGTGTCCGTAGATTCGATCCCGCACCTCTGCTTACACAAAGCCGAGCGCCTCAGCCACTTCGCCACAGCGACGAAGTGAACTGAGCCATCGACGTTTCTACTTTAGTGTATACGGACACACGGGCGCGAAGCCCTGTTTGAAAACATTCACCTTTCGCTGTTGCTTCCTTTCTTCACATGCGTCCTTCTTTAGTTTTCTTCCTTGTTTTTTTCGCTCTTTCATTTTTTTCTGCAGGCAGTTAATTTCTTCACCCTTTCCAACTCTTTTTACTCTTTGTTGAAGATAATTAATTCTAGTTTCCTAATCATTCATTTTTACACTAATAGTAATTTGGTTATCGGCACTTTTCTGTTACTTACCCTTGAAACGTCGATTCGCGTCAATTAATGAGTCAAATATATTTCCGAATTTTCAGTATGTGCTCTTACAGCGTTTCAAAAAATAATAAGAACACGGTTCTGATCCTGGCAAGGTATTCTAACATAGCAGTGTTAAAGGCCCCGTTCAACGAAAGTCAGGCGTTGGCGGCTTCCGTCGGCGTTTGCGTTGTAAGCGAAAAATCGGGGGCATGGCGCTGGCAGGTGTGCTGGTCGCCTGACATTATATTTGGCAGGAGCTGCCAAAAGGGTTCCTCCTTCCATGGCGGAAGGTTATATCAGAATCAGCAGCCACCAGGACCCTTGCATTCACGTCACCCTTAGGCCACGCCGGTACGTTCATATGGCTTGGTTAAAGCAGGTCTTTATCTGTGCGCCCATAGCCTACGCTGTCGCGTAGTACCCTTATCGACGGAGGTTCATTGCTATCGCGATAGCAATACTGGGCCAGGTTTCGGCCCGTCTTGTCGACCCAGGAAGGACCCCGTTTGACCTTGAATAGATACAAAGAAGAAGAAGAAGAACACTCGGTCACCGGCAGTTAATGCTTTCGCTCTACTTTCGGTTCAGCAGCATTGAACCCTTGGTAGCTTATGCGCTGGCGTCATACTCAAAGATGGGCTAAAGTGTCCCCAATAATGTAGCACCTTACACTGAAAGGGCGTGATAGGGGAATAATGTAGCAGGAAAAAGAAGCTTCCGCCGTTGCTATCGCAATTCAACTAGGGTTAATCAGAGTTAAACCACAACTACTTTTTTTATTAATGTAGATTTGCTTGTTTCTGTATACTTAAAACCAAGCTGGAAGGGTTTTATAAAACAAATTACAAGAACGAATGAAGCAGGATATCAAAACCTACCACAACATTCATGAATCCGTACAACAGATATTGCAGCTCCCTGAAAGAATCATTAGGGTAAGCTGCTCTTGAAAGAAGAATGACCTACCTCGCTACCACCTTCAGGCGAGAGAAACTATGTACTCAAAAAAATATTGTAGGGATCCTGTTATTGAGTTCTCATTCCAGGACTCCCGCGACCGTTGCTACCCCGATGTCCGGTTAAGAGCCAAAGCAGCTCTTTCAAATTCCAGCTGGAGAGTGATCCCCCACTGCTTCGGCGAGGCGTTGTCAAATATGGGACTGCTACTATTTTTCTATAGGCCCATGTAATAAGGTAAAGCGTGGGCTTCTCCGTACTAGGGACATGTGTCGCTGTATACGATCGAATATATCTTGTTGTATAGAGACAGATACAGATATTAATTTGCAGCGGCCGCCGTGACGCCAACTGCAACCTGTTTAACGTCTTGTGTGACAGGTTGTGTGGCGTCTTGTGTGCTTCTGGTCCCTTGAAAGTGCGCCAAAGTTTTTGCATGGGCCCAGGACACCGCCTCGGTATCTGAGCTCGCTGGGTTTGCTTATTCTTCAGCTGTGCGATCGGCCTGGATATTCCGGCAATGCCGTTGTGGCCCGGAACCCAAACCATGTGGTGTTTTTTTGTTTTGTTTTTTATCGCTGTCCCCATCGACCTTCAAGATGGCAGCCGCTGTTTCCCGTTGGTAACTCCCGCTAAACGCCTTGAGATCGGTAAGAATTATTAGCAAATTCCCGAACCTCTCGATCTCATTGACGGCTAGAGCAACAGTAGCCTTCTCGGTGTCAGCCATGGCGCAGCTCCATAGCGAAGCTCTGGTCTGCTTTCGCTGGATATCGATCACCGTCACCACTTCATAACGTCCGAGCCAGGTAGGTACAGTTGCCTTAGCTAAGCAGTTGAGATGGTAGGATTTTAAAAGCCGTCACAGTAACGATGTATCACAACAGTGACTAACTCATTGCACCTGTGAAACCGTCGTTTCTCTGTGCGCTATATTCAGACTAGTAAACACATTACTCACCAGCGCATGTTGTCGCCTTGACTCGATCCGAGGGGCGTATTTTGGTTTGGTGGACAAGGGAACGGAGCGGTTGCCTCCAAAATTTTGCTGCCCTGTATGGCACGGTGCACTGGGGCATAACATTTAGGGCACCCACCTAATGCTGGAGACCGGTAAGCCGACTTCGAAGTCCATTTCACATGGGAGACACAAGAAACGAGAACATACACAGGCGGAAAGTGCCTCGCAGGGAACTGAAACGAGGTCGCCGCGCGCGACCGCGCCGTGGTTACCGCGGCGCCCGCGCGAGACCGGAAGGGCAAGGAAAAAAGTTTTCAAAAATGTTTCTCTGTACAAAACATTCTAATTTTATTTCCTGATAACTAAAAGTTAAGCGTATTTCAATTATTGTGGCATAAGTGGTAGTTTAATGCCTGCGTGACGTCCAAAATAAGGAGACCAATAGTCATTCGAAAACGCATACACGTAGTAGCGTTGCACCTAGGAGAAGGAGGACCGCAAAAGTCGTAGGAAAGAGAGCGCCAACTTTCGAATAGGATTGCACGACCTTTACTGCGCGTGGACGTGTTTTATTACGTTCAAATGTGTATCGCAGCATATTCTAGCGACTGAGCTAGTTTGTGAGCAATGCTCGGGAGGTGTTTGTGGACCCCTTTAAGCGATAGCTTGTACAGCTCGTCCATCGAAAAGTCATCGACGTAGTTTTTGTCGGCAAAAATACTAAACTAAAACTAAAACTAAACTAAATATATATTATTAATATATTATTATTATAAACTAAAAATATAAATATTAATAAGTGAACAACATCGTTCGTGTGTGAAACGCTGACGAGTCAGATATTTAACACCGCAGCTTACGTGTCACCCTAATACTTTCCTAAGTAGAAAAAGCTCCGACATATCTCGCTTCAAGGGATTACCAGGACCGGAGAGAATGTAGGTATTTTATTTTATTTTTTCAATGGTATAGCACCTCCTAAATTAATTATCTCCACTGCCGAAACTTCTTACATTGCGAAGCATATTATTTTGAAGCACATTTGTTTTCGTATGCTATATTTCGGGAACAGTATCTGCCGTCCCTGCACGGTTGTACCAACGGTTGTAGACGCCGACCTTTGTATTCCAGCGTCTCTTTTTTTATCAATGAGGGTTATTTATTACTATTTGCAATATTTATTTTATGTGTGGAGGCTGGGTCGCTACAGCCATTTGTACATACTTAGAGTTGTTTACTTTAGGACGCAGGCAGCAAACACCCCATTCTGCATGCGTGTACCTGCGTTGCAAAGAAAGGTACTGGAGCATTAAAATGAAATGCAAGCAGGGTGGCATCTACGCGCTCCATAATTTCAATTACTTTATATCGTGGCAGCACCTGCATGGTAAAAAAAAAAAAGACGCCTCGACGATGAATGTGTCCTGAACGACTCGGAAGGGCCCTGGTGCGCCACAATGGCAGGCGGAATTACATGCGTGGGGTAGTGACCATGTCCCCATTAGTATTGGTCTTAATTTGGGACATATGAAGAAAATTCAAAAGAAAGCTTCTGTTACACTTTGGGATGGTGTACGGCATGATACTCGAACTCGTTCAGTTAGCCCGAATACTCTTGTTACCACCCTTTAAACGGTACCCAAGGATCACACCATTACAACTACAGTGAATGAAGATCAGCCAACTCCCGACCTGCACCTACTAAAACTTTGGGCACGCCGAAACTGGGCCGAGATACAGGCTGGTCGCCATCCTGAAGACGTGCAAAGAAAAATTGAGGTAAACAGAGTGACGGCACAGGCACACCGATATGAAAAACAGCTGGCTCATAGGAGAGGGGTGAGTGGTGCAGTCGTTTGGGCTCAGGAACGACTAACAAGGCCCTCTGGAAGACTTTCCATGGCATGGAAAAGAGGCGGCAGGTTAAAGATCATGCAACAAGTATAAGTCTCGCATTACAGCTTACACCAGAGGAGTTTGCAGATCAGGCTGCTGCCCTTTTCTTCCCGAACCGCGCATATTATCCGGCGCCTTCACCGGGAGTGGATGCGGCTGATAAAACAGGAATAACATTACCATTTACCAAATTGGAGTTATTGGCTGCCATAGAAGAAGCGAATGGTAAAACTGCGCCTGGACATGACGATATTCCTTATGAAGTCTTCAAGAATTTAGAAAAAGCCGCTGTTGACAGCTTGTTGGATGTGGTAAATGAGGTATGGCAAGGAGGAGACATTCCACTCGGCTGGAAACACTCGGTGGCGGTAACAATACCAAAGGCTGGGAAACCTCCCACAAGCCTAGAATTTTTGCGGCCTATTTTGCTAACACCCATAATTTGCAAGATCTATGAAAAGATGAGAGCCACCCGCCTGTCATGGTGGTTAGAAAGTAATAAAAAATACCATGCTCGACAAATTGGGCTCCGAACAAACCTTGGCACAGAAAATGGACTGGATATGCTCGCTGAAGAGGTCATACACGTGTCGCCTTATAGCCACCTAGTGCGCACTGTAGTGGCTACCGACGTGGCGAAGGTATACGACAACGTGTTACATGCCAAGATTCTTAGCAACATGGAATGTATGGGCATTCCCTTGCAGGTCATAAAAGCAATACATAATCTGCTTAAGGACAGGACGTTTTCTGTCCGGATAAACGGAAAACAAATTAGCAATTACACCTTGAACAGAGGCGTGCCACAAGTGTCAGTGTTAGCACATTTACTATTTAATATCGCACTATCCCATTGGCGTGGAAATCAGCTGAAATACCAGAAGTGCGGTTCATGACATACGCAGATGATATCACGATTTGGTCTGTTCATAAACAACTCGAGAGACAGAATCGATATCTGCAAGAGGCTTTAAATACCATAGATGAGTACGTCCAAGATGCAGGTCTGGAATTGTCACCTCAAAAGTCCAGTTACATTCATGTTGCAAACAAGAATGGAAGAAAACAATTGGCAACGCAAAGAGTCGCCCTAAAGATTGGAAATCAGGCATTGGAAGAGGTGGATGAGTTGACAGTTCTTGCCCTAGAAATTCACAAATCTGGCAAAGGAACACAATGGCTTCATAAGGCGAAAAAAGTAGCTGCGACTTCTTTAAACTTGATAAAACGCATTTCGTCTAGGGGAGGAGGAGCCCGAGCGGACATGGCAAGACGTCTTGTACAATCGGTGTCACAGCCGAGGATACTATACTAGGCCCAATTCCAAAGACTCACGAGGCGGCTGGGGGCGAAATTGGAAACAATAAATAGAAACGCAATGCGTACTATCACGGCCCTACCAAAACTTGCCCCTATCCTTATTCTCCAAGAGTTTGCACAGATAAATACGTTGACAGAATAAATTGAACAACCAGGGCAACAAGAGATATGAAGCGAAGTGCGTTACGCCCATAGCATCCTTGTACAACGAAGGGGCAGCTCAAACACCACCAATGGCTGACCCCCCTCCGTGGGAATTCTCGACTATTACGACAAACAAGACCACTCGGCTTCGTCGCAAAGAAAAGCTGGCATCTCGGCCTCTGGTTGATGCACTTCCAGGTACCTGCATTGCATATACGGACGCATCAATTATAAAAAAATGACGGTAGAACAGCAGCTACTAGGTACATAAAGGTACATAAAGAATATGTTTCAGAATACCCGGTCCTGCTTGTGATGGAACTCTATGCAATCCGCGATGCTATAGAGGCCATAAATAAAATAGATTCCATAACAGAAACTCACATCTATACAGACTCCTTAGCCGCCATAAAACAACTGAAGAAAGTGACGAAGACGCTATGTGTTACTCAGGAAATCCATGCACTCAATAAAAACAAACAAAGATAAGCATCAAGGTACATTGGACACAAGACGATGCTGAGAACGCTGAGCAGAGGAAAGTTGACCACCTCACACACGAAGTTCCAAACACTAATGCGTCCCCACCAGGCTCCCTTTTGATGCCCGCTCCGCTGTTCCCACCTTACATCCTCTTTAAGGAAAAGTACACGTGCCCTCATTCCCCTGCGTACATTCCTCCTCCCTCATAACTTAACGAGATTGAAGGAGGTTTCCCTTAGAAGGATAAGAGCTGGGGCGGCCCTTACCCCACCGGCAACATGCCGATGGGAATCTCAAACTGACATCGGACCAACCACATGCCCGAAGTATTCCACACCAGCTGCAGAAGTGGATATTCGCCACCTGCTATGAACTTGTGCAGGGACAAGGGCATCAAGGACACATTCTGCGCGAAGGGGAACTAACTACAACAAGGGAAGAGGACTTTTCTAAATGGCTCACCGACAACGGCAAGGGCTGGAGCCTGCTCCGGTTCCTCACGCAAAATAATTTACATGAGTTTCTATAATATGCCTTATGGCAAGCTTGCGTAAAAAGAAAAAAAAAAGCAAAAAAAAAAGACTCGATTCTTCTTGTTAGCACCGATGAACAAGTGCCTTTAAAAGAAATGCAAGCATCTCAGCGCGTAAACCACGAACTTTTCGCAGTTCTTTATCGCGAGGGTACATCGAGACGTTAATTCTTTATCAACGTAACGTGCTTCACACCACTCTTTACAAACGCTTAGCCGGGACTTCCGCTCAGATCACGAAAACCTTCGCGAATCATTCTCGGAATTATCGGTATCTCTGAAACCTAAATCTGTTCCGGATAATCCCAGACCCCAAATAAAATATGTCACCAACTCTACTTATGAATCAGTAGATATCACTGCTACCAAGGTCTGTTATGAAATATTGGTTGTGGGTGAAATCCAGGTAAGTACTGGTAAGACTCGAGCGAATCAGCGCCGCAATTCAAACCTGCCGCCACTCTCTGCTGCATCCATATATGATGACACGCACCAAGACTACATAAAGTTACACGCATCCCAAAGCGCGCGCTAAAACAGCGCCCTAATATATTCGTTGTGCATAAAGTACTATCAAACATGGTTTATCAAATATGATCCTCATCGCGTTATACGATGGTAACAAAGGCAATCAAAATTAGGGGGAAAGTTGAGCTACGCCGTTAAGAGTATGGCGCGATAGCATTTCACGCACGGGAGCATTGTTTTCACATTTTAAACTTTTTAATTTTAATTCCTTGCTTTTTGTTTAATTTTAGGCTTTTAGATTTTTATCTTTATATATGAACACTTAGCATCAGAAAACGTCGTATTTTTTTTTTCATTCGGAGCAGTTTGACAGTGTTGAATGCGTTTTCATTAAATTTATTTATTTGGCTTCATTAATTGGTCAATTACGCACTCTACATTCCCCTAATTAGTGAATCAAGAATTGCCTTTTCATTTTGAGCATTTTGACACCTGTGAAACCCTTTTTAAAATCTTTAATTTTTTCAAGATAGAGTCGATCAATTACCAATTATATTGTTCTAACTTTTATCTTCAATCATTACCCTTTCATTTTTGGCATTTTGATAAGCTTTTTTTTTAAGCCGCCACCGATTATTTCCGACAGACGTGCCGACTACTACCCCGACGGCTTTTCGACCAAACAAGCCGCATAAGCTATCATTAAAAGAACAGAAGGACCCTTGCACGTTTGTCTTCCACGTAACAAAGTAATTTTCTAAAATTATGACGTTACGAATTTTTCTCAGCAGTGAAGTGTGAGAAATAATGAGGAGGAAAAGGAGAAATCTTTATTGAGGAGAAATTGGAGTATTCTTTTTTCGTGAGAGGACACTTCTGCTCAAGCCGCCCCAGGGGTGGTCGTCGCTCGATAGCGCTCGACGACCCCCTTGGCCCAGGCCTCCCACTGCTCCGCATTGGTAATATGCAGGCCCTCTAGCGGTTGCATGGTCCCGCATTTAAATTTTATGTGCTCTAGATCTGCCATCTGATCACCGCGAAGGGAACATTAAGAGCTGAATTCGTCTGGTTATCATTGTTCTAGTTTATGTGGAATAAGGCACGTAACTGTAAATACGTATTTGCAAATCACAACAAACAAGTTGTGACTTGCTGCGTGTTGGGTGGGGTTCTGGTTATTTCTGTCTGTTGTTTCTGTACCAGTTGGTAATTCTTCTACAGGCAGGATATTTCTAGCGAACCGATCTTAACTCAGGGTAACGCACTTCTCGTCCTAAGACGAATCCTCGGGCTTACGGTGCGCCGCCTCGTTTTCGGGATGAACCACGTGTGCGAAGACCCACAAACTTTTGGTCCAACATGCATTTTTAGAGACCAAGAGCGCAGTTTCGGCTGCGGGATGACGAATTCTACCTCATGCGAAATTTTTAATTACTGTTTTCGAGACGCTAAAACGAATTTGGATTTCGCGTGCCAATCGCTACAGCTACAGGCGACTCTTCGGCCTCCTCAGGGGTTCGTGCTTCGTTTATCTTTGCTAGATTTTATAAGCGATGCCAGTAATAAATGCGTTGTTTGTGGTAGATTAGGATAACGTTTCTCTAACACTTGGGCTCTTACTACAAGGCGCTGCTGATGAAACTCCGGGCTGAATGTTTTCACGCAGTAGAGGGACTTCCAGTATTTTGCGTATTGAACGGGGAGCTGACGTTACCTATAGTCCGGAGTGTCTACCCTCGTAGTGTATGTCGGTCTTTCGCAGTACCTGTCTTACGGCGGTGTTGTGGTCAATGGCTCGTACTGAGCCGTGACGTGACGTGTGCTTCGGTCATTTCTTCTAGTGTGTTATGTATTACCGGTTGCTTTTATTGAGTTTTTCAACGGCCGTGATAATGGGAAGGTAGGTGAAAACTTTCTTTACGACACTTAAAAGGAGTTACGTCCTAAGTTTGGTCTGGCTCTTGATCTCGGGTGGCGACCAACAGTCCATGACGTGCGGTGACCTGTCCAGCCCACTCTACCAGCCCCCTTTGTGAAGGCGGTTCGGAGCTGGAGACCGCGATTTCCCAACCCTCTTTTTCCGTTAGGTTCCAGCGAGATGGTGGTTGGAATTCTCGGCAGAAATATGAAATGTGGCCAAAGTTGGCTCTCGCAGCCCCACAAAGGGAGCATTCGGGTTGGTAATAGCCTAGGTAGATAAGGGCTAACAAAGTCGGTGAAGGGAATGTGCGAGCCTGGAGCTGTCTGAGGTAGTTTGTTGTTCTTTCGAAAGGTGCTGATGGATAGACAAGTCTTTGTTCCCTGCAATGAAGCGTTATTTCATGATATGTGACGAGCCAGTCCCTAGCGCTATTCTGGACTACGTTGTGCCCTGCTCAGTTGACGTACGCTCGAGCAAGAGAGCCACTTCCTTCCGGGGTTACCTGCGTGGACTGGCACCCAAAATATTTGAACTGGTCTGGGTTTTGTGGAGCAAGAATTGAGAATTTTTCGTGTGTTAGAATGAATCTGTCCCCGTGCAAGACCGAGTGTCGTTTTGAAGGCCTGCAATGCCAAATAATGAAGTCGATCGCTTTTCTTTTCTTGTCCTGTAGGAATAAGTAGGATATAGAATATAAAATGCGGCTGAGAAAGAGAGCTTGAACCAGTATATATATCTCCTTTTCCTTTGATCCTCTTCATTTCTTTGATGTCCTCCGTAAAAGGCGAGATGTATGATTACTTGTCGTTCTGAGTTCTTGCATAAAATTGGTGTTTTTTTTGTTTGTTTGTTTTTTTTTTTTTTCATTTGAAAATGTATGTACCCAGTATTTGTAACTTTTATACTCCCGGGACACTGAAACCATCCACGCATATATTGATGTTTGTGTTCATTTTTTTGTATATCTCTTTGGTTTAATGGTTAAAGTTCCGATTTATGAGAAGAGCATTCTAAGCCAATTCGTCTCCTCCACTACCGCATCTTCTGCTTGCTACAGCGTGTCCTCAATTGTGCCGGAGTGAGCCTTGCTGTCTATAAGGTAGTATTGTCGGCAAACAGTGTTCTAAATCTGGTATTTGCTCTGACTTGCGGGAAACTTTAATAAAGTGATATTAAAGAGCAATGGGGATTCTACTCATCCTTGCGGTATGCCTCTGTCTCCTAGTTGGAATTTGTTAGAGTTGATAGATCCTAACTGAATTTCTGCTGTTCTATCTCTTAAGAAGGCCTTGATGTGATTTTACATCCTAATGCCCGCCTGCAGCTCGGATAGGTCACCAATGGTAGCTTTACGGTTCACGTTATCAAAAGCTTTTGTGAGGTCATAAGCTAATATGGCTCTTGTTCTGTTATTCGTTTCAGATGCCAAGATTTTATACTTCATCCTTAACACTGTGTCCTGCGTAGTCTGAATACGGGGTCTGAATCCCAACGTAGTGTAAGGGTACAGATTCCATTTGTCGATGCACGATGGAAGCCTTGCCAACGCTACGTGCTCGAATAATTTACATAGGCACGAGGTGAGGGAGGTCGGTCTCAGGTTTTCTATTGGAAGCTGTTTCCCTGGTTTCAGGATAAATGTGACCTTGGTGTGCTTCCCCATTTCTGGCAATAATCCTTTATTCCAACATTCGTTTTCGAAGTTGGTAAGCTGGGAGACGGTGTTTTGATCTAGCTTTTTCAGCATACTATTTGGGATCCCGTCCGCACCTGGTACGAGGGCGTGTGGATTTTATGATTTGCTGCTCGGTCTTCCGCTTCCGTTATGCCGAAGTCAATGTGAGGGTTCAAGCCACCTTAATATTTCGGCAGAGGCAGTGATGTTCATAAACAAGCCTTAAGAGTAACATTGATTTTCTCGTTCGTGAGGTCATTAACGTGAAGGATTCTTTGGATTTCCTGCTTCTTAACTCCTTTGTTGGATTCGCGATTGAGAAGATGTCAAGATGTCGCAGTATATTCTCGCATCTCGCGTACCCATGTTGCCTTTAAAGTTATCGCATATTTGATGTCACTGTTGATGACTCAGTTGAGAGGCGTGACTTCGAATTTCCTTGTTTAGGTTAGCTATTTCGACCATACGTGCTTAGTAGTGTCTTTGGGTAGCCCATTTCTTTTCAATACTGTGCCTCGCATTCCGCATGTAGAGTAAGTTATTATCAGCGTTCCTGACTTCGAACTCATTTTCTATTTCTGTCGGGATGTCCCTACATCCTTAGGAAATTGGATGTTCATTCTTGGATGTCACTTATCGAATGCGATTCGTAGTGATTTCTGTATATATTCTCTTAGTTTGTCCCAATCTGTGATTTTATACTTTCTAGGTCGAACTTTGAGTTTTCAAATCTCAATTTTCGATTGGATTATGTAGCGGTCACTGCGTACATTTTACCTAGTATTGGAGGGCACGCGTCTCTGTTGACTCTGCTTCCAATTCTAGTTGGCTTAGGGGATCCGTATATAGTGTGAAACCTCGCCGCTCGAAGAGGTTCGCTCAGGATCTTCCTTTAGCTGTGGTCTTGGCTTGTCCCCATTCTACGTGAGGAGGGTTAAGGTCTCCCACCACGATTAAGGGGTTGTGTTTGGCTATGTTAAGGACTTGAACGATGACTTTCTGAATTAGCGGATAGCTTGCTCTTGGTTTACTGATAGAATAAGCATGAATAAAGGCACCTTGTTTTTTTATCGAAGAGAAAATTTCTAATATTATGCCGTCCATATCCACATTATTTTCGAGCTCATGGTTTAAAACTGTTAAATTTCTATGGAGTAGCGTGGCGGTACACCAGACCTTTTAGAGCGCAGCTCGTCGTCACCGTTGGCGTCGCCATCGGCCTCATAGTCTGGTGACCTCTTCAGCCGTGACGACATGACCGGATGTGACGGCATCATGATGTCCCACCCGGCCATTTCTAATATACGGAAATCATAATGGCGTCCCATCCGGTCATGATTTATGACTAGTTATGACTAGGAGATTGAAACAATCTTTTTGTTAGCCTTTAGTCGCGCAGGCTCCAGCCCCCATCCCCTAGGCCTGCATGCAGGGCCCGGGGAGTTAGGGGCCTCCATTTAAAGTGGACAATAAAAGTTGTAGTCCACCCATCCATGCATATACGACGCTGACTCCACCGGACGTTCGATCCAGGGATCGATGCGGCGCCTTTCATTTGGCGCTCCCTCGAACGCCGCATCACAGAGCATATAAAAATAGATGGAGTACAGCAGGCATCAGCGGCGTTTAAAAGTGGTTCACATCAAAGTAAAGGCACAGTATCTGTCACAATTCTGCGCCGACGCCTTAACCGAGCTGTAAAGAAAAGGAGAAAGGTGGCAGTGAAAAATAATAGAAAGAGGTGCCCTAGTAGAAGGCTTCAGGAGGCGACGGAGGTGGTGGTAAAAACATTTAATGCCAATGATATGAATAGTGGGGGCGAAGCCCCCTACATGGCACTTGGGTGCTCCCTCACTGTGAGGAGGGCACCCTTACAAAGCGAAGGATAGCCCTTGGAGCGCTTTCCTTCTCATAGCACTGGAGATGATCCGGCGCTGGTCTTGAGCAGAAGTGCTGGTCAGTAGAGTTTCCCAGTAAGACTCCGCCACGGTCGGTGATGGGGGATGAGGGAAGGTGGGGCATGTGAGGAGGGTGTGTAGGAAATCTGGTTTGTCGCAAAGTTTGCATGAGGAGGAAAATTGGTCTGGGTATCTGGCATGTAGTAGTATGGGGTATGGAGCAGTGCGAGTTTGTAGTCGTCGCCAGTGTGCGGCCTGCGCTATGGTAAGGGCCGGGGGTGCGTATTCTCTTCGTCTGTTCCGGTAATATGAGAGAATATCGCGGAAGGAGAGCAGACGCTCCTCGGGCTGCAGAAGGGGCTCATCTCCTCCTGCCCGGAATGTGAGACCTCGGGCTAGAGAATGAGCCTCTTCGTTGCCAGGGAGGCCGGCATGTGCTGGCGTCCATATAAGGGTTACAGGGTGCCGGGGCTGCCAGAAGCGTAGTAAGCCAGCAGCGGTGCGAGATATGTAGCCATTGGCATGGTTGAGAATGGCAGATTTGGAGTCAGAGATACTTATGTTGGCAGATGTAGAGGTCAGAGCAAGCGCGATGGCTGCCTCTTCTGCCTCTATGGCCGAATTGGTGATGATTTAGCTGGAGGTTAGAAGTTTTGCTTGATTGTCGGCTACCGCCAGGGCCATACGGTGGCCTGACGTATATTTCGCTGCGTCCACATAGACCACGTCATGGTCCTCGCTATACTGTTTGTGGAGGGCCCGAGCCCTTGCTATTCTGCGGCTCCCATCTCGCTCAGGGTGCATGTTCTTGGGGAGGGGGGGTGTATTGAGGTTACAGCGGAAGATAGAAGAAAGGGGGACACCCTTTGTAGGGTGTGTAATTGGGTTTAGGTTTAATTTGGATAATAGAGCGCGGCCAGCCTCTGAGTTCGATAGACGGTATATTTGTGCCGTAAAGGTGGCTTCTGTAAGTTCCTCAAAGGTGTTGTGGACACCGATTATGAGAAGCCGATCGTTGGATGTGCTGGGGGGAAGGCGTAGAGCCATCTTCGTGCAACTCCGCAGGAGCGCGTTTCCCCGGTCTCTCTCCTTCTGTCGGAGGGGTAGGTATGGAAGGGCATATACGGTGCGGCTTATGATGTAAGCCTGGGTGAGGCGAAGGGTGTTTCGCTCGCGTAGGCCAGCCCGGCGGTTCGCCATGCGGCGAATCAGTCGGGTGGCCTGTTGAGAGTGTGTTTGGAGAGCCTTTACGACTTCTCCGTGCGCGCCATGGGAGTGGTGCATTAGCCCTAGCACTCGGATTTTGGATACTAGTAGGATGGAATGGGTACCTAGCGTGAGGGAGATGGGTGGATTGACGTTGTCCTGTTGCTTGGGGCGGTAGAGAAAGAGCTCTGATTTTGAAGGGGAGCAGGTCAGGCCACGCTCCCGTACGTATGTGTCGATGGTAGTTAGTGACAATTGTAGGTGCTCTTCTATTTCGGCGTCACTGCCGTGGTTTGTCCAGACAGTGATGTCGCCGGCGTAGAGGCTGAAATGGATGTCGGGGATTTGAGCTAGTTTTTGGGGTAGGTGAAGAAGTGCAATATTGAATAAAATAGGGGAGAGGACGGCACCCTGGGGCGTACCTCGTGCTCCCAGCGTGGTGTTTGGGAGGCGGTGGTCGCCGAAGGTAAGTGTGGCTGTGCGGTGGCTGAGGAAATCTCGGATGTAGTTGTACATCCTGGCGCCGACTCCCAGGGTTCCAAGGTTCTGTAGGATAGCTGAGTGCGTAACGTTATCGAATGCCTTAGTGAGGTCCACACCTAGGATAGCTTTGGTGTCTTAGGTTTGGGAGTCGATAATGTGCTGTTTTAGCTGTAGAAAGACGTCCTGTGTGGAAAGCCCAGGACGAAATCCAAACATACAAATGGGCATAAGATTGTTGCCTTCTAGGTACTGGCACAGCCTAGTCTGGAGTACACGCTCCATGAGCTTTCCAACAGAAGAAGCGATGAAGATGGGTCTGAGGTTAGAGGTGAGCAGAGGTTTCCCATGTTTGGGTATGAAGACGATTTTGGCCTCTTTCAATTGCGGTGGGAGGGTGCCCGTTTGCCAGCACTCGTTAAAGTATTCAGTAAGGGCGGCAACAGATTGAGCGTCGAGATTCCGGAATGCCTTGTTATGAACCCCGTCTGGACCGGGGGCTGAGGATGTGTTAAGTTTCTGGAGTTCAGCCTGAACCTCTGTTTCTGTAATGGGTTGGTCGAGGAGGTCGTTAGGGGGGCCTGAATAATCGGGGTGCGTTACAGGAGGGTATGTAGGAAAGTACTGATGTCTAAATTTTTGGAGAAGTTCCAGTGGAGGTGTATCGGAAGAATGCATGAGTTTGGTGAGGTTATGTCTTTGGGTAGTCTTTGACTGCGTGGAGTCTATTAAGTGTCGAGAGAGGTTCCAGGTCCGAGGTAGACTCATGTTGCCATCTAGCTTTTTTCATAATGATTCCCAGTTTTGTCGTGAAAGAGTCGCTGCATGCGCCTCTATCACTTTGTTAAGACGGGCGAGGCGGCGTCTAAGTGTGCGGTTCCAACGCTGCTTTTGCCAGCGTCGTTCTAAGCCTGATTTAGCTTCCCATAAATGTAGCAGGTCATCAATCATTATTTGCAGTTCATCCCCCGAGTTGCTTAGAAAGGCAATGTCATCAGCAAATCGCAGATAACTGAGGTACTCTCCATCTACCCTTATCCCTAACTGCTCCCATTCAAAGTCTCTGAATACTTCCTCTAAACAAGCTGTGAATAGTACTGGGGAGATTGTGTCTCCTTGCCTAACACCTTTCTTTATGGGAATTTTGTTACTTTCTTTATGCAGAACTATGCTTGCTGTGCAGCCACTATATAATATCTTCCAGCACTTTCATGTACGGCTTGTCTACCCCCTGATTTCGCAATGCCTGCATCACTGCTGAGGTTTCAACTGAGTCAAATGCTTTTTCGTAATTGATGAATGCTATGTATAAGGGCTGGTTATATTCCGAGCATTTTTCTATCACCTGATTGATGGTATGGATATGATCGATAGTAGAGTACCGTTTCCGAAACCCTGCTTGATCCTTTGCTTGATTGCAGTCTAAGGTTGTCCTGATTCTATTAGCGATTACCTTAGTAAATACCTTATACGTAACAGACAGTAAGCTGATTGGTCTGTAATTTTTAAGGTCCTTAGAGTCCCCTTTCTTGTGAATGAGGATAATGTTTGCATTCTTCCATGGTTCCGGTACCGTCGATGACACCAGGCGCTGCGTATACAGAGTGGCCAGTTTTTCTAGCACGATATCCCCCCGTCCTTCAGCAAATCTGTAGTTATCTGATCCTCCCCAGCTGATTTCCCCCTTTTCATAATTTCTAGTGCTTTCTTGACCTCGTCCTTCGTCACTGGTGGAACGTCTGACTATTTTTCCCTACCGCCAATCTCATTACGGTCCTGACCACTTTGGCTACTGTAGAGATCTGTATAGAACTCCTCGGCTACTTTGAATATCTTGTCCATATTAGTGATGACGTTGTCCGCCTTGTCCCTTATCGCATACATCTGGTTTCTGCCTATGCCTAATTTCTTCTTTACCGCTTTAAGGCTTCCCCCGTTCTTTACAGCATGCTCAATTTTCTTCATGTTATACTTCCTTATATCGGCCACCTTGCGCTTATTGATTAGCTTTGATATCTCGGCCAATTCGATCTGGTCTGTTGGATTGGAAGCTTTCATACTCTGGCGTTTCTTAATCAAATCTTTCGTCTCCTTAGACAGCTTACCGGTATCCTCTCTAACTATCCTACCGCCTACTTCTACCGCGCACTCAGTAATAATATCTCTGAAATTATTGTTCCTTGCCTCTAGAGTAATATCGCCATCCTCAATTAGAGCTGAATACCTATTTTGTAGCGAGATCCTGAACTCTTCTGCCCTCCCCCTCACCGCTAATTCGTTCTTACTAATCTGTCGCGTTCTTTCTTCAGATTTAGGTTAATTTGGGACCTCACCATCCTGTGGTCACTGCATCGCACTTTCCCGATTACCTCTACATCCTGCACAACGGCGGGGGTTGAACACATTATGAAGTCGATTTCATTTTTAGTCTCTCCGTTAGGACTTTTCCATGTCCATTTCTGGTTCTTCCGTTTGCTAGACAGAAAAAGTAGAAAGATAGGCTTAAAAATCAATATGCAGAAGACTAAGGTAATGTTCAACAGCCTCGGGAAGGAACAGCAGTTTACATTAGGTAGCGAAATACTGGAAGTAGTAGGCGAATATGTCTACTTAGGACAGGTAGTAACCGCAGATCCGGACCATGAAAAGGAAATAACAAGAAGAATAAGATTGGGATGGAGCGCATTTGGCAAGCACTCGCAGATTATGACTAGCAGCTTACCGGTATCGCTCAAGAGGAAAGTATACAACAATTTCATCTTGCCTGTACTCACCTATGGGGCTGAAACGTGGAGGCTAACCAAGAGAGTTCTACTTAAGTTGAGGACAACCCAGAGGGCTATGGAACGAAAAATGGTAGGGGTAACATTAAGAGATAGAAAGCGTGCAGAGTGGGTCAGAGAAATAACTCAGGTTACCGACATTCTAGTGGAAATTAAGAAGAAGAAATGGACATGGGCAGGACATGTAGTGCGAAGAGAGGATAACCGATGGTCGCTGAGCGTAACAAACTGGATTCCAAGGGAAGAAAAGCTTAGCAGGGGGCGGCAGAAAGTTAGGTGGGCAGATGAGATTAAGAAGTTCGCAGGGGTCAAGTGTATGCAGCTAGCACAGAACCGGGTTAAGTGGAGAAATATGGGAGAGGCCTTCGCCCTGCAGTGGGTATAATCAGGCTGATGATGATGAAATGTAGGAGGTGGGAGTCAACTGTGTCGTTTGGGAAGTCCTCTTGTAGGGGAAGAGTTACGGATCGGACATCACTTTGTAGTTGTTTGGCCCATTCAGTGATGTCCGTGATGGGGGCGAAGGCGCGGGCTGCTCTACGTGATCGGAAAGAGTCCCACTTCGTGAAAGTGGAGCCTCTGGGAGGCCTGCGGTGTAGTTGAATGTGTAAGAGAATTTCGATGATGCAATGGTCGCTACCTAGATTCTCTTGTGTGTTGCACCATGTGGCATGAGGGAGGCGATGTGCGAACGTAAGGTCTGCTGTAGTGTCTCTGCAGACACTGGTTCCCGTGTGCGTAGGAAAGGGTCGGTGAGCCGATAGAGACCGGTTTGTTGCGCGGCTAACCACACCCGCCGTCCTTTTGGTGTGCCGTGGGTAACCCCAGGAACTATGTGGGGCGTTAAAGTCTCCTACGACGAGTAAGGGGCACTTGTTTGCTATGTGCTTCGCAAGTGTAAAGAGGCGTTCGAAGTTGCTTTTGAGGCACTTAGGGTGGCTATATACATTCAGAACAAAGAGGCTGTTCGCTCGAGCGTGTTGCGGAACAAGCTCAATTAAAAGGTGATCAATATCTTGAATTGCTAGGGGATGGGAGATGGTGGTAAATGAGCTACTAACTAGAAACGCTACGCGAGGAGGTGTGGCTGATGTGGGCAGAATAGGAGTATAGCCGGGGAGGGTGAGCGGGTTGGAGGGTTCCTGCAGGGCAAGGATGTCAGGTCCCGTAGCGCAGGACAGCAATTGGTGGACCACATGACGCTTCTAGCCAAAGCCCCGGCAGTTCCACTGCCAGAGTGTAAGGTTACGGTTCGGAGATGCCATCCTGAGAGTCGATATGGGGAGAAGCCATAAAGGGTGGGTGGGAGTCACGAGCTACGGCAGGGATAGGATTGTCTTGTCCTTCCGGTGCTTTGGGCTTCTTTCGTCTATTTGGGGTGGGGTCCCGCTTTGGGAGGCACGTTGCGTAAGAATTGAGCCGGGATTCAAGATCGTTATAGCGGTCAGAGAATCCTTGCGTTAGCACGTCGAATCGGTGATTAAGAGTAGCATTGTCTTGTGTTATGTGGATTACAGCGTCTTTGAGGGTTGCACATTCCTGGTTGATGTGAGTGATAGTGTCCTGCAATTTTGCCTCAAAGCGTTTAGCAAGGGACTCAAGCAGGGTTGGTATGTTGTCTAGTGAGATGGGGGTGGAGGGAGGGGGCGTCGTGCACAGAGTTGAATTCGTAGAGGGTTCTGTGTCAGCCTCCATTGCTAGCAAATCAGGAGAAGTAGGGTGGGAGTGGCCCGGCAAGGTGTGGGCGGTGGGTGGGTTTGGGGGTGGTGGAGGTTGGCATGCGGTAAGAGCGGGGGCAGGGGGAATGGGAGAGCCAGTGGCAAGAGCACTTATCTGGGATTCCAGTTTGGCGATGTGCTGACGAAGGGCAATGGCTTCTGCTCGGGCTGCTGAAGCTTCTGCTTTGGCTGCCGCTGCCTCCTCCTGGGATTTCTCCAAGGCGTGTTGTAGATTGAGAGTCGCTGTTGCGGGTGTCGTGTGCTGGTGAGAAGAGTTGGGGTGTCCCAGGCTTGTTTCAGCGGCACTGTCCAGGCTTGATTATGTTGGCTGGGCTGGGCGCGTCGGGACGACAGCTGGGGAAAATTGTCCCTGGATGTGACCGATTCTTGCTGCTGCGTTTGTAGGTGGCTTGGCTGTTTCCGTGGCTGGTGAAGGTTTCGCCCCTTGCACGGTCCCGTGCCGGTAAGGTAAGGGCCCTCGCACAAAATGCACTTGGGTGTACAAGGAGGGTCTTGTTGCGAATGTCGTGTTCCACAGCGGGGGCAAACGTTGGTCTTGGGGCTTGGGCATACGTCATGATGGTGACCCGCCTGTCTGCAATTGGTACAGGCGTCCGGACTGCCGCGGTATGGGGTGCAGTGGTGGATGGCTCCCATGTATTTGACGGAGTGTGGCACTGCGTTTGCGTCGAAGGTGATTAAAATGGAGTGCGTCTTTCCCATGCGTCCGGCTGCTAGTATGGTATATTCCGGATTTCTTCCGACGAGGTCTTCGTAAAGTTGCGTTGGGGTCTCGTCATCATAGGCATTTGTGATGACTCCTCTGGTAGAGCCCGGTGGAGGTGCCACGTAAGCCGCGCACGGGTAGGTTTGGTTGCCAATGGTGAGGGAAGTCAGCGTCTTGAGTGCCTCGGCCGTTGGGATGTGTGTTGTTGCCATGGTGAAAGTGTTGGTCGGGTGGATGCGCAGGCAGAAGTCGTCCGGTAGAGTAATTTGGAGCTGGCTCTGCACTGTCTTCCAGAGTCGAGGTGTTGGGACGTCTCGGAGTCGTAGTTCACCTCGCGGGCGAACGACCACTCGGATAGCGTTGGGTGGGAGTGGTGGCAGCTGCTTGCTGCGCTGCACTGTGAGACGAGCCTCCTTGGTCGCAGGTGGTAGACGGGCCAGCACCTTGCCGCTCCCGGTTGCGGCTGCGGCGTCGCGCGCCGCGTTCCTGGCGTTCGCGTTAACTGCCTCGGAGGTAGCGTTCTCGGAGTGGCCTGGTGGTTTCGGCGAACTGGCTGGTCGGGAGGCGTAGGCTTTATACAGGACTGGTGTCCAATCATTTGACAGTAGCTCTTGTGCGGTAACGGTGTGGCCTTCAACCGTTACTTCCATGACAGCGGCTGGTATCGCCGGAGGTGCCGGCGGAAGAGTGGAGGCGGAATTGGGCTTAGCTGGGCGGCTGAGCGTCTCAGTCCGATAAATGTTCTTAACACAGTAAAAGTTGGATTTCGCCCGGAATGGGCGGTTTTCCTGTCTTCCTTAGGCACTTAAGTTGCTTTTCGAGCAGATTAGTGGCCGTAGGAGAGATTGGGCAGGAGTAGCACGTACCGTTTGCCGGAGCCGACGTTCCAGACATCCGCTCGTGTTGGCCCCCTAGCGGCGAATCAAGAGAGGGTGGCTGCTTCTGGCCCTGATGGGACTGTGACAGGTAGGCCACCGCTGCGTGCTGCGAGGTCTAGCCTGCCACCGACTTTTTATCTGTTGTAGGCCGTCATTACACCCGCCACAGCTTCGGTGGTGGATGACGGCTGTTGCGGCATGCGTCTTTCTCTCCCTCTACGTTTTCTTCTCTATTTTCTCTTCTGTCCGCGCGAGGTGGTGGTGGTAGAAACATTTTATTGCCATTGAACAAACAGTTGGGGAGCCCCCTGCATGGCACTTGGGTGCTCCCTTACTACATGGGAGACACCCTTGTAAGGCAAAAGAAAGTCCTTGAAAAGCATTCCTCCTCATAGCATTGGAGATAGTCTTCCGTTAGTCTTGACTTGAAGAGACTCACAGTAGGCCTTTGCGACGTTCGTTGATGGGGGATGAAGAAAGGTGGGGCATGTAAGAAAGATGTATAGGAAGTGTCCTGGTTTGCCGCAGAGTCTGCATGATGAGGAAAACTGGTCTGGGTATCGGGCATGTAGAAGTGTAGGGTATGGAGCAGTCCGAGTCTGCAATTTTCGCCAGTGTACGGCCTGCGCTATGATCAGAGAGGGGGCTTGAGGTACATATCCCCTTCATTTGTCCTGGTAGTACAAGAGAATATCAAGGAAGGAGAGCAGGCGCTCCCCGGCCTGTAGAGAGGGCTCCATTTCTCTAGCCCGGAAGATCTCAAGCTAGAGAATTAAGCTCTTCGTTTCCAGGCAGGTCGACATGTGCTGGCTTCCAGATGAGGCTTATGGTGTGCCGGGACTGCCAGAAGCGCAATATGCGAGCAGCGGTGCGGGATATATAGCCGTTGGCATAATTTAAAATCGCAGATTTGGAGTCGGAGATCATTTCTGTGGCAGATGTATAGATTCGAGCGAGCGCGATTGCTGCCCTCTGCCTCTGTGGTAGAATTGGGGATTATAGAGCTGGAAGTAAGCAGCTTTGCTTGATTGTCGGCTATAGCCAGGACCATATGGAAGCCTGACGTATATTCTGCTGCATCCACGTAGATCACGTCTTGGTGCTCGCTATATTGTCTGCGAAGGGCGTGAGCCCTGGATATTCTGCCGCCCTGGTCTCGCTCAGGGTGCATGTTTTTAGAGATGGGAGGTATGATGAGATTAAAGCGGAGGTTAAGGCAAAAGTGGACACCGTCAATGTGGTGTGTAACTGGGCTTAGGTAGTGGGATAATAAGTTGATAACAAATATCCCGCCGAATTGGATAGGCGGGATATTTGTGCGTTAATGTAGCCTCTCTAAGTTACTCGAAAGTGTTGCTGGCACCGTGTTTAAGGAGTCGGGGATGAGATGTGGTGGAGGGAAGTCGTAGAGCCTTTTTCGTTCAACTTCATAGGAGCGCGTTCGCCCGGTCTCTTTCCTTTTGTTTGAGCGGGAGGTATGGGAGGACATATGTGGCGCGGCTTATAATAAGAGCCTGTGTGAGGCCTTATAATATAAGCCTGTGTGAGTGTGTACCGCTCCTGTAAGCCAGCCCGACGGTTGGCTATGCGGGAAATCAGTTGGATGGTCTGTTTACTTTCTTTATGGAGAGTCTTTGTGACTTCTCCATGCGAAGCGGAGGTGGCTCAGCTACAGAGCCAGTAGCATGTCCGTGCATTTTATGTTCCTTCTTCCTACAGCCAAAAAAACAACAAAGGTTCCTTCATGACAGTCAAGAACTGTTAGTGAAGTGTTGCTTAAAGGAATATGCGTGAAAAATTAAAAAAAGTCGTTTGTGATCGTACATACATGTCTTGCTCGAAATTTTGCCTCAATCTATCGAAAAGGTGAAACAGCCGAAGAGCTGCGCTCAAATTTTACATTAGGAAGTAACGTATTCGCTGGCAAATTTTTGAACGTGAAGTGGTTTGAAGAACCTATACCCAGAAAGCTTCGGTCCATCGCGTCTGCATTCATCTATCGCGATAATGTCTGGCGTTTTTTGTGCCTTTTACACGCGAAACAGTAAACGGCTTTCTTTTTGAGAAACAATCGGCAGTGCCACTGCCATACCCTTGTGATATTAGGCGGTGGTGTTTTCCGAAAAACCGGAGTATGCGCCGATCTGTCTGTGAGATACGTCTCTTCACTCACCAGTGCTATAGTACTACAGGCAGTGGCCGACACCAACCGTGAGCCATGAAGCTGTGTTTAGAAAAGTTTTTATTGGGCACTGTGCATTGACATATGTGATGTTAAATGACCAAAACTGAAAACGTCTTTATAAAAAGTTTTAGACATTAGACATGCACATTAGACATTCGCATCGGCGGCGACAAATGATCAAAGCAGAAAATGTATATCATTAAGAACAAAGGAAAGTGCACATAAAATTCATCCTAACGAACAAATACATAACAAACCAGCATTTCCATAAAAAGTAAATTTTGGCTATTCGTGATGACAATATATACAATTTTGAATGGCGATGTACATGAAGGTATAGACCATGCAGAACAGATTGCCCAATAAAAATACATATAAACATATACATCGATCCCATGCACAATATGTATTGCACATGTGTGTTGCGATGTATACAGATGTTAGTTGCCATATTGCCACGGCCTAGCCAAAGGACAGGACGATAACTGCGACCGCAGGTCAGCAGGGCAGCAGCAAGAACCACCGCGACGAAGGGGATCATCAGAACACCGAAAGGATTGCCCGCACTGGCGTCTTCTTCTTCTTCTGCCTTGATATTTGGCACATACCTACGAAGGGGGATTGTCCAGGGTTCAATGTGGACTGCCAAATGTCCTACACAAACTGAATTATTGCATTAAAGTAATTGACAACTAAACAAAAACATAAAATTTAAGATCACAAAAGTGATTGAAAGAAAAAATATGAAGCAAAAATTTCGAATTTTGTAAATTTGGAGTACAATTAGCAAGGAAATCTGTCCGTAGCTGTGATGTAGTTATGTAAGTACTGACAAATTTGAGGCAACGCAAATCCTTTCGCACTCGCACCGAAGGAGAGTAGAAGCAGGACCGACAACGTAAATACCAAGCATGCAATTGGAGTTTCTAAATGCACCCTCCTCTGATGTGAAAACCTTCGGCAAGCGAGGAGGAAGTGATCAATATTTTCAATCTCACCGCAAGCCTCCCAAAGGTTTGTGGGGCTGATCCCGCATCTACATAAATAAAGATTTAGGCGGGGAATCCTGCTACTCATGAGAGTCATCGTTACCCCACACTGCCGTGATTTACATGAACGAACTTTCCATGAGTATATGAGATGCTGGTATTCGGCTGTGGATAGCAAAGGATCATTGCATGAAGCGGCTAGGTTTTGATATCGCTGAAAACGGGACATTCCAAAAATGTTGATATTAGGGATGGTGCATGAAACAGATGCATCAAGAGCTGGCTTAGCCAGGAAATCTGCCGCTTCGTTCTGGAAAATACTTCTGTGACCGGGGACCCAGATGAAGCGTATTTCTTTCACCCATCCCGGTATGAAATACTTTAGTGAGAGGCTCGTCTCGTCTCGTCTCGTCTCGTCTTATGGCTGGTTAAGTATGAGCTCAACAGAGCATCCCGTGCTGACTCCAGTGACAACAAAACAGAAAGAGAGTCTAATAGAAAAATTATTTTTGATTGACTGCAGGGAACTTTTAGTAGTGCTAGCCCAATTGCCATAAAATCTGCTAGAAATATCGGTGTGTAATCCGGGACACCCCCCAAAAACTCCAGGAAAGAGACTGAAAAAATTCCAATCGCTGCTTTCAGCGTAGTCACAGATGCATCAGTGGCAATTACAGTGTGATCAGGGAACTTTTCAAGGTAATCACATAAGAGACTGGATATTAGATTTGAAGGTAAGTGCTTCATATTAGATGGAAATATAGAATCATAATTTATATCCACAAAGGGGGTTGAGCAACCAATAGGACATATAGAACCAAGGTCCACTCTAATGTTTGCTAAAATGCTCTGAGTTAAAACAACCTGGGGCATGCAGACCCTTGGCCACTGGTGAGCGAGAAAGAGGGCGGGGTTGACACAAAAATAGGTATAGCCACACCGGGAGTAGCCTCAAATGATCGCAAGAATGATCTAACAGTTAGAAGGCGGAAACGGGAGTTAAGGTCCGGAATGCGGGCCTCCAAGTACAGAACAGTGGTAGAGACTGACTGTGGAAGCCCTAGGCAGAGGCGCAGCGCCCGTCTTTCTAAAAGCAGCAAAGCATGCAGCTTATATTTTGGACACCCAGAAAAAATAATGCAGCCGAATTCCACAATCGGTTTCACACAGGCTTTGTACAAAAGGAGAAGAGTATCCGACGCATACCAAATTTCCTATTACTTATCCGTATGAGCCTACCAAGGGCACGCTCACCTTTCCGAGCATTAGACGATGTGAGGCCTCCAATCCATACTAGCATCATACGTGATGCCTAAATACCGCACAGATTCCACTTTAGGTATGACATCTGAGCGGTAGTTTAACGAAACATTTAAGGGGGTTATGATTTTAAAAACTAGCACACTACTTTTGGACACATTTAAAACGAATTTAATTTTTTCCAACCAGACCTCAAGTGCATTTAGGTAAGCCTGTAGTGAGCGATATAGGTCATGAATATCTTTTGCAGAGGCGAAGAAGGCTATCCCTATTGAAAAAACCTATTTGCGGCTTTAATAGGTCCTGTATGAAATAATATGGGAGTATGCAGGAGCCGAAATGGGGCATAAAGGACCCATAAAGACGCATTCAGGACTAGTAGGAGGACGCGCAGGATATGCATATAGGTCCTGTTACTCCTTTTCAGACTCCTTTATCTCCTGTATATCACATGTGGGATATATATTAGGAGTTATCGGAGTTGTGAATAGGTCCTGTGTACCATGATACAGGAGTTGGATGAGATCCTTAATCAGGATTTGTTTATGGAAGTTTGAAAAAGCAAAGTTTGATATACGCATGCGGTGTCCCCGCTAAATTCAATCAAGAATTAAGAACAAGAAAGCCTTTTTCAAATTTGAATGAAATTAACTTGAAAGTTTGTTTTACATTTCGATTTCTGCATGCGCTGCTGTGAGCGCATGCGGTAATTACAATCAACAATCGCTGCACATCTTCCGACCTTATGACGCACGTTCATATCTGTAACTGATGACGAGTCTGCAATACGCAAGTGCAGGGAATAAATTCGCCTTTCCACATGAACATAAGTATGTTCGAGCATAACTCAAAACACACGTCGCCGCCTACCGAACCATTCATTGATAGCTGCATATCAACAGCGATGCTTATTTAAGGGTTTGCATATTCAAAGGGAGCGATGGGAAGTAAAATACCACCGCCGCTGCTCCGCTGGCAGCATGGGAAGTTAAAAGGTCATATATATGATAAGCGGATCCGTACGAGATATCTCTGTAGTAGAAAGAAAAATGCGCTCTAACACGGCGAAAAAATAGCCAGTACGTAACATATTCGCATATTCTTAGGTGTACGTGCAAAACACTGATACGTTTGAATGATAGATGATATTGCCTATGTGTATTGATAGAAAAGAAAAAGGTACAGCGTGTTTACAGGGCAATCGTCGAAGGACGACCGCACGTAAGAAAAAGATGCAAAGTGCGAAACAGAAAATCGCAATAGAAAGCGACGAATATAAGCATACAAATCATCAGCCGCCGTGGTGTAGTGGTTAGGGTGCCGGGCTGGTATACGGTGTAATCCGTGAGATCATGGTTCGATTCCTGGTGCGATAAGATTTTTTTTTATTTTTTTTTATTTACGTGCTTTTTTTTATTTACCTGAACGTCTTTTTAGCCTGCATCCTCATTTTCCCCACAACGAGGGGCGCTGACCACATTCGACAACGCACATAGCCTGCGACTCCTACTACTCCTTTTACTCCTACCATTCCCACAACTCCCATGTCCAATAACCCCATATGAATAGGTCCTATATACAGATTTTTTTCAATAGGGATGTCATCTGCATATACATATACACTGACATCAGGATGAACCGGAATATTGCACATTAATATAATTAAAAGCAGTGGTGAGAGCACAGAGCCCTGAGGCACCCCTCTTGTCTGTGCATAGGTGTCTGAGATTAATGAGCCATTAGTGCAAAAGAATTCTCGTCCTTTCAAAAATTCCCTGATCCACGCATAAATGTAGAACGGAGGACGTAATAATGACAACTTTTTTAGTAGAATGGAATGTCCAATGCTGTCATAGGCCTTAGCAATATCGAGCGTCACTAACGCTGATACCTCCTTGTTGCACATTGCAAGGCGAATCCTGCTTTCTAAATCTACATGTGCAGACCATATTGAGCATCCATTGCGGAAACCAATCTGAGAAGAGCTCATTAACCTCTGAGATATGCTTTGAGAGGCGGCCATGCACAATTATTTCTAATACTTTTTCTAGATTCGAAGTCAAAGCTGTCGGCCGAATGTTTTCAGCATGAAATCCTTTACCAGGGTCTCTCAAGAGCAATATAATTTTCGCCATTTTCCAGACGTGTGGCAGAGATGCTGAGTGAATTCATTTGATAAACCTTTGAGCATACCTACCGTAACCCCGTCCCAACCTGGAGCCGAGTTTTGCATGGAAGAAGTCACAGATAGGAGTTCTGACCTTTCAACCTCAACATAGTCTGAGCAGAAAATGGGAGCGTGCAAGGGAACTCTGCACTGCTCCTGGAAACGTAATGCTAGCCCTTGTGCAATTGTTTTCCAACTCATCCTTTACCTCCTGTGGAGACTGTTATGTTGGTTAATGTCGGAGAGACTGACGACACGGACCAGCCCAGTTGTGAACAGAAAAGGAACTAAGGTTTATTCAGGATTTGAACTTGGGTCGCGGTTACGTATGTGGCGCTGTCTGGAGCCTTGTTAGGATTGAGGCGGCCACGTAGAGATGGCGCTACAGGATGAGAAGCAGAGTTGCAGTTGTGCGCATACATAACACGCCCTTCTTTAACAAAAATTGAGAGGGTTGCACACGGAATATCCTGGTTATCTGAAGTCACTGATTGGGCTCGGATAACGTACAGGAGGCTTGATCTTTCTTCCTGATCTAGTAGTATGAGGTGGGCGAGAAGGTACTTGAAGTGGTCGGGTAGGAAGGACCGGATATTCTGGGTTCTGTTGAAGAGTGCTTGAGTCGATTACCTCGTAGTCTTCCGGCGAAGTTTGGGCAGCAGGACGTTCCGCCGTTCGAGGTCGCAGGTGGATTCGATTTCTTACAAAAATGCCTCCGGTATCTGTTTTTACAGCCTACCTTCTAGGCTCTGGGCCCACATTTACCACGGGGGCTTTTGTCCAGTTGTGGCTATTTCGGAGCCATACGGGTTGGCCAGGAACAAGCGGAGGAAGGTTTCTTGTGTGCAGGTCAGCATGCTTGTGTTGTTGTTTCTGCCTTTCTTGCAGAAGATTCTGGTGAGCCTCAGTTGGAAAGCTTGGTTTCAAGGCACTTGGTAGTGTTGGTAGGAATGTGCGAAGCTTTCTACCCATCAGGAGCTCAGCCGGTGATTTTGCTCCTGGTGTTCGTGTGGAGCACTACTGCTAGGTCGTTGCCTTCCTCGGCTGCTTTAGTCATCATAGCCTTGATGGTCTGTATTGTTCTTTCCGCTTGACCATTGCTACGGGGGTACAAGGGAGAAGACGGCTGGTGTGTCACGTCCCACTCACGGAAGAACTTCCTAAGCTCGTCGCTGTCGAAGGGTGGTCCCTGATCAGATACGATTGTCACAGGAATGCCAAACCTGGCAAATGTTTCCTTCAGTACCTGTATCAGCGAACTTGTGGTTGTTCTCATCTGCCAAACCTCTACATACTTGGAAAAATAATCGACAATCAGCAGGTATGTCTTTCCCTGCAGATGGAAGAAGTTCATGGCGAGCTGTTGCCAAGGTCGATCAGGAAGGGCTCGGTCCAATAGAGGCTGGTGTGGATTGCCAATTTGATGTGATTGACATATGTAACAGCTCTTGACCAAAGTCTCGATGTCCTGGTTTAGAGTTGGCCAATACACACTCTGGCTTGCCAAACCCTTGCACGCAACGATTCCGCGGTGTGCTTGGTGGAGCGTGCGAAGCACATTTGCCTGGCATGCGGCTGGTATAACCAAGCGTTGGCCGTAGCACACGAAGCCTTCCGTTGTGTAGAGCTCGCTTCTCACATGGTAGAATAGTTTGACTTTGTTGTCTACCTGTGCGAGTTTTTGAGGCCATCCTTCTTTGATGTATTTGGCTACTGTTTGAAGAGTCGAATCTCGTGATGTCTCCTCAGTGATCTCGCGAAGTCTGCTAGGAGTTGCTTGAACCAAACTTGAAACGTCAAGTCCGGGATCGTGATCTGCTGTTTCCATTCTTGTTGACCCATCGGGAGCTCCTGATAAGGCATCTGCAACTGCTAGTTGTTTTCCCGGAACGTAAGTCAGAGTCGCGGTGTACCGCTGGAGGCGCAGTAGTAGCCTTTAAAGTCGGGGTGACATTTTGTTCAGGTCCTTATTCTGCAGGCCAATCAGAGGTTTGTGATCCGACTGTATGGTCACTTCTTGTGAGAACGTGTAGTAATGAAATCTTTCACACGCAAACACGACGGCTAGCAGTTCTTTCTCGATTTGCGCATACTGCTGCTGGGTGGCTGTGGGAACTGCTGAAGCGTAGGCCACGGGTATGCCTTCTTGCAGTAAGACTGATCCCATTCCGTAGGAGCTGGCGTCCGTAGAAATTGTCATGGGCTTTGATGGATCAAAATAGCGAAGAACGGGTGCCGTAATCAACCTTGACTTCACGAGCTTGACGATGTCGGTATGTTGTTGCGTCCAGTGCCAGTGAACGTCCGTCTTCAGTAGTTCACAAAGAGGGCTTGTGAGTTCCGAAAAGTTGGCAATGAATTTCGTCAAGTAGGTAACCATTCCAAGAAATCTCTGCAGTTCTTGCTTGTTTGTTGGCAGTGGCATAGACTCGATGGCTGTCACCTTTGCTGGGTCTGGAGCAATCCCATGGGATGATAGTTGGTGTCCAAGGTATGTAATGGACGTCAAAGCCAGCTGGAGCTTTTCCTTGTTAAGTTTCAGGTTGTTGGCTCTGGCGATGGTCAGCACCTGTCTCAGGTCGCCCGCATGTTCTTCAAGGTTTCTTGATGCCACAAGGATGTCGTCAAAATAGGGCTTGACAATTGGTTGCTGCTCAAACACCCTGTCTATGGCTTGTTGGAAAAGTTCAGGAGCTGTTGCAAGGCCAAATGGAACCCGAAGGAAACGATAGCGTCCCCAGGGCGTCGTGAAAGTGCACAAGCGCGAGCTTGGCTCGTCTAGGACCAGCTGGTAGAATGCACTTTTAGCATCGAGAACAGAGAAAATCTTAGCGCCATTCAGCGTTGCAAATAACTCTTTAGGGACTGGAACCTGATAGTGCTGTCTTTTCACAACTGCGTTAAGGTTGCGAGGGTCCAAACACAGCCTTACGTTGCCATCTTTTTTGTGAATAATGACAACTGGGTGAACCCACTCGGAAGGCTCTGTCACCTTCATTATGATGCCGTTCTCTTCCATCCGTTGCAGTTTGGCCTTCACTTTGTGCTCTATTGCGCAGGGTACTCGGCGTGGAGCTGAAACCGTAGGAATCACTCCTTTCAATTGTATAGAGCACACCCCAGGCAATTTCCCGATGCCTTCAAATACATCAGAAAAGTCGTCGAGTACGTTCTTTATGGTCTGGGTTGCTGTGCATGCAGCTACAGTTGTTCGCTGCGGCTGTACTCTTTTGATGAGCTGCAATGCCTTGCATGCGTCGGCGCCTAAGATTGGCTTTAGTGGCTGTTTGGCGACGAGGAAATTCAAGATGCAGGAGATTTCGCCCGCTGAGCATTTCAGTTCGCATTCAGCATATATAGGAAGTTCCTGCCCGCTGTACGTCGTCACTCGTGCATGTGTCGGCTTCATGTCTCGTTGCATACGCCAGTTTCTGATTTGATGCATGGGCATGATGTTCACGTCGGAGCCGGTGTCCAACTTGAACCCGATGCTGTGACCATTCACGCAGACTGTTTCGAACCATTCTGAGGCACTGTTTACGTTGAGGAGATCGAGGCTCTCCAGGAAGAATTCTTGTTGTTGATCCTGCTGCCGACGATCTTCAAGGAGCCCGATTCGCTGACTTGAGTTGCTGCCTCGTTGGCGTTGTTTACACATGCTCGAAAAATGCCCGAATTTGCCGCAGGCGTAACAGTTGTGACCGTAAGCGGGGCAGGCGCGCGGCTTGTGCGTTGTTCCACAGCGCGAGCATTTGCGTTGCTGCTTCTGCTGCGGGATCGAATGCGGGGTCCTCGAAGCTGGTTGTTTTGACGAGTTCTATCTTTTCTGATTGTTTATGGCTTGCACTTCAAGCTTGGGCTCTTGCAGGTCTTTTACGTGCTTCTTAGAAATCTCTGCTGCTTTGCACGTTGTAATTATTTTGTCAAGCGTGAGGTCCCGTTCACGGAAAAGTCGCTCCCTCAATGCTGCGTCTCTAATTCCGACAACGATGCGGTCCCCTATCAGCCTCTCTGCTTTTTCTCCAAAGTCGCATTTTTCTGCTTGCCTCCGGAGGTCAGTTACAAAGTCGTTGAACGGTTGGTTTGCTTTTTGTTGCATGCTGTTGAAGACAGCCGACGCCTGTATTACGTTTTTGTATGGCTTGTACAGAGCGTCGAACTGCTCGAGGAGGTACGTAACTTGATCCGGCGTCTGCGCGCCCTCGGCGCTCGGAGGTTGAGGGGGGATTGTCTGGGCGACGCGGTGGCCGCGGGGCCCGAGAACATGGAGGAGTAGGGCCTTGCGAGCAGCGGGAGGCTTGCTGGCGTACTCAAATGCGAGTTCGTAGATGTTGTAGGCGTCTTTCCAGTCTTCCCGTGCCTGGTGCGGGTTGTCGCCGGGCTCGAAGTGAGGAGGTGGTTGCAGAAACACACTGGCCATATTTACGGGGTTCTAGATTATTCTGACACCATGTTATGTTGGTTAATGTCGGAGAGACTGACGACACGGACCAGCCCAGTTGTGAACAGGAAAGGAACTAAGGTTTATTCAGGATTTGAACTTGGGTCTCGGTTACGTAGGTGGCGCTGTCTGGAGCCTTGTTAGGATTGAGGCGGCCACGTAGAGATGGAGCTACAGGATGAGAAGCAGAGTTGCAGATGTGCGCATACATAACAGAGACAACACTAATGAACTTAATGACTGAGAAAGGTGTGAGTTTCTATTTCGCTCCATGAAACGATGCAAAGCCTTCCTGTGCTTAGGGTTTGACAAATAAGTATTTAAATTTTCGTTGTACTCGTCTTTTGCCTACACTATGGCTCTTTTAAATGACGCCGAACAAAATTTCTATTTTATCCAGTTTACTGGGCTCTGCTTATAAGAATGGCTTTTCCATGCTGCTTTCCTACGGCGGAAGGCTTTCTCACACGCATCATTCCACCATGGGGATGGCGACTTATTGTTTACTGCAGACCGCACAGTGAACTGGGAATCTACAGTAGCATTCGCAATTGAGGAAAATACCTGTTGTGCTTTGTCGGTTCTACGTGAACAAAGGTTTGATTTGAGGGAGGAGCGTAGCGAAGCTGCATATTTGGCGTTGTTTACTAGTTTACGGTCAAAAGTGCTATCTCGTGTTGTGCTCATCATGATGGTAAATGTTATTGGAAAGTGGTCACTAGATGTACCACTGTCTACTGTTGACCATCCTCCTATACCTATCGCACCTGCTGCCGGGGATGAATCGATGACAGATCGCGAATTTCCGCGCATGAAGGTTATAGCCCGAGAATTGCAGCAGCACACAGCATTTGCCGACATCCACGTCCATAACAGCTCTCCACATGCGTCGAAGTAGTTACCCCAAAGGATATGGTGCGAGTTAAAATCGCCTGCAATAACGACCCTATTAGAATCTGTAAGTAATCTGTCAAAATAGTCTGTGCTACATACACCTGTGGAGCAGTAGACGTTAGCGACTGTGACAGGGCCACACAGCGACAATGTGATACCTACAGACAAAATCTCACACTCAGGATTCATTATTATTTTGCTTATATTTGCCTGGTGACATAATTTTGACGTTATCAAAGTTAATAAGCCACCGCCCCTACCGTTTACACGATCGGCGCGGAAAACATGAAATTTCTTTAAGGTAAATGATTTTGCGGGGGAGAGCCAAGTTTCTTGCAAAAGCACTATGTCCTGCTTATTGGTTGAAAGGAGAATAAAACTGGAAGTGAAGATACAATAGAGCGACAATTCCACTGCAGAACTTGTACCCCTGCTATGATTACTTACCTGAAATTGAGGCCGCCACAGCCTCTTTTAACGCAACGAATTGCTGTAAAACTTTGGAAGGCCCTTTTATAGTTTTGGTCTGGGAAATGGAGGACTTAGAGGGTGAGCTAGAAGCGCGGCGCTTCTGAGTAGGGCATGTCATTTCAACATCAATAGAGCAAAGACCTTTGCGAGAAATGCTTACAGGGACACTGTCGATAGGCTGCACTTGAGCCAGCACTAGTGGAGAAGCTGCATTTAAACTTTCAGCACAGGTTTGAGATGAAATAGGTGCTGGAGTCAGCACAGGTTGAGGTGGGCAAGACGACTGGCTACCAAAAATTCCAGACAAGGCTTCAGTAAAGCTGGTAAACCACGACAGAAAGGGCTTTTTCAACCGTTTTCTCAATTGCGGTAGACAACGTGGCCTCAAAGTCTGGAGTAGAAGGGCACACACAGTTGGCATAATTGTGCCTTTTCCGATCAAGAAGGGCATAAGCACCAGCTCGAGAGCAACGATTCTCTTGAATTAATTCTAGTAATGACTGCTGCTGAGAGCGTTTCTCACAACTGGCGTCATCAGCCGAGTGCTCGTTACTACATAGGCAACAGCTAGGTTTTGCTATTAGAAGAGTGTCCCTCCGCACACACCCTGCATCTAGTCGCAGACTTACACGCTCTACCACTGTGTCCAAATCGCCAACAGTTGGTACATTGAAGGGGGCGAGGACGTAGCGGGTCAATGCGATAGACAATTGGCCAAATGTTTGACTCAGATGGACACATGAGACCGGCAAAAGTTGTTATAACTGACTCTGTAACAACACGCACCCCGGCCACCACGCGAGAGCAGTGATACACTGAAAGAACACCAGCTCCTGCGTCCTGAAATTCCTCCAAAATGTCGTGAGCAGTAGACGCAGGATCCACTCCACGAAGAATACCCTTAATGCAAGCCAACTGTTCAGGAATAAAGGCTTTGACAGGAATCGAGGTAAAAGAACTGGAGTTTAGCAGATCTGACACACAATTATTGTTTGCCGATTTGCAAACTATACCTCGTCTCCCGAGAGGTCGCACCTCAGAGATATCAAGGTAGTGATCTCTCAGACTCTTGAGTTGCTGCTGAATAGTTTTCGGATTTTTCATTTTCAGCCTTCCATCGCCTATCGGTGTGAGTGCGACAGGAATCACATTGACACCATTTTTAGAAAATGATTCCAGAGGCAAGCTTTCAATCGGCAGGCTGGCGACCCAATCTGCCGAGCCTCCTCCCGGGGAGGTGAAAGACATGCCTGTGCGCAAGGTAATGAAACCTTTACATTACCAAATCCTATAAAGCTAGCCTGACCCCTGACCAAAAACCCACTGAACGTGGAAAGGCCTCACCACGAAGAAGCACCAGGCACCGAACACCTTGAGGACTTCCAGGTTAATGCGAAACGAACGCCCTCACTGCTTGACTGGATTCATGACGAAACCTTCCAGTTCAGTTCAGTTCAGTTCAGTTCAAGAGACCAGTTCAAGAGTTCAAGAGTGGTCTGCGCTCGATGCGATGGCGAAAGCCGTCCGTTGGGCCTAACAAGCTTCTTCATAGAACACTCCAACTTTCTCTTCCTCGGCTGCACTGCCTCCCTCCGCATCGTCCCGATGCTAGACACAAAACGAATTAACCGCCGCGCAGAAGTACACATTGTCTCAGAACGTTTACTAGCAGAAGAAATGACTCTCGATGGTCACTGGTAATACGGCTTAAGCCGCACTACGTGCACAATGTCAGGACGCGAGGAACGGTGGGACAATGTTTGCGTTACACAAGGCAGCACCTCGTAAATAAGTTCACCGACGCGACGGACAACTGTGTAGGGCCCGAAATGCCACTTCATGAGTTTTTCTGAAAGCCCTCGACGGCGAACCGGTGTCCTCACCCACACTTTGTGTTCAGGCCGGAAAGTGACAACACGTCTCCGGATGTTGTAGTGACGAACATCGCTACGCTGTTGCTGTCGTATGTGGAGTTTAGCCAATTGCCGAGCCTCCTCCGTGCGGTCGCCTACAAGCCAGGCATCATCAGCTACGTCGTCTGGTGGTGCGTGAGGCAGCATAGTGTCAAGCTTGATGGAAGGGGGACATACGGGTGGTCTCCTGGACTGCGGCATTATAAGCGAACGTGACATAGGGCAGTACCTCGTCCCAGTTCTGATGGTCGACGTCCGCGTACATGGCGATCATGTCGGCTATAGTTAGTTCTGTTGAGCCTCTCCATTAGTCCATTAGTTTGCGTATGATAATCTGTGGTTTGGCGGTGGCTGGTGCAGCGTTGGCTGAAGATCACCGAGTGAGTTGCGCCACAAACGCGCGCCATGGTCAGCAGTCAGCACTGATGGGGCACCGTGCCGGAGGACAATGCTCTCGATGAAACATTTGGCTGCCTCAGTAGCCGTTCCCGACGGAAATGCGTGGGACTCCGCGTAGCGCGTTAGATTGTCCGTCGCTATGATAATGTCCAGTTCAGTTCAGTTCAATTGTTCAGTCGTGTCCGACTCTTCGTGACCCTATGGACCATGTCACGCCACGCTTTCCGGTCTCTCACTATCTTCCTAACATCACATAACTTCATCTGCAGCGCCTCGAGGATGCCATCTAACCATCGTGTTCGCTGCCTACCCCTTATCCGGTGACCCTCAACCTTTCCTTGGGTAATGTACTTGTTGCCTAATTGCGACGTCAGACATGGGCCCAATAAATCCATTACGATGGTATTAAAGGGAGCACTCGGTGGCTCGATTGGCTGGAGAAGACCCGCCAGTCGCGTAGGAGGTGTTTTTCGCCTTTGGCACTCGCGACAGATTCTTGCATACTGAAGCACGTACTTCGCGAGTTTCGGCCGGTAATATTTCTCTCAATAACGCGAAAGCGTTCGGCTGTATCCTAGATGACCAGCGGTAGAATCGTCGTGGCACGCTTCAGTGACCTCACTGCGCAGGTTTTCCGACACAAGAAGCCACGATCTCTGGCTGTTGTCGAAATTCTTCTTGTGCAAGACACCATTCCGCATCCTAAATGCAGGGAAAATATGCTGGAAAACCCGAGGTACCGCATATTCGTCTCCTGCGAGATGCGCCATCAGTTGGCGAAAGTGTTTAATTTGATGTTTATTTGCCTTGATGCAGTACATATTAAGCATGTAAATGATTTTGTGCAGAAAGAGGCCCCAAGGTAAAAACCGTCAGGGGGACGCCTGTGAATAAGTACAACAGTTAAAGCAGAAATATAGGGCCGCAAAACAAGATAAGTGCACAAAGAGGACCTAAATCGTAAAACATTTTTTTTATGCATGAAATGTATGAACAAAAGTCAGTATAGGCACAAATACAATTTTACAAACCGATAATAGAGTAACCATGTATCATTGTCAAGGAAAGACAAAGGAGGGGATGAAATGTTATCAGTAATACAGAAAAAAAAAATTCAATATAAAATAACATGAAGACAACTTTATCATCAAAGGGCGTAAAAGTTTCGGACACTAATCACTAGCGGCAAAAATAAAAGAAAAAAAAAGAAAAAGGATAATGTTCGCAGTGCTAATACAGTTAATAAAACGTTATTCAATGATTGATAAAATGAGCGTGATGTGCGTAGCGATTTCAAGTGAGTGGGTAATGAATTCCAGATGAGTATCGCTGAAAAGAATACTAACTGCTTACCGTAATTATAACGAATGTTTAGAAGAAGTAGGTTGCTATGTTCTGAAAATCTTGTTATAATTGAGTTTGATAAGAGAAGGGCATCGAAGCAATCGAAGGATCATGTCGTTGCCGATCTGCCATATCGTCAGGATTCAAGGCCCCAAGGAGGCTGTCGTCATCATCTTCTATGCCTCTTGGCGACGGTCCCACAGGTGCTCGAGACAAGCAGTCAGCATAATGATGTTCTCTTTCGGATTTATGCACAATCCTGACTTCATACTTCTGCAGCCGAAGGCTCCACCTTTTAAGCCGGCCCGCGGGATCCTTTTCAAATCCTCAAGATTGGCATGCGAGCACAGCGAATAGTGGTCGGTGACCGCACGAAACGGGCGGCCCTACAGATAAGGCCGAATCTTGGTTATGGCCCAGATGACGGCGAGGCCCATGTTTCTGTTGTCAAGTGATTGCCTTTCGCCTTGGAAAGAGTTCAGCTTGCGTACGCAATAACACGCTTAGCGTCATCGTAGAATTGTACAAGCACTGCCCCCAGTCCTTTGTTGCTGGCGTCCGTGTTGAGTTCAGTGTCGGCATTTTGATCGAAGTGGCCTAATATAGGTGGAGACAAAAGGGTTTGCTTTAGTTGCCTGAATGCTAATTCTTGCTCTTTATTCCACACAAAGTCAACGCTGTTATTCGTAAGGTGGATAAGCGGCGCTGCGACCTGTGCTGGGTTTACCAGCACAAAACGTGCGGCCTACGGACTGTTTGAAGGCTGGATGACACCGTCACATAGCATTTCCCGCACTTGTTCTAGTATTGCTTCTCTTATTTGCTGCAACGGAGCTCGGTACGGCGGTTGGAGAATCGGGTGGGCCGCGCCATTGACAATAATGCTATCTTTTCTGATGGGCGTCTAGCGAACCCTGGATGTCGTTGAAAAACAGCTGTGTTAGCGATACAAATGTTCATGTAATTCGCTTGTCTCGGACGACTCAACGTTTTTCTCGATGTTCAGTTGCAAGGGTTTTTCCTGGTTAAGTTTGGGCGGAATATCCCTCTGTGGTAACGCAACAGCTTCACGAGCATCGCTTATCTCTTCTATATGGGCTATAACTTCCCCTTTTGTCACGTGCTCCGGCTCGTTCCTAAAGTTCGTCACGAGGATGTTGACACGTCCATCCTGAACAGCGGCTATTCCCCTCACAACACCAATTCCCTTCGAAAGCAACACTTGTATACTTCCTCCCAGGAGGCATTCGCTACATACGGAGGTGTCGGCTCGAGCAGGTAGAAATACTGTCGAGAGCAGTGGCACGTTCACATGCTCGGCATCAACTTTAGGCGCAACCGGGGTGGCTGTACCAAACCTCGGCGATGGAGAATGTGCTCGGATGGTCAACTTATTCTTCCCTACATCGATGACTGCGCAATATTAAGAAAGTATATTCCGAGAATAACATCCTTGGAGCAATTCTCTAAGATCACAAATTTGGCGGGACACTGTCTCACCATGAATTTCGACGCGGGCAGTGCATTTTCGAACAGGACTTACGAAGTGACCTCCTGCGTTTCGTATCAGAGGCCCATCCCACTGGGTAGTCATCTTGCGAAGTCGGCCACATAGCTTTTCGCTCAATACCGAATAATCGGCGCCAATATCAATGAGTGCATTGACCTTGTGACCATCGTTTATAAAACCTACATTACTAGAGGCCGCAAAAACCGTTTTCGTTGTCCGTGGTGCCAGATGTTAACGTACGTGGAGGCTCTTTCTTCCGGCCGAATTCGGCAACGCCACCTCCAGGCGTCGCCATGCTCAGTTTTCCCGACGAGGAAGAGGAGGCAAGCTCTCATGGCGAGACCCGTGAGAAGGCGTAGGAAGGCGGCGTAGCGAGTGCGAGCGGAATACACGGTAATCAGTTTGCTTCGAAAATGAAGAGCGTAGAGGATATTCACGGTCATCGGTTCGCATCAGGGATGAAGTGCGTCGAAAATACTCCTGTATACCTCGGGGTTGTTCACCGTAATGAGGTAGCCGGTCGCTCCGTCTGAATGCTCGCAGGCCAATATCTTGGTATGGGCAGCTGCGATACATGTGGTCAGTTCACCCGAGTGGAAACACAACGGTTGGCTGTCCGCAGTCATCAAGATGTCGCCTTTTCGTTGCCTCCGCAGCTCCGTGTATGTGTAACGCTGCGCCAGGAATTCACGGCGCCGAGGTGCAGAATCCGTACCCGTTGGTACTGGTGAGGTATGGATGGAGGCCGACGAAAACAGCAGCATAAGGACTCATTCTCACAGCCGGTGTTCCTCTCCGTCGCGGCGGGAGCGGCGGGGGACACCGCACGACGGATAGAGCAGTGCGATGTTCAAACAGAAAGGGACGCCGGACACCGACAAATCTGTTCAGGCGGGGCCTCGCTGCTCCCACGTGACACTACGTCAGCGTTTTTTTTTTCTCCTGAAAGAAAAAAAAAGCGGAGGTGACGACTGCCCTCTCTGCAGCGGTGGAAGTCATGTGCTCCGCGTCTGTATGAAAAAAAAAAAAGGTGCTCTCTCACGTGCTCTAGCGCAGTTTGAAGCTAGAAGGCGTTTTCATCTTGGCTTCGGCAATGGTTCAAACACCGCGCGTACTGCGCCAATGCAAATGAGTATAATTATAGCAAGCATGTAGTAAACCGCAGCAAGAACAATGCTCTTTCTAATAACATTATTTTTCGCAATCAGCGAAATTCACATTCAGAGAAATTGTCTTTCGCAATCAGCGAAAACTTAATGAACTATTTGATCAATAAAACAATTGTTCACGACAACATGCCAAGATGCTTTTGATACAAGCATTAAAAAATCAAGCTAAAAGGCGCCAACTGAAACAATATTCCACGCAAATCTGTCGGAAATCGAGGTTAGCTTTCACGCCCTACATATTGCAAAATGAAATAAAATCGGTTATTGTGCTTTGGGGCTGGACCGCGTTGCCATCTTAGCTTTCGTAGCTATACGCAATTCACAGTTTACTGCAAAGTACTGCGTGGAACAAATGGGTACGAATATAAGAAAGGAGTATTAAAACGTAGTGCAAATGCGCACTCTAGTTACATTACTCTTGGAAAGAAGTTTCGTCACAGCTTTCATAAAAGGGGTTCCCTGTCTGGCAGATAGACTGCGGGCTTTTCTTGAATTTATTTTCCCCTTTGATATGCTTTTTCTTGATTTCCTTCCTTAGACCTCCTCCCATTCATGATGTCTTCTTGCCGCGCCATGCATCCACTGTTTGCCTTTTTTTCTTTTCTTTTTTTCAGTTTTCTCCTATGTACCTTTCCTAACCTCATCCACTACCTCTTTCTATTCCTTCTTCACCTGTGCGGCAGGCCTGCCTAGCCAATAGGTTTTCCGCCTGTCCAAATCTTTACTGTCCAGAACCTTGTTCGCCACGCCGCACTTGTTTTTGGTTCTGGTTGTGTCTACACAATGGCTCTTAGCTCAAATTGTGAGCCACATGCTTCATATGATTTTAACTTGCCAAGGACCTGTTCTTCGTTTGGATCGGCTTACGTTTGCGAGAAAAACCACCAGCTTAGCTGTTTACAACCAGGTACTGTTTGCGCAGCTCCGAAATAAAAGGGAGTGAAATCCCAAATCTACTACTTGAGAATAGTACTGTTCACCCCAGATAAAAAACAAAATTCCCCGTCTCTTATATTCAGCATTTACTGTCGCGACCACTCGCAGCAGTTTGGAGTTGGAACACCTTCCTATTTTAGCCTCAGTACAAACACCGTGCGTACTACGGAACGACAAATGGGTGCGAATATGAGCGCAGTAAAAATGCGCACTTCTATAATATTATTCATGGCAGTCAGCGAAATCGAAGAAATCTGTAGGAGCATATATATTTTGTCATTAATATAGGAATGGGAAGCCAGAACTTGCAAGATTTCTTTTGATACGCTCATTCAAACATACAGATAGCGCATCAACTGAAACATCGTAAAGTTTTGCAAAAGGTCGGCTTAGCTGCAACATCCGGTGCATTGAAAAATGAAAACAAAATACGGCATTTGTTGTCTCTTGTCAGCGCGCGCTTCGCGGGGTACCAGACAGGAGCGCAACACACGCTTTTTTTTTTCTCTCTGTATGTGCTCGCGCACCGCCGTCTGCATGCGAGCCCGCGCGACCGCTCCGCTGGCTCTCGGTCGGTCGCGACACGCAAGCCGCGACGTAGAGTCACGTGAGAGAAGCGAGCGCGCTCACTGGACCGTCTTTCGTGGGGCGGAGTCCATCGTTCGCCGGACCGGCGGCGCCTTGGAGCCAAACCCCACGGCGCCGGCCACCCGATTTCGGCGAGTACTGGCACCATTAACTCCCCTTCTCCGGCGAGCGCCGGCGCGATGGAGTCGACGGAGGAGAGAAAAACCGGCTGTGAGAATGAGGCCTAACTCTCAGCCGGTTATTGTTCTGCAGCAGCGACTATTGACCCAGTAGAGATGGCTTCGGGTGTGAGTACCTGTCCCAGTTTCTCACGAACGACCGCAGCGATGAATAGTGGGGAGGGCTACTCAGGAGTTGAAAAAACCCTTCGGAGCTCTTAGCGCACAATTTCGCAAATGATTTCGCAGACTTATGTGAGGCCAGCATCACTAGGCCCATGCGAGGTGGTGGTGGTGGTGGTGGTGAAAAACTTTATATTTGGGAGGCTGAAGGGATTACATGCTAATGATGGGTAGGCTCTTGGCTGCGTGTTGTGGCCAGAAGCTGGTGCTTCCCAGCGACACCCAAAGCCCAGTCCGTCAGCCGCTTTTGAACGGCCGGGTCACAGCTGTACACCGCAGCCTCCCATCGCTCGAGGTCGGAGAGTTGCCAAGGGGCTGGAGGGTGGAATACCGAGCATTTGATAATAATATGCTCAAAATCAGCTTTAGGTGCCCCACACAGGGTGCACTGCGGCGAGAACAGTCCTGGATGGATCAAAGATAAGAAAGCAGGGGATGGGAATGTACGGGACTGAAGCTGGCGCCACGTCACCTGTTGTAGCTTAGTCATAGATTTATGAGGAGGAGGGTAGATGGTTCGTTGATCACGGTAATGAAGAGAGATTTCGTGATAGGATACCATGCGCTCGCGAGCATCTCCCCAGGCAGTGGCAGTCCCTGCTCGGCTGACGTATCCTCGAGCAAAAGAGTGAGCTGCTTCGTTGCCTGGGTGACCCGTGTGAGCGGGCACCCATATTAGTTGAATAGGGTGTTCGGGTGGGGAGAGGGAGGCGAGGAACCGGAAGTCTGGGGTAGAGATCCGAACGCGGGCGAAGTTCCGTACAGCGGATTTAGAATCGCTAAAGGTGGTTGTGGCTCGGGTGGTAGCTATGGCGAGGGCAACCGCCGCCTCCTCCGCCTCTTGTGAAGTGGAGGCAAAAGTTGTACCGGCCGCGACCAGTTGCAAAGAGTTGGAAACAGCGCTGAGGGCGAACGCTGGGCGGGAGGGGTATGAGGCAGCGTCTACGTAAACGGTCTCTGGCTGGAAGCCATAGTGCTTGCGAAGAGCTTCTGCGCGTGCCTTGCGGCGAGTGACATGGTGCTCTGGGTGCATATTCTTTGGCAGGGGATGCACCTTAAGAACGCGGTGTATCGCAAGGGGAAGTGTATGTTGTGTAGAGCAGTGACCGGGAGGTGAGAGATGGATGCGAGCAAGAATGTTCCGGCCGGTGAGGGTAGATGATAATCGCTCCAACTGGGCTGAGCGGTGGGCTTCCGTGAGTTCAGTTAGGTAGTTATGGATGCCCATGTGAAGAAGGCGTTCATTGGAAGCGTAGCGGGGTAAGTTGAGGGCGGCCTTGTACGCCTGTCGGATAAGGGCGTTAACCTTGTCTTCCTCCACCCGCGTGAGGAAAAGGTAAGGGAGCGAGTACACAACACGGCTCAGGACAAATGCCTGTACCAGGCGTCTGAGGTCATGCTCGCGCATGCCGCGATGGCGATTGGCTATGCGGCGAATGAGGCGGATTGTTTGATGAACCATCACCGTCAGCTTAGTGATGGTTGCGGTATTCTTGCCATTGTTTTGTATCAGAATACCAAGAATCCTGATGTTGTCCACTTCTGGTATCCGGATGTTGTCAATTGTCAAGAAGAGGGGGGGAGGAGGGCCTTTGGCTGTACGACACCTAGGAGGTCGGAGTATGAGAAGCTCCGATTTGGTAGGGGAACAAGCCAAGCCGACATTTGCGGCAAAAGATACTACAATGTCTGCTCCGGCCTGTAATGTATCTTCCATGGCGCCAATGCTACCTGTGGACACACACAGTGTAATATCATCGGCGTATAAGGAGTGCGACAGGGCAGGGATTTGGTTAAGGGCGTGTGCCATGGGGATAAGGGTAATATTAAAAAGCAGTGGAGAGAGGACAGAACCCTGTGGGGTGCCAATGCTACCGAGTTTGAAAGATGGAGATGAGAGCGAGCCGATGGTGATTTCTGCTGTGCGATGACTAAGAAAGGCGGATATGTACTGGTGGACACGCGAGCCGACTTGAAGCGATGAGAGAGCATCTGTAAGGCTCGAGACATTGGGGTAGGTACCCAGTCGCTGATAGTGGTTTCTTCTCGTGGCCAATGTACACTCAATGTTAGTCGCTTCGGCCACAAAACTGGCTACCGTAATCGGCGGATCGCGTATAAAGTCCGCCAAAAATTTGCCTCGCCCCCCCCCCTCATTAAGGCGCGCATCTTTCTTTCCTCAGTAGCCTGTGGGTTCACGCGAGCACATAAACGCAGTAGGTTCTATACAAATCTCCTCACACTTTCGCCAAGGCCCTGAATTTGGGCTTGGAAGATATATCTTTGGCATGCTGTCGCCAGTGCTAGTTCGCAAAACGTACGCACCAATTCGTTCTTGCAGAGTTCCTAAAGGTCAACAAGGGCTCGTAGTTCTCAAAACAGTATCGTGCCACTACCTCCAGAGAGAAGTAGATATTCTGAAGGCACTGATCGGGTGTCCACCCGTTGTGGCGCGCAACCCGTTCGTAATGTTGAACTCAGTCTTTAACATCATCCAGGCCATCGCCACGAAACGAGGTGACAGTTATTGGGGTCACCGGTACGTAAATGATCCGCGCAGCAGCCGTACTGTCGGTTTTCTGCGGCTGGAAGGCCATGGTGCTGTTAGCCCCGGCGGTCTTCCTCTCGGGCAAGAATCCGAATTCCGGAGCTTGGCCTTGTTGACGTCGCCTAGCGCAGCATTCAGGTGCTACAGCAGGTTCTGAGAAATGTCGGCGGCCTGGATTTAAGACCGGGTACGAATTACGTGTAGAGCTAGGCTGCATGGGATTCGCGCCCAGCACGTCCACCAAATGTCACGTCGAAAGGACAGGACGAGAACAGCAACTGCAGGTCAGCAGGGCAGCAGCAGGAACCAGCGCGATGGCGGGGATCCTCAGAACACCGAAAGGATCACCCGTACTGGCATCTTCTTTCTTCACAGAACACTCGCATTTTCTCTTCCTTGGCTACAATGTATATTTGCATTATATTACAGGCCCCATGGTCAATTAAAAACCACTCAAGACACGTCCATCCGAGATGCGTGGATGCACATGTGTTGCGATGTATACAGTAGTGAGTTGACATAAATATTTACATTACATTACAGGTACCAAGATGGGTTAAAAACCACCTGGACTCATCCATTTGACATGAAAACAAAACAGCAAGACCATTGGCGAAGCAACTCCCGCTCCCCAAGGTAGAAAAGCTCCTCAGCAAGAAAGCTTACGATCTCCCTTCGTTGACACGCCACGACAGGGAAAAGCGCACGTCGGCGCCGGCTCGATGCGACAGCCACACAACGATTGCTTCATAACGCGAAAGCGCCAGCTACAATCAGCAATCGTGCAAAGAGACCGCGAAGGCATCTACCATCATCTGAAATAGGTAATTACCTAGACTTCTTAAACTGGCATGAACTGCGCAGCAAAAAGCACAAGCAAGGATGCACTGCTGGGCCATGTGACGATTGGGTTCTGGAAGTGGGCAACTGGGACACTGCGCTGTCCGCACAATGCCTCATCATTGCAGCCGGTGTCGTGCAGGCAACCCCCCCCCCCCCCCTTCAAAACCACATAAAATCACGTAAATGTCCTGGCGGAAACGATGTTGTGAGTGGTTACCAAAAAGTGGAATCCGCCCTTCACCTACGTTCCGGAGGCACCAGCGCAAGGAGTAACGTTCCCATTGACTGTACTTCTCTGTTCGCCAAGATGTCTAAGTCCAGGCTCACATGGCGGGCGTGGCGACGAAATGCCACCATACACGAATAAGAAACAGCCATCCGGAAAGCCTGAGGTCCCCTGTTGAGTGATATGGCAAGGACAAGCTCCCTTAGACTTGTGCCTAAAAAATAGAAGGCAAGCACCCGCGTTGGGTACTAATCACCCAGCAGTAACGGAAGAAGGTAGCGGTGTCGTGACGCTGGGGCTATGTCGACCCGGCCTTCACTTGGTAGCGTGCAGAGACTCGGGGTTGAAGTAGGATTGAATCTTCGAAGTTGGTGAAATATGTACAAGCAGGTTTAATGGCACTTTGAGAAAACTTATTTACAATATTTACACGAAAAAGAAGGGTACATCAGCAAAATGGCAAGCGTTAAGAGTTCATAGCGAGAAGCGACTGGATGAGCCGTTTACCCAGGGCCCAGAGCGACATTTCGTGCTCTGCAGCGTCCTTAAAAACCCCCTATGTCCAGCCCCTCTCTGAAGATGCTGACCAACCAAATCCAGGGCACGCCCCTCAGGTATCGGCATCCAATCGAACACATCACTGCACTGATGGTCTGAAGCACTGACTGGTCCGGCATTCATTCGTTGGGCGTGATCACTTGTTGGCGGGAAAAGCTTGGGAACGGCGAGGAGAGGAGGTACATTTCTATTCTTCAGCAAAGAAACCACAGGCTGGTTCTGGGGGTTTTACTTCTCAGAAACCCGAGTGCACGTGGCGCCGCATAGGGCTCCCAACATGGTCCCTTTTCGACAATTGCAAATCTTTCCTGCATTCCCGGGAAATCACTTAATGGCCGTATGAGTCATGCTCTTCTCTTGTCCTGCACGTCAGCGGACATGTCACTCTGTCGTCTCCTTTGGATAGGAGGCATTCATCACTGGAGGATAGCACTTCTCGACTGGAAGGGTGAACAAAAGAAAGCACTTCCTGCTATTTCCCGCAGGGGGACGTTTCTTTGTGTTTTTCCAGACGTTCTCTTGACAGGGCCAATTTGGCATTTGCAGGTTGTCCACAAAGCAAAACATGCTTACAAAACAGGATTCCTGGAAACAGGCTCACTTAGAGCCAATGGACCATCACCACATATTCACAAAACTTTTCCATGCCCACAGGCGAACAATAGAGCGCGCAAATGCGGATGCTTGGTCGTAACAGCCTCCTCCCCCGCCAGAAGAGACTCGGAGGGCAGCAGCCGCAGCTGCTGCATGAAGAGACGACTTAATGGCCTGCACGTGAACGCTTGAAGCTCGCTGTTGCATGTCGCGTTGTCTTGATTGTTGTAGGCCAAATTGCTTGAGCTATCTGAAACTCAACCACATGTCGAAGCAAGCACTCGGCTCCCGTCTGAAGAGACCAGGTCAAAAGAAAACTGCCATTGTTGTTCGAGAAAAGCCCACTCTCAAGACGTTCAGGACCCACGTATGCCTCGAAAACCAAACGTGCTGCTTTACATAGTCATCTATATTCAAGCGCACGAAAAAAAAAAAAAAACCTGATTATCAATTTGGATACATGGTGAGGAACATCTCGGACCGCTTAGAAAGAGCGGCTAAGCGCGTCCGCATTCCCATTTAACTTCCCCTTTTTGTATCTTATTTCAAAATTGTACTGCTGTAAAATCAAGCTCCACCTAAGAAGGCGACTGTTCTTCGATGTCGCAGTTTGCAGCCAAGCCAGGGGACAATGGTCCGTCTCTACGGTGAATTTGGCCCCTCCAAGATAGCACTGCAATTTTTGAATGGCCCATACAATGCAAGCGCATTCCTTCTCTGACGCGCAATAAGCCCTCTCTCTAGAACTCAGTTTTCTGCTCAAGTAGAGCACGGGGTGCTCATTACCGTCGTCATCTCTCTGGCAGAGAACAGCACCTAACCCTCGATCACTGGCATCACACTGGACCGTGAATTCTCGGCCATAGTCTGGAGCTCGCAATACCGGACGGCTAATCAGCACAGCCTTCAGGTTTACGAAGGAGGCTTCCTTTTGTTCGTCCCAGACTACATTTGTCGGTTCTGTCTTGCGGAGAGCGTCGGTCAGAGGGCTAGCCAAAGCTGAATAGTTAGGGATGTAGTGATTGTAGTACCCAGTCAGACCCAGGAATGCTCGAATTTCCGTCTTCGTGCTCGGCCGCGGGTAGTCTGCTACCGCAGAAATCTTAATCTCGCTGGGTTTCCTGAAACCTTGACCTACATTGTGACCCAAGTAGTCCACGGTCGCCCTTGCCAGGCAACATTTCTCGGCCTTTACGGTTAGTCCAGCTTGACGCAAAAGGCTCAGTACAGCTCTTAGATGTACCATATGGTCCGCCCATGAGTCGGAAAAAACCGCAATGTCGTCTAAATAAGGCACCGCGAATGTTTCACACCCCTTTAAAACCCTATCCATGAGTCGGGAAAAACAAAATGGAGCATTTTTGAGCCCGAAACTCATCATTGTTGGCTGGTAGCTGCCCGTCGGAGTGACGAAAGCCGCGTATCTGCTGGCGCGTTCAGTGAGCGGTACTTGCCAGTATCCTCGAGTAAGGTCCAGCGTAGTCACATATGCCGCTCTACTGACCTGTTCTACTCTCTCCTCAATATTCGGAATAGGATACACTTGATCCCTGGTGAGAGAATTTAGCTTTCGGTAGTCTACCACAGGCCTAGGGTCTTTACCTGGAGTTTCTACTAAGATCATAGGCGAAGCATAATCGCTTTCCGAGGGTTTTATTACTCCCAATTCCAGCATGCGAGTTACTTCCCTATCCAGAATTTCTCTTTGCCTTGGAGAAAATCGGTAGCACCTTGATCGCACTGGCACGTCTGAAGTCAGCTCAATATCGTGCTCAGTCAAATCAGTTCTGCCTGGCCTGTCCACGAAGCAGGCCTCAAACTCTGTTATTATCTCGCCCAGATCGGACAGCTGGGATTTCTTTAGTTCTCCTCTCTGCTCCGTCTTTTTGAGAAGCTCCTGAGCGTTGCTTCCTTTTCCGCTGAGGCAAATCAAGTTGTCCCCCATCTCCTCGGGAAGGTTTAACGTTAGATTTACCACGGCTTCCCTCTGCACATAAGGCTTCATAAGATTGCAATGATAAATGCGCACTTCTTTACGCCTACCGGGAATTTTCACTGCGTAGTTAGTGTTAGAAAGCTTTGCAACGACTTCAGCCGGTCCTTCCCACTGTACTTCGAGCTTATTCTGCCTTGAACTTCTCAGCAACATCACCTGGTCCCCGATACAAAACGTCCTTTGACGGGCTGACTTATCATAGTACACCTTGGAACGAGCCTGGGCTGACTTCATGCTGGCCTCAACGAGTTCCTTAGTGTTATGTAAGCGATTCAAGAGGTTCAGAATGAATTCTACTACTGTTGGGTCTTCTCCGCGCCCCTCCCAGGCTTCGCGCACCATTCGCAAAGGTGAGCGCAGTGACCTTCCGTACACCAACTCGGCTGGGCTAAATCCAGTGGATTCGTGCGGCACTGACCGCAAAGCGAAAAGCGCTGCAGGCAGGCAGGTATCCCATTCGCGCTTGTTTTCATAGCACAGTCCCCTCAGGACTCGTTTGAGAACAGAGTGCCATCTTTCTACGCTGTTGCTCTGCGGATGATGGATCGAGCTATGCACTACCTTAATGCCGCATCGCTCGAGAAATGAGGTGGTGAGGACACTCGTGAAAACGCTACCCTGATCACTTTGTACCTCGGAAGGGAATCCAACTCGTGCAAACACTGACAGCAGCGAATCCACTACACTCTCGGACGTCACCTCGCGCAGCGGAACAGCCTCTGGAAACTTTGTGGCTGGGCATAACATAGTGAGGATATAACGGTACCCTGACTCGGTCACAGGAAGTGGCCCAACTATATCTATTACTAACCGGTGAAACGGCTCGGTAATGATTGGTACTAACACCATCGGAGCTTTCCACTTATCTTGCGCCTTTCCAACCCGCTGGCACGTGTCGCATGACCGTACAAAATTTTCCGTGTCCTTAAAACATCCAGGCCAATAGTATTCTTGCAACAGCCTCTGCTTTGTTTTCTTTATTCCAAGGTGACATGACCACGAGCTGCCATGGGAAAGTCGCAGTAAGTCTCCGCGGTACTTTTGGGGAACTACTAATTGGTCCCGCTCTACTCCGCGCTTATCCTTGAATAAGCGATACAGCACTCCCTTTCTCATCTCGAAAGAAATATTGTTTGCTGTCTTAGTGGCGCGGTGGCGCTCCCTTATCTCCTGTATATTGGGATCATTGGCTTGCTCTATAGCTAAGTCCTCTCGGGTTCCACTTAAAAGTCTCGTGAGATTACTAGACACTGGCGGCAAGAGGTTACTCTCAAGAACGTCCTCATTCCGCGTCTCATCAAGCTCACTTTCAAGTTGACTTATCTGAGATGCCTCGCTCTCAAAGTTTTCTGACCTGCTATCTTCCGCATTTACCATTGTTTTAACTGCCGTTTCCTCCGCTGTGGATTTTTCTGGAATGAGCAGTGTAGCTAGTTCTCGCGCCTTTGAACGTGTTAAGGCTTGCACAACTCTGTCTCCGAAAAGGATGCCCCTCTTTCGCAGCAGCATGTCCGATTTGTTGGAGAACAAATACGGATAGCACTTAGGAAGCTTTCCTGAAACGGCAGCCTCGGTTGTTAATTCGCCGAAAGGGCCCTCGATGACCACGTTCGCGATCGGCAAGCACACACTCTGTTCCTCAACTACCTGTCGGATCCATGCACACTGTCCTGTATAGTCGGAAGGCGATACATACGCCGGATGGACAACATCCATCGTTGCGGCCGAATCGCGCAGTACCTTGCAAGGCTTCCCGTTGACTACTAGGTCATGCAGGTAGGGTTCTAAAAGCTGCATATTTTCATCGCAGTCCCTGACATACGAGAAAGCAATCTTTTCTTTCCGGCAGTTGACGGCAATGTGACCCTGCTCATTACACCTAAAGCATGTGAGCGGCTTCCTAGCCTCAAGCTTATTCTTTGTGTTCTGCACGTTGGTCACTTCCCCACTTTTCTCACTGCCGTCCTTTCTAGGGAATTTGCCTGAAGAAACCTTCATTTCTTCGTTTCCAACTCTAGCAAAGTGCCTTTCCTGACGGTTTTTCATACTGAACTTGGGATTGCGGGGCCTATCCACTGCTGGGTTGCTGAATTGTCGGCGCGAAGCATACTCCTCAATAAGTTCGGCAGCTTCAGTTGCCGACTTAATTTCGCCTCGGTCCTGTAACCAATTTCTTTCTTTTTCTGGGAGGCAGTTATAAAACTGCTCCAAAAGAATTTGCTCGACTACAGCGTCCCTATCACTGTAGGAATCTGTGCTCTTTAGCCACTCGCCCAAATTTACTCTTAAATTGTACAGGAATTCAGGGTAACTCTCGTCCCTGGACTTAGTAGCTTTCCGAAAACGTTGTCTGAACGCCTCGGCGCTAAGCCTATACTTTCTCAGAAGGCAAGCTTTGACCTTCTCGTAGTTGTCCGCGTCCTCCTTGCTTAGCCGCGCGACAACCTCCGCTGCCTCGCAGGGCAGAACCGTCAATAATCTCTGAGACCAAGTGTCTCGCTGGAAGGACAGTTTTTCGCAGGTTCGCTCAAAGTTAGCCAGATACAGACCGATATCCCCTGATATCACATATGGCTGCATGTACTTTGACATCTTGAAATCTGCCTCCTTGTTGAGAAGAGGTACCGCTAGCTGGGGACAATTGCCCGACCTCTTGCTCAACTCTAGTTCTAATTTCCGGAGCTCAATTTCTTGGTCCAGCTTTTTTGCTTCTCTTTCACGCTTCTTTTCCTCTTTTTCCCACTCACGTTCGCGCTCCCTTTCCTCTTTTTCCCTCTCAAGTTCACGCTCACGCCTCTTTTCCTCTTTTTCCCGCTCTTTCTGCTCTTTTTCCCGCTCCTTCTGCTGTCTGAGCTGTTCCTTTTTTTGACCGATGAGGTTCCATGCTTCACTGAGCTCCTCATCATCGGCTCCCAAATCTGTGATTGCCTTTATAATCAAAGGTTTTCGTGCCAAACCACTTGTATCAATTCCCAATTCCTCACACAATTGCAACAGTTCCGGTTTCTGCAGCTTTTGTAGGTCCATGATCGCTCCGAGTGTCGGCTACTTCCAAAACAACAGTGCAAACTACCAAACCTAAAGGCGTTTCCACACTCTCTTTACCAGTTCTAAAATCTAACCCTGTTCTAGAACCTGGTCCACATCAGAAGAAAAGCCAAGCACTCACCCACACATGCGATCGATGTTCCGAGCTGCCCTCTTGTTGGCCGATTGTTGCTCCTGCTTGTTGCTTGAGATGCCACCTCCGATCACAAGGTGTTGTGGCTTGTAGCTTCAGATCCACCTCCAATCACCAGATGTTGTGGCTTGTAGATTCAGATCCCACCGCTGCCACCAGTTGTCGTGACGCTGGGGCTATGTCGACCCGGCCTTCACTTGGTAGCGTGCAGAGACTCGGGGTTGAAGTAGGATTGAATCTTCGAAGTTGGTGAAATATGTACAAGCAGGTTTAATGGCACTTTGAGAAAACTTATTTACAATATTTACACGAAAAAGAAGGGTACATCAGCAAAATGGCAAGCGTTAAGAGTTCATAGCGAGAAGCGACTGGATGAGCCGTTTACCCAGGGCCCAGAGCGACATTTCGTGCTCTGCAGCGTCCTTAAAAACCCCCTATGTCCAGCCCCTCTCTGAAGATGCTGACCAACCAAATCCAGGGCACGCCCCTCAGGTATCGGCATCCAATCGAACACATCACTGCACTGATGGTCTGAAGCACTGACTGGTCCGGCATTCATTCGTTGGGCGTGATCACTTGTTGGCGGGAAAAGCTTGGGAACGGCGAGGAGAGGAGGTACATTTCTATTCTTCAGCAAAGAAACCACAGGCTGGTTCTGGGGGTTTTACTTCTCAGAAACCCGAGTGCACGTGGCGCCGCATAGGGCTCCCAACATGGTCCCTTTTCGACAATTGCAAATCTTTCCTGCATTCCCGGGAAATCACTTAATGGCCGTATGAGTCATGCTCTTCTCTTGTCCTGCACGTCAGCGGACATGTCACTCTGTCGTCTCCTTTGGATAGGAGGCATTCATCACTGGAGGATAGCACTTCTCGACTGGAAGGGTGAACAAAAGAAAGCACTTCCTGCTATTTCCCGCAGGGGGACGTTTCTTTGTGTTTTTCCAGACGTTCTCTTGACAGGGCCAATTTGGCATTTGCAGGTTGTCCACAAAGCAAAACATGCTTACAAAACAGGATTCCTGGAAACAGGCTCACTTAGAGCCAATGGACCATCACCACATATTCACAAAACTTTTCCATGCCCACAGGCGAACAATAGAGCGCGCAAATGCGGATGCTTGGTCGTAACAGCGGAGAACCAGCAGCCGACAGCAAAGAAGGGAAGGTGAACCCACCCTTCGAACGTGGCTGGCCGAATGTAACACGGCATACTAGCTTTCTGCGATCTGCCCAAAAAATGAACTTATAAGAGACTGAAGGGAACACAAAAGTCTGTGAGGTAGATGCATTACATGCGCGAGGTACCCTATTCGCCAGCAGAAAACAATGTGAACAAGGTGGCGTTTCTCCAGCATGAGTAGATCAAAGGCACTGGCTATAGCCACCTTACTGTGCACCTCGCTTAAGACAGAAGTCCACATAGAAGCTGCTATCCCACGTCCCTCATAATCAATGCCATAGATGCGGATGGTGTCGCTGTGCGTAATTAGTAGGTCACCATTGAGGTGCGCTTCTGGCCTGCCAATTAAAAGATATTTGCTTTTCTTTTTTTCAAAACTTAGAGCAGCCCCAGACACCTTGCCGTATCTATCCAAATGATGAAGGCAGCGCAGCAGGCTCGCTTCATCAACACAGATACATGTCATCCGCGTAAGCAGTCACACACAGCGTCTGACACCCTGGGAGAGGGAGGCCGCGGATACTTTGGTCTGTAATTATTGCCCTCAAATAAGGCTCTAAGCTGAGAGCAAGAAAAATACGCAACAGGGGACAACCTTGCCGGGCACCGCGGGTTACAGGAAAAGGGGCACTTCCTCACATATCCTTCACTAGTGTGCTTTAAATGCTGTCATACATGCTTTTAATTAAACGTATGAAATTTCGCGGAAATGAAAAAGTATATAGAACGCCGAATATACAGCCATGTTCTAGCAGGTCAACAGCGTTTTAATTCTTGATCTAAAGAAACAAAGATACCACTAGCTAAGCGTCCCTGTCTGTAATCAACAATGTCACGAATGGTATACAACCTATGTATTTCCCTGCCAGGAACTGAGCGCACTTGATGACAACCAATAAGGGAGGCCATCACACCCCTCAAATGCCGGACTATAATGGCTGCGAGACCCTTGTAGGCTATATTTAGACAGGTGGTCGGCCTCTACGTTTTTGGACGAGATGACCCGGGATCACATTTTGGGATCAAAATTATTCGCACTCTCCGAAACCTGGCAGGCAAACCAAATGCTCAAAGCACTATCGAAGGACATTGCTCAGTGCTACACCGACAACGTCCCAGAAACCCAAATACAATTCCTCACGGATCCCATCAGACCCAGGCGCTTACCCGTGCTTCAATGACTCTAAAGCTGTCTGTACCTCTTCTAAAGAGGAAAGTGCACAAAGCACATCATTCATCTCCGGGCTTACCAGCAGCAACCCAGTTAACATTGCATGCGTCTCTACAGCTCCTACGTCAATCGTAATATCTGAGGACGTCATGCTTTTGAAGTGCCACAAGAAACGCACACTATCCCTAGTTTGAAGGGACGCAGAGGAGGGCGCTCAGCTCAAATCTGAGCTAAGGATGCAATACCCCCGTCACACGGGCAAGTTTAGTGACACTTTCACGAAGTGCACTTACTTAGGAAGAATGACACTTTCGGTGCTCGCAGTCACACAGCAAAATCAAGTGCCATTTTGAAATGACGGCAGTGCCGATGCGGATGATGTAGCCCTATGTGGAAATTAATTAGTTTTCACATTTTCACAGAAGTACCTTAAAATTCAATTTTATTGCAAGCACAATCACCCCAAGCTATTATTCAGTTTATTTGTGCATTTGAGTACATGGATTTGACTAAAAAAAGCATCGCGATGTCGCACGGGCATGTTACGTCTTCACAGCGTTTGCTTGCCGTTGTACACGTCGAAAAAAGTCCGGTTTCCGCAGCATCACGAAAGTAGGCGAGAAGTTCGCAGCGTTCACAGCACCGGATGCCCCTAGCTTTCCGCTGTAGTACCGCCCGCGAGCGCCCGTGAACGGCAGAGTGCGCGGTGCAAGTAGCGCTTGGCCGTGCGCTCCTCCGTGGTCGTCGCTAGGCCTATAGTTTGTTTCGCATCGAAGTATCAGTGGGCGGCGCTTTCGTATGGCCAGCTTAATAGGATATATAGCTCACTCGTGGCACTGCCTTATTGTCAACCTTGCTGTCTGTTCATAATAAGAGTCAGGTGCAATTCAAATCGACGACAACTTAGCGTATACGCCATGCGCAACGCCTATAGGGGCGCCACTGAAAGCCGCGTAGCGGCGGCCGTCGGAACCCGAGGCGGGCCTCATGCGGCAAAGTGGCCGTGGTGCGCGCGTGCGATCTGCCGCTTGTGCGCGTCTCGCGGGCACTTCAGCGGTGACAGTGTGCGCAAAGGGATCGCACTTGATAATAGTGGACATGTGTTCGATATCACGGCCGTCTGGAACTACGTCGCCTCCATATGCATCAAATGTATGTTGCATACGAGCGCCAACAAGATTGCGTACGAAGTGGAGGTAATTTTGAGTGCCCCGCTTTCATCACAGCGCGACGCTAATTAGTTCATTCCTCAACCTATGAACCAATGTTCTTTATTTGCTTAATGGCACACTCTTGCTTCGTTTACATGCAATATATTGCTACAGTAAACTAGGCAGCGTCGTCGAAACTGCGAGCGGTTTCGTACCGGTGCGACCGCAGGAAAAGCCAGTGAGCTTGCAAACCAGCATTCTCAGCATCAGAAAATAGCGCATATTGGGTTCCTGTAGCAAGAGTTCAATCTGAATAGCAAGTGCAGCGACATGTTATGTTTTCGTAATCTTGCCAGGCAACCGGAAAATTATACTGACTCTGGTCATCAAAGTCATTGCATGACCAATTTCAAAACCCATATTGGCAAATATCTCTTCAATAAACCGCTGCAGTGGCTCAGGCTACTGAGCAGGATCGAGTTATCGCGACCGAAGTCGACCGCGCCCACCGCGTTTAGGTGGAGGCGAAACACAAAATGCAACCGTGTTCTGCGCGATGTCAATGCCGCTAAAGAGCGTCTGGCTAAGTGTTTCACAAATTTAATGCGTATTGTATCTTCCCAGCTAGAGGAGGCGACCAAGTTTAAACAAGAAGTGTTCACGGAAGGTGCAATGACAAGCAAGAAACACTGAAAACATAGTTATCACTCAGGCCTGCCACACGGCGAATTTAATGCCTTTTCCATCGAATGACGCTCGTTCAAAATGACATATGTTTGCTGCTACACGAGAAAATATAATGAAATTTGGTGACAACGACATTAGTTATCGAGTGAGTTTGAGGTACTCATTCGAATGCGATCAACAAGAAAATGTGCTATATCGACACCAGAGACTCGGTGAAAAGATACACCCAAAATAAATTACAAAAGTGCCACCGGCATTAAATGCTACTGTGCTCCTATCATTTTGCAGCTAGTCATCTATGTGAACTATGCTAAATAGCATTGTAAAAAAAAAAAAAAAAAAAAAACGGCACCCATCGCTGCCAGCCAACCCGTAGCCACTGCACTCAGCGCAGGCGGAGCAGGTCGCTCCTGCTACCGCGGTCCGTAGGCGCCGAGTCGCCGACACGGCGGATTTCTGGCGCCACCTTCAGAAAAGCATGCTCTGTTCATCTTAAATAATACGCGCTTAATTTGAGGAAGAAAAAAAAAATCTTTACTGAAGATCGCCGTTATGTAACGAGATTTTAGAAGTGTTAACTGCAATACAAGCAAATTTCTGCTTTTAGCGGCTGCTGCTGGTGTGACGCAGCCCATCCGATTTCGTTCTCTAGCTCCGCTGCTAAGGCGTCGCCGAAGTTACACCTTCAGCTTACTATAACACAATTTGTGAGACAATTGAACTGATAGTAAGGCAGTTTTATGAATAGGAAATTTACTATTTCTAAAGCACTTCCAGCTACGGCTTTTAACAACGACTATGACCTAGCACACTGCCAGAACGCCGTCGTCGGCCGCCTTCGCGGGCAGCGTCGTTGCGGTAATCACGCGGCATTCGATGTGGCAAGCGTTATGAATTCCGTATGCTTTCTTGATGAGGCTAAGTTCGAGCATTTTTCGACGGGCCTTAATACGCCAAGCGAACGATCTGGCGAAAACGTACGGGAGTCAACGGGGCTCTAGTATGCTGCGCCGTAGGGCGATACTCGAAGGTTCTATAAAAGTGCCGTCGGACAGTACACTAGATACTGACTATTTTACGTGTTGCTCTTGACACTTGCTTTACTGCGGAAAGTGTAGGTTGTTGAAACTCGTACGCGTTTCGCAGTCGAGCGCAGACTTGCGTATCTTCCGTACCCTTTCGTAAACAAACGCCGCCGACAAAGCCGCTAACTTCGTAATTGATAGTCCTAATCAAGAGTTTGGTTACAAGGTATGCAAGACATGACTGTCAATTTAAAGGCTGCTTTCGTTTACAGCGCCGTCATCTTCGCAACATATTGAAGGCACTCCAATATTTGCATATTAATCACAGTTACCATAATTTGGAAATGGCTTCAGTTTTGGTCGTGTAGCAGCGCGTCGAAAAAATGACATTAACGTGAAAAAATGTCATTCAGTGCGATTGCTTGCTTTCTGCGTCGAACAGCTGCGATTCACGTCCCCCGTCCTTCTCGTGAAGCATCACTGGAAACTTATACAAACGTGTTCCTGGCAAGGTTTTATGTGTGTTCGAAAAAGCAACTACGCAGCAATTCTTCCCGGGCATTGCTAAAGTTTGACAGCGGCGTTATATCTGTTAAACCGGAACCAAAGACGAAAACACGACGCGCGCGCATAGACGCTGACATGAACAGCGCCCGACCGAGCCCGCCTACGCTTTGCGGCTTTGGCGACAGGTGGCGCTGTCGGCGTTTTGCGCATCGCGTATACGTGTACTGCAAGGGTGAGCTGCGCCGCGCCGCCGGCGACGATGGCTATGAAGTTGTGAGCAGAAATTTGCTTGTGTCGCCGCAATTACACCTACTAGCTACTCGGTATAGGTCAAAGATCCCCAAGAAGGATTAATTACTGACATTGCTTTACTCGAGGGTTTGTTATTTACGGGAAAAACAAATTCTCGCAAACTTTTCCGACGCCGGTGATAGCGGGGTAGCGCCGTAAAGGTGCTGGCTTGGCGGTGGTGTCTCCGGCCGGCGCTTGAGCGAAATGCTGCCTGTCAAGTGACGACTTTCTAGAGATTGGGTTACAAATAACTCCAACTTCGTTTATGCAGCTTGAGATACCGCATACCATCGAAGTGCCGCAGCAGACGAACGGCTTCGCCTTAGCGCAAGCACTGAGAGCGAGGGTAGCTATTCATGTTTACGCATCGTTTTCAGTTGGTGACAGCTTAAATCTTGCCTATTGATAGAAACGCTCATGAAATTACGATAAACATTTTAAAACATTGTAATTCTCAAAAAATGTATGAGTGATATGTCACTGTCCTGCTGTCGAGACTACACACTCGCCTGCCGGACAAAGTGTAGTGAGTTCGCCAAACTCACTTCACGCCAAGTGTGTTCGCCAGTAAGTGTCATTAAAGTTCATCGTGTGACACGATGCGAATGACACTAAACGCGAGTGCACTCTTTGAAGGTGACACTAAACTTGCTCGTCTGACCGGGGTATAAGTTATCCGCGTTAATCGAAACACCTATGGATGTGCGGGTGGACTATACATCTCCCACTCCAGGCCGCCACCGAAAAGGACGAGGCTCCAGTATGGCACTGATACCGGCTATGTAACTCGTCGCACCAGACATCACACTGTTCGATCTTCTGTCGCCTCAGCTCTGGTGATTTCCTAGTTTTGCCTAATGTGTCTATTTTTATTTGAATCTTCGAAAAAGGCGACATCTTCAAAGCCGTACTGTCCCTATGGGAAGAGTACGGTCGCTCCGGCACCGGCATTTCTAAAGGCACTGCACCAGCCTAAGGAGGTTAGCATGGAATAAGAGGCCATGGCTTCTCATGTTATGGAGCGACCAGAACATGGAGGCGACCACCTGTCCAGCGAGACGTCATTGCTCAGTGAGAATGCGTCAACGATCGTGGACGGTGACGAGTCGGTGGCCGATATGACTAACGTGGACAACGAGGGCTTCAAGTTGGTCGACTCACCGAAATCAAAGAACGTTCGAGATGCCATTAATAATTCTGGCCCCTAGGATAGTGATTTAAGAGAGGGTAGCCCCATTTTGCTTTTCGCGGCCATTCAATCACTGCCCAGATCAGCTCCGATTCGCAGCCTGTTCGCCATGCAAGGAGTTCTTCAACCAGATTTCTCAACGGAAGAGCACGTTGACAAGCTCTTTCACACATCTCAGATTGGTGACGTCAAAGTTAAAGTGTGGTTGCCCCATTCCTACATGATGACCTGTGTTATTATGGCTGAGCCAAAGTGTGTTCAGAAAGCGACCTGCTTGAGTACTTGAAACCTCAAGGTGTTCCGCACTTGAGGCGACTCATGCGTCGTCTGACGTCTCAAGAAAAGGAATGGGCTGCGAAACCTACCAACTCTGTCATGCTGACATTCGCTCCCAACTCAAAACGCCCCTAAACAATTGACCTGGGATTCACGAAACACGCAGTTAACGATTTCAAAGATGCTGCGCCACGATGTTTTAAATGCAACCGGTTTGGGCATGTGAGCAAAGCTTGCACAAAGGATCGCCGCTGTGAGCGGTGCGGTGGCGACCACGAGTTTAAAGTCTTCAAGGCCGATTTCGCTTGTTCCAAATGCGGTGGTGATCATCCAGCGGGTTTCTGTGACTGCTGTTTCCGTGGGAGCGCTCTACACCGTCGAATATATTTCATTGCTGGTCGCAAAACCTAAGCAACTGAGAAGCCTGTACCAGGCATTGAAGAGTTTACAGCTTTGTAGGCAGACGTTGTCGCGTCAACCAGCAGTGTCCCTAAGAGACCTGAGTCCAGCAAAATGCCAAGGTCGACTGCGTGCGAGTCAGTTATCCCACCCCCAGTAAAAAGTGGCCAAGTTTCTGAACGACCGGATCATAGACAAACTTGACGGCAGGGAGGACGTTCCTATGCCTTACAAGTGACAAGAATACCAGCTGCTGTGGCCTAGAGTGTGCCCCCGTCGGCATCTTTTATCGACGTTGTGAGTGCGTGCGTTGCGCAAACTAAGCAGCTCAAAAATCAATGAGTGTCCGACCTTCCCCATGTTTTGTTTGGAGCCCTGCGTTCCTTTGTTTCAGCGATGTCTCCTGGTAACCTGAAGAATTTCCTACAGCTGGTGGTTTCATTCGAGTCTCCAATTACCGCCTTCACAGCCAACTTTTTTCGGCCTAATATGGCTGGTATTCAAGGTCATGGATCTAAAATCCACCGAAAAGTGCCGTTTATATTGCAGTGGAACTGGGCTGGAATTTTAAGCCGGTTAGCTGAACTGAAACTACATTTGAAAATGACTTGTGTTCCAGTATTGGCCCTGTCCGAAGCTGGCCTGTCAAGCTGGAGATCTTTGACTGGATATGTCGCCCATAAGAGCTGCAGCATAAAGTCATTTCCTTTAGATGCGAAGCAAAATTCCACATGTTTCTTTCAATGCTACCGATCTCTGCACAGATGACATGAGGTAGCGGCTATGAAGATACAGCTAGGCTCTCAACCTCTTTCTATTGCATCTCTGTACGTGTCCCCGAGGATGAAAGTAGCAATGGATTTGATTCTGCAGTAGCTCTGCGACCGCTGCCCAGCTCCTCGAATTATCTGCCGTGATTTCAATGCCAATTATTCCGTGTGAGATGACAAGAACACGTTTCCTGCGGACGCAAACTCGTAGACGTTATTGACTGTCTGGACCTGTGTGTTGCCAATGACGGAAGCCCCACTTTCTTCCGGCATCCAGCCTCAGAGACATCTATAGACCTGACTTTGCCAGCCCCTGATATCGGCGTGAAGTAGTCAATAGCACCTGACCGCATGGTAAGCGATCATTACCCAATATTTGTGTTTTCTGTCGATTTTCGCATGGGTGGTCCTAAAATCAGCCTTGTTGTCAACTGGGACAAGTACAGAGACTCGCTCGTGTGTGTTTCCTTCTTTTTTGTCCTTGTCTTCTTTGCGCTACGTTTCCTAAAATGCGAATGCACCAACTCGCCCCATTTAGCATTCTTGTACAAGTACAGAGAGTAAGTAGAACGTGTTTCTGGTGATTTCACTGACAAACTTATTTCTAGTAAGATGGCAACAACTACGGCGAATAAGATACCTGATCATTTTCCGGTCCCGGATTTAAAACTCAGGAAGTTTTGCGCAGCGAGAAGTGCGCGGCGACAACTCATGCAGAAGAAGGGCTACAGGAACATGAAGATGGCCTACAATAGGCTGCATTCTGCCATTCGGCGGCACACGAATACGCTCTACAGTTCGCAGTGAGCCTCGTTCTCTGCTAGTTTGATTGTGTTTCACCGATGACGATAATATGCCGAGTCATTGGCAGTCTTCCTGGAGAACCTCGCCCTGCGAAGCGTTTTGAAGCTCTTGCAATGCACAAGAAAAAACCCATTGCGTGCTTGGCAGAGGAGTTTGCAGATGTGATTGTATCTACAAATACTGGAAATTACCTGCTTCCTGCTTTGTCTACGTCTATCATGGTTAGGAAGCTTAAGACCATGCTCAATTGCCTGCGGCGCGGTGTCCACAAGGTCTTGAGGGTATCACCAACCAGATGCTGCAGAACCTACCCCTCGCATTCAGGAAGCAGCTCCAAAACTTCATCAATCAAGTTGGGGAGCCTGACGACATTCCTCCGTCATGAAAGGTAGATTACGTAGGTCAAGCGCTGAAGCCTGGCAAAGACATCATCGACCTTGCCTCGTATCGCCCTGTCTCCTGTGTGGCTAAGCGGATGGAGAAGCTGGCAAATAAACGCTTTTTTGGTGGCTTGAGGACACTAAGGCACTACCAACATGCATGACTGGATTCCGCCGAGGACTAAGTGCCCAAGGTAGCGTCTTAAATTTGGCGAGCCACAATAAACACCAGAGAGTTTTCGGCCTTTCCACCTTGGCCATTTTTCTTGACGTTGCAAAAGCTTATGACAGAGTACTTCAGAGTTTCATTTTGAACATATTGCAAAGCGCGGGCATACAGGGCCATCTGCTAAGGTTAATTTACTTCTTTGTCAGTGATCGTGTGGTTCGAGTACGGTTAGGGAGTACCATAAGCATCGAAAGGGCTGTATCACGAGGTGTGCCTTGAAGAAGTGTTCTTTCTCCTATGCTGTTTACCGTGGTAATGGCTGGCCTTCCCAATTCATTGCTAAACAATTGCAGGCAAGTGCGTATGTGAATATAATACCAACACAAGCAACTAACCCTCATAGCTCGACAGGCTCTACATTCGGTTCAAGCCTACCTTCCAAATGAGGGATTGTCTCTATCAGTAGAAAAATGCAGCTTTGTTCTGTTTCCAGGTGTAGGAAGACGTCATGCGCTGTTAATCACAGACCTTGGTCACTCTTCCATTCGCCATTCATTTACACGAGTTTTCTGGGTGTCATTATTGGCTATCGTCTACAGTGGCGAAATGCTGTCGACACGTTTGTCTCATCTCTATCTTCGCGTCTTAATATGATCCGTAGAACTGCAAGTGAGCAATGAAGAAATCATCCTTCTTTAATGGTCAAACTCCATGAAGCACTGGAGATTAGTCGCATAACGTACCAATTACCTTTAATTCCCCTCTCAGCATCACAGCTTTAACGTCTCGAAGTTTTCCATAGAAAGGGCCTAAGAAGAGCCATTTGAATTCATCAGGCGGCCGCGAACAATGCAGTGCTTCATGAGACACTGTCGAAACCTCTTAGCATTGTCGCGTAACAGAGACTACTAATGGCCGCCTCATACACACGGCCGCCTCATACAACTTGGCCGCCTCATACACACGGTAGCTGGGCAATCCCTTCTTTAGCGGATCCGCAAGAGATCTTAGTCGAGCGCCTACTTGGCATTTAATACTCTTACTTCTCTAGGCATTAATTTTCCAAGGCAAAGGAAACGATTGAAACCACCCTGGTCATTTCTGACCCTCGACTGTAAGGTCACGATTCCCCATGTGAGCGCAAAGCATAGTTTTCCTTTAGCGCCAATGCGCTCGCTCGTACTTGAAGTACTTGAACATTTAGAAAGAGAGTATGCCCGCCATCTTCACATTTACACTAGTGGTTCTGTAGACAAGGTGAGAATATCTAGCTTAGCGGCTTTTTACATTCCTTCTATGGGCCATATGAGGCCTGCACGCTTTACTGAAGTCGTATCCTCCACAACGGCCGCAAATGTTGCTATTGAGGTGGCTTTACGGAAGCTAGAGCCTTGTCCGGCTCAACCAATTCTCATTCTAACAGATTAAAAACTACCCTTCGAAGGTTAGAACGCGGTTTCCCTACTGATGCCTTTTCTATAAGCTCTCTACGCTTGGTCAGAATCAGCAGAGGCTTTTTTACTTTACAGTTCCAATGGGTGCTCTCACACATAGGTTTCAGAGGCAACGAAGTGGCAGTCTCGCCCATAAAGCACTGTTCGGTACTTCATCAAAAACCATTTTAGTACCCTGTGTCCCACAGCCACGTGTGACCAAGGGACTGAGAAGACACCAGGACACTCTACTACATCGAATTTGCACGGGCTCTGCTCGTACTGCTGACTGGATGCATAAGACGGGCATGGCATCATATCCGCTATGTTCTATATGCGGTGTTTGCGGGGATATAGGACATTATATTATGTGCTGTCCAGAGTACAACGCGGAAGGGTGTGCTGCTCGCTTCCTTCAAGGAGACTAGAGCCCTTCATGGTGCACTTCAGGACATTACCTACCCGAGTGGAAACCAAGCATGCAGAAGGGAGGATTCATGCCTTCTTTTACAATTTCTGCGGGACACTGATCTTGACTCTAAATGGTCACAACTGGAATAGACTACGTTATACTGTGAGTGAATCTGTGTGTAGATGGTGACTTCTGGAGTCAACTGTTATACTGTGAGCGAATGTGTTCATAGATAATGGCAGCTGGAATGAACTGTTTTACTCTGAGTGAATGTGTGCATAGATGGTGACCGCTGGAGTTGAAATATGTACTGTTATGAGTGACTGTGCGCATAATGGGGCAGATTTCACTCAAATTAGGATTTTTTAACAGATAAGTACTCTACGGTTGCCAAAAGAATAAACAAGGCTAATCCCACCTGTTGCAATATAACAGCTCAACTCGACTCAGGCGCGCATCAGAGGGGAATGCCAACCCGCTCTGTGCGCAATGAGGATCTTCGCAGCCGTATCTACCAGCTCCTGAGACACGCGACGACGTAGTGCACGACACTCTACCAAACTGTGCATGCGCCAAATTTATTTCAGCGTGTCCCATTCATTTTCACCACTGTCAGAAAGCGAGACACCTAAAGCTCGCGGCAAGCTCTCACGCGAACGCGAATAGACCGATCCCACCGGCCAGTTTCACGACGCCGCCGCTGCTGCGGCGCATGCAGGTGGATATAGTCATTCCGCCGATCCGCCGCCTGAAGTGCCCACGCACCGCAATTCCGAACGGTGTTTAGCTCGTGTATATGTCCGAGTGCACTGGGAAAATTCACATGCTACGTTCCTGGATGTCATAAACAATTGCACAAGGAAAAGGCCACTATGGTTTTAGGTGTAGCTTGTTCAGTTCGTTCGGAAAAAAAGCCGTCCCCACCGTCACACGACGGCGCGCGTCGAAAATATTCGGGGGCTGCGCAAAAAAATTGTATCATGGTGACTTTTGTTATACTGTTTGATCATTGATTGGTGTGTGATAGCCGATGATGAGTTTACAAAAGCCTTGTAATTAATTGAATAATTGAGGATATAAAAATTTTGAAAAAGGGGGATCAATGGTGTCATTATGCTAAGGATGAAAAGCCAATGCTTGCGGATGCTAACTAAAAATATTGACAAAGTATAAATTATCAATTAGTTAATTGAAACAAGAGAAAAAATAAAAAATATGAAAAGGTGCTTTGTAGGTGCAATTATGCCCGGAATAAAAAGCCAGTGCTTGATCACGCTAATTAAAAAAATTTGAAGCATTTAATTGATCAATTATTTACTTTATTATTGTGACAAATATTTACTTTAAACCAAAGAAAAAAGAAAAATACGGAAAAGAGTCTTTGTAGGTGTAAAATGCTCGGAAAAAAGGTTAATGCTTGATGACGATAATTAGGAAAATTTGGAGCGTAAAATTGATCAATTAATTAACTTTATTATCGTCATGGTACACTAAGACCTTAATATTTTATCGACGTAATGTGTACGACGACACACTTTACAACAACTTACCCAGGACTCTCTGGCCTAAAATCAGGTAAACTTTCACAAATCCTCGGGGTCGGCGGTATTTCTGAAACCTCACTATTTTAGGTTGAACACAAATAAACCACATCACCTAATCTATTAAAATTAAGTTATCACAGTTGCCATGGTCTGTTATGAAATATCGGCTTTGTGTCAAAACCAGATGACAATTAGAACACGAAGGACTACGCCACAAATAAAATTTTTTGCCACCCTCCATTGCATTCCTATGGCGTCCATAATTAAGCTAAAATAACATAACACGCACTGAAAGCGCGCGCGTGCTAAAACAAAACCTCCAAACATTCGTTCTGCACCAAAGTATTCATACATGGCTCAAATATAGGACATCACCGCGCAATCACTCGGCAACAACACAAACAAAATTAAGGGATCACTTCAGCTTCGCCGCAACGGTTATGACTGGATATCGTTTCACACACACGGATGTTTTTCGCTTCCTATTTTAATTTTTTTTTTATTTTATTCGTGTTTTATTTATCTTTCTTTTTATACATCAACATCATCATCAGCCTGACTATACCCACTGCAGAGCGAAGGCCTCTCCCATATTTCTCCACTTAACCCGGTTCTGTGCTAGCTGCATCCACTTGACCCCTGCGAACTTCTTAATCTCATCCGCCCACCTAACTTTCTGCCGCCCCCTGCTACGCTTTCCTTCCCTTGGAATCCATTTTGTTACCCTAAGCCACCATCGGTTATCCTCTCTTTGTACTACATGTCCTGCCCATGTTCATTTCTTCTTAATTTCCACTAGAATATCGGTAACTTGAGTTATTTCTATGACCCACTCTGCACGCTTCCTATCTCTTAATGTTACCCCTACCATTTTTCGTTCCAAAGCCCTCTGGGCTGTCCTCAACTTAAGTAGAACTCTCTTGGTTAGCCTCCACGTTTCAGCCCCATAGGTGAGTGCAGGTAAGATGCAACTGTTGTATACTTTCCTCTTGAGCGATACCGGTTTTTAGACATAATACTTAGCATCACCAAACATTTGTTTTGCATTCCAAGCGGTTTGGTACTTTTGACAGCATTTTTTTCTTTTTTTCAATTATCGGTAAACATCAATCGATAACACACACTCTGAATTTTCTTACTTAGCCTCTTGACGCATAAACTTTTCATACGCAGCATTTTGAGACCTTCCAACTCTCTTTTCACTTTTTTCTTTTTTTTTACAATTTGTTTATTTCATTATTTAATCAATTACACGTAGTGACTTACTTTAATTAGTATAATTAAGCATTGGCTTTTGATTCTGAGCATTCTCACAGCTTTAAGCCCTCCTTTTCCATTTTTATTTTTCAAATATTTCAAGTTTTCATTCATCAATTAAGCACCTTTAACTTTTTAATTAGCATCAATAAGTATTGACTTGTCATTCCGATCAATCTGAAATCTTTGAAGCGCCGTTTTCGGAATTTTTCATTTTTCCAACTATTTCAATAATTGATCCCATTGCACTCTAAATTTCCTTTATTAGCATCATGAAGCATTGGCTTTTTATTCTCAGCATTTAAAGCCTTTGCAGCCTTTTCTCCAATTTCTCATTTTTTTTTCAATTCATTCAAGTAAATAATAGATCAATTGTGCACTCTATATTTTCCTAATTAGAGTAATCAAGCATGAAATTTTCATTCTGAGCACGTCACCTTTCCTTATCTCTCAATAAAGCTTTCCCGTCAGCCATTCTGAGCATTTTGACACCTCTGCAATTTTTCATTTTTCAATTTTTTGAATTAATTCATCAATTACATGCCCTGAATTCTCCTAATGAGATTAACAAACCATTGGCTTTCATTGTGATAATTTCGACACCTGTGAAGCTCCTTTTCTTAATATCCTTTGTTCGTTGCTCATTTCCTTAATTTGTAAATTAATCAGTTAATTACAATTATTTTTTGCTCGTCATCGCCTATTACACATCAATCAGTTCTAGAACAACAAATTGCCTTGATATTATACTTATCACGTCTTTTTGACCAAACGAAGAGTATATGCCACCACTTAAAAGAACAAAAGGACGGTTAAAACGTTTTTCTAGCATCTAACAGTCAGCGCAATTTTTCTAAAATAATGACTTGACGCATTTTTCTCGGCGACGAAATCTGAGAAATTTGCGATGAGTTTGTGTGGAGCGGTAATTCCAGGAATGCAGTGACATGCGAGTGCACTGACCAGCCGACTACAACTAACATGGCCCAGAGAACTTCCGGAAAACCGGCGCATGCGCAGATCGGTCGGTGGGATCGGTCTATTGTGCAGTGCGCGCACATCAAAACGCCACGGACGAAATGAGCCAGCGCGAGGAAAGGAAAGACTGAGCATGACTGGACGGTGGTCAGAAATATCACAACACCCATAGCCGCCACGTATATATAAAGGGACGGCGGCACATATGCGCGTTCGAGCCCGCTCGCAGATGTACCACGACGCCATGTCCAGCAAAAACGCGACCGATGCATGAGTTCGTGCACATCAACAAGCTCAAAATGCTGAACCAGGCACTGCAGTTCACGTGCGCTCCAAGTCGTTCGCCCTCAACCAGGGCCTTGAACATCTATGTATAAGTATGACACAACTAAAATCGCCCACAATTATTACATGGCGGCCGTCTACAAAGTAGATATACAAACCTTTAAATAATTTATGTAAGGCTGGTATACGCCGGAGCATAAATACACAGGATGCACAACCTCACCGCCGAAAATAAGCAATCGAACGCTAGAAGACGCCCGAACTCGTCATATGTGCAGTGAATATCGCGCAAAAGGGATCTGTTTAGCACTACAATTCATACGCCACTCTAGCGCGATGGGGTGAACGAAAAGAAGCACCCTAATTGAAATTCGCGCTTAAAGGCAAATACATCAGCAAGAGTACTAAAATTTGTTTCCTGAAGACACAAGATATCAGTGTTTGTTCTTAAAGCCGCATCTACTAATTCTGTCTGTTGTTTTCGCATGCTCCTTAACCCCTGTCCTTTTAAAGAAAAAATTTTCAGTTCTAATGCCATATCGGGTATTGTGTTCAAAACGCCAGGCAGGTGTAACCACAAACGTGCTTTGCTTTGCACTTACATTAGGCGAAGCCTCCCGGCCCTCCAGAAGAAGGAAGAGATTTCTTGGGAGGGTGTTTCTCCGGGCGACTTCCTTGTGCCATGTCCGATCCTGAGGTCGGCGACGAAACACAGCGCGTATTCCCTTCTCGCTGGAGCTCCATGTCCATACCACAACCACAGAGTGTAGAAAGCGACGTGGGGTGTCCGACAATAAGGCTGGAATGGAATTGTCCACATCCTGTTCTTGACTCAAAACAACAAATGACTATTTTAAAGTAGGATTGACAGTGGGCGAGTTAGTAAAATTGTATAGTGGGTAGTACAGCGCCAAGACACGAAGCAGAAAGAAGGGTCTGTAGTGCTTCTCTTTGTGCTTCGTGTCTTCGCGTTGTACCACCCAGTTTGACTCCTTTATGTCCTTTCGCAATACTGGTAGCTTCTTCGCGCGTCCCATTTGCTTCTCCGAGGCACCACGAATCTTAGAAACGCCAGCAGCGGCCAGCATCGCCGCCAGCTTCATGATACAACCTGCCTCCGTTCCGAGGGCCCCGTAGGTTTTCGGTGGAGCTTTGGCATTAGATGTCGACTGGAGCTTCTTTCCGCGAACGCCATGCTTGGCCTGGACGCCGCGAACTTTGGACGTGCACGGAGGTTCCGGTGACGATGTGGCAGGAGCTGCCTCAATAGTAGAAGGCTCACACAATGATCCAAGGGCCACCGCGGTGTCAGCCGTAGTGGCACAAGCAATGTCATGCAGGGTTAGTCCAGCCGTATGCTTGTCAAACGCAAAGTCACCGCTGCTGGGTGTTCCTTCCGCCAGTGTACCAGGAGTTGAATTTGGTAATATTTCTGATGTAGTACCCACCACAGAGTCTATTTGTACTTCCTCCTGGCCTTTAGCCGACTCAGCTGGCTTGGCAGGTGGGGCCGGCACTGTAGACTTCATGGGTGTAAGGGGAAGAAACGCACTAACCGCTGAATCCTAGAAGGAACGGCGCACCGGGCACGTCACCGTCGGGTAGTCACTATTACAGCGTCAGCGGGGCAGGGTGCAGCCTACGCCTTGGCGAAAATTGACACTGCAGTGTCGACAAAAAAGCGCTGAGCCCTGAGCTCGAAAGTGGTCCGAGGAGCGGCATCGCCGGCAAACACGCTACATACATTTGTACCGAAGGTTACGCGATGACTGACCCGCGACGCGTAGGTAGTTGGGGATTGGTGACGTGGCATGACATCTCCATCCGCAAATACCGCGCTACAGTCAGAACATGACTGAAAGAAGGCACTGCGCTAAAGACGATGACTAAACACTTAAAGAACTGGACAAGCGCAGACTCACAACTAAGTTTTATTGGGCAGCTTGCTTTGACCTATATTGTTATCGTCCGCCTTTTAACTTTGCGTTCGGGTTTTACGTCACGTGCAAACTCAGCAGTTGTTATCAATTCTTTCACGCCCACTTTTCGTACATATATATTGTGTCACTCTATAATAAAAAACCAGCTGACAGCGCTGTGTTTTGAAGTGCGCTAGTTTGCTTTGCAAGACGATTTACCAACTAGCCCGTTCTTCAACCCTTGCAAGTTTAATATATATATATATATATATATATATATATATATATATATATATATATATATATATATATATATATATATATATATATATATATATATGCAGAGAAACAAACAGATGCAGCTGCGCGGAACCGCCAGATTGTGAAAAAGGAACCATTACATTTCGAGTTTTATCAAAGTGTAAACATTCACACACTGCAAGGGAGACAGAAGGCTGGCTGATACACCTATCACCTTGTTTCATGATACAGCAGGCCTCGTAAACTTCTCGTGTTAGCCTATCTATATGGTGGAAAAGAATTATAGCTTGTGAGACCAGCGGGTAGCAGCTTTGCCTATCTTTACTACTGGTCTGATTTTTTCTTTCGTTGCATTTTCTTTAATGCACAGCCAAGTGTGAATACGCGTCGGATGATGTGGCCCCCAAATGCTCCTTCAGTCGCACATTTATACATTGGTCCGTCTGGCCAACATAACAGAATAAATGTACGACTGAGAAGGATTTGGGGATTATATCATCCGACACTCATTCGAAAGTGGCTGTGCATTGCAGGAAATGCGACGAAAGGAAAAAATGCAGAAAGGTAGTAAAGATAGACAAAGCAGCTACCCGCTGTTCTCACAAACTAGAATTCTTTTCCATCATAGAGATAGGCTAACGCATAAAGTTAAGGTGGCCTAGTGTATCTTCAAGCTAGGTGATAGGTGCATCAGATAGCCTTCTGTCTCCCATGAAGAGTGTGAATTTTTATACCTTGATAAAGCTGAAACGTAAGGGCTTTTTTTAATATCCGAGAAGCTTCTGAGCGGCCACTTCCGCCAGTACGAAGTACTGCGCAGACTCAGCGACGTCACCTACGAAGTGATCCTGCAAGTAACTGTTCGCTCCTCCCGACGATAAGCACAATCAGAAGTATTACACGTCGCCTGGATGAAGGCCTTCTACTCCCGCTAGGTCAAGCGCTACATGTGTCGTTTTGTTTGCTTCCTGACTGCTTTATGTGAACGCGACATCCTCGCCGACTATGGTGCTGCTCGACCTCGCCACTCGGCATCGGGACGATACCTTCTCCATGGAGAGGGGCAAAGCCGCAATGTTATTACTGGCACCGCCATATGGCGAGTTCGGAAGACTGGCACGCACTCGTGTTCTTCGCTCGCGGTGCTCGCTCGCCAGCCGGTTAGCCAACCGTGCCTTTTTTTGCCGGTGCTTTTGCGTACGTGTAAGTAAACCTGCATACCAGTTCTACTGGCTTCTGTGACTATATCTCGTCTGTTTGTTCAAATAAACTTAGTTGTAAGTTGTGAGTTCTGTGTCCAGTTCCTTAAGTGTTTAGTCGTCGTCGCTTTTTAGCACAATGTATTTTTCAATCACCCCTTCATGGATCACTGAATTGTCGTGGCGGAGGGGCTTTCGAAACTCGATGAAGTTGTGAGCTCTGCTGTGTAGGGCCACCCAAGATAGACAGGTCACGGCAGAGAGTTCTGACAAAATGTGATTCACTTGAGAAGGTAATGGCAACCCACTCCAGTATTTCCTGCCAAGAAACCCCTATGGCTTGTTACAATAGCATTAATGATATGGCGCCGGAAGATGAGCCCCCCAGGTTGGAAGGCGTCCCATATGTTACTGGAGATGAACAAAGGGCGATTCCTAGTAGCTGCAGGACAAATGAAGCACCAGGCTAAAGCGAATAGGACGCTCAATTGTCGGGAAGCGACATGAAAGTCCGATGTTGCAAGGAGATATATCACATAGCAACATGGAATGTAAGATCTATGACGCAAGGTAAACTGGATGTCGTCAAGCGAGAAATGGACAGATTGAACATTGATATCTTGGGTATCAGCGAGCTCAAGTGAACCGGAATGGGAGAATTTAATTGCGGTGACCATTATGTCTTTTATTTTGGGCACGAATCCAGGAGAAGGAATGGGGTCGCTCTCATAGTAAACAGAATAATGGGCAAAGCAGTGCTAGGGTACAACCCCAAAAACGACCGAATAATTTCACTTCGGATCCAAGGTCACCCTTTCAACATAACAGTTATCCAAGTCTATGCAACTACCACTACTGTTGAAGAAGCTGACGTTGAGAGATTTTATGCTGACCTGCAATGCCTTTTAGACCGCACTCCATCATCAGACGTCCTTTTTCTAATAGGAGACTAGAATGCTAAGGTGGGGAGTGAAGAAATACCCGGAATTACAAGCAAGTTCCGTCTTGGTGAGACAAATAAAGCTGGGCAGAGGCTAGTATAGTATTGTCAAGAAAACAACCTGATCATAGCGAATACTCATTTTCAACAGCACAGGAGGCGCCTGTACACATGGACTTCAACGGACGGTCTGTACAGGAATCAGATTGATTATATTCTTTGCCGGCAGAGATGGAGAAGCGCTATAGGAGTAAAAACAAGGCCTGGGGCCGATTGTGGCACCGATCATCAGCTTCTTGTTGCCAAATTTAAGCTTCGATTGAGAAAAACGCACAAAACTAGAAGGCCTTTCAGGTATGATCTGGATCAAATTCCATCAGACTATTTTGTGGAACTGAGGAATCGATTTCACGAATTAAATCTAGAAGACAGAGAGCCTGAAGAGATGTGGACTGATGTTCGTGATATAATGCAAGAAGTTGCTACTAAGGTAGTTCCAAAGCAAAAGAACTACAAGAAAGCAAACTGGTTATCTGAAGAGGCTTCGCAAATAGCTGAGGAAAAGAGGATGGCAAAAGTTATGGGGGAAAGAGAAAGATACAAGGTTCTCAATGCGGATTTTCAGAAAATAGCAAGGAGAGATAAGAATGCCTTCCTGAACATACAGTGCCAAGCATGTGAGGACAACAGCCGATTGAGGAGCACAAGAGCTCTGTATAAGACAATCAAAGATATCAAAGGAAGCTTCTGTGCTAAGCTGGCTGTTATAAAGGCCAAACGAGGCAGGGACCTCACTGAAGCCTCACAGATAAAGAGGTGGCAGGAATACACAGAAGATATGTACAAGAAGGACCCGGATGTGCAAACCCAACATAAGATGGTTGTAATTACTGATCTCGAGCCTGAAGAGTGAAGTTGAATGGGTCTTAGCCAGCCTCGCTAAGAACACAGCTAGCGGAATTGATGGCATTCCAACTGAGTTGCTTAAACACCTCAACCATGACGCTGTTAACTTTCTGTATACATTATGTCAGCATATTTGGACAACCCTGCAGTGGCCACAGGATTGGAGGAGGTCAGTTTACATCCCCATTCAAAATAAAAGGAGTGCCAAAGATTGTTCCAACTACCGCACGATCGCGCTTATTTCGCATGCTAGCAGGGTGATGTTGAAATTCCTTCAAGGTAGGCTGCAGCAGTATGTGGATCGGGAGCTTCCGGACGTGCAAGCTGGGTTTCGCAAGGGCAGAGGAACTGGAGACTAGACTGCCAGCCTTCGCTAGATCATGGAAAAAGCAAGAGAGTTCCAGAAACCCATCTACTTCTGCTTTATTGATTATGCGAAAGCGTTTGACTGCGTAGATCACAGTAGATTGCGGCAAGCTCTGCAAGAGATGGGAGTTCCAATTCACCTCATCTGTCTCCTCAGCAACCTGTATGAAGGGCAAGAGGCCACAGTCAGAACTGGGCATGGTCTTACTGATTGGTTTCCGATTAAGAAAGGAGTGAGACAAGGCTGCACATTGTCGGCCTGTCTATTTAACCTATATGCTGAGTTCATCATGAGGAAGGCCGGTCTGGACGAGTCTTCGCTGGAGTGAAGATTGCTGGAAGATGTATCAGCAACCTTAGATATGCGGATGATGCCACTTCAATGGCAAAACCTCAACTTGAACACAAGAGACTTCTGATGCGCGTACAAGAAGAGAGTGAGAAGTTTGGGCTTAAACTGAACATTAAAGACAAAGATCATGGCGTCTTGCCCTATCACGTCCTGGAGCATCAAGGAACAAGAAGTGGAAGCTGTGACAGATTTTCTCTTCTTGGGCTCCAAGATTACCCCGGAAGGAGACTGCAGCCATGAAATTAGGAGGCGCCTGCTCCTGGGAAAGAGAGCCATGGCTAGCCCTGACCGCCTAGTAAAGAGCAGAGACATTAGTCTGCCAACCAAGATTCGTATAACTCGTGCTATGGTCTTTCCGGTTGCGATGTATGGCTGCGAGAGTTGGACTGTGAAAAAGGCTGACCGCCGAAGAATTGACGCGTTTGAATTGTGGTGCTGGCGGAGACTCTTGAGAGTTCCTTGGACTGCCAGAATATCAAATCAGTCTATATTGTCAACCGTAAACCCTGACTGCTCATTGGAGTGTCAAATTCTAAAGTTAAAGCTCTGCTACTTTGGTCATCTGATAAAAAGAGAAGAGCCGCTGGAGAAAGATTTGATGTTGGGCAAGGTTGAGGGTCAGCGGAGAAGGAGTAGGCAGCGAACGCGATGGTTAGATGGCATCCTCAAGGCGCTGCATATGAAGTTATGTGATGTTAGGAAGATAATGAGAGACCGGAAAGGGTGGCGTGATATGGTCCATGGGGTCACGAACAGTCGGACACGACTGAACGACTGAACTGAACTGATTTTTCAATCATGTCTAATTACCAACTCCCCAACTTTCTACCTCACTGCAGTCAGAACATCTTTGCAGGAGCTCAACTGGCTCGCAGTGACAGACAGAACTTCGCCATGTTGGCTGAGGACCTGGACGAGCATCTCGTTGGTAACGTAGGAGAGTAGGAAAAGGCAGGCTACGGTGGTAACTTGAGGCCAAATAGGGGCATTGGGTATACGCTCGCTGCCGATGACAAGGCAGCCGGCGTCAACGATTAGATACATGGAAGCCATACTCTTCATTGTCACATGAAAACACTGGGCGCCCACTTGCTGAACGCAGTAAACTTAGGTAAACCCACTATTGAGGCCGTTGCGTCGACGTCGGTCTCGGGACTGGTCCCCGCAGGGACGACCATGTCGAAAACCAGTGTGTTTGAAGGACTGCACGGCTTTTAGAGCGCCATGGAAAGGAAATCAAGAGACACCCATAACTACAATCTTATTAGCTCCTGCACAGTGGATCAAAGGACAGCAAAAAAGCCTGCAACGAACGTGTGTTTAGAAAGACTTTGACATCAATAAATGCTGTGCGCAGTCACTCTACTAGCATACATACCAAATACCTTTCTACAAAATGTGCAACGCTGAACTGGATTCAAAAAGAACTGCTGCAGAAATTAACAGCTGCTTGAAGGCAAAATTATTTTATATGCGTATATAAATTCCCTTGCTTCATGTGTACAGAATTTTATTCTGATGATCCTTGTAGATGGATTAATTGTTCCGGAAAAAACTAAAGCATGCTGGCACTCATGTCACGAGCATCACAAGGAGCAACTTTTTTTCGCTTTCATTGTAACAATTCCTGCCGGTACGCAGCAACAATGTTGGCCTCTATGAAGCAATGCAATTCACAGCTACATATCTAGCCTCCTTTTTCAAGCGAAACCATTACTATATGCCATGTAGCTCGAGCCATTGGGTATCCACGGTTTTCACCTTCAAGTGGCCTTGACAGATGCTGAGCCTTTCCTTTCTTATAAATCAATTTACAATGGAAGCAAAGCCAAAGTTTTATTCAATCAATGTAACGACGCACATGCGAAGCTGACCCCGCCGGGCGTCCGACCCAGGGATCCTGCGGTTGGTTGGTTGGTCGGTCGGTCGGTCGGTCGGTCGGTCGGTCGGTCGGTCGGTCGGTCGGTCGGTCGGTCGGTCGGTCGGTCGGTCGGTCGGTCGGTCGGTCGGTCGGTCGGTCGGTCGGTCGGTCGGTCGGTCGGTCGGTCGGTCGGTCGGTCGGTCGGTCGGTCGGTCGGTCGGTCGGTCGGTCGGTCGGTCGGTCGGTCGGTCGGTCGGTCGGTCGGTCGGTCGGTCGGTCGGTCGGTCGGTCGGTTCATAGGAAGGGAAAGGCGCAGTATCTGTCACACTTGCTCTGTGGACGCCTGAACCGCGCCGTAAGGGAAGGGATGAAGGTGTGAGTGAAAGTGGATAGAGAGAAAGGGGCGCCTTTGGCGCTTCCTGTAATGTCGCACCTCACATAATAAAGATGCATGCGCAGTATAGCAGACATCAGTGGCATTTCAAATTGGTGTACAGGAACGAAACGGCGTAGTATCTCTCATAAATCTCCGCTGACACTTTAATCGTGCCGTCAAAAAAGGAGAAACGTTTTCCTTCTTCCTACAGCCACAACACCAAAGAGGCACCGTAGTGGAGGCCTTCGGACAACGGCGCAAAAGAGGATTTCGCCTCATCGCACTATAGTGGTTCAAAGTGCCCCTAAAGTTTTTGATAGAGCGTACGTTGTGTGTTGTAGCGAAAGCCTCTTAAACACCGCCTTTTCGATCCGAAGTTGTTTATACTTTTTCTATAACATTAGAAACAAAGACACTTTATACTTCTCGGCGGACACTACAGAATAATGGACACCTCAATCTTCCTTCTTTTCCACAGTTGGTCCCTCATAACCGTTAATCCCCTGCCTAAAAATATGCATCCCGAACACTACTCCTCCCGAAGCGAAGCGCGAGCCTCCGCTCTCTGGCGTAAGTACGGACAGCAATAGGCCGTGGCTAATGTGGATGCCACCCCGTACCATTGCCACCCAGCCTGCGCCATTGCAGGCGCTTACAATTCTCTCCGACCCCCGCTAACTGCATCAGTACACTTCGACCTCAGTTGACGCGGGGGAGGCCGCTATTTCCATAGCTATTATGCACACCTCAGCGGAATACATTTTCAGTGACTCCAAGGTTGCGATCTACAACTCCAAATCACCTGGGTGCCCGCACACGTGGCCCATCCTGGCACCGAGGCGGCATTCCATCGCTCGCGATTCGAATGACCGAGCAAGCCCGCCTCCTCCGGGAATGATTACGCGCGAAGCGCTCCTCACTTACCACAATATAATTTTGCACTACCGCCTTTCTTGTCTCACCTTACCCTCTCCGTACAAATCTCTTTCCCAGCACCACGAACAATTGTGGCGCCACCTTCAGGCCCACACCTTTCTTACTTCAGCTCGTCTTGCCCTCCTCCACCCCGGGACGTATTCGGCGGCCGGCCGTTTATGCGACAGCTCCCGCGCTGATTGCCTTCATATTCTATTTTCCGGCCTGGCTCACTTGCCCCCTGCCTCTTGGTACCTTACCAGTCCGCAGCAGTGGGAAGCTGCTTTATCCAGCACCAAGCCGGAAGTCCAACGTGGGCGGAGGATGTCACGGCTAGGCACGCCCTGGACGCCACGACTGGCAGCCCGAAGGCCGCCCGCAACACTGCTATTTAATTTGGTTTTTCGGCCTTCAAAATAAAAGATTTTCACCACCACCTCACCCAGCTGTGTCATGGTTATGTTTTCATATTTGTTGTAAATTGTACATTAGTTGATAAGCAATGAAATGCGCTGTATTTGTCAGACGTGATGAAAAGGGGGACGGCCGAATTGAAAGAGGTACAATAGTAGAGGGCTTCGAAATAATTTCGGCCGCCTGCAGGCTTTTAACGTGCGCTGACATCGCACCTGTACTCACCTATGGCGCTGAAACGTGGAAGCTAACCAAGAGAGTTCTACTTAAGTTGAGGACAACCCAGAGGGCTATGAAACGAAAAATGGTAGGGGTAACATTAAGAGATAGGAAGCGTGCAGAGTGGGTCAGAGAAATAACTCAAGTTACCGACATTCTAGTGGAAATTAAGACGAAGAAATGGACATGGGCAGGACATGTAGTGTGAAGAGAGGATAACCGATGGTCGCTGAGGGTAACAAACTGGATTCCAAGGGATGGAAAGCGTAGCAGGGGGTGGCAGAAAGTAGGTAGGCGGATGAGATTAAGAAGTTCGCAGGGGTCAAGTGGATGCAGCTAGCACAGAACCGGGTTAAGTGGAGAAATATGGGAGAGGCCTTCGCCCTGCAGTGGGTATAGTCAGGCTGATGATGATGATGATGATGATGATGATGATGACATCGCACAACACCAAGTTGCCTCTCCGTTGAATTATATTGCTATTCAGCAAACAGTATCAGTCAGACTTTCTTCTGTAGACACCTGAAACGTGCCGTAAGGTAAGGAAGGAAGGTGAGAGTGAAAGCGGGAGAAATGAACTTCGTCTGATCCCGAGGTAGTCCGTGCTTTGCTACGTATATCCAGGCATTGAAGAATTAAGCCATTTTTCATTTTTCTTTCTTGTCTATTTTCTCTTCTGTCCGCACAAGGCAGCGAAGGTGGCTCAGCTACAGGGCAGTAGCAGGCCCATGCATATCTTTTCCTCCTTCCTACAGTCGCAACACCAAACAAAATATAGATAAGCCCCAGCTAACTTTTTCTACTCTGTTTTATCCTCTGTCCGCAGGAGGCAGCGGAGGAGGAATCAGAAACGTTGCCGAGGGAAACTTTGGCAGATGGCTGCTCCTGGACCTACGGGACTGGGACTGGTAGGTCGCTTCCGCTTGCGGTGAGGGGCTACGCTGCCACCTTAATTAGGCCTAGCAGGAAGCGAAAGCAATAATAGCATGGCTACGATATAGCTCCGTTACCGTTCTTCTGTCTCCTGAACGTGCCGTTGCCGCCTAGTTGCATTCCTGCGTTCATGACTGCTGAGTGAACACGTCGACAAAGTGTCTTCACTGTTCAAAGCGTTCATTACATCTCATTCGGGGTCGTCACCAGTTGAGGACGATTCAAGAGAGGTGCGACGCGTTCATTTAGCTGCATCTTGAGCGCGCTGTCGAGCGAGGCGCTGATCCCGTTCTTCATCGGTCTCTGTAGCCCGCTGTCGTTCCCGGGCTTCATGGAGGCGGCGTGACTTTTCTTTCTGTTTATCAGGATGCATAGCGAGTGCCTCAGCTGATCAAACGCGAGCTTTTATATACCCATTGTTTTCCTCCTCATCTATACTTCGAGAGAAGAGGTGGCAGCAGCGTCTCCACTTGGTAGCAGCGCGGTTCCAGCTGCAGCGCGCCGTGCCTACCGACCGCCGCCACTCGACGACTACACTTGGTAGCCCATCTCTCGCAGCTGGCATGACGTCACAGTCATCCGGGTCATTAAAGGTCAGACGTGCCTGCCGGCTGTGGCTAAGGGAAGGGCTGAAAATGGGAGTAGTATTGAATTCGCAATAACAGAGGAGGCAGAAAGACGTGCATCGCAGCAGCCATCATCCGCCACCGAAGTGGTAGCGGGTATAATGGCGGCCTACAACGGTTCAGCCGCCAGTGGTACGCGAGCCCCCACCGCAAGCATCGGATACCTACTATACCCAGTCCCATAGGGCCAAGGCATCCACCCCTCTCTCCAGGACCATTTATCGGCGAGCAATCCAAAGCTCTGTGCAAACGAGCGGACACGCTGCTGACACAGTGATGGTACCGGTGGCGCCATCTCGTTTTACAGTGTTTTACAGCCCTCTAGGCCTCAGGTCATCCTCATGAATGAAGTTTATGAATGAATGAATGAATGAATGAATGGGCCGCCTACCACCTCCACGCGCGGTGATCTTTATGACTATGAATAATCATAAATATGTATATGACTAACCGTGACTGTTTCCAGCAAATCATGACAATGTCTGACCATAACTATGCTTAAGAACATAGTTATTACTGGCCATGACTGTGACTAGAACTGCCATCAACTATGACTGCTATTTGACTAACCATGACTACATATGACCGTGGCGAATCATGACTACGAATAACGCTTCTATGACAGCAAATATGACTAAAAGTAACCATCAGTATAACAGGGGCATATTTTGCCGTAGGTGTGGAGTTTCACCTAGCCCAACCAGCGCGCTCACATGTGCGTTGTAGCATGAGTATTAGCACGTGCATGTTTATGCCTTGGTGGTGACTGCTAGAACGATATAGGGTGCCTTGTTGTTGCGACTGTAGGAAGAAGGAAAAGAAAATACACTGGCCTGCTACTGGCTCTGTAGCTGAGCCACAATAGATTGATTGATCTATAGAAAGGGAAATTCGCGGTAACTGTCTCACTTGTTTTCGGTGGACACCTCAACCGCACCGTAAGGGGAGGGAGGAAGACGGAAGTGAAAGTGGAAAGAGAGAAAGAGGAGCCGCAGTGTACGGAGTAATTTCGACCATCGGGGGATCTTTAACGTGCGCTGACATCGCACAGCACATGGACGCCTCTTCGTTTCGCCTCCAGCGTCCGTGTGCTGTGCTGCAGAGTAATTTCGACCACCAGGGGATCTTAAACATGCGCTGACATCGCACAGCACACGAACGCCTCTTCGTTTCGCCTCCAGCTGAGCCACCTCCGCTGCCTCATGCGGACAGAAGAGAGGAAGTAGAGAAAGCAAAAGAAGAGGGAGAGAAAGACGCGCGCCGCAACAGCCGTCGTCCACCACCTAAGCTATGGCGGGTGCAATGACGGCCTACAAGTGATAAAAATTCGGTGACAGGCTAGCCCCGCCGCAAGCGGCGTTGCCCTACCGTCCCAGCCCGTAGGGCCAGGAACAGCCACCCTTCCGAGCCCCACCCACCTCCGCTGCCTCGTGCGGATAAGAGGAGGTAGAGAGAAAATAGATATGAAAGAAAAAGAAGAGGGAGAGAAAAACGTACGGTCGTTCACCACCGAAGCGATGGCGGGTGCAATGACGGCCTACAACAGATAAACATTCGGTGGCAGGCTAGCTCCCGCCGCAAGCGGCGTTGACCTACCCGTCCAAGCCCCGTAGGGCCAGGAACAGCCCGGTGCAAGCCTTTAATGGCTCATATTGTCGTCTGTTCGCAGGTGGTGTCGCACTTTGTGGACACCTTAACCACGCGGTAGAGGGATGGAGGAAGGGAGAGAGGAAGGCGCGAGTGAAAGTGGAAGGAGAGAAAGAAGAGCCATATGAACAAATGTGACAAATACTGTGCCTTTCCTTTCCTGCAAACCAACACACAATACCAGCGTGGGACTGCTGCCATGCGGTTCATGTATCAACAGAAAGCAATGGCCTTTAATGGCTCATACTGTCGGTCACAGATGTCCCACTTTGTGGACACTTGTACAGCGCCGTAGAGGGAGAAGGGAAGAAGGAGCCTTATGAACTAATGTGACAGATACAGTGTCTTTCCTTTCCTATAAAATAACACGCAATGCCAGCATGGGGCCGTTGCGACGCAGTTTGGTGTCCACAGAAAACAGCGGTTGCTAAGCGGGGCGGTTGCTGCATGCGCGGCCACCGTCAGAGCGAAAATGCGACATTGCGGCCAACGTAGCTCGCGCTATAAAATGTACGTACGTACGTATGTATGTATGTATGTATGTATGTATGTATGTATGTATGTATGTATGTATGTATGTATGTATGTATGTATGTATGTATGTATGTATGTATGTATGTATGTATGTATGTATGTTGTATGAATGTATGTATGTATGTATGTATGTACGTACGTACGTACGTACGTACGTATGTATGTATGTATGTATGTATGTATGTATGTATTGTAATAGGGCGTTTATTGACGCTCAGATGGAGAGCTGTGAGGAGAGGACCTTGCAACGGCGAGCGCAGCGTACTTCTTCTTTGTCTTCGTTGCACAACGCACTGGTGCATGTCGATGGCAGAAGTGCTGACTATCACAGTACATTTTCCCCCCGGGTAAAAAAGGAGCCATCCTGGCGACTTATGGCGCGGAAAGCACAGCGGGGTCATAGAATGGCTTCAATCGGTTCACGTGAACTGTTTCACGACCACGGCGACGCAAGTCCGCAGAGGGCGTGACGGGCTCAACTACGTAGTTGACTGCAGATGTTTGCTGGAGGACCCTATATAGCCCGTGGTAGCGAGCAAGAAACTTCTTTGAAAGGCCAGGGGTTGTGGAGGGCACCCAGAGCCACACCAGAGAGTTCGGGAGATATGACGAAACCGCCGGTATCACGGAGGTATTTTTGTTGCCACTGATTTTCGTTCGGAAACGTCAGGGCGGTAGGGAAAAAGTGTGTCCATGATACAGGGTGGCTCGCGCCCGTAAAGGAGAAAGAATGGAGAGAATCCAGTAGTGGTCTGTGCCGCGGTGTTATATGCGTAAGTAACAAACGGTAGAACCAGCATGTCACCGAGAGTGCGGTTGAAACGTTCTGTCAGTCCATTCGTCTGAGGGTGGTACGAGGTAGCGGTGCGGTGTATGATGCGGCATTCTTTCAGGAGAGCCTCAAGAGCTGATAAGAAAACGCGTCCGCGGTCACTGAGCAGTACGCGAGAGGCACCATGGCGAAGAACCAGGTTTTTCAGAATGAAGGCAGCCACGTCGCGTGCGGAAGCAGAGGGCAGTGATGATGTCTCAGTGTAGCGGGCCAGATGATCCACTGCCACGATAATCCAGCGGTTGCCAGCTGAAGTTGTAGGAAGGGGACCGTATAGATCTATGCCGACACGATCAAACGGACAGGCAGGACAGGGCAACGGCTGCAATGGAGCAGGAGACTTCAGAGGAATTTTTCGGCGTTGGCAAGACTGGCAAGAGCGGACAAAATGGCGGACAAAGCGGTACAATCCACGCCAGAAGAAGCGTAGACGCAAGCGCGTGTAGGTTTTCAACACTCCGCCATGGGCGCACTGGGGATCACTATGGAAAGCAGCACAAATTTCGGCGCGGAGATGACGGGGGATGACTAAAAGCCACTTCCTTCCGTCGTGAAGATAATTGCGGCGATAGAGCAGCCCGTCACGAATTGAAAAATGGTGAGCTTGGCGGGAAAGCGCCCTAGACAAACGACCTGGAGAGTGACTTGAAAGAAAGTCCAGAAGTGTAGATATCCACGGGTCGCGCCGCTGTTCCGTGGCCATGTCGCTATTGGCAAGCGAAGACAAATCGTAGGCGCAGATCTCATCAGACAACGAAGAGGGAGGCAGCGGTGAGCGCGATAGAGCGTCCGCGTCAGTATGCTTGAGGCCTGAGCGATATATGACACGAATGTCATACTCTTGGAGGCGAAGAGCCCAGCGAGCAAGGTGGCCGGACGGGTCCTTTAGGGACGCCAGCCAGCACAGAGCGTGATGATCAGTGACCACATAAAATGGTCGGCCATAGACATACGGACGGAATTTGCCGATAATGCGATTTGCGAAAATAATGGCCAAGCATTCTCTTTCCGTAACAGAATAATTTGACTCTGCCTTGGTCAAGGTTCGGCTTGCGTATGCCACCACATAGTCTCGGATACCAGGTTTGCGTTGGGTGAGAACGGCGCCTATCCCAATACCGCTAGCGTCAGTGTGAATCTCAGTTGGCGCATTCGGGTCGAACTGGCGGAGGATGGGAGGCGAAACCAAAAGACGGCGTAAGGTGTTGAAGGCGTCATCACAAGCAGGTGTCCATGCGGAGAGGTCGGAGCTGCCGGAGAGGAGCTGGATGAGAGGAGCAATAATAGAGGCGAAATTTAAGATGAAGCGGCGAAAGTAGGAGCACAGGCCGATGAAACTTCGTAGCTGCTTCAGTGATTTTAGGCGTGGGAATTCGGCAACTGCACGAAGTTTGGTGGGATCGGGAAGAATGCCATCCTTAGAAACGACATGACCTAGAATAGTTAGTCGGCGAGCAGCAAAGCGGCACTTCTTCAGATTCAGTTGGAGGCCGGCGGTAGCGAGACAAGTGAGAACGTCCTTCAGTCGGAGCAGGTGGGATTGAAAATCGGTAGAAAAGAGTACAATATCATCGAGATAGCAAAGACAGGTTCGCCACTTGAATCCACGAAGCACAGTGTCCATGAGGCGTTCAAATGTGGCCGGGGCGTTGCAAAGCCCAAAGGGCATGACGTTGAATTTATATAATCCATCTGGTGTGATGAAGGCAGTTTTAGAGCGGTCAGCGTCATCCATTGGCACCTGCCAGTAGCCAGATCGTAAATCCAACGTATAACTTTATTATGGAGCCGTCAAAGGATGGGTTAAAGCGTCGTGACGCTGGCCAAACGTCGACCCAGGGTTATGCCCTACTCTGCACTACCTCATTTGGCCCGTTTGTGGTGGGTTATGAGGCTTGTGCTTTTCGAGCGCCCCCTTCCACCCCCCGGGCCTGCTGGACGGCCCATAGTTGAATGTCCTTGTCTGTATTTTGCACAGCACTTTGAAGTTTCGGCGTGTATGTCCTGGATGCAACTTCGGTCGGGAACCTGGCACAGTCCCGCATGATGTGCTATTGGTCCGCCGGACCCACTTGACATACACTACGCATATCACTCGTGTAAATGTCTGGGTGGAGGACGTGTAGCACTGCCGGGGCTAGGAGTGACCCGGTTTGCATTTGCCTTAGGATGACCGCTTCCTCCCGACTAAGTGCCGGGTGAGGCGGCGGCATTGTCCGTCGAGCTAGGCGGTAAAATTTAGTCACTTCCTCGTAACTGGTCATTCGGTCTTCTGTTTCGAACTACCACTCGTAACGGTCCCTCATGGGGGTACGGAAGGTAAGCGCTCGCACCGCCTAATGGGCCGTCTCGTTGTGATTCGTTCAGGGTGCACAACCTCCCGCGTGCGCCGAGAACCACTTGATGCGGATAGTGTTGCCGCGGTCTTAGAGCTGGAGCTTATTGATGATGGCGGCCGCCGGCGCGCACACTCGCCCCTTGGCAAAGTTGCGAACAGCGGTCACAGGAAAATATTTGGTTCACAGGAAAGGCAGGGCGCAGGATCTGTCACACTCGTTCTGTGGACACGTGAACCGCGTTGATGAGAGCGAGAGGAAAATGGGAGCGAAAGTGGAAGGATGTATGCTCGAGATGTGTCAGATTGCGTGAGATTCCACGCGATGTGTTTTGCCTAGCGTTCCTGCCATCTGCAATCCCGCACCAAGGAACGCCACGCGACAGGTGCAATGGTCTACCGTCCAAACACACTTGTTGGAGAGACAGATACTACACCTTTTCCTTTAGTGTATACCAGTTACACCTAGCACTACAGCTAATGCTGATGATATAATACACAAACAATGAGAAGGAAATGAATGGAGAGGCAGAGTAGGCTTCCGCCTTTCTCCTCTTAGGAGAGATGTACGAGACCCTCTATTTTTTGCTACGCCTATCTTATAGTAGCCATGAATCAGCTTAATTAATTATCTGCTTATGCCGCGCTAGTTGCACTCTAGATGACAGCGTCGTTAGGCCCGAAATGGCGCAAGATTAGTCGGCAAATCAGTGAGCGCATATTTGTTACGAATAAACCGCAATTAATACGCTGTACTTTTCCTAACTACCTTTTCATTATTCACTAAATGAGGAAAACAAACTGTGTTAGCGTACTCGTTCACCGGGTCTCCGTCACATGAGACATGCTGCATGAGCCACTTTGATGTCGTTTCCCAAAGTCTGATTCTCCGGCCCCGACTGTACTAGGGCTACTAGAGGTGCATTTCACCGTAGTGCTATTCTTTCAGCCCTGCTCCAAGGTACATTGAAACAGTGCCCAAGGACTTCCCTGTTGTAGACCCTAAATGGTTCTATTCACAGTGCTCCGTCTAACATAGTATGTTGGATGGCTACTAACGTCAGGCTGGGATGTCTGCGCCCGTCCGGATTCGACGTTCTCCTTATGTCCGCACTATGCTTGTGCGCGCACCTATAAAGGTACTGCTGAGGGATCACCACTCCCCTTTGCGGCCTTGAGTAAGCGAGCCGCGGTTCCTTTAGTACTACGCGATCAGCGCTCCCGGGCCCTTGGCAGCGGGCTGGGCTTTCCTCGGCCTGCACTACCGCTCAAGACCACGGGCCAATTGCCTGAAGCATTCGTCAGCAAGCCATGCTTCCTTACGTACTACGCGGACAGAGCCACCTTTAGGCGGCCGGCTGAGTGTCCCCTTGGTCAGTGCTATTAACCTCGGTTCCCCAAGGGGTTGCCCCCCGAAGGAGGTCCAAGTCAGTGAGCCGTGCTTCATCACGTACAACGTGAGCAGCCCCGTCGCTTCCTTGACAGCCGGCTGAGCTTTCTCTCGGTCAACCATACTGACTTGGTTCCTCACAAGGGGTCTCCACTTCCCCTTGCGTGCGAGCACATGAGCCAGCAAGCCGCGGCTTCTTGCCTACTACGCAAGCTAAGCTGTTGTTCCCTTGACAGCCGGCTTGGCTTTCCCTCAATCAGCGAACTCATATCATCGCGGAGCCCAACTCTCCTGAGTAGTCGTGCGTTTTCATTGAAGATACTGACTGTGAAGGGCACAAATGCGTTAGCACCGGCACGAACCGATTAAGCACTGAGTACTACCACTCTCCTTTACCAAGTGTTACCGTCTTTTTCGCCTTTTTGAGCCTGAAGGCAAGTTCTCCAGATTCTGAGATTCGTTCGCCCCAGCCGCGGCCCCGCGGGGACCTGTTCTCCTCGGCAACGGAAACCAATGCGTCTGCGGCTGGGAGATGCGCTCTTCGCACCGAGAGGATTTGAATTTGTTCTACTTTTGACCGGATTTCATGTGCCCAGTCGTGACCTCTCCGGGCCTCCTCCCGTCTCAGGCAACACCATACGTGGGCGGTGGCACGCTCACAATGCCGCGGGGAGTACACTGATAGCTCCCTGGGTATTCCCAACCCCACAGTATAGGTTCCGGCGTGCACCCGTACTGACTGCTGGCCATTTCACGGGACAAAGCCCAGCACCCTTAACCGCACCGGCCCATCCAGCTGCCGGGGAGGGGGGGGGGGAGGGGGCGTCGTGCATGTCACCAGATCGGACTTGCCCCACGCCCACAATGCAATAATATTGCTGGCAATGTCATTCATGAAAAATTAAATAATAGTGACCCCACCCATAAAGGAGGCTATGTCCCAGCACAGATCCATGAGGGACCCCTGATATGACTCAACTGTCAAAGATTCTGTCTGCTGAAGTAGTGCGAACTGCAGCCGGTTTATTAGGAAGTGAGTGATCCAACCCGAAATTTTCCCATCCCCATTAAAACCTTGCAATTTGCGCAATTAATTTTCTATGGCTCACACGATCAAATGCTTTCGAAAAGTCTAGGATTAATTCAGTTTGGCTGCAGTTAATGATGCCAGGTGCAAAGTCCTGTACGACCTCTGTAAGTTGCGTGATGGCTGACAGTCCACGGCGGTATCCGTGATGGTATGCTGATAACACGTTGTGGGTATTGTTACGTTTCGCCACCGACAAGTGTGACAGCTCACGCGGCCACCGCACAGCAACAGGCAGAACGGCGAGCGGTTCGGCCATTTCGGCACCGTCCAGTCGGCCGCCCAACGCTTCCTCCCGCGGGCAAGTCTCGGCGTGTTCGCGCCACGCGCCAAATGTGTAGGCGTACGTGTGTGTGCAAACACTGGCCAAGCCCGGCACTCGAGGTAAAGTGCGTCGCCCTCGCCCGTCTGCAGGAGGTGGAGGAGATGCTGTCGCGCCACCTGCGATTGAGTCATCTCGTCTTGCCCGAACTTGTAGGGCTCTCCTTTTCCCTCTGAACTGGCAAGCCTATAAAAAGCAGCGGCAGACTACGCTGAAACAGACTACTTTGACGTGTCGTAGAGACGACGCTAGACACCAGCTGTGTGAGAGTGTCTGTATTCTCTCCGGGTCAGCTTCTCTGCCCGTTCCTTCATGATGTTGTAATAAAGGTTGTTTCGTTAGAAGACGCCTCGTCTTTGCTGGGACCGTTGATGCCGTCCGCCGAGCCACGGAGCCGCCAGGCCAACGCTACCGAGGGGCCGCGAGCCGCACGTAATAACTGATGGCAGCGGTGCGATACCCAGGCCCAAGCCAAAAGCCAAACGTTATAGTATGAAAACCGTTTGTTAGGTACTTAGGCATGATACGCTCAAAATTTTTACATATTGCACTAGTTAGAGATATCGGCCTGTAGTTAGAGTGTAATGTGGTGCTTCCCGCCTTGTGTATTGATATAAGTTTTGCTATTTCCCAGTCATCGGGTAAGGGTGATAATAAAAGGGATTTACGAAATATGTTAGTTCTAAGTATAGGCTGCACCATATTATGTATCGCTTCAGAAATTCATTTGGGATACCATCTAGTCCACATGATTCTTTAGTATCGAACGTGAGCAGCAGATTAATAACTCCCGCATCAGACATAAAAAAGGCTGGATGCATGATGCTTGACTACTGCAGAATTCCGGGATATTGCCATCATCTTTAGGGAAGTTCGAGAAGAAAAAGCTATTATACGCTTGGCATCGTTAGCTCTTTCATCGGGAGAAACTTCGGATGATGTGACTTTAGTAGGGCGGAAAAAAATCCAAAATCTATATAGGTTGTTCGTCATGAAATTAGACAGCAGTACGTGCAAATAGCGCTCTTTGGACAGCTTGGCTGTGTCGTTGAATTCACTATTGCGCACGTTAGCTTGGAAGTTTTAGCATCCTTCAATTCACCATCCAGGCATCATGAATGGCTCTGCTAAAGAATTCGTTTTCAAGGTCACGGCATTTTTACTTCACCGCAAAAGCCATTTCGACATCCCGCCATTTTGTGCCGCAAATTTGAAACACTTGACTATTCTGAGAAACAATCAGAGAAACAATAGGAGGCCGAACGGCAGCCACGCGTGTCGAGAGTAGGGCCCTGGGCTGCAAACAAATGCCACCTTACCAGCCTAACGCTGTAACTGGGCCATAGAAATCAAGGAGGTTGTAAACTTCTTGGTTGAGACGCGGCCGAAAGCAATTTTGGTTGAATCAATCCGTGGTAAAGTGCTGCACAATCGGGGCGCAGGAATGAGCTAGTCTCTTGTTTGTTCTGTATTTTGCAGGTTTTCTTTGGACTTTCTATACCGCAAATAAATAGAATGTTTGGTTTTATTTGTAGGGTTTAACGTCCCAAAGGGACTCAGGCTATGAGAGACACCGTAGAGGAGAATTCCGTTTATATCGACCACCTGGCGATCTTTAACTTGCACTGACATTGCACAGGACATGGACGCCTCTCCATTTCGCCTTCATCGAAACGCAGCCGTCGGCGGTCGGAATCGAACCAGGGTACTCCGGTACAGCAGTGAATTAGGAACATAAACTTAACTAATTATTTCATTATTTCCAAAACAAAACCTTGCATATGATGGGCGAGATGGCAGGCAGCTGTATTCGACTAAGTTCCCTGGCTTATTTCAAAAATTTATTTTTTAACCTTTGGAACCCGTCAACGGGGACATCCGGTATAAGTAAGAGCCTGGCACCGCTTGGCTGAACCATTTTCCGGTCTGAATAACCGATGATATGAAACTAGACGCTTTTGCACAGACAGCCACAGGCGGCATTTGAACTTATGTAGAGTATGCTGCTGGGCTAGTTGGTAGTGGTTGTAAAGCATTATGGTGTCGCAGCGCTAGCAGACAAGGACAAAAGGACTAGGGACACACAGCGCAGTTGTGTATGCGCTGTGTGTCCCTGGTCCTTTTGTCCTTGTCTGCCAGCGCTGCGACACCATAATGCTTGGCATTTGAACATTGCGGTGTTCGCTGCACCGGATGTCGTCATTCAATACTCGGGAATCAGGTCCTCGGATGGTTCTACTGAGGCTGTTTTCAAAACTGAAATAGTATCCAAGAAGAGCAGCCGCGCAGAACCACTGTTGGCGGTAGCGCGTTACGAGTAATGCGTTACCGGTAACGCTTTACTTTTTTCGATAACTTAGGTAAATATTCTGTGGCATTTCGAAAATGTAACGGGTAACGTAATTCCGTTAACATTATCCTGTAAAATGACCTCTCAAGTTACCAGTTGCGCTTTATTCGAATTGTCGCCCCCCCCCCTTCTCGGCCCCTTTGTCAGAATAATAAGGTGAAGAGGACCTGAAGTGATGTTGCAATAAACAAATATACAGGCGCTCTCAATTACTCTTGTTGCTGCTCTAATGCATGCGAAAAAACTCCTGCCCTTTACGACGCAGCCAATTAGAGAATGACAGACTACTCATAAAGCACAAAGCACTTGCACGAACATAGATTCGCACATTTACTTCTTTCTTAAATTCAAGCAGAAGAGTTCTAGTTGTTGGCAAGAAGAATGGGAACAAAATACCCTGGGTAAAAACAATCAGAGTGCTGGGTCTTCGTATCCAGTCAAATGGTAAGAACACCGAAACGACACAAGAACTCGAATCGACTGTAGACCAGATTTGTCGGCTAATCAAGAGAATAAAAAACAGGTGGGAATGAAAGAGGCGAACCTATTGAGATTATTTCATTCATTTCTAATCAGTAGGATCACATACGTGGAACCATACCTACGGTTGGCAAAAGAAGAAAAGAACAAGATTGAAATCCTAATTAGAAAAGGTGTCAAAACCACCCTACGCCTCCCTCCGTACACATCCACCCAGAAAATTATCAACATGGAGATTTCAAGCACGCTAGACAAGCTCATTGAGGCTACTAATGTAGCAGAGCAGTAACGACTTCTATGCAGTCGATCGGGACTACAAATACTGCAAAAGCTAGGCTTCGAACCTCGGGCAAGGCTAAAACTGACTGAGGACATCCCAACAGACATAAGGAAAAAAATAAAAATCACACCACTCCCAAGGAACATGGACCCGGTACACCATGAGGGTAGAAGAAAAAAGACAGAGCGACAGCTCTACACATAAAAACTAGCAAACCGACAGGACGTGGTTTACACGGACGCGGCGGGACACGAACGCAGAACAGATTTCCTAGTCCTAGCAACCAGGGAGGACGGGGACCGGGTCTCGTGCTGCAGCATTCGACAGAGGGACGCAACAGCGGCTGAGGAGGCGGTCATTGCGCTGGCCCTATAACTCAACAGAACATAAGGGTGATTGTAACCGATTCCCAATCTGCTGTCCGAAACTACAACGCAGGATAGGGTATCTGCCGAAGCGGTTAAAATTCTGGTTGCCGTACTGCCACCGGCAGAGCTGATTAACCTCGTCTGGACTTCAACCCACGCATATGCCCATCCGTGCCGCGCAAGCTAGAAGCTCCGAACAGGCCTCGTAGCAGTTGCGCTACACGCCATGAAAAAGGCCATGTTGAATGCACCAAAGGCGTCGTGTATCTGTTCAAGCTCTCCGGCGGCGTCAACTACATAGGACAAACAGGACGATGTCTCAAACATATGCATCCAATAGCACAGCAACAATGTCTATAACAGAGATAAGAATTCACGCGTCTCGGCCCACTGTCTCACGTGCAAGGGGTGCTCACCTTTGTTCGGATCAACAAAAATATTGTATCGCCACTTGGATAAGGCAACGCGAGAGGTAGTTGAGTCTTTTACATCACAAGACAACAAGACGCGTGTATCAGCAAACCGAACATTTTTCTAACCGACATTGAAGTTGCATATCTAGAAAGAAGATGATAAAAAGTTGGCCTACTTTTCAAATATTTTTCGTATTCGTTGTTAAACCTTTGCTTTCTTTTTTTTCGGTGATTTCTTTCGCCGATGCGTATAAGTAGTCTACCATGGCGAACACAATCTTAGTTATGAGTCAACGCTCGTGCGGTCCTTCCTTAGTCCCCGTCTTTCTCGGGCTGTTCGATGTGGTGTTTATTTGGTATTTATTGCACTGCTTGTACCGTCGCTTCTGAATAAGTCACATCCTGGCGAGGAAAACTTGAAAACAGCGCTATACTCTGATCCAGATCTTTGAAGGAAAAGTCCGATCTTGCTTTTCCCAGAGCATTTCGCGCATATTTGCAGGGCCAACTCCTTTCTTTTTTTGTGACATTGGCATTTTTCTAACGAGTTGGCCAATCTAAGTATACTACCGTGGTTGCATTAAACTTTGAACAACGAAAGCTGAAGAACTTTGCAGTGTTTATTCTTTGTTCCAAGATTACCCTGCATTACCCAAATGCGTTTAGCAGGGGGGTTGCAGATTGGCAAAAAAAAAAGCATCTTCAATTACGGAGGGCACTTGCACTTCCGGTAGTCGATTCCACTGTTGCCGAGTTTTAACAAAAACTGTAGCCGCAATCGAGTTCATCCTGGCACGGTACTCTCGAATTCTACAAGAATGATCACGCCGTTTTAAAATATAATTGGGGTGTTTAATATAATTTTGCCGACTTACACCGGTTCTGTTGTGAAAAATTGAGTATACTGATTTTAGTCTTAACCACCTTCTACGAGATGCAAGCGGTTCCCACTGCAAATAATTTTCACAGCAGTACAACTATGCCTTCGTCCGTACCTTCCCAAGACGAACCTTGCGGCCTTGTTGTGGCAACAAAGTTCGTCTAGGTTTTTCCAGGTTGTCAATTAATTATTGCTGTGCAGGGTCCCATACTTTACAGCCATATTCCATGATAGGTCGCACACAGGACTTAGGGAGATGTGCATGATCGAAATATCTGCCTAGGTGGCTGTGTTCTGTCAGTGAAACAGATATCTACTAGACGTTGCATGTGTGCTTTTGGTTGTTGCTTTTTGAAGAAAACAGCTTCACTAGGTTAGTCAACACCGGGGTGAGCGTGGCATCGCCGTCAGAAAAAACCACAGCTGCACATGCGCGAAACTGCATGACGTCAGAGAAGAGGCGCCCGTGGTCGAGCCACCGCTGCCGCAGCTCTGCGATAACAGCGTGACATCAGATGAGAGGCGCATTCTGGCCCTGCAGGTTCACCTTTAGCTGCTGCCGCGCGCTGCTACAGATACGCGGCTGTAGTCGGAGCGGTCGTTATATATGTAGGAGCTAAGGGGAGCGCAGGCGGCCATGGAAGAAGACGATACTGAAGTGGTGGTGTGAAAATTGGCCGAGAAGGAGCGGAGAAATGCCAGACGTAGGGCTCAATTGGCTGCTGAAACGCCGGAAGTGCAGGAGGCTCGCCTTGTTACACGGTGACAAAGAGACGCTGAGCGTCGTTTCAGTGCAGCGAGCACGACAACTAACGAAGATTCCGAACGCAGAAAAGAACGATATAATGAGAGACGTCGAGACAAATGAGCAGTGGAGACCCCGAAGCAAAGAGAGGAGCGCCTGGCAAAACGACGACGACAAGAGGCTCAAATACGGCTTTCAACTACCACCAGTTTTAACAGCAAGCAGAGTGAAAGTGACGAGGCCATCGACAACGAACTGAACAGTCGCCGGTGTAGAGACTACACGTTGAAAGTATGTGAAAGCGCTGGTGCTACAAAGATGTTTAAGACTAAGTTTCAGGACAATCCGTTCGGTCATGCATGTGACAGCAGCGAAATACTGTGGCATCTACGAGATTTAATATCGACAAGTAATGCCATGCGCGTAACATGGCATCGCCGAAGCTTCGCCGAAGATATCCGGGCTTAACCGAGCTAAGCCCCAGCCATTTTTTTTTTGTCATCGACTTTGCAAAACTATCTACTTAGGCCGAACACATGTCCCGAAAAAGCAAGAATGACATCTTTCCTAATTCTCGGGGAAGCAATTTTTTCCAAAATATACACAAAGACGGGGGTCTCCAACAAAAACCTTTCCACGCACTCCGTGCATTAATTCTTCCACTCATACCCATATGACCGGTACTAAAAACTGGAAACTAAATACACTGCTCTTTTGAGATCATTATTGGTGCTTACCCTCAGTAAAACTGAAGTTGTGTAGCGGTCCCTAAATTAATGTTATATGTATACGTTCAAAGGCCCCCGTCAGCTCCTAGCCCGGAGATATGGTCAAGTGCACCAAGCATACCCCTCCGTTCGACGTCCTGTAGCAATTTAGTGTCCAAGGCCTGACTTATCACCTCGCACAGATATCACCTGAGGCTAGCAAATAACGACTGAGGGTTCGCATAACCTTTGGGTGGCCGTCATTCGAGCCTCACCTCACATGTTATCGTTCTGGAAAGATAACTCTGGATGTCACAGCACTGGTTCATACCAGTGCTTGATTCCAGGTGCACAAAGGGCATACTGCGTGTAATCAAAGGTAAGCTTAATTTTAACTCTTCTTCAGGCTTTGCCATTTCTTCTAGCTGGCAGTTCCTAAAATTTGTCAGAGTACAACCTAGTGCCTTTAAATGTGTCACCGCGTGGTTTCATTCATGATTCTATAAATTTCCACAAAACTGTTTAAGGTGCTTTTTCTCGTCTATACAACTTTCAATTTCCCCCAAAAATAGATAGAGTGTGAGGTTTTCACAGCCATACAGTGGGCGGGGTAGAGTTCCAACCTTTTTCTGACTACGCTGCTTCACAGGTCCTTATCAAAACACAGAGAGATGAATGTGGTGCCAGCGTCTCATACGTAGCGCTCCACCGAAGAAGCTCGCGCATCTCACACATTAATCGTTGTCACGCTGGGTATTTTTTCTCTCTTTCTACTAGTACTTCTTTCCTTCCTTTCATCTGGACTCTCTTATAAATTTCATATAAAGAGTTTTGTTAACATTTAAGTAATGTTACACTAAGATTATACTCAGATTCTGTTCGCCTTCTTCAAATACTGTCACTTACTGATCCCATACGGCCACTATATAAGAAGGAAGGCAGACACCAGGCCGCCTCTGTTTTGTTCCCCGATCCTCACGGCTGTCAATATTGCGCACAGTCTTCTTCGCGCTCCCAGTTCTAAACCTCCTCTTCTTCCTCCTTCTTTGCTTGCAGACGCAGGCGCATTTTTTTTAACAAACTGCGAGCCCTGAAGCATCTCATGGTTACTGAAGCGCGAAGGTAGAAGTTCATAGTAGCAGCACGCACAACGCTCAATACGCACAACTGCACTGAATAAACTCTAGCGCATTATTTTCCTCTACACTGGCATTTCTTTCTTCCTATTCTTGTGAAACGGTGGCCGCCACTTTTTCATGGTTCAAGGGGAGTTTTTCTCTTCCCTCAGCAACCGTCCGTGCTGTACAAGTGGTCGCAAGGTTCCAATACTGCCTTCTTGCGTCTGTTTAGTAATACCAGAGGCTAGCTCTTCGTTCTTCACCTCGACTTCTTTAGGAGTGCCTTTTCTCTCTACACACTTCACAGTCTTGCGCTTCGGTTACACCGAGTGGTGCACCTTCGTTTCGATTTTCACTGTAAGGCAGCAGGACAAAGTTCTTCAAGGACGTCTAAGTACTCCTCTTGTCAGGCATAATTAGAGGATATTCAGTGCAACACGGAGACACACAAGAAAGAAGAAACCACGAGTGCTCGGTGGCGTCTTCTTTCTGGTGTGTGTCTGTACTGCACTGTATACCCTATAATTATGTCTGACAACCCACTTGCTCAGCAGGTAACTCTATTAAAGTACATTACTCCTTCTTGTCACTGCCTATTTCAGCAGGCTGGGATGCAATACATGCCTTTCAGCTGCTTCCACTCTCAACATGTGGGGTTCTCGCATGAAGTCCTCCTCGTCAGTCTTGTATTTCAGCATGCTGACAAACTCGACTCCATTGGAGGATGACACCGTGAAGATGCCGTTAGAAAGTGGCACACGAAGCTGCTCTGCCTGTTTCTGAACTCGTGTTACTTGCTTGGTTTTTTGCGTAGTGTGAATCGAGCTCTCATTTAAATTCATAATTTCCGAAGGGGCTTCAGGAGTACGACATCCGTTTCAACGCGACTGCTGGTATCGCGTTAAGATCACTGGGATACGCCACTCCGGTCAGTTACTCTGTGCGCTGTTTCGATGTAACAGGCTTCACGCGATGATGCCTTAGAAGATTAGTCGAGTAAAGGGAAGCTGGCCATCGGTGTGGTCTATGGAACATTCCACTTGTGTACTTTTACGCTCGATGGCGTGCTCCGCAGAAAAATCAAGCGATGATTCACGGAACATAGGTCGTAGCTTTGAAGGGGTCCAGTCGGCAGTAGCAAGAATAGAATCGGTAATTGACGTCTTCTGGAACAACTAGAAATGTTTCACCTGTGGATAGAAGACTGTACGGCACGCGGCGGCGCAACTCCTGGTAGTTGGTTCTTCAATTTTTTCAAAGTTGTTTGCTGAATGAGAGCGTTGCTTTCCCAACCTGAGCCATACTTCTCCCTTAGGTCGCGATGGGCTCTGGTGGAAAACAGGTCGTTGCTGATCTCTGACGACCTCGGTGAATCTTTGGCAATGGCCTCGTTCTCAGTGATGTTTTGGTTATCTAAACCAGCCGGAGCTTCTTTTGGCAAAGCTGTTTTTGTTGAGTACGATGCAGTAATGCAGCCTCAAAGGGTGTCTGAACTGCTTCCCTGATAAAACAACGACTGTTGGCACCAGAAGCAGGCACCTGAAGGGCCTCGATGTGGTGGCGGAAGCGAGTCATTTTTCGTGTGGCAGTTTCCTCATACCCTAGTGCAGACGTTGTGTCTTCTGCCAAAGCGTTTCTTGAAAAGCCCGCAGCTTCTCAGTAAGCAGGCATAAACCATCGTCGCAGGGTTTTATTCTTGCGTGAATAACCTTAACCAAAGAGTATTTCATGTGTTCGAATGTTTACTTAATTGCCTTAGGCCCAGCCGGGTCTTAAAAGAGTGCTGAATGACGCGCTTCCTTTTTATGTGGTCTATGATGCCTCGTCGCAGCCTTTTCTTAGGTGGGGTTCACTGGCGCAGCTTCCTGGAAGTTTGTTGGCGTTGTTCTTGTAACCTCCAGTAAGTATCGATGGCGGAGCTAACGATAACCTCCCGGGTTTCGGCACAATAAATATAGAAGCAGGGCAAACACCAGGCTGCCTATAACTGTTTTAATCCCTGATTGCCCCTGCTATAAATTAGGGCATGTAGTTGTTGTCGTCCTCTTAACTGCATACTGACAAATGGGGCAATGAAATAAAACAGCGCAAGGCACGGGATGAAACACGAAGGAAAGAAAACAAAGACACAGGCGCTGTCTTTGTTTCCTTTCCTTCGTGTTTCGTCCAGTTCCTTGCGCTGTTTTATTTCATTAGGCAGTATCAACTAGCCCGGCATCTTGCACATCTGACAAATTGAGATCGGCCAAGGATTGAGGTGCAGAGATATGTTTAGAGATGTCTGTTTACATCACCAAGAACAAATAATTGCTAGGGAAGGAGAAGGAAACAAAAATTTGAATCATCGAAATAAAAACGAGAAATCATAACGCACGCAGGACACTAGAAGATTTGCAGCAAAGGGATTAAAAGGAATGTATATTCGCAACTATGATGTTTAGATTTCAGTAAAACTTTTGAATGGCGGTAAAAACAGACATGCGTGCGGCTGTACCCAAGGATGGCAGTGCAAATTGACAATGAGACCCGGCTGCTAAAACTACGTCCAAGCTGTTGCAATGGCTTCTCCAAGAATGCAGTTTTCTTCTCGCCTCTGTACCTATGGCACATACCACATTGGGCCGCGCCTCCAGTTGTAAACCTCCTCCTCATCCTTCTTTTTTTTTTATTACAGACGCATGTGCGGATCTGCAACAACTACTTTACATGAGATGCAGCCACGCGCAAATAATCACATTTTGAATCCTATTCCACCACTAACGCCACTAAAATGGAACAAGAAACCTTTGGGGACTCTTAGATTTAGGTTGCATCTTTGAAGGTACGACTTGACAACGTTAACAGACACCTTTAGCAGACCGTGCAGCGTGCAGCCGTCTGCGTTAGCGGAGTACCGTCAGCCCCCCCGCCACCAGTCCAGGCCTGCTTGAATATTCCCAATGCGTGGCAGCCCGCATTGAGGACACCAGATAACAAAAACCCGGGCATGGCGTCAGCAGGCATCACCCCATTTCAAGGAGGATGCTCTTACAATCCATTCATCCAGCCACCTAATTACATGCCCACCGCGTAGTGGGCGATCACTGTGGAAGCACTGCCGGTGATAGGGCTCATGGTACTTCGGTAACGCAGACGGTAACACCGTACATGGTTTGGTAAAGATGTCTTATGGCTCACGTCTGCGACTTCGTTGCGGATCCTCGTTCGCGCATATCTATGTTGCTGTTCGCGTAATTTCTAATCTCATCATTTTTGTGTTTATTATACCAAACTAACAATTACCGTACGGTCGTAATTAAACATATTATCTGCAATACGATCCGAAATATATAATTCCCCACATAAGCCAATCCGCGCGAAGGTGCCGGCGTAGCTAAGAGTAGCGCAAACGCCTGAACCGCGATGCAAGGATTTCATATCAGCTTCAAATCCTAAAGAAACTACCCGATTTGGCAGCTGCTGCCAACACGATTATGTCACGTGGTCTCGTGATGTCATACACCCGCTGACTGGTGAGCTGCTGGTAATGTGTCCTGCCAAGGACATTCTAGCAGCAACTCCGTCATCAACTCCGTCAGCAAATCCGACGCCAACGTCAACGCCGAATTCACTGGAAAACCAGGCCTTCAGAGCGACCGCATTATTAATGATTTACCACAGTGCACTAAGGAACACGACAAATAGCATTGACCGCATGGGATAGCCAAACATTTCCTACCAAGCACTGGTCGCTTAAACTTAGGTAATCACCCATCTTTTAAATCACTTGAGGGATAATTTTGTAACTAGGCACTTTTATTAGTTGGTACGCGATTCAGCAAGGCGTTAAAGCCATCTCTGGAATCTAAAAAATGCAGTTCAATGGAGCGTCCAGTGTTCCCACGCCACCAGGTCGTATGCAAACTCAGTTCCTTGTGTACAACAAAGAAAACTCCCCCGAAGGCTACGTTGACCACAATTAAACAATCAAATGTTGCACGTGTATGTTACGGTACTGGTAAAAGAAAATTGGCTCAGGCTCAACTCCGCTGGGATTTTGTTACTCGGAGCGAAACCTAGGTCAAGCATGGTTAGACGCAGTTTAGCTTTAGTTCGCCTTTTATTGTTCACCACTAGGTGATTTTTAAGGTGCGCTGACATCGCGCACCACAAGGACGCCTCATCGTTTCGCTTACATCGAAACGCAGCAGCCGAGGTCGGGATCGAACCCTGGTACTTCGGCACAGTGGTCGGGCGTCTTACCACTGCACCACCCCGGCGGGGCTTCAACCTTCCGCCAGTCCTATATTGCTCACCACTAGGTAAAGCTTGTTATTTTCTGCGGATTTAATCGAACACTGTCTTATGACCGACGAAGTAGTTCGCCACAGTTTGAACAACAGGAATTTCCAGGTCACATCGAAGCGGGAACTTGTGAAAAACTACGTGCAAAGCGGACAACGTCCGCAGGGTGGCCAGATTCGTTCTGGTGCCTTCGGTTCATATATCCCAACGGTCACCACTAGTAACCGGTTTCTCCCTAGATCTGCGAGGCACCAAGCAGCCAGCGGCCAGTCACGTGGTTCGACGCATAGCAACCACCTCAGTGTCATTTCCTCAACGCTAACACTATATGTCCTTCAGCTTAGCAAGCGAGAAGTGGAGCCAAAAACCTGTCCAACAGGTTGCTTGCTTGTGACATTGGTGATATCCTCCTGAATTGTACACAATATCGCAGTCACTAGAGGTTTAAACTCGTGCGATGCTTGCTTCATTCCTGTCATTTGGACCGCTGCATTGTTAAAGCAACATGCTCACAAATAATATTGGAGTCATACCAGTTATTGAGAGCAAACCAATAGAAATTCTCAAACATGTCATCAGGGCATCCAGTCTTAGAAACACAAAATTGTACAACCAGTATTTTATACTGCTGGTGTCAAACAAATCTGTCGTAACACACATCTCTTCCGAGAATTCGAAACTATTCGCGCCATCACTTGCCACTCCGGAATTTAATAAACGTAAATTGATCAACTAATAGCTCAGATGTTTCAGCATCATTAAGAACAAAGTTATTGACAAATGGAAAAGGTGATCTAACCAGATAATTCTTTCTATTACGCTACGCATGTCTCCAGAATCCCTTAGGGCTGTGTTTTAACCATGACTACTAGCAGTGTGTCACTGATTTCTAGTAACTTCCTTCAATTAAAGTCACCATACACTTGTTTCCTTTTCCATGCTATAGAGGAGCTCCCGAATTCTTAAAGGATTAGTTACACGTCTCATTTCCGCTAATATCAATAAAGAAACGAAGATCTGGCGCAGCGTACAAATTTTTTTCCTAAATATATTCGCTACAGCTGAACCACTCATCTTTCTTGCATCTTTTTCACGTTTTTTGGCAGTCGTTCAGACCCTTGTTTATCTCGTGCACAAGTGTTTCTTCGTAGCTATAAACTCATCTGTTAACGGTTCCTAAGTTTTGTTTTTGTTTTTTTCTTGTTTTGTTTTTCAATTATCGAACCTACAACATACAAAGCATTACAAACTCCTCTTATTTTAGGCAGCCCCTAGTTTAAGTGGTATATTTGCGGAGAATATAAAAGACAGTTTTCTTTCCTGTGTCCGCAGCGAAGCAGTCTATTGCAGTACGAAAACTTCCACCAGCAATACATTTTCGGCGTATCGGCCCATGATACAGAGCAAACGAAACGGTTGAGGTCTTTCAATAACCGCGCTTATTGAATTCTTGTAAAATAATTTCGTGTGCAGCGCGTCAAAGCCGAATGTACTACGGTTCCTGCTCAGAATGCCCAACTAAAAATGCATGGTACCAACGGATTTAAAATAAGACCAGTTAGGTAAAGGCACGCCGAACTTCAAATTTTTAAAACCGCACAATCAGAAAAGAAGTTGAGCCTGCATATCATATCAGTAACGAAACTACAAGTAAAAAAAAAATAACACAGCTGTGCGACCCATCGCAGTGCGTCCCACGCGACGTTGGTGTGAGGCCTTGCCACGCGCAGACAGGAAAGTATTTGCGCGCATTTTCAATATATATACCGTGGCACGCACGGCATCCTATGTGTAGGAGCGAATGTACATAAAAAGTGGCCGAAGGCCGGAGTGTTGTGTGTGTACCTTTATTCTTGTTATTGAGGGGCGGTATATTTACGATGGTTACTGGGGCAGTGGCTGAAATTCGCGTACAGGTTACGCTTTCTTTAGCGTCTATGAATGCGGACCTTTCCTTTTGCATTGTTCAGACTTAGCAAAGCTGGTACGGTTAGCTGAGATTTCCATTTCGACAACAACGCCGAAGCAAGTCCAACCAATTTACGGATGGTGACGGACTCTATAGCTTACACGAACGCAGCAGTATGAACAAAAAGTTTTAAGACACACAATGGGCGTTTACTTCAACCTGCTCTTAACCCCAGGAAGGAAATTGCATCCAGTTGAACGAAAAATGTTTAGCACAAGTGATTTGTAACCGGAGCAGAAAATTTGCCATACGCGGCTCTAATGTTGCCGTATTCGTGAGTAGTCAGTTCGGCAAGTACTACATTCCATTTTCGAAGTGGTAAAAGCTGGTAAAAAGTAGCACGACCAAAAGTTTCCATTTTAAATGGTAGATTTTGCACTACGTACGTATAAAACCACGCATCAACGTTGTTGCTGTCGTTGTTGTGTCCTTAGATGATAGCGTATATCCACTAGGGGGACTGGTTAGACATGAATCCAGTAGAAATGGGTATTATGATGTTTGATATAAAATTAAAAATACATTATTGCGTATAAATACGCAATACGATTGATAAAAGGCCATTCGAAAAAAATTAGTTTCCACTCAATAAGAATCTGGACAGGCGAAACAGCGAAATCGGCACACCTAGCAGGGAATCCTACTCCGCTTGGGTGGATGTCAATAAGCAATTACTTCCTTATTTCAAATCTACTCCACCCGGGGGATTCCAATAAATATCCGATCAATCCTAACAGAGGCGTTAACAAATTTGTGTACCGCGGAGCGCACTGTCCGCTGAAGCCCAGCTGAATAGCGCCAAACGAAAGTAAATTTAAAATATAGATAAACTTTTGCAAGGAATTTCAAGGAAGAGTTTTCGGAGGTAGGAGAAATGGTGATAGGATAAGGAAAAAATGATCTAACGTCTCAGGTCTATTTCAGTATGAACACATGGCTGAACGAGAATATCCAGTTTATTTATTTTTTATTTATTTGAAAATACTGCAGCCCCTCAGGGGGCTATAGCAGGAGTGGGTACAAAAATGTGGAACAATTCCACGCATACAAAAGTACATACAAGCATTACAAATATAAACGCTAGAAAAACAACATACAATGCTACGACTCAATTGCCGACGCAAAATCAGAGATTGATAGTGCACGAATGTTGCCATCCAAAGAATTCCAACACTCCACAGTGCGCGGAAAAAAACTGTATTTGAAAACGTTAGTGCGGGCAAAAAAAGGTTGGATATTAAGGTCGTGATGGCTCCTGGTTGCAGATGGTTTTGAAAACGAGATATGCTTATCCTCTGAAAGGCAATTAGCAGAATGAACTATGGAGTGAAGAAGTTTTAAGGACTCAGTTTTTCGGCGGGATGCAAGCGGGCTTACGTTTAGGGAAGACATCGCAGATGAGGGTGAAAAATGAAAGCCGTAGCGGCGAAAAATAAATCTTACAGCTTTACGTTGCACAGATTCTATTTGATCGATTTCACATTGCTTGTATGGGTTCCAGACATTAGAAGCGTATTCAAGAATAGGGCGAATTAGAGTTTTGTACATGAGCAATTTTGCTTCTTTAGGAGCATCCCGTACTGTGCGTCGTAAGTAACCAACCTTTTTAAGAGCTTTAGCTGTGATGTAATCGGTGTGTTTTGACCATTGCATATTGTGAGAAAAAACGACGCCAAGATATTTATATTTATGAACCCTTTGCAGTGATGCATAGTCGTAAATAGAAGGTGATAGGCGGTTGGTGAAAGACATGACAACTGTTTTGCTGAAATTGATGTTCATCTGCCACGTATTGCACCAGTCACGGAACATACCAAAAGACTCATTCAGAAGGAGGTGATCATTAACAGAGTTGATAGTGTGGTACAGGACGCAATCATCGGCGTATAGACGGATCTTGGAGGTTATACTGTCAGGCAAATCATTAATATAGAGCAAAAATAGCAAAGGGTCAAGCACAGAGCCTTGGGGAGCACCTGAGGTAACATCGGCTAAAGAAGAATCGACGGAATTGAAGCGAACAGACTGGGAGCGGTGTGAGAAGAAATCGGCAATCCAATCAGCGAGTTGAGAGTTATTGAGAATTACTTTTAGTTTGCATAACAATTTAGAGTGAAGGACCGTGTCGAAAGCTTTTGAGAAATCGATTAATATGAAGATAATGAATCTATGAAGATAAAAGTTAAGAGCAGGAAGGCTACAACTGAAATTTGTCAGACACATCTGGCACTGACGGGAAAGGCGCTAACCAGGATTTCATTTATATTTCTAATGCCGGAAGTCGTCAAAAGACAGAAAAGCTGAATTTGAGGACTTCATCCAAAGAGATCGTTTGAACCTCACCGCCACCGATAAAGAGAAGTGTGGAATTAATGAACTGAAAGGGTCATTCAATGGAATTTGATGCAAGAAACCCGGCGAATTCGTTCACTGAAATTCCACAATGGTCGGGAACCGACCGAAGTTTAATTTTACGGATGTGAGACGGCGCGATATCTTAAAACTGCCGACGCAAAGCAGATGCAGTGGAATAAGACAATGCAGTACAAACTGAAAGATCGTCCGTCAGCACAGTAACGTTGCAGTGGTCTAAACAAACTCTCCGGATGGCTAAAACAATAGCTAAACATTCAGCAATAAATATTGGGCCATAATCAGGAAAGCGGAATGAAAAAGCTCAATCAAGAAGAAATACAAAAATCGACACCCCCTCAAGCTGTGCACCATCAGGGGCAATTATAACACAATAATGAAAACTTTTCAAGTGGTGATTCAAAATTAAAATCAAGGTAAACGCCGGCAAAGAATTTGCATGATTGGGATAAATATCGTCATAGAAGGAATTAAGCGGAGATAGACGAGAACTGGCTTGTGAAAGAGAGCACACGTCTACTGACAACGAAGATAAAATCGGCTATTATATACGACCTGCGGCATTTGATAGTGAGATCAATAAATACGAAAAATAAATTAGATGAAATAATGAAAGTTTACAATAAGAAAAAATTATGATATTTTATAAAGGCTGTACTGTAAGTTGCTCGAAGCGAGAAACCAAAAGGAGAGGTACACATCAAATATAAATCGAGGCAATGCATTTCTCGCCAATTGCTCCAGACTTATATGTAGAGAACGTCCCTACAATACGCGCATTGCAGACAATTGGCCTTTACCTCGAACGCGAACTATGGCAGACAAAGGCTGTCTTATAACTTGCCGTTAGTTTTAAACAATGGCAATTAATTGTAATTACTGAACAACTCCGAATCTATTGTGTATGCATTTATCTACCAACGAAATTCAGTTTTTTGCGCGTGTGGATTATTTTCTTTATTATATAATCGATTAATTTACATTATTAAGAACTCTTGATGTGCTGCCTTCCCTCTCGACCTGTTGATGCCTTGAAGACGTGTTTCTTTTTTTTTTCCCCAAGCAGTGCGTGCTCATTGTCTAGCTATACATATGCCACAGACATACCATGTGCTGTAGTGTTGTGCGATTCTGGTGTGGTGCAGAGTGAAGCTGCTATAGGGGGCGGGAACCGCTGTCAAGCCTCACAGTGGCATTTTGTCCTCGCCCCTCATATCCCTGATATGAAATAAACATGATTGATTGATTGATTGATTGATTGATTGATTGATTGATTGATTGATTGATTGATTGATTGATTGATTGATTGATTGATTGATTGATTGATTGATTGATTGATTGATTGATTGATTGATTGATTGATTGATTGATTGATTGATTGATTGAAGTACTCGAGCCTTAGAGTACAAGACATTTAAAGCCACAAAACTAGGAAGGCCCAGGCAAAGCCTCACTACTTGCTTTTCAGTCAAGAGAACTGGTCGAAGCTTGTAAGTAGCGCCGCCTCTAAGCAAAAGACAGCCGAATTCCAGAATAGATGATAACAAGGGCACATCTTATAAAATATACGTTGTGGCTCATGCGGCGGAGCAGCCCAAGGCGCGCTTCCATTTATGAGGCCGATTTAAGTCCAATATGAGGTGTCCACCTAATGGAAGAATTATAGGAAACGCTCAAACATTTAAGACTAGCAACCTGAAGTGAAGGCTCATGATGGTATGAAGGAGCAATAGAGAAAGATTGATTGACCTGAAAGACTAGAATAAAACTTTTATTGATATTTAATGTTAAGAAAAGAGTATCTAGCCAGGATTCATGATCCGTTAGGTAATTCTATAAGGTGTGATATAAGGTATGTGTATCTGTAGACGAAGAGAAGGCACTTTCGTCTGCGTAGACGTACAGGTGAACATCGTCTCGCAAAGAAAGGAAAGTATTGAATACAATACAGAATAGGACCGAACCTTAACGAACGCCTTAAGATTGAGTATATCTGCGAGATGAAAGAAGATCCTGATAACAACAGAAAAAAACTTCCTGATAAAAAATCTTCAATCCAGGCGACTATGTAGTTTAGCATTTGACAATTTATCAAAGGATAAATCAGTAGTCTGTGATCAAGACTGCCGTAAGCTTTTGAAATATCCAAAGTAACTAGAGCGGATATTTCACGAGACCGGCAGGCCAAACGAATTCTGCTCTCCAGGTCATCTTGCGCAGATCATACTGAGCATTCTGGACGGAAGCCAATCTGTCTGGGAGAAAGCATATTGTTTTTTTTTAATAAACTGAGACAACCGCACATAAATTAGGCGCTCTATTGTTTTCACAAAGGTGGAAGTTAACGAGATTAGTCTGACATTTTCAAAGACATAGCCAAGAATATACTTTATCAGTGTTCAAACCCTAAGAAAAGTGCCGAGAATTCAAATCACCCGCTAATAAAAAATTTTGAGAACAACTAGCTTTGAGAGAATTCTGCTGCGAAGTACAACGAACACCATTTACTAAGTACGCATTGGGCAATATTAAAGAGGCACAATCAGGGAGAAAAAGTTCCAAACTAAGAATTTCACAAACCTGACAAGCCAATTCAAAGGAAACTGAAACACTATGACATAATTTATACACAACTAAAACCACTTGTCCCTCTATCTGCCTCAGCAATCTAATCTAAAAGCCCGAAAATTGTTAGGAGAGAATCGTCTTCCAAGATATGGCAGGACCCTTCCAGTAAAATAATAACAGGGTGCATTTTAAATACTCAATGGAGAAGATCATCAAAACCAAAATTAATTGCGGAGCAGCTCCTTTCAAAGTTTTTTGAAATACCTATATTGAATCAAATATACCCTGCACAACTGACATCAGCGCATCATGCGTTTGTTGGGACTACCTCTCAGGATTTACCTTGGATCTAAATATAGAGGACTGATTTGGGAGATTTTGAACTGGGGAGCTACTGCGCTTACTGCATGCTCCAGCGATTCTTGAACTGGAAGCACCGGAATTTAGGGAGCCGGTCGCCTTAGAAATGCTTACATGGGTTGCCGCAGAGGCTTCTTTGTTGGCAGGCAATTTCACGTTGCTGACCATGGACATAGCAGGGACTACAGGGGCACCGGTTGTCAGAGTTTGGAAACAAGTCTTCATCATGGCCACAAGCATTTGAGGAAAGGTCTTCTGAAAAGAAACAAAAAAGCGCTCCGTCACAAGCGGAATAGATTTGTCAATGCCAGAGGCCACAGAAGAATAAAACAGAAGATTCTAAGGAATGTGTTTGACACGCAGTCACAGCAGCAAATCTCGCGTTAGGCTCTTTTAATATTGTCGCAGCTTCCCTAAGGGACCAAGGAAGTTTTTAGATGATTTCAAGGAGCGCCAACTGATTGCTACGAACTGGCCAACTAGAGTTTAGAAGCAGCGTGTGAGGCAGGGCATAGGCAGGAACTCAGCACTTCGGAAGCACATTCTGTTGAGGAGCGGGGACAACCACATGAACCACAGCGACATGCGGACCTGCAAGCATTTGCACTGTGGCCAAAACTTCAGCAATTGTGGCAGCGGACGATAATCCAAAGGCTCAACTCGAAGCAGGTATGGCCAAGTTTTGACTTCCGACGGGCAGGTTACACCAGCTTAAGTTAAAATCGCACTCTCTGTAGTTACGCGAGAATCGCCTGCGGGCCTAGTGCACCGGTAAGCGGATACCACGCCAGCAAGGACGAGTAATTGCAAAAGTGCTTCCGGGGAGAGGTTCGCGAGAATGCTACGGGCAGTGCCATTCACACAAGCGAGGTGGGGAATTAAAAAAGGCCTTACGGCTGAGGTGCCAAATCTGATGCACTTAAGAAGGTCATCAGGAACTCCAACGTTGGGTGATCTATATAAAATGCCTGTCTTGCAAAAGCGCTTCACCTCTGAGATGTCTACAAAATGTGGACTAAAGAACGTTTGGTGATCTATATAAAATCCCTGTCTTGCAAAAGCGCTTCACCTCCGAGATGTCTAAAAAATATGGACTAAAGAGCGAAGCTTCTCCTGGATAACTTCAATCTCATTTAGTCGAATAGCGGCACAATCAACCGGAACAAGAGAAGCCGAGACGATAGCAACCTCATTTCTGAGGAAGCAATTCAAAGGTACGGACTCCGTCAGACGATTAGCTGACCAGGGCGAAGAACCATGGCCGGAAGAGTGAGCCACCATAGGCGGCATGAAAGGCCCTAGCCTAATGGGCTACACTATATATATATAGTGGCACATCCACACTCACTGGTTCAGGCAGACAGTCACCAGAAAGACCGAATGAAGGGCGACCACCACAGAACCACGGCCACTCAATAGAGGGCGCCTCTATTTAGTAGCCGTGGCAGAACACTCGCAGAATACAACTCCAGAATCAGAACTAAGGTGTGTCGATTTCTTTGTTTTTGTTTTAGAGCGCAGCTCTTTGGCGTCCGTTCCTGGGTTTCGCGTCGGCGTCGTAACCAGCTCCGCCCCCCTTTCATCCCCCCAGCGCTAGCAGCGACCGACTGATACCGCTGGATGCCGCTGACGCCGCTAGAGAGTCAAGATAACGTGACTGCATAGCACACAGTCGCCGCCATGCAGAAAGAGGAGGGGAGGGTCCCCCCTCCCCTGTTTCTGTGTGGCGGATAGGGTGCTCTTCAGTTGCCGACGCGCCGGTTATTTCACCTAGGCCCCGGCACGTCGACGAATACGTGACCACCTTCCCACGGCTAGACCTGGTTCTTGGCGCTGCGGAAGCGAGGGTATCATATTGTTTGCGTCGGCATCGGCGGCGTTGTCCCTGAAACCAACTCCGCAGCTGGGGTTGACTCACTATCGGCGTCAGCAGCATCAGGCAGTCACTGCTATCTCTTCCCTCCTCCCTTTATCGCGTTGTCCGCTTGCTGCGCGCGCTTCTGTCCCCATCGTTTGCCGCTGGGTGTACACTCCGCCCCCCTCCCCCCTCTTCCTGCGAGTCTCCGGTTGTCAAAGCGCCGGCTCGAACTTAATTCCTTTCTTCGCTCCTCCTCCAATGCAACCCCTGTGCGGTGGCAATCAGAGAGCCAGATCGGTGGCGGCGGATCTGTATATGTGCACCGCCCGAGCCGAAATTGCCGCTGCCGTTCGCCACTGCGAAATTATCTGCCACTTCTTTCTGAGCCATGAGCGAGACGACCGGTGGAAGTTCTCCGTCTGCTGCTGCTGCTAAACGAGCTGCCAGAGCAGAGGCCCAGCACCGTCGCCGCCAGAATCCAGAGCAGTAAGCGAGGCTGAAGCAGAAGCTCATCGCCGCCGTCGAGAAGACCCTGCCGTTCGCACCGCCGAAGCGGAGGCTCATCGCCACCATCGAGAGCAACCAGGTGTAAGCGAGGCTGAAGCAGAAGCTCATTGCTGCCGCCGAGAAGGGAGTCTTTGTTAAAGGAATACGTGTGAAAAATAAAAAAAAAATCTGTGATAGCGCATGCATGTGTGTCTCGATTTTTTTGCCTCAATCTATCGAAAAGGTGAAACAGCTTATTTGCTGCCCTCAAATTTCACATTAGGAAGTAACGTAATCGTCGGTAATTTTTTTGTTTTGTGCTGGTATTGCAAGCTGCTGTATTTTCTTTATAGACATATTCTCCAAAGCCCACAATTTGTTGGGCTAAAGATTTAGCTTACGAAAATTACCATCAAGATACCATTGCTGTAAATGCCTATCACAAAACAAGCAACAAAAAGAAACTCAACTGTGGCCGTAGCCACGTCAGCGCATGATCCCGTCAATAAGAAGCGCATCAGCTTCACTTTAGGATGCATTTTTTTCGGATGGACCATGGCCGGAATAAACAGCTTTGTGGCGTCCGTGTGCTGCGCGATGTCAGCGCACGTTAAAGATCCCCAGGTGGTCGAAATTACTCCGTAGCCCTCCACTACGGCTCCTCTTTCTCTCTTTCCACTTTCACTCCCATCTTCCTTCCTTCCCTTACGGCGCGGTTCAGGTGTCCACAGAGCAAGTGTGACAGACACTGCGCCTTTCCCTTCCTGTGAACCAACCAATCGTCAATCTGCAGGCCGCCCCTGCTTCGGTAAATGGAACGTGCTTGGCATTCTCGTTATCTCTGAGCACGGCAACAGTAGTGCCGCGATAGGCAGTTCTGCTATGGTCACGAGTTGCTTGTGCTAATCTTTTTTCGTTGCAGCTGTACCCAGACCAACACAAAAAACAATTAAAGACACAAAAATACAAACATAAACACACACCTAAATAAAATACATAAATAAAGATAAACATAAATCGTCATGAAACAAAATTCAAAAATGCTTTAACACACTAACAACCTGCAACAGCCGAAAACAAAACCCGACATACATGGTGCGAACCAGCCTTTATGTGCACAAGTCGACAACGTTCATGTGTCCACCTCACAACACTCACCTGCAAACCGCACAAGTATTGAGTGTACATCTTCGTTTTGTCAGCCGATATATGCAGCCTTTAATAAATAAAATTCATTCCGTGACACCACTACAGGCGGGCGACTGCCGCAAGTACCAACAGAATTCTCTGTACAAGATGCTTCCATTATTTCTCGTACTAACTTGTATTTATGGCTAAAAAAATACTACACTCCAAAAAACACGGTTACGACTAGACGAACGACATTGCTTGGTAAGATCAATAGATGAAATAGAACAGTCAATGTCACAAGAATTAGAATGTTTTTGAAGACTTGTTAATTCATCGCCTGGTCTGCTCAGTAACCAAACCATCGAAAAGAGTGGTAACTAAAGACAGCAGCAACACAGCATGAAATAAACTTCGGACGATGCTTGACTTGACATTCACCATAATTACGTGAACTCTAGTCTCAGATGCTGCTATGAACAAATAATACAACAATACTCAACTTATTAGGGGCAGAGAAACAAGCCTTACATCATATCTAATCCATAGCTTCTTTCAAGCCCTATGCCAATCTGTGGTCACGCGATGTAAATGCTGCCTTCTTTGAATCACCGGGAATCTTCTGCCTCCTTATGCCCTTTTTCACCATAATCTTTATTCTTTCACACGCCCTAGTTATAAGATGATCAGGGTAACCGCTCATTTTATCCTATTCATTTACTACAACACCTGAACGTTAGCCTTTGGATTACATGACTCATGTATGGCTAACCGAACGCCTAAACCACTATTATAAAACACCAAGTGCGCCGCTCTCGCCCCCCCCCCCTTCCCTCCTCTGTTCACGAGCAAAATAAAGGCGGACCTCCTTCGGTTCCACACAAATGTTCAAGACGGTGTGGTGACTGAAAAAAAAAAACGGCAGCCACATCAAAGTACAATATCGTCTGCACTGTTTTAGCGAAACTGATTTCTGAATAAGGCTTCTTTTCGACCTTTGTCTCCCTAGTCACTGTGAAAACTATAGTAGTGTTCTTAAGAATTCGACCCATAATGTGGGCAACGGATTCATTCCTCAGCTCATCGCTGTCTTCGAAACCGAAGCGCCACTCACGGCTAGCATAACGTTCAGCTTTCCATTATCAGCCCGGCGCGCGCGCGGAGCTTTGTGCTTCTATAATCTCATGCACACAGTGTTTTTCATTAGCTCAGAGGCACAAGATGTTCGATACAAGATATTCGATCACGAGATGTTTGATCACGAGATGTTCGATACTCGTCATTAGACTTTGCCCTCAGATGACATCTTCTTTTGCACGGTGTTCCAATGCATATTGCACGCAAAGCCGCCACTGCCCTCGATGCTGTCGAGCAATGAAATGGCAGACGGACTGAACGGTCAAGGAGAACGCACCCACGTTGGCTTGGACATGCGCGTACACTCGAAGGCAAAATTTTCAAAGGGAAACTTTTTTCCAGTACCTCCAGTTGGAAATGGGAGGGCGCATACTTAATAGTGCACAAAAATGTGAGATAAAACGGCGGGGGAACTAACACAAGTGGAGGCGACTAGGCGATATTTTAGGGTATACTATCCTTCACTGGCTTTGAGTGGCTTGACCTATAGTCCAGCAACGCGTTCACAGTTCTTGGTATTCACTCCCAACATACATTATCTGCATGAGCGTGGACACAAGTGTCCAGAAATTTTGTTCTGCCATTTTCGGAGATTTCAGTAGTGAATTTGCGCTCCTGTAAGCTATGATTCCTACCAACTGCCCATATCTCCTTTTTTATGAAGCACAATTATAAATGTAGAAATACCACATGTCTAGTACGCTGTTTGGCGGCGGGTGAGACAATAACGACTACCATTATTTTTGCCAATACCTTATTGGCCTGAAACCCTCGCATACACCAGGACAGTTCTTCGGTGTTTTGCAATAACCAAAGTCCACAGTGGCTGGCTTTTGATTTACAACATTCAAGGCAATACTCCATATTCGCATCATTCTGTGTGCGCTTGGCAAGCTATGCAAACAGTCCCCGGATGGCGATGATGTAAAATTCCTTTATTTGTCATGTTAAGCAAAAGGTCGAGTTTCTAGTCCAGGATTCCAATGGCTGAGGTTGCGGTAGCGGCCCTGGAGACGAGCCAAACTTGGTTGTCCGAATCGGGATTGAGCAATACGGACTGCCGGTGCTTGGGTTTCGGGTTCGGAATCAGGCTCATGGAAATGTGCTTGCATGCCCATATCATTTGATACAGTGTGTTGGAATACTGCTTCGTGACGAGGGGAGGAAGTCAATATATGGGATCCATGGGTAGATGTGGGAATTGTGCATTATTGCATAGAGACCGCACATGCCGCAGCTGTCGTTGCTCCATTATTAGGTACGGACAAATCTGTATACGATACTGGTTGTGTGCGAAGAAAACCAGGAAAAGAGGGGCAAATGACACAGGGATATATAAGTGCAAAACAAAGCACCACTGGTGTCATTGCCGTAGTCAAGTTACGCTTACTCAAAAGAAAACAAATAAAGGATGTAATAGATAATGTAATAATAGTGTGCCTTTGCGGCCAAATATCTTACTAGGAAAGAAAAGACACAGTTCACTGGAAATACAAGCCTAGGTAGAGTGCTCGTACGCTACATGATCGAATTCTGTGCTCACATTTCAGGACTCCAACCGGCCAGCAAAAATCATGCCGGGCCGGCGACCCTACCGCCAAATCATTGATGGTGTTCCAAGGTGCCCCTGGATAAACCCTGAAGTGCTGAGAAAGAACCTATCATTCCGCCCCACCGAAGGCGATTTTGTGCAGTACACGTACCCTAAAAGTGGCACCCACTGGGTACAGTATATTACACAGCTGATCATCAAGGGTGGTGAAGTAATCGGTGACTACGGTGAATTCACCCGCAACGCGCGCGCGCTCGAGTACACAGAGTGCGCTGACTGGAAGTCACATCTACCCGTGAGACTGTTCTTCACGCACCTGCCGCTACGCCGTGACAATGTGAGCCATAAAGCCAAGTACGTCTACGTGGCTCGCAACCCCTGGGACGTGTGCGTCGCAATGTTCCGGATGATAACAGATGTAAGCATCTACAGGTTCCAGGACGGCACGTTCGCAGAGTTCCTCGAGCCGTTCATCGAAGGGGATCTGGGTTACGGGGACTACTTCGACCACGTGGCGTCCGGGTACGCGTTGAAAGACGAGCCAAATGTGTTCTTTCTGACCTACGAAGAACTCTTGAACGACAAGAAGAACACGGTTCTGAAACTTGCTTACTTTCTGGGTGAGAGTTACGGTCGGGCTTTGGAAGACGATGATCAGATGCTCCAGAACGTGCTCAATTACTCTAAAGCTGAACATATGAAGAATGTCATCGTGGTCGAAACAACAAAGAACGACACTTTGGAATGGGATGATTTATTCACAAGAAACAAGGTGACGAGTAAGAGTGGCTACGAAGGAGACAAGAACAAGTACACCATTGTCAAGGAAGCTAAGGTAGGCAGCTGGAAGGATTATTTCACGCCGGAATTGCTGTTTCGTCTTGAGAATAAGATACAACAGCTAGGAGATGGAGCTTCATTTATGACTCTATGGGGAGACATTCGGGAAGAAACACTAATTACTCAACGTGTAGGTGGATAAGCCTTACCCGGCCGACTAGCGGGCGTCTCTTGTGCACCAAGATGATTTACAGAGGTGAGACACCGTAATACTCCGGCGCCGAAAACCTTTCTCAGTCATTTCTTTTAGATGAATTTCTAGTCTAACCGTGAGCCAGAATTTTTATAAATGTCAATAAAAAGATTCCCTACAGGTTAAGAGCGCGTCTCAAGGGTTTCGGTTTCAGTAGCCTATTAAACGCTAAGCAACCTGCGCAATTCCACACGGAGTGCACCAACTTTGAAGCCGTGCGATGATGGACTGTTGCCCTGCTATCAATCTATATTATGTCGACAAGAGAAATAACAGTAATTCGGCAATACCGCAGTCTAAAGCGCCTGTGAGGGCACAGAAAAAAACGAATGGGGAGGGGGGGGGGGGAAGAGGTAAACCCTCTTACACCTTGCGGGTGCGAGATTCGCCCTTCCCTTTCAGTAGGTAAATTTCTGCTCTCAGAAGTCCAGCACCTCAGTTTAGGAGCCACCCAATGAACTTATACTTTAGAAGAGGGTTAGAAAAATACACTATTTGTTTGGCTCAGTTTTTAGTGCCAACGGCTTTGAATATCAGAAACTGAAGAGAGGTGACAATTAGAAACCTGATTCGCAAGAACTTCACAGCTAACTCGTTACTCACTAGTGTAACACACAGGCGTTACGTTAAATGATGCGTAAACAGCAGAGCACAGGAGATGCCAAGTCACGTGGTGCGACATAATAATCTCGCACTTGGCTGCATATGAGAGCAACAATGAAAGGCCTGCTGATCTCAATGGTACAAGCGTTTTCAAGCAGCACGAGCGCTGCTGAACGACGTGGGCTTGTGGCGTTGCCGCACGCTTACTTCCGCTGCACAGTTCCGCTCTAAAATGTCGGAAGAGCCACAGTTCCAAGCGCCACGGTGCGCAGGTGATTATTGACTGAGAAAATCAGTTTATTACGAATCTTTTTACAGCAGCCGACAATTATCTAATACGACGATCAGATACCATTTGCAAAGTTAGCTAAATGTCTGCATCCGAACAGCATACCTAATATCGATGTCTTTGCTTACATATCCCGTATGGCTGAAGTTTACCTTAATATTGAAAACTGAACTACCTTCAGTTGCGTGCTTATTTTTAGTGCAGGCTTTTCCCAAGGCTGAAAAGGCCCCCGGGGCACAAGATCACCCGGCCAGCATATAAAGCGATGCCTTACCTCCCCGGTTAAAGGGACGGGGAGGTGCCATTTCTTGCGAGCAATGAGAGTTCTTGCCTCCTCCTGGACCTTGAACCATTGGAGTGGGCCTAGCACGAGCACTCCTGCCCAAAGGACTGCCTCCAGGGGTCCACGTGGGTTGGACGCTCAGCACATGAGGTCGGGCTAAATGTGTGTTTTCTGAGAAATTTTCTTCGTAGAGGCCAACCAAGTGATCAGTAAAGGTAACGTCACTAGGAACCTAAGCAAGCCCAGCTGTGAACCAAAACTCATCTGTGTTTTGATTCGAGCCCGGTTTTGTACCGCCCAAGAAAACCACCTCGCTAAACCGGAAAGCAGCCTATCCATCGTCCCAGGCTTGCGAGTGCGCCCTCAACATGGGCATTACTGTGCAGGAACGCACCATCTGAAATCAAAACCTGCAGTGCAGGGAATGGATCATCGCATTACATCACTCATACACGACCCGCGCAGTAAGGCAAGTGACGGCAGAGGTTCCCCCTACGCTTGACACGCCCAGAACCAGGAACACTAGGAATACCGCTCTTCAACGCTCCGATGACGTCATAGGCCGTTGAGGTACTGCGACGGGCGCCACCGATTACACGTGCTCCATTCCCCGTCTCCCAGCGCGATAAAATCGATCCAACATCCGCCTTCGTGTCCTTCCCTCACCGCACAGCAGCACGGCATCAGAGGGTGCCACGAACAACATGCCGGACGCCTGGGCGCAGAAAGTACAGCACACGCCCGCAGGCTCTCCAACACCTCCGTACCGAACGATGCAGGCAAGCTCCACGCCGGAAAATGCAGCGTACAAGTAGTATACAAAAAGAAAACGCCATGCTCATCCAACGCATCGCCCTCCTAAAAGCAAAGCCAAGTACCATCTCTGCACAAACATCCCCTCCTACCTCACTTTCACCATCCACTCATATCTACTCTGACAATCTTGTCTTACCACACCAATTAGACCCAACCCCTCAAAGCAATGACAATCTCACCACCCCACCAATGCGCGTCGACTCGAAGCCCGGTGTAGCATCACTACCCTCCACGACCAATAGCGCTGTAAAGGGGTAACTCGCTTAGAAGCAGAATTTCAAGAGTAGTACATCGCTTTGAAAACATTTCATATACTTGTCTAGAAGCTCGCCTGGTCTAACGTATTGAACAGATCATAGTAACTAAGCTAGAAGCAGCACTTTTGCACAAATTGAACCAAATTGTCTCTCAAATCTGTCCAACTTTTCGTAAAAAGCTTGAATAGCATACAGAGCGCACAGCACGCAGATTTTAAAGAAATAGAGTAACATTTGGCTGCTTGCGATGTTACCCCCTATCGTAGGTACAAAATAAAAGCATCAGAACATCAGCATTCCCCTACACCGAACATATATCAGGCTTCTCCCACTATAACACAGCAGGCGCTCCCATCGGTATCACATGAAGGCGCCCTGTAAACCATTATGCATTGTCTAGCTGTGGAACCGCCCGGGATTTGGGAAAAAGGGATCATAAACCTTTGTTGCAACGTGCTCCTGGTATACACGTCTTGGTGCTACAAGAACCCATTAATCGCATCAACCGCCCCGGATATACGCACTATCTGCCTTCATCAGACGCGGCACAGAACGTAGCTTTTCTCGGTAAACGAACAAGCCTAGTGTTGGTGCGCGATCTTCCCGTCAGCAATATTAAGCATCTCTGTATTGAGGTAGTCTCTTTATTATCAACCTTTATAACCCTTATAAACGGGACCTTCCATACCTCGTCTGTCTTTACTCAGCGAACAAGCAACTCGCGCACAAACGCCCCTCTTAATTATAGGGGCCTTTAACGCCCCCCCCCCCCCCCCCAAAAAAAAAAAAAAAAACATGGGCATACTCTACCGACACTCGCAATGATTTCCGAGTCTGGCTCACCGCACAGCGAATGGCTTCACCCTTATCACTGACCCGGATACACTAAACAGGATCACACATTTTGCGCACATTCCTGACGCCAAGTGGGGCAACACTAACGACAATATAGGCGGCTATCACTATATTATTGAAATTACAATTGGCAAGCTCTTTACACACGCAACCATCACGAGCTGGGAATATCTGAGGAAATGCCGACGTAACAGCGTACACACGTCTGTCACGGACATAGGGGCAAGGACCGCAAAATTGGAACACATTATACCAGCCATAGCTCATTCTACCCCACAGGACTTCCCCGGCGAGGGGGTAGACGGACACGCGTTTGTTAGAGGAAAAGACAAGGCTCGAGCGCCGCTATCACACGCAGCGATTTAACTGCACTCCTAAAAGAAGGCTTTCTAGACTAAACACAGAAATAGAAAGCAACGCGGCCGCCCTAGAGGGGCAAAATTCGAAAGCTATATGCCATCATCTCAATCGAATAATGAGTCGATACCTTACATGATACCTATTTACACGCCTTCTGGACGCAATTAAGTTAACAACACACAATCACAACCTCACTGAACTTATTCACGCCCGCACGGTCAAACCATAAGACCTCCGATAAGGACCTAAAGACCCCTACCTTCCACCAATCCCACCTCAAACCCACCCCGGCCACGAACGTGCCCCACACTTGCCCTTAGATCAGCCCATTACAATGGTTCAAGTGTCATCGCAGCTCAACAACCGGAATGCATCCACCGCCCCAGGACTAGGCGGAATTACCTAGAGGACACTGCGAAATCGAGACTCCCCCTCCGTTCAAGCCCTAACAAACTATTTTAATCACTGCTGGCAACATGGCTCCCTACCTCCCCAGTAGAAAACAGCGAAAGTTCCGTTTATTCAAAAGTCAGGCAAGCCGCTTCACAAGCCTAACGTAAAACCCACCTCACTTCATAGCCAAGCTCTTCGATTATGAAGAAGTTGTTCTTTACCAGAACGCTGCGTTCCCATGTCCGTTGCTTTTTGGAATTTGTGACATAACCGACGATGCAAGTGGACACTCATGAGCCTCCTGTGGAACCCGGTGCGTCGGCATCGGTCGCCCAGAGGAAGCGCCTCTACAACTCGAGTGACGCAAGCAGCCAGGCCACCGTGCTGCACTCTCCTGCTAATGATGACTCTTCGGCTGACGACGATGGGTTCGTGCCGGTGCTTAGCAAGAAAGCAAAGCGAAGACTACACCGACGACAAGATTCGTCCTCACGCGAGGCCCTCCGACACAAACTGTCTTGTTTGCGCCAGAGACGCCAACAGACAATCTGAATCAACTCAACAGGCAAGTCACGTCTGTGTTCCTGGAAAGCCTCGTCCCTGGAAAGATAAAAGACGTTATAATGAATCCTTACAAAAACATAATTGTCATTGATGTCATGGAGCGGAGTGCATTGGAGAGATTAACCGCCATCAACAAACTCGGCGGCATCAGTGTGCGCTCCCATATTCTTCAGGACAGTGGCACTATGGCAGGCGTCATCTACAATGTTGACGAGGCCATCGCTGACCCCGATCTACCAGTCTTAATCAAATCAACATCAAATAGCATCTCCATACTGCAAGTGCAGCGCCTCGGGAGATCGAAATGTATCAAGCTCACTTTAATGGGAGACTGCATACCATCGCATGTGAAGGTTGGACATTTCCGACACCCGGTCCGGCCTTTCGTGCCCAAGCCACTTCAATGCAGAAAGTGTATGAAGATCGGGCACGTAAGTGCGGTCTGCAAAAATTTCATCGTGTGTCCTAGATGCTCCGAGTCGCATAGCGGCGATATTTGCCGCGCGATTGTTCTGAAGTGCGCCAACTGCCATGGCCCTCATGACTCCTCCTCAAAGGACTGCCCACGCTTAAAGACAGAACGGGCAGGGCTGAAGCAGATGGTGCGTGATCAATCTACACACAGAGAGGCCACTGCTAAGGTGCGACGGCGTCGTTCGCGTCGCCGAAGGTCATCGAAGAAAGCAGTTAATTTTGATAGCAAGGCCTCGAGTACTCCTGCATCTTGTCCTACTCCTATGCTGCAGTTTTAAATCAAGGGACCTCGACGGGCGGTGAATCTGGAAGTGCTGCCTCAGACGTTAACTGACCACCACTACCAAAACCTTCCACGTCCGCTGTGCCAGGAAACTTTCCGCGAACCGAATGTCCTCCACCTACTGCCGAACCATAGAAACGTCATGATGTGTGACGTGGCCAAGACTTACAGGTAATTGCATTCTCACGTCTATGATGAATGCAATCCGCGCTGTGCTATCTAGTCTTCACACGCCAGCTGCACAGAATTAGCTACGGGTTCTGGACGCGCTAACACCAGTTCTAGCGGCTCTACAGTAGCAGACACAATGGCTCCCCCAGCATTAACATCTGGAAAACACTCAAGGACGCCTCTATTTTTCAGTGGAATGCCCGTGGGCTTCAGTCCCGAATTGAAGATATTCGACAATAGGTTCATGCAAATCGCATCCCCATCCTTGTTATTTGTGAGCCGAATGTACTAAAGATCTTACGACTGTCAGGCTACGCAGCATTTGCATCTCCAACGCACCAGGGAAACAGCAAGGTCATCATTTATATTCGGCGAGACCTCACATATGTAATCCATCCGGTTACTCCCAGCAACGACAACCAGTACGTTTGCCTGACAGTGAAGAAGCGCAATCTCACGTTTACACTTGTGGGTGCGTATATGTCGCCATCCAGTCGTTTTGACGCCACACGATTGAGCGACTTGATGACGATTGCACCTGGCCCTTGGATCATCATAGGAGACTCTAACGCTCACCACATGATGTGGGGAAGTATTCGAATGAACCTCAAGGGAAGAAAGCTTGTGTCCTTCGCCTCTGATCATGACCTGCAACGTCTTAATGACGGTACACCGACCTTTATTCGAGGGCCAACTTACAGCAGCTGTCTTGATTTAACTTTCGTGTCTCGATGCCTTACCAACAACGTCCAATGGTTTGCGGATATAGAAACACACGGAAGTGACCACATTCCTACATATGTGATCATTAATGGCCTTTCCACATCCACGTCTGTCCCGTGAATGCGCCACATCAATTGGTCGGCATTTCAAGCACTTATGGAAGATGCTTGCACAGCAGGCCTCTCTGCAACTATTGAAGAGCAAATTAGGAAGGCCATGATAAACGCGACGTCTTTCTTCACCCCAGTCCCTACCTACACAGCGTTTGATACGAAATTACAGCGCCTGCGAGCATTGCGATGGAGGGCAGAGCGTAGATACCGACGCACGAAGTCGCGCCTCGACCTCAGAGAGGCAAGGCGCCTGCCAAAGAAACTTCAAGGCCGAATTCAAGCCCTCCAGGCAAAACGCTGGCGGTCATTCTGTGAAACGCTTGATCCCCGCAAGCCTTTATCACGCATCTGGAATGTCGTTCGTGGTCTCCGAACATTCCTAAACAGCCCTACCCATTCAAATCTCTCGCACTCTATCAAAGACGTAGTGAGGTTGAGGTAGCAGAAAATTTCAGCGCTAGGGTAGCAGGCCAATCGACTCCAACGGCAACGCTACATTTCAACGATGTTCCAGCTTCACGGGATACACGAATGGACCTTCCCTTCTCCCTGGAGGAACTTGACGCTGCGCTGGCTTCTTGCAGACGGTCATCATCGCCGGGTCCTGACGGTGTAACATACACTACGCTTGCAAACCTTCGACAAGAAGCTAGGCACACTCTTTTGGAATATCACAATAAATCATGGAGTGAGGGTACAGTTCCAGACGAGTAGAAGTGCAGTCGTTTAGTTCCGCTCCTGAAACCTGGCAAATCGCCTCTGGACTTGGCATTATACTGTCCAATTACACTGACTAGTTGCGTTGGTAAAGTACTAGAAAGAATGCTGCTTACACGTATTGAATGGTACCTATAGAGCTACCGCATATATCCGGATATTATGTCTGGGTTTCGACGTGGACGCTCTTCGATTGACAGCGTGGTGGACCTGGTATCATCTGTACAACACCTAAAAATTTTCAAGCGCTTACCCGCGGCGTTGTTCCTGGATATAAAAAGCGCATATGACAACGTCACTCACCAGGCCATTTTGGACGCTCTGGAAGCTGCCGAGCTTGGCGGTCGTGTTTTTTGCTGAATACGCAGTTATTTATCCAACAGATCTCACTTTATGCAGACTAAGGATGGCCCAACATCTTCTCATTTCACTTCCCGTGGAGTCCCACAGGGCGGAGTACTAAGCCCAACGCTTTTCAATCTTACTCTTGTCGGGCTTATCGACTTAATACCATAATCGACACAACTTTCAATATATGCAGACGACATCTGTATCTGGGCATCAGGAGTTACGCGCCCACGGGTTAGAGAGAGGCTTCAAGAGGTGGCAAGTATAGTTGCGACGTACCTCCACCTGCGTGGTCTACAAATATCAACTGAAAAGTGTTCGATAGTTGCTTTTACACGCAAGAACATGTCACCTATACACAGTACGCATTGATGGAAAAACAATATCACACGAAAGCAGCCATCGCTTTCTGGGAGTTATCATCAACCGAAATCTTTCGTGGGCTCCACATGTTTCATTTATAAAAAAGAGGCTAATAGCAATTACTAACGTACTCGCCTTTATTGGGGGAAACTCATGGGGAGCGTCCGTGCGGTCGATGCTCCAACTATAGCGTGCATTATTTATGGGATTTCTTCGGTACAGCTTACCTGCACTTGGAAATATCAAAAATACCAACTTAGGAATTCTACAGAGCGTTCAAGCTCAAGCTCTGTGAACCTGCCTGGGATTGCCGAAATGTGCCTCTACGGCTGCTACCATTTTAATTTCACAGGAGCATTCCATATCTACCTACCTAACAGTTGACTCCCTGAGGGCACATTTCCGACACATCTCTCGGGTTCCCTGTCATCATTTGGCCAGTCTTCCCATTACCAGGCCGCGTACATCGTTTACAAAGACCGTTGATGCGCATCGCGCTATACTGCCGTCCCAGTTTACACACGCATCTAGACCGTCCTCTCCACTATGGAGCCTGAATAAGCCACACGTGCTTCTTTCAATACCCGGGATCAGGAAGAGGGTCGAGCTATCAACGACCGAACTGAAACAAATCACTCTTGAATACTTCCATGAGTACCATGCAAATCGTGTGCACATCTACACCGATGGTTCAGTTAATGCCGTGAGTTCTTCAAGCTACATGGTTCTACCCTCAATTAATACAGACATAAAAGTTAGGACAATTCACCACACTTCTTCAACAGCTGCAGAGCTAACCGCTCTTCTTGTCGCAATAAGTCATATCAGTCAGCAGAGCCCCCAGCGGTGGTCCATTTTCGCAGATTCAAAAGCAGCCCTGCAAGCATTAAAAGCGGCTCCCTGCCGTGGAGCTCATGAACAACAACTCGTTGCGGAAATACGACAAATTCATCACTGTGCAATTAATGGAGGACATGACATCATCTTCCAGTGGCCTCCAGGACCCAGCGGCATAGCGGGCAATCTTCGGGCGGACGAAGTCGCACGAACAGCCCACCAATACGGCGATTGTGTGTTGATTCCCTTTTCCAGGGCAGACGCAGCGGGCAGGCTTCGCGCACTTGCGCGGGAACACACACTCTCCTTGTGGAATTCTGGCCAGTTTGCGAACTGCCACTTAAAAGCCCTGGACCCTGACCTAAAGCTCTGTCTTCCACCTGGCCTACCCGACGCAAAGAAACTTTGCTGTGCCGCCTGTGGGTTGTTGTAGCATTCACAAACTCGTATTCTTTTATGATAGGCTTGGCAAACAGCCCTACACGTACAAACTGTGGAGGCGACGAGTCTATAGGACACATTCTCTGTGAGTGCCCAATATACAGTGAGAAAGGCAGTGTCTGTGCCCTTCGCTGGAGCATTTAGATGGACGCCCATTGAGTGAAACTAAGATTTTAGGTCCCTGGCCAGGCGATGAGAAGCACAGGCCTAATCTTATCTCCGCTTATCTTTTCTTCTGCCCTTGCTCTCTCAGCGACATTTCCCTCGGCGCACGCGGCATCCCACAGGGAGCGGTGTTCTCTCCGACTCTCTTTTAGATAGCCATAATAACTCGATGGCCAACCTGCACTGTACCTTCTATGAAGAAGACATTACCCCCTAGACATATCGATGTTACGACGCGGAGGTAGAATGCCACTTACAAACAAAACTAAATATGATTACCAACTATGCCAAAGAGAGGTCTGTCATGATCATCCACGAAATCGGCCCTTTTTTCATGTACAAACCCCACCGAACGTCTGGTACCGCCCAATATTCAGCTCAGTTTGGGCACAAAATCAATTCCTGCAGTTCCAATGATTCGCATCTCAGCCATTTTTCTCACGACACATGGATCTCATATTTATGCGATTCAAACACTTCAAAAATAGACTCAAAAGATATGCAGGCTCATCAACAGGCACAGCAGGCACACAGGAAAACAGGATTACAGAAATCAAACACGCTTCAACTTACACAAACTTACATCACCAACAGAATCACGTATGCACTACAGTCTACGTATGCAACCTTGTCCTCCCAGAGAAAAATAATTATATCATCGTCACCATCGCCAGCTTGACTATACCCACCGCAAGGCTAAGGTCTCTCCCATATTCCTCCAACTACTCCGGGACTGTGATACCTACATCCACCTGACCACTGCCAACTTCCTAATCTCATACGCCCACCTAACATTCTTCCGCTCTCTGCTACGCTTTCCTTCCCTTGGAATCTAGTTTGTTACCCTAAATGACCATCAATTTTCCTCTCTTCGAACTACATGTCCCGCCTATGCCCATTTCTTCTTCTCGATTTATACTAAAATGTGATTACCTTCTCTTCTCTGACCCACTCAACACGTTTCGTATCTCTTAATGTTACACCTACCATTTTCCGTTACATAGCTTTCTGCGTTGTTCTCCACTTAATTATAACCCTTTCTTCGTTAGCCTCCACGTTTCAGCCCCACAGGTGAGCACTGGCAAGACGCAACTGTTATACAATTTTCTCTTGAGCGATAGCGGTAAGTTGCCAGTAGTTGCCAAATGGGGCTCCATCTTCATGTTGTAGACCGGATCTGCCGTAGCTACCTGTCCCAGGCAGACATGTTCGCCTACCACTTGCCTAACTATATCATCATCAGCAGCCGCCGCCTGACTATACCCACTTCAGGGCGAAGTCCTCTCTCATGTTCCCCCATTTAACCCGGTCCTGTGCTAGGTGCATCCACTTGACCCCTCCGAACTTCTTAACCTCATCTGCCCACCTAACTTTCTACCGCCTCCTGCTACGCTTTCCTTCCGTTGGAATCCAGTTTGGTACATAAGCGACCATCGGTTATCCTCTCTTCGCACTATATGCCCTCCCCATGCAGGACATGTATTTTCTAGTTTTCTTCTTTTCTTTTTCTTCTTGATCACCACTACAATGTCATTAACTCGAGTTATTTCTCTGACCCACACTGTACGCTTCCTATCTCTTAACGTTACCCTTGCCATTTTTCGTTTCATGGCCCTCTGCGTTGTTCTCAACTTAAGCAGAACCCACTTTGCTAGCCTCCACGTTTCAGCCTCATAGGTGAGTACAGGTAAGATGCAACAGTTGTACACTTTCCTCTTGAGCGATGCCGGTAAGCTCCTAGTCATAATGTGCGAGTGCTTGCCTAATGCGCTCCATCCAATCTTATTCTTTCTATTAGTTTCCTTTCATGGCCCGTAACTGCGGCTACTACCTGTCCTAAGTAAACATATTCGCCTACTACTTCCAGTACTTCGCTACCTAATGTAAACTGCTCTTCCTTCCCGAGGCTGTCGAACATTGCCTTAGTCTTTTGTACATTGATTTTCAAGCCTACCTTTCTACTTTTCCTGTCTAGGTCATCAATACTTCTTTGCATTTCATCCGCTGAGTTACTTGGCAAGGCAATTTCATCAGCAAATATCAGATTACTGAGGTATTCTCCATTTACCCTTATCCTTAAGTGCTCCCATTCCAAGTCTCTGGATACTTCTAAGCAAGCTGTGAGAAGTACTGAGGAGATCGTGTCTCCTTGACTAACACCGTTCTTTATAGAAATCTTGTTGCTTTCGTTATGCAAAACTATAGTTGCTGTGCAGCTATAGTTTTGCATAACGAAAGCAACAAGATATATATCTTCCAACCCATTTACGTACGGCTCGTCTAGACCCTTATTTCGCAATGCCTGCATCACCGCCGAGGTTTTTACTAAGTCGAGTGCTTTTTCGTAATCAATGAATGCTATGTATAAGGGCTCGTTATATTCTGAGCATTTTTCTATTAACTTGTTGATGGTATCAATGTGACCGATAGTAGACTACCCTTTAGAAAACCAGCTTGATCTTTTGCTTGGCTGTAGTCAAGGTTCTCCTGTTTCTATTAGCGATTACCTTGGTAAATACCTTATACGTAACAGGCAGTAAGCTCAGTGGCCTGTAATTTTTCAAGTCCTTAGCATGCCCTTTTTTTATGAATTAAGACAATGTTCGCGTTCTTCCATGGTTCCGGTACCATCGATGACACCAGGCACTGCGTATACGGTGTGGCCAGTTTTTCTAGCACGACACTCCCCCCCCCCCCCTTTCAACAATTGTATAGTTACCTGATGACCTCCAGCTGCCTTCACCCTTTTCATAGCTTCTAATGTTTTCCTAACTTCGCCCTTCGTCACTGGAGTAGGTCCTACTGCTTTTGCCTGTGGTCAATCTCATTACTGTCCTGGCTTCTTTGGCTACTGTAGAGATCAGTAGCCAAAGACTGACTATCTTGCCCATATTCGTGATGACATTGCCCGCCTTGTCTCTTAGCGCATATATCTGAATTTTGTCTATGCCCAATTTCTTCTTCATCGTTTTAAGGCGTCCCCAGTTCTTTACAGCATGCTCAATTTTCTCCATGTTATACTTTCTTATATCGGCCACCTTTCATTTCTTTATTAGCTTTGATATCTCTGCCAGTTCCATCCGATCTGTTGCATCTGAAGCTTTTATACTTTGGCGTTTCTTGATCAAATCTTTCGTCTCCTTGGGAAGCTTAGCCAGTATCCTCTGTAACTATACTACCACCTATTTCTACAGCACACTCAGTAATGACATCTCTGATAGTATTGTTCATTGCTTCTGGACTAATGTCGTCTTCCTCGGTTAGAGCTGAATGCCTATTCTGTAGCGAGCTCCTGAACTCTTCTGCCCTCCCACTCACCGCTAATTCGGTGATGGACTTCTTTCTTTCTAATCTGTTTAGTGCCCTCTTCAGGTTTAAACTAATACGAGACCTTACCTGGCGGCGATAGAGCACATTATGAAGTCAGTTTTATTTTAGTCTCCCCGTTAGGACTTAATAGGGGTTTTATAAACGGCATAGGCTTCAGGTAGCCATCATACTGAACGCCAATCGGCCGGAGCCAGTCATCCCTCTTTGCTGAGACAAGCCAAATACCGTACGGAACAAGGCCCCGTGATTCAGCTTCGTATGGATCTGCATATGCAGCAAACAGCGCATGTACACTTCCGGTTCTTCTGTTTACTGAAGTAGGTGTTCATGATTCGTAAGCTATTGCGCTCTGAAAACACTACTAGTAGCTCCTCCCTGCTACTCCTAGAACCAATGCCATACTCACCCACTGCCTGATCTCCTGCCTATTTTTCAAGTATATGTTCAGCAAGTATATGCCATTAGAAAATCGCAGATTGCTGAGGTGCTGCACACTGACTCTTCTTTTTTGCAATCTTTATTGCTTCGGGTCATAAAAGGAATGTAATGAAGGATGAAGGATACGTTCAAATAAATGAAAAAAGTTAGCTGATGTAGTGAAATCTAGGAGTGAACGACGATGCTATCCCTACGTCCCGGCATCTTATGGCGGCGGATTATGGTGTGAAAGGCCAGCTGCAACCAGGCACCGGATCCGCGTAAGCTTCAGCTCTGTACATTCCCACAGAAGGTGGTGGATATCGGCTTCTGTATTCCCCGTTATTCCCAATCCAGGTCTATTTGAATGCCTTCTGTGAACACACGGGGGATAGCTTTGAGGGATCGCGTCTTCCTGACTGATGTCCATTCATTCCTGAAATTTTATTGTTCTCGTGGAGAACTGTAGCTTTTGCGTAGCCATTTTAAACATGCTTAAATATTTTTATATTTAGCTATGCTACACTAAGATGCCGTAATGGCTGCATGACAACAAATATTTCCATTGAACCATACACTTCCTCGCATATATCATACGGCATATAGCATGCGGCTATATATCAGTGTCAGCTATAGTGTCAGCATTTCTCCATCTCTTACTTGTTAGTGTGCCTTCAGCCCAATCTTGAGCAGCCGTTATGGTAGCCTCTTTTGTTATTTTATTGAATAAATTAGAGAATACCTATCTAAATACAATGTAATCAATGCACAGTAAGCTCGTCTTTCTTCTGTAATTTCCAAGTCACTGACTTCCCCTTTCAATGGATGGAGATGATTACTCCAAGAATCAGTGCGCTCGAGGTCGTGAGACTTAGTTTGTACAGAGTGGCCTGTTTTTCTATCACAATATCCAACCATTATTCAGCGGATCTGCTGCAAGAGTATAGTCGCCAACTGTTTTCCATCTTGGCATTGCGTCCAAGGACTTTCATTCCAGGCGGGATATAACCACGTGATCTCACAACTACCTCTCTCGTTGCCGCCCTGGCTACATCGGCTCATTTTCTCCTTATTGTACTGCCTTCCGGAAATACTCAGTACGTTTTTTCTGTGCCACTGGAGCACGCCGTGCACTGGAGCAACAGCGAGCAACACAAATTTTCCCGCTTTATTTTGATCATGTCAGCTGGAGATATGGTGCTGCTACCTATTGAGCACAGTAGCAAGTTTTATACCAAAGTTCATCTACTGCTCAAAGGATGACGCAAAACACTATGAAAGCGCGAAGCTTGAAAAAGTTTTGATGAATGACCGGAAACTTGAGGGTGCCGAGGTGTTTGTACAAAAACGGTAATGATTTACAAAGAACAAAATTAGCAAAAAACGAATGATTAGGTGTGCAAGAAAACAGGGCGCGGTTCTGAGGGAATTTTGGTCTAATATAGAAGAGACAACTGGACAAGCTTTAGGATATGAAGCCTACCGTTTATCTTCATAGAAAATGAGTAACTGAAAACTAAACTGCAAATAACCGACAATAATCAAAATTTGGTAGCATAAAAGTCAGCAGACATTTGTTTCAGCCAAGTCCTGGGTATTTGAAGATGTGGAGCTTAAGAAAATAGTACTCTAGATCGTTGATGTGCTGTAGGCGGTAAATCCGCACAGACAATACAGAACATTTTGTTAAAAATGCCTATCCATAACGGTTTGGTTTGGTTTGGTTTTGTGGGGTTTAACGTCCCAAAGCAACTCAGGCTATGAGAGACGTCGTAGTGGAGGATTGCGGAAATTTCGACCACCTGGGGTTCTTTAACGTGCACTGACATCGCACAGCACACGGGTGCTTTGCTTGTCGCCTTCATTTAAAAGCTGCCGCCGAGGCCGGAATTCGACCCCGCAATTCTTGGGAACCGTAGTCGAGCGCCGTAACCACTGCGCCACCCCGGTGGGGTCCTATACATAAAGGATTACGCTAGTATACACAGAAATGTGGCGCAACAAACACAATCACATGACAAAACACAATACAGGCGCACACTACCAACTGCAATGCCCCCCTGCGTCGGTTGATGAAAACAAATGTAAAGATCTGGCGTATAGTGACAAAACCACAGTGTCTTTGTGGCTATGCAAGGGTTAATTAGAGGTACTTTGGATGGACCTGTCCTACTGCACAGGTGACGTAGTTTGGATGGAGATGTCTTACTGCACTTGTGTGGTGGTTTTTTTGGCTAGTGTGTGTCTGTGTGATGAACTTTGTCATTGTCATGCTTGGACGATGGTTGTATTGTAATGGGACGATTGTGCTACTAACTGCTTGGCAAAAGAAGGGGGTGTGGAGATGTGCTTGGCTGTAGAATTTGTGACTGTCATTCTTGGACGCTGTTTCTGTTCTATTGGGATGAACGTGCTACTATCTGCTTGACAAAGAAGAGGTGTGTGAAGATCTACTTGGGTGTAGAAGAGGATGTTGTAGCTGAGTGGTGGAGAGGAAGTGTGTGTTCAGTTTCATATTACAGTTGGTAGTGTGCGCCAGTGTTATTTTTTTCTATGTGATTGTGTTCGTTGAGCCATATTTCTGGCTGCTATGCAGCACCAACTCCCCCTCAAGCTGTTATTTTGAGATAACTATAGATCGTTGATGTGCCGTAGGCGGTAAATCCGTACAGTCATTACCGAACTTTTTGTTAAAACGTTAGCAGTGTCTATCAATAAAGGATGCCTGCAGAGTAAGTAGATCAGATATAGTGAAGGTTATGTGAATGCACCCATGGCTGACGCTAGAAACAGCACCCTGAGTCTTTAGGGTTCAATATCTGTTTCTTTGCAGTGTTATCAGAAGTGACCTGCATTTGAAAAGGGCACATTTGTAGACACGCCTGTTTATGGGAATATAAAATAGGTACAAAATTAGAAAAAGAGAAGGCCGAGGATGCAGTTTGCTTCGCCCGCCACCGCGATTCAAAGTGGACACTAATAACACTAATCCATTCAGCCATCCATACTTTTGTAGGGACACTTATACATCCTATACGCACACGTACCCTAGATAATAATATATGTTTCAGCGCAGCCATGCATTAAATGTGTATTCTCTGCATGACCACAAAGGTGCATAGAGTGGATTAAGGGTTATCCTTTTTATCCAACTCGGGGGATGAACTGCAAATAATGATTGATGATCTACACAGAAAAAGTAGAAAGGTAGGCTTGAAAATCAATATGCAGAAGACTAAGGTAATGTTCAACAGCCTCGGGAAGGAACAGCAGTTTACATTATGTAGCGAATTACTGGAAGTAGTAGGCGAATATGTCTACTTAGGGCAGGTAGTAACCGCAGATCCAGACCATGAAAAGGAAATAACAAGAAGAATAAGATTGGGATGGAGCGCATTTGGCAAGCACTCGCAGATTATGACTAGCAGCTTACCGGTATCGCTCAAGAGGAAAGTATACAACAGTTGCATCTTGCCTGTACTCACCTATGGGGCTGAAACGTGGAGGCTAACCAAGAGAGTTCTACTTAAGTTGAGGACAACCCAGAGGGTTATGGAACGAAAAATGGTAGGGGTAACATTAAGGGATAGAAAGCGTGCAGAGTGGGTCAGAGAAATAACTCATGTTACCGACATTCTAGTGGAAATTAAGAAGAAGAAATGGACATGGGCAGGACATGTAGTGCGAAGAGAGGATAACCGATGGTCACTGAGGGTAACAAACTGGATTCCAGGGGAAGGAAAGCGTAGCAGGGGGCGGCAGAAAGTTAGGTGGGCGGATGAGATTAAGAAGTTCGCAGGGGTCAAGTGGATGCAGCTTGCACAGAACCGGGTTAAGTGGAGAAATATGGGAGAGGCCTTCGCCCTGCAGTGGGTGTAATCAGGCTGCTGCTGCTGCTGCTGCTGCTGCTGCTGCTGCTGCTGCTGCTGCTGCTGCTGCTGCTGCTGCTGCTGCTGCTGCTGATGATGATGATGATGATGATGATGATAATGATGATGATAATGATGATGATGATGATGATGATGATTATGATGATGTAGGCAGGCAGGCAGGCAGGCAGGCAGGCAGGCAGGTAGGTAGGTAGGTAGGTAGGAGTAGTCATGTAAGAAGGGCGGCCACTGAGGTAGCTCACAATCCACAGGTACAGCCGGCCACCAACTCCCACGTCAAGTCCATCAAGAATTGCATCACGGAGAACGTTGTCGTAAGCCCCTTTTATATCTAAAAAGACAGCAGCCTAGTAGTCGATGGTGACGCATTTTGTGTTCTACTGTCACCACAAGGTCGATGACGCTGTCGATAGAAGAGCGTCCCTCGCGAAATCTAGTCATCATATTCGGATAAATATCATTACTCTCTAGAAATCACTCAAGTCTGCCAGCACCATTCGCTCCATACTTTTTCAGCACAGTTTGCTAGGGCAACCGCCCGGTATGAGATAGGTTCGAGAGGGGGCTTTCCAGGCTTCAAAAGAGCAACAAGGTGGCTAATCTTCCAGTCTTAAGGAACAGTAATACAAGCCCATATATGATAGAAATAATTAAGTATTGCAGTTCTACCATCCTTGCCTAGGTTTGATAAGGTTGAATAAGTAGTCCCGTCAGGATCATGTGCAGATTAATGTCGACAAGAAGCAAGAGCGGCGTCTAATTCAGCTATTGAAAAGGGCAATTCGTATTGATCGTTCGGAGTAGGTGGCGGAAAAACCTGAGAAATTGGTAACTGTGCCTGGTTTGTGCCCACACCCATTTTACATGATTCGCGCTTGTAAAGCAAACTACTATGCCTCCATATATATTTAATATGCCTTCTCCCCATTGTCACCCATCATGATCTTCTTTCTTCTCTCCTTCTACCTGCAGTGTGCAGAGTAGCAGGCCAGATTTGAATTATTCCGGCCAACCTCTCTGCCTATCCTTTCTTTCTATCTATCTATCAATCTATCTATCTATATTATCTGTCCATACATCCATTGATCCATCCATCCATCCATTTCTTTCCATCCATCCTTCCATCCATCCATCCATCTATCTATCTATCTATCTATCTATCTATCTATCTATCTATCTATCTATCTATCTATCTATCTATCTATCAATCTATCAATCTATCAATCTATCTATCTATCTATCTATCTATCTATCTATCTATCTATCTATCTATCTATCTATCTATCTATCTATCTATCTATCTATCTATCTATCTATCTATCTATCTATCTATCTATCCATCCATCCATCTGCCTGCCTGCCTGCCTGCCTGCCTGCCTGCCTGCCTGCCTGCCTGCCTGCCTGCCTGCCTGCCTGCCTGCCTGCCTGCCTGCCTGCCTGCCTGCCTGCCTGCCTGCCTGCCTGCCTGCCTGCCTGCCTGCCTGCCTGCCTGCCTGTCTGTCTGTCTGTCTGTCTGTCTGTCTGTCTGTCTGTCTGTCTGTCTGTCTGTCTGTCTGTCTGTCTGTCTGTCTGTCTGTCTGTCTACCTACCTACCTACCTACCTACCTACCTACCTACCTACCTACCTACCTACCTACCTACCTACCTACCTACCTATCTACCTATCTCTCTGTCTATCTACCTATCTATCTGTCTACCCTTAATTCACTCTATGCACCTTTGTGGTCATGCAAGAATACACATTTAATGCATGGCTGCGCTGAAACATATATTATTATCTAGGGTACGTGTGCGGAGAGGATGCATAAGTGTCCCTGTAAAAGTATGGATGGCTGAATGGATTGCTGTCATTAGTGTCCACTTTGAATTGCCGTGGTGGGCGAAGCAACCTGTCTCCAACGCAGAACGAAATCTTGCGCGGATTTCGTTCTTCTGTACTTTCTTTTAGCCCGCCAACGGATCGCGCAAAGCCGCTCAAATTCCACTTCGATGCTGGACACTGACGCCGGCACACAAGCATAGAGAGTGTTCTCACTGAGAGAGGAAGTAATGAGGCCTTCTATTTGAGATGGTGACTGGGTTTCCACGCTGGAAGTCTCCACCGATGCCCTAAAGGTGGGCCAGTCTGTGTATTGCACACGAGACGAAGTGGCAGGTGCGAACCACTTGATGCATACGTACGTTGGTGTGTCATCACTCCCATGTGTTTCCATATCAATACCCCAAGAAACAGAGGGATAGGGGCTTCTGGAAACAAACGCCACATCCAAGCAGTTGCTGTAGATTGTTTCGCGTAGAAACGTCGGTGAGCCGTCATTTATATTGACGAGATCTTGCGTATGCATAAAGTCTGCCAGGTCTCTTCCTCGATTGTTCATTATGGCAGTACCCCACTGCGGGTGGTGAGCATTAAAGTCCCCCACAATAATAAGAGAAGCTGCAAAACACTGGATTGTTGAAAATATTTATGACTTGTCCAAGCCATCCCTCGGTGAAATATAAGCGCCAATTATAAAACATACTCGTCCTTTCAGGGTTAATTTCAAACAAATGTAGTGATTCGAGTTGTGGGGCTGTAGAGCATGGCGGACGTGCGCAATGTCTTGGCGTGCACACATCAGCCCTTCGCTTGTTTCGTCTCCTTCTCGAGACCACAGCAGAACATATCCAGAGAGGCAAAAAGCAGCCGGCATGTTGGGCTCACAGATCACAAACACAGGAAAGCGGTACATCTGTAGCCGCTGTCGGAAGTGACTCAGACGACCACGCAGGCATCGGCCATTGCATTGCATGACTACACTACGGCGCACGTGCATCGTCAAAGAGGGGGCGTTTGTTTGTTGCGCCATTGAGAATTATTGGAATGCCGCCAAGAGCGGCTCAAATGCATCCAAACACTGAATAGCAAACTTTGCTGTTTGCGTGTTGATGCTAGAGAGCAACCCCCGCATTGAACGAACAAACTGTTTCAGCATTTTTTTCACCTGCTGGCTGCCGGGTTGTCGGAATTTTCAGCACGTGTGGCGACCAAACTGGGATGAGGTCTGGCGATGGCCTTTGATGGTAGAGCAGGCCGCACAACATCAGAGGTGGCAAGTAGTACAACAGCTTCTGTCTAATCATTTGCCTGTGACATTACAGCCAGTGTATTCTTAGCTGGATTAGGCTTAATCTGTTGTAACACCTGAGCTGACGTTAACTGTAAATTCGACTTATCCAGGCTAGGCTTGCCTTCTGACTCCTTGTGTCGGCGTCGAGAACGGTGCTTGCGCGACGAATAGACGCAGCCGCTCCTTGATGAGCCGAATTATCTCGTACCATCTTCTATAGTATAACTGTTTCGTTCCGAATTTTAGGACAGTCCTTAGCCGTCGCTCCATAGGCACCCGAGCAGTTAGCACACTTGACAGTCTCCGTCTGGTATGTGTCATGAGGGTGCGTAGCGCCGCATTGTGCCTCGTTTCGACAGACGGCACACACATATCCGATCTTGCTGCATTTGTGGCCCTGAACAGATCTCGGAACATGCATCCGAACTGGATGTCTCACATAGCCCACTTTAACGTGGGATGGGAGGGATTCAGTTTCAAAGACTAATATAACGCACTTCGATCGGCCGAAACGAGGAACATCCAAAATGCGCGCCGTAGATTTGATCAGCGTGCAGAGATCGCTTTCACTTATCTCGGAGTCAACGTCCTTGATTACGCTTGCAATAGTCTTTTTCCCATGTGCAAGAAATGTACGGACGTGCATGTTGCCAAACGCACCAAATCCTTTCAGTCTGTCCACTGTTGCCTGGGATTTCACATCCACGGTGAGGACATTTTTCCAGGGATTAATTCTGACCTCGTCAACTTCACCGGGAACCAGCTGGTCGAAAGACTGAGTCAGGTGCTGTTTGTTTATAACATTCAGATTTGCCGTCGCCGTCGTTATTACAAAGGCCACGGAAAAGATCCCTTGCTTGTCAGCATTCTTCTTTGGTGACACACTCGTTGTTGATGTTCGGCGCAGCTTACTTTTCAGGCGGCGCGACTGTAGAGGCGTGTAGCTGCTGTCAGAATCCATCTCAGTCACTGTGGAGTCATCCAACGAGTCTAGAAGCACCACATCCGCGACGTTAAGGTAACCCGTCGAGTATGCCGCAGCCTGTTCGGCGGTGGCGGGTGGGCGAAGGGGTCGTGCGCCCGCCATCTCGAAAGATGACGAGATCACAAATAGCTCACAGCAATAAAAAATCCAGAAAAGTGGAAGAGCGCTAGCTTCAGGCTTTCCGAGACCTCCACTTCTTCTTCCTTTCTTCCACTTTCTTCCACTTCTTCTGCTTCTTCCTGCCCGAACAGAACATTTGCTTTCCTGGCGCACTAGACGAGCCATGCAAGAGCGCCAGAGGTATATCAAGGGGTAGGAAACTCTCGCTAGTATCGATTTCAACATTTATTGTGAAAGCAATACTACGCGCATTTTCAAGCCCATCGGGTGACACGGCATTCATCCATTCATTCAAAAACCTTTATTTATGAGGATGACTTGACGCCACGCGGGTTAGGTGAGTCAACCTCACCTAACCCGCGTGACGCGACGGTGGACACGCGCCGCGCTTAGCGCGCCGCTCACCAGTGGCGCTACTGTCGAAGTGATGTCATACCAGCTGCAGAGAAAAGGGGCACCAGCTCGGCTCGTCGGAGAACACAGCGGTGGACACGTGCCGCGCTTGACCATGCCATCGACTAGTAGGCAGAAGGAGAAGACTGCACGCCAATGCGAAGCCAGGAAGAGACGAAGGGCTGCGGAAACTGCTGAAGAACGGGAACAACGGCTTTCTAAACGCCGGGCACAAGATGCAGCTCGTCGAACACGTTCTAGCTCTAGGGAGTCTGAAATCAGTTTAATGAGCGCACTTAACGCTAGTGAGGACTCAAGTCTTTTCAGTGCTGAACGTTGGAATGAAACTAAGCGGTTGGGACGCGCTCAAGAAACTTCAGAAGAACTAGAGAAATGTCTCGAAAAGGAGCGCGTACATTGGACCAAGTTTACTACGGCTCAGCTTGGTTAAGCCCGGGGAATCGCGGAAGGAATACTGCCTGGCTACGTTTGGATCAACTAGGCATAGCTTGAAAACTTAGCTGAACTTGTTGGTCTGTGTATGAGCAGGACCAATTGCTTTCGCAATTCCCCGGCTTTAACCAAGTTGAGCCACAGCAAATATTTTCAGCGCACCTTCCAATTGACAGAGAACTGATGTTTTAAAGTGTCTTACACATAATATCCGCTTTTTAGTGTACGACACGAAAACATTAATGACGTTAGGGCAAGCGAAAGATGCCGAAGCTCGGTGACCATTGTGCTACGCCAGGAATGAACCAATATCTTCCTCATATCTTCCCTCGATTACGAGAGAGGCAGGCGTTTTTTCTTGTGGTCGTTTTACTCAAACATTGCCGAATGTTTCGCTCCTGACCCTTTATTTCCACTGCTCGGGCTAATAAACGCTATAAAAATCAAGCTAAGTGTAGCTGATGTCGCATGCCAAACGTGCACTCTCATTAAATACATTCACCAGATAAGTAAGGGTAGATGCAATAAGCAAATTTTGCGCCTTAGCAGGTAAGTTAACCAGGAGTAAGAAAAGCGATTCCTCATGAAGGAGTTGCTTAACAATGTAGCGGCGACATCATGACCTCGTTTAGGGCTTGCAGGGCTCGTAATGACGCCTAAACCAACTTTTGCGGAATGCCATTTTGAGGACGCGCGCACAACGTGGCCACTACTGACGTCCGCTGCGGCAGCTCTGGAGGTGAGCGTTGACGACTGCCACAGCCGTCAGAAAAACATGTTTTCATATTTTCTGATATGTGCTCTTGATTGCAGAACATTTATTCTCTCCCTTTTTCTGGTTTCCCGCAGCTTCCTCACATATTCGTAACCCGTCTCGCTTTCAGCCCAGTCCACCCGCCATACACGAAACTGTGTGCTGTTGGCCTCATCACCACAGGTAGAATGTAACCATTATCCACGGACGCGAGATCAAGCGAGCAATATAGAAAGGAAGTGTATATCGTTTAAGTTTGTGCCGCCGGATGAAAGAAAACATTATGGCTTTAGATTTAACGCGGTCGAGGATATCGCACAAAATCCCAAATGCGGGAGCATTATAGCCCACTGATTCAAGAAAGAAGAAAAAACGGGCTTCAAATAACGCTCTCACTGCACTCAGGTAGCTTCCGTGTAAAAAGAGTATGCCACAGCCACGGCCCGAGAAATGCGCACCGGTGTCCATGGCCTCAAAACAAATAACTTCCGGTGTCATTGGCGTATGGTCAAAAGAGCAACATATATCGTTCTCCCTCCGTCTTGGTGTTTAACGCGTTTCTAGAAACTGTGCAAACTGTTTAGTAATTTTTTTTCTTTGTTATGGGCTGCACTGACGGCAGTGCCCGAAGCCGCAAGCGCAACTGACGGAACAAAACGGCGAGATAATGGGACGAAGGTGGTGGTAACGCCATTTCTTCGAGGCCAATAGACAGTTCGTTGTTTATACCAGCTGCAGATACTAGATATGTCAAATGGTGCCAGTTTACATTAGCATTGAGGAAAGGCGAGGAGGGGGGGGGGGGGGGGGGAGTTCCTCGTATGTGGGTGTGACGCGATAGCATTGACGGCTCCCGTCTGCCCACTCCCATTACGGTTCTTTTGCATGTACTTAGCCTCTCCCTCAACTGCTAATAAGGGAGTAATTGCTCATCGACATCCACCCAAGCTCAGCCGTAGGGCTATAAAGAAAAGCTATCTTATTGCGGCTCCTGTCCTCTACTCCATCTTGGGGGATCCCCCTAAATGTTGGACCAACATTGTCCCTCAATTGCTACTCCTTAATTGGCGCATGTATGTCAGCGCAAATCTAAGGCACCTTTTCCTAGTTTGAACGTGTTAGTCGTCGCCAGGCAAAGCCGGCGTATAAGCCATTACCTGCCAAACCTGGCACAGAGCGGCAGAGCGAAGCACCGCCTCCCGCTTCATGATATGTGCAGGCCGATAAAAAGACACGGAAGTGTTGGAGGCAATAAAAAAAAAGTTTACATGAGAAAACTTCGAACGAATTTAAACAATTGTGATATGATTTCAAGGCTTCTTCCTTGTTTAAGTTCAAGCTAATTTCTTGCTTTCAAAACCCGTACAGCGTGTCTGGGCAACATAGCATGATGCAAATAAATGCGAATAAGACGAAAGGTGTCATAATTAGGCCAAAAAACAGTTATCCCACCGCGCGATAATAATATTGCAACGGATGAAATGGTTTTAATACAGGTGAACTTCGTATGAAGGACGGACACGCACGGCTCAGAAAACCCGGATTAGTCTACGCGCGGCTCGCTTCCTCTCCTTCTTCTTCTGCTTCTTCTGCCTCTCAGTGCGCCGCTACGTGGCGTAACAATTCCCCCCGGGCAAACGATTCTCGTCCTCGAGAAAATTAGACAGATCGCAGATGACAGCGCTTCAGGCGATCCACGTGAACAACTTGTGTCTTGCGGGATCGGCGGTTATCCGTCGTGCCTTTGGCGATGACGTAATTCACGTCATTCAGTTGGTCCAACACGACGAAGGGGCCATCGTACTTGCAGAGAAACTTCTCATATAATACTCGCTTCCGAATAGGCGTCCAAAGCCAGACGTAGTCTCCATGGGAGTAAGCAACTGCACGATGATGCAGATCGTAGTGTTATTTCGAGCGGCTTTGAGAAGCCAGTGTGCGTAAGCGGGCTATACGACGGGCTTTTTCGGCACGGTATATTATCTGGGAAAGAGACGCACCGTCGTTGGGGGAAAAAGGGAAGCTAGTGTCTAGGAAAACGTGGGGAGTTCTTGCATAGAGTAAATAGAAAGGATAATAGCCAGTAACTTCATGATTTGCAGTGTTATAAGCGTACGTCACATACGGTAGCACTGCATCCCAGTTGCGATGGTCAGACGAGACGTACATGGACAGCGTGGTTGTCAAGGTGCGGTTGGTGCGCTCGGTGAGACCGTTGGTCTGCGGATGATACGGTGTCGAGTGTCGGTGGTATGAACCAGAAAGTCGGAGCATTTCTTCCACGGCATCAGCAGTGAATTGCCGACCACGATCACTTATAATAACACGGGGTGCGCCATGGCGAAGAATAACGGAATGCAAAAGAAACGATGAAACATCAGCAGCCTTTGCGGTAGCGAGAGCAGCGGTCTCCGCGTATCTGGTAAGATAGTCAACGCAGACGATAACCCAACGGCAGCCATCTACACTCTTTGGAAAAGGACCGAGCAGATAAATTCCAATCTTTTCAAACGGTGAGGTAGGTGCCTTGACTGGTTGTAAAAGTCCGGCCAGTGTGGTGGTGCATGCCTTAGGTCGTTGGCATTTTTCACATGTCGCAACGTATTGCTTGGTTGTCTTATAAATTTGTGGCCAATAAAAACGCTGGCGAATTCGGTGCAGGGTACGACAGAAGCCTAGATGTCCAGGGGTAATATCATCGCGCATGGCATGTAAAACTTGTGCACTGAGACTTTTGGGACGACCAAGAGGAGGGCAGCACCGTTAGCTGAGTAGTTCTTTTTGAACAAAACACCGTCTTCGATGGTAAATTGCGTTGACACTGCTCTTCCTTTTGCCTCTTGTATAAGAGGCTGTAGTGACCGGTCGTTGCGTTGTTCTCGCCTAAAGGTCGCCATACTAGCAAACATCTAAGCAATTGAGGCTAAACACCCGTCGAAGCCGTCTTCATCGTTAACGGAAGTCGGCAATGAGTGCCGTGACAAGCAGTCAGCATCACTGTGATGTCGTCCACTCTTGTACGCGACACCAAAGTTGTATTCTTGTAGGCGTAATGCCCAGCGCGCCAGACGACCAGATTGATCGCGAAGTCCGATGAGCCAGCATAGCAAATGGTGGTCCGCAACTATGGTGAAGTAACGTTCATATAGGCATGGTCGGAACTTGTGCACAGTGAACACAACTGCGAGGCACTTCAATTCGGTAACTGTGTAGTTCCGTTCACATTTTGTTAACGTGCGGCTGGCATATGCAACAACGTGATCTGCCCCACTATGCTGCTGCACAAGCACCGTCCCAAGACCGACGCCACTGGCGTCACTGTGAACCTCCGTCACAGCAGAAGGGTCGAAGTGGCGCAGCAGTGGTGCTGAAGTTAGAGAAACCTTGAGCAGATTGAAAGACGATTCGCACTCTGGGGTCTACACAAATGGCGAATCCTGGTGCAGTAGAGAAGTAAGGGGGTGGGCAAGTTGCGCAAAACCAACAATGAAGCGACGAAAATAAGAAGAGAGGCCAAGAAAGCTCCGAAGACCTTTGAGGGTGTGTGGAGTTTCGAAGTCGCGTACTGCAGCAATCTTCTGCGGATCCGGCCTGATACCATCCTCGTTGACGAGGAACCCAAGAACTAAAGTTTGTCGCTTCCAAATGGCACTTCTTCGAATTCAAAATGAGGCCCACTTTGCCAATGCAATCAAGAATTTTATCAAGTCTCTCATTGTGCTCTTAGAAGGTCTTTCCAAAAATGATAGCATCATCAAGGTAACACATGCATATTTCCCATTTGAGGCCACGAAGGATAGTGTCCATAAATCGCTCGAACAGTCGCGGGAGCATTGCATAATCCAAAGGGCATTACATTAAATTCGTGTAAACCATCTGGTGTTACAAAGGCAGTCTTCTCACGCTCGGATGAATGTAGAGGAATTTGCCAATAGCCAGATCGCAGATCAACAGATGAGAAATATGACGCCGAATGCAGACAGTCGACAGCGTCATCAATGCTACGTAACGAGTATACGTATTTCTTTGTTACGGCATTCAAACGACGGTAGCCTACACAAAATCGGCAAGAATTGTCTTTTTTTTTCGCACCAGGATCACAGGTGCGGCCCACGGACTGAAAGATTCTCGGATGATTCCTTTCTGTAGCATTTCGTCCACCTGTTCTTGAATTATCTTGCGCTCTGCCGGGGAGAGTCTGTGGGTTTTGGCGAATAGGGGGTGCGTTTCCTGTGTTAATTTTGTGCTGTAGCCGAGAAGCTGGGATATGGCTACCCGATCCATTTGAGGCAAAGTTGAGCACTTGAGCATGGGTTGCCAAATGTCTTGCAGAATACGACGTTCACTAGATGGGAGCGATTTGTTGACCATGCCCTCAAACTCAGCATAATATACAGACTTGTCGTTCGCGGCTCCTCTGCAATCAGAAATAATTCCAACGGTATGAGTCACATAATTCTCAAACCTCGTGAGTGTCAAACCAGAAGGAAGACGAGCAGGCTCTTCTGACACGTTCACAGCCCAGATGTATGCGCGACCATACTCCGCCTCCTCGACCAGAGCGTGGCACCAAATTATTTTTTTTTCGCTCCATTCGAGACATCTGGCTCGACAACTATTGAATGTTTACCCATGAAGGCTTCAGATGACTTCACGGGGAGAAACGTCGCCGTCATCGCCGGCATCAAGGCGAGAACTCCTTGATGACTCTGAGACATGTATCTACCAATGCGGCGATAATGTTCGGCTGCAAACAAATTTCACCGGCACTAAAGTCTAAAGTCGCACCACATTCGCGCAAAACGTCAACACCCAAGATAGCGTCATGAGTCGCACGTCTCAATACAACGAATTCTGTCCTATAGCACTCGTCACCAATGACAGCTGAAACTGAGTACAGGCCAACCGAAACTAAAGTGTCACCCCCAACTCCACAAAACGTAGTGTTTTTGTCTCACACAAACATGACTTTCTGTCGAAGGCGGTTATTAAATGAAAGGCCCATAACTGACACAGCGGCACCAGCGTCAATCAAAGCATCCATTTTAACATTGTCTACACACACTGACACTTTGTACTTTAGCATGACGGTAGGTGAAATTGCAATTGCGTGAAATTGACCGTCCGGCGACCTTACCTCCATCGGTCGCACCACCTAGTTTCCCAGCGGTGGAGAAACAAAGCGGCGACGTGGGGATGGCGAGCGGGGTTGTCGCTGCGGTGGGGGAGTGATGCTTCGATCGACCACAGGGCAGTCCTTCCGTGCATGGCGTTAAGGCGAATAGGGCCGATAAAAGGTAGCGGGTGGCTGATGCTCCCACTGGGCACCGTTCGTGAAGCGCGGTGCTCGTTGGACAGGGGGTCAGGTAATTTGACGACACGGGCAAAATCGGAAGATATATCCGCTGCCCCCGCAGCCGTAATATACGGGTGGCTGGTGGTTCTGGTAGTTCACTTCAGGATCCCTTGGAGGCCGAGATGGGGCGACAGAAGCGCGACGAGGAGCATCCCGAGGCACTTCATCCGGATGGGCTGGACGCTGCTGGAAATAAGGGGGCGATGTTGGTTGCCGGGTCCGCTCCACGTCGTTTTTGTAAGACGCTTCGCAGTTATTTTGTGCAGCCCATGGCGTGCGCTGTTCCCATGATAATACGGACCTCGATGTCAGGTGGTAAGGTACATCGAAATTTATACGTTGCCGCTGAATATCCAGCTCCTCGTGAATAATCCTTCTGACCATAGAAGCGATGTCTTCAGCCTCCGGAATGTCGATACCGGCAACAGTTGTCACATTAGAAAGTTGCCCAAATTTGGGAGCTATCCGACGTTCCTTTAACGCCTCAAATGCCCGGCTCTGCTTGATGACATATTCAACTGTGGCAAGGATGTCCGGCGAAATACGGAAGTTGTACACATCCTCAGCAATCACCTTGAGAAGGTGCCCTACCTTCTCCTTATCTGACATCTGCCGGTTTACAATGCGACAAGGTTTCAATATTTCTTCGATGTAACGTGTTCATGTCTCACCGGGCAGGGGGGCTCTCTGGGAAAGCTGATGCTCAGCGCGTTCCTTCTTCGCAAGGGTATCCCCGAAGGACTTCGTTTTTTCTTCAACGAATTGGTCCCAGGTCGTCAGTATTTCTTCTTGGTTGTCGAACCAAGTCAGCGCCGTGTCAGCGAGGAAGAAAACAACATTGTACAGATGTGCGATTTAGTTCCAGCGGTTGTACTTGCTGCATCTTTCGTAATGTCGGAGCTTGTGCTTCTCAGTGCGCCGCTACGCGGCGTAACAATATATAAACCCGTGGTCTGTAGAAATGGTTGAGCAGTTTAAATGCCTCGGAGCTATATTTTCTGGGATTATCAGGGAGCTACGTTTTCTGTCATGGGATTATCAGGTCAATTATATTGAAAAAAAATAGCTCAAATCACTAGAGTTATAGGCCGTCTAAAATACATACTTCTCACAACAACTAAGATGCTGGTATGCTATTTAATATTCAACTCACATTTCAACTACTGCAGTTAGTGTGGGGTGCTACAAGATTCGCCAACTTTGAACGTATTATTTTAATGCACAAAATATATCTCCGAAATACGTATTGTCACGCTACTGACGACGAGGAAGGATTGTACTGGTGTGGCAGAAGAAGGTGCGCCGTTTTATCCCTGCCTACGGCGCAGCAAGACCAACTGGAGTTTCGACGTAGTCGGCGCCTTGCTGGACTGCCACCGCTTCCTACCATCATGGACCGCACTGACTCTAACCGTGCAAGCCGCGACTCTGCAAGCCAGGCTGGTGACAGGCCTGCGCCCTCCAGCTCTATTCCCTCCCAGCCTTACCGGGAACCACGACCGTTTGCATGAGAAGATGGTGAGGACGTTGAGAAGTGGCTACTTCATTATCAACGAGTTAGTCAGTAAAACCGGTGGGACCCTATCACCATACTAAAAAAGGTCGTTTTCTTCCTAACACACACGGCGATGACCTGGTTCGAGAATAACAAGGACAATATGACAACTTGGGAACGGTTTTCCACCGAGATAAAACAGCGTTTTGGTGACTCTGTACCGAGTACAAAGAGCTCAACTGCCGGATGAAACGTGTACCACTTATACGGAAGAAATCCTCAGATTGTGCAAATGAGTCAATTCTAACATCCCCAAGAAAGACAGAGTTGGCCACATTTTGAAAGGCATCGCGGCTGACGTGTACAACTTTTTTATCCCCAAAGACACCCTTGAAACCGTCTCCGATGTTATTTTACACATCCGCGCTTTTCAAGCTCTCAAAACGCGTCGTATTGCGCCGAAATTTGGGCGGCTGGCCAACGTGCCTACCGTTGGCCAGCCTTGATGACCATGCCCAACTAGATCTTCCATCGACTATCCGGCGAATCGTGCGGGAAGAACTTCTGCGGCTCAACTAACTTCCCCTACACGAATCTGTTGAGGTCTCTGTCTAGAGGGTATCTAGACGGCCGGCTTCACCACCACAAGAGATTGCAGTGCAGCCTTTCGCACAAGCTCCTGAAGTTGCAGCATCTCGCCAACCGGAATACGTCGATGCTTGACGCCCCTGGTATGACGTCTCCTCAAGTGCACCTCGATCTTCAATTCGATCTACCAGGAGTTCTGTGCAGTATGAGCATTCAACTAGACCTACGACAAGACCAGCCGTTCCTGGCTCTTATCCACAACAGCATTTTCTACCTTCCCCACCGATATTCTACCGCTGCTGCATCGAAGGTCACATCACCAGGTACTGCCGCAGTAGGTTCCCGCCTCGCTATAACCGCCCGGCGCCTCCAACAGTACCCAACAATCGGCAATACAGCCCCGTTTCTCAGAAATCAAATACTCAGCATGGGTATTACCGCAACATCCATAACAAGAACCTCCGCGACCATTCCCCTGCATCTGATAGAAGTGTCACTCCTCCACCCGCTTTCCGAGCGCGTCGTTCTCCATCACCGCGGCGGCGCTCCATGTCGCCTCAGCAAGAAAACTAACCAGCGCGCCCAATGAGGGTGAGGCCGCTGGAAATGTACTGTGTGCCAACATCCCTCAAACTATAATGCTCAAAAACAAAATGCGTGTGTTCATTGATGGTGTGTGTATCCTCTCTTCGCACTACATGTCCTGCCCATCTCCATTTCTTCTTAATTTCTACTAGAATGTCGGTAACTTGAGTTATTTCTCTGATCCACTCTGCACGCTTTCTATCTCTTAATGTTACCCCTACCATTTTTCGTTCCATAGCCCTCTAGGTTGTCCTCAACTTAAGTAGAACTCTCTTGGTTCGCCTCCACGTTTCAGTCCCATAGGTGAGTACCGGCAAGATGCAACTGTTGTATACTTTCCTCTTGAGCGATACCGGTAAGCTGCTAGTCATAATCTAGTCATAATGTGTATATTAGCTTTGGTGCATACGGGTGCGACTGTGTCTGTGATGAATTATCAGTTTAGGCGCTTGTTGGGACGCAAAGTGATGTTTGAATATGACCGTGCTTCAACGTTTTGCAGTGTGTGTTGAGAGGCGTTGCGGCCACTGGGTATGTGTAGTGTGCAAGCGCCTGTGGGTGGTGCAAATTTTCAAGCCGAATTCGTCGTCTTGCCCCACTGTACGCATTAAAATATCTTAGGAATGGACTTCTTGAAGTTTTGTGGTGCTACCGTGGTCTGCCGAAGTCAAGAGGTTCATTTTGACGGCTCGCATCTGCCGACTCTTTTTGAAAGTGGCCGTAATGAAGAAACAGTTTTTAGTATTACCGAAGACACAACAGTTCCAGCTTCGTCTGCCATGTTCGTCCCCGTGTCCGCTCCACTTCTTGACCAGGTTTCATTTCAGGCCGTGGTGCACCCAGTTCATTCAGCATGCCTGAAGAAAAATGTTATTTTCCACTGTATGATCTCCGTGCATCACGGTAGTGCCTCGTTATGGACAATCAATCCATCGAACGAGCCCACAGTTTTACCAACTGGATGTAAACTTGCCTCTTGTGGACCCGATGCACCCCGCGTCGTTGCTTTGGTCAGAGGTGCTACGAGTGCCACCGTACCTCTGGCTTCTGATGAAACTTTGATCTTCCGCATGATCAGCGCCGATCTCAGCTCATCTCAACGCCGTACTCTTGTGGATATTCTTCTACACTTTTCGCCTATGTTTGACTTCTCAAACTGATGGACCAACCTCTCAGCCTGCACATCGGACCCATCATACCATCGACACTGGTTCGGCTCGTCCCATCCGTCAAAAGCCATATCGCGTGTCCCCATCTGAGCGCAAAATCATTCATGAACAAGTGGAGGAGATGCTGCGGAAGAAGGTGATACAGGAGTCATCTAGCCCCTGGGCTGCCCCTGTTATCCTCGTACGCAAGAAAGACAGTTCGTGGCAATTCTGCGTCGATTACCGGCGTCTACGTTCTGTTACGAGAAAGGACGTCTATCCTCTTACTCGCATAGACGATACCCTCGACTGCCTCTCTGGTGCGTCCTATTTTTCTTGTCTTGATCTCAGATCTGGCTAATGGCAAATTCCAATGGACCCTGCGGATAAGAAAAAAACATCCTTCGTAAATACAGATGGCCTTTATGAGTTTAATGCTATGCCATTCGGGCTGTGCAATGCGCCTGCCACATTTGAACGCTTTATGGACAAAGTTTTGCGCGGCTTAAAATGCGATTTCTGTCTTTGCTATCTCGACGATGTCATTTGGAAAGTCCTTCCAAAAACACAATAACCGTCTAGTACGCGTCTTGTCTGCACAACGCCGCCCTAATTCTAAACTCCAAAAAGTGCCACTTTGGAGAGCGCCAAGCGCTGGTGCTAGGACACCTTCAATGGTGATGGTGTAATGACGGATCTCCACAAAACTGCCGCTGTTGAGTCTTTTAAACCCCCACAGAGAGTGAAGGAGTTGGGCAATTTTCTAGGGTTGTGTTCGTATTTTAGACGCTTTATACATCGATTTGCTCACGTTGCTTACCCATTGACGCGCCCTCTCAACAAAAACTCCACTTTTCACTGGACACTACACTGCGACGCATCATTTCGTCAACTGAAGTTTCTTTTAATATCGAAACCCATCCTACTTCACTTCCATCCTGCTGCAGTAACAGAAGTTCACACGGATGCTAGTGGAATCGGTCTCGGGGCAGTCCTTGTCCAACGGCACGATGAACGAGAGCATGTTATCGCGTACGCAAATCGTACCCTGAGCAAGCCGGAGCGAAACTACACAGTCGCCGAACAGGAATGCCTGACTGTAGTTTTCGCTGTGCAGCGTTTCCGTTCATCTTTGTACGGACGGTCGTTTACTATCGTAACTGACCATCATTCACTCTGTTGGCTGCGGAACCTTCGAGACCCATGTGGTCGCCTCGCACATTGGGCCCTCCGATTACAGGAATATGACTTTGCCGTAGCGTACAAAAGCGGGAGGCGTTATGCAGACGCAGATTGTCTTTCTAGGATGCCAATGGTCATGACCGGACCTGACAGTGACGATTTCGACCATTATATGTCGACCCTCGAGCCAGCTTTCCCCGACACGAATGTTTTTAAAACGAAACAGCAAAGGGATAGCAGTCTGCAGCCTCTCTTTGCCGCCGCCCAAGCCAGCTCAGTTACAAGTCGTTTTTGTGATCGTGATGGCCTCCTATTGAAAAATAATTATTCGCCTGACGGCCAGCGATACCTACTCGTCGTTCCCAAGATGCTTTGCACGGACGTATTGCGTGTTAAGCATGATGATCCAACTTCAGTGAATTCGGGATCGTTTCAAATACTCCGCCGTGCTCAAGAAAGATTTTACTGGCCTAGACTGCGCTCGAAGATTGAACAATACGTTGTCAGTTGCAAGCAATGTCAACGCCACAAACGTCCAACTGCAACTCCATCTGGCTTGCTGCACCCTGTGAACACAGCGAAAGCTCCATTTGATCAAGTAGGCATTGACCTTGTAGGTCCGTTTCCGAAGTCCGTGGATGGAAATCGCTGGATTGTAATCTGCGTTGACTATCTCACACGTTACTGTGAAACCGCCGCTCTTCCATCTGCTACGGCGCACCAGGTGTCGGTTTTCTTACTGCACTCAGTCATCGTACGACACGGGCCGTCACGAATTGTCATCACTGGTCGAGGCCGACAATTCACTGCTGATGGTGTTGAAGAGCTCATGCGCTTATGCGCAGTAACTTCCCGACACTCGACGCCATACCATCCCCAGAGAAATGGCTTCACTGAGCGCGTGAACAGAATGCTTATCAACATGCTAGCCATGTATGTGGATGCAGGGCATAAGAACTGGGACACCACACTGCCCTTCACCACGTATGCGTTTAATACCGCCACGCATGAGACAACTGGGTACAGTCCATTCTTCCTGCTGTATGCCAGACCACCACGCTACACCCTGGATACTACCCTGTCGTTCTCAAGCCGTGAAGACCCCTGCCTGGCTGAGACCCTCTGTTTCGCCGAAGAAGCTCGGAGAATCGCCCGATTATGGCCTGGTACTTTACAAAAACGTTCTAAAGTGCGATACGATGCCAGTCACCGGTGGGTCACGTACTCTATAGGCCATTTAGTCTGGCTGTGGCGTCCAATTCAGCGCCGTAGTCTACATCAAAAACTCTCGGCCCGCTATGACGGCCCATATGTGGTAGTTACACGTAACAGTAATTTAACCTATGCAATAGCTCGCCTGACAGCATCTGGTCGTCGGTCTGCCAAAACCGAACAATGTCATGTTGCCCGCTGAAGCCGTGTCAGCCTCGCACGACTCACGAACACGCCCAGAGGGCTTAGGCTGAGTAGGGGGGAAATGTCACGCTACTGACGACGAGGAAGGATTGTACTGGTGTGGCAGAAGAAGAGGAAGAAGCTTTGGTGTCTGGGGGCTAGTAGGCTTCACCTTGTCCTGCTGCATAGCACTGTAAATAAACGTATAAACGTATTTAAACGTACCTATATAATTTATTGTTCCGACATCTAAGTTCAGCTTTCTTTTGTCATTCCAGGGGGATTAAAGCACATAATCTTTATAAATGTCGCCTCAGGTTTACTTTTTAAACTGAAATCAGGAATAATGCAACAAATTTTAGGAATTTAGCAAAACTAAGGAAAGAAGAATTAGTCTATCCAACAATACGTGGCGAAGAATGGACAGTGCCAACACCTCCACTAAATCTTGGTAGGGAATGCCTTCAATACGCTCTTCCATCTCTTCTAAATAGGTATACCCACATTAGCCTCGATGTTTTTTTTCTTTTGCAAGTCGAGAACTACACAATTTGTTTTTGAATAACATGGTTTAGGTTTCATTATGTATACATATTGCTGTTTCGTGTATTCTCTGGTGTTTCTTTGATGGGCTTGTTTTTAAAATTGTATAAACTGTTGTGTTGCCTCCCTACCAATAATTAGGATTGTAGGCTCGTCAAGTTGCCCAAGGGCAGCTTTTTTATAAGATTCCGCCATCTGTAGTGTTAGATGGGAACTAAACTTTGATTTGATTTATCTACTCTACACTTCGCTGATGTTTGCACCACTTCCATGAGTGTTCTTGATGTATAAAAGAAAATACAGGTGCACAAGCAAACTTCCCGAAGCACAAAATATGCGCGTAGTTCCCTAAGAACAGCTCACGCAACCACCAATTCTTGTTGCTTCAGTTGTAAAGAACTTGCTCTATCTACATTACGTCAAAACAGCACTGACATTTTGCTAAAATGAAATATTATATTGCTTTATCTAAAACGAAATATTATTATGTTATTCAAGCTCATACTGACACAGAAACTGATGCATACTGACGCTGTTTCTGTATTTTGTATTAGTTGCGACGTTAAGCTATCCTTATTCAAAAGATACAGATAAGGTACAACGAGAGGAAGAAGATGGCTACATAGTATGAAAGAGCATTGCACAAGGATCGAGAATGACCTTCAGTTTGCAAGTCGAGCCAACGTTTCGACAAGTGGGCTTGTCTTCGTCTGAGCGATGAAAACAAGTCCACTTGTCGAAACGTTGGTTCAGCCTTGCGCACTCAGGCTCCCCATCTATCCTTGCTCAGTGCTCTTTCATACTCTGTTCAAAGTAGAAATTTAAATGTGCGAAAAAAAGCACACATTCAAAGGTGGCACTGTTCAGTAAAAGGTACTAAGCCCTAATAATTATCGCTTTGCAAGACTTTGCCCGAACATATACGGTACGCGATTCACCGGCACAATTATAACCGGCTGTTGTTAATTATCTGCATGCAGTCTGAATGCCCTTGTCAATAAGCACTTCAAAGACAATACGCCATTCATTTTTGCTCCAGAACTCCTTCAGCAACACAGCAATGGCAGGTCGGAGACCATATCGTCAAATCATCGACGGCGTATCACGAAGTCCTTGGATTGACCCGGAGACGTTTCGGAAGAGGCTGTCGCTTCGCGTGTCAAATGGTGGCCTCGTGTGAATTTCTTACACCAAGATCGAGAAGCACAATGGATCCAGTACATAACGCAACTGATACTGAACGGCGGCGCGCCCATCAGTACCTACAGTGAATTCACTAGCAACACGCGCATCGTCGAGCACACCACTGATGATCACTGGACCACCACTCTACCAATGAAAACCCTCTTGACGCACCAGCCCCTCTGCAGAGAGACGATTAATGAAGGCGCCAAGTATGCATACCTGGCTCGGAACCCGTGGGATGTGTGCGTTTCTATCTTCCACACTATTACCAACGCGAGCATTTACCGTTTTCAGGATGGTACGTTCGAAGACATCCTCGATAGTTTTTTGGAAGGCGATCTGGGCTATGGAAGTTACTTCGACCATGTAACCTCAGGTTATGCCCTTCGTAGCCAGCCCAACGTATTTTTCGTATCCTATGTAGAACTGAAAAGGGGCGTACGGAGAAGTTATTCAAGTGGCCCACTTCCTGTGCGAAGGCTACCGCAGGGCACTAGACCAAAATGAAGAATTAATAAAGTGAATATTACAGCCGTCCAACCTGAAAATATGAAGAAGTTTATTGTCTTTGATTTGAAAGGGAATGCCAACACCGGCTGGGCCGATCTGTTCAGCCGCAACCAGCAGGTGTCATGCGGACGAGGATACGAAGACGACAAGACCAAGTACAGACTCGTCCGGGAAGCCAAAGTAGGAGGCTGGAAGGAGCATTTCAAGCCAACTCAGCTCCAGCGCTTTGAACGGAAAATACGAGCAGAATGAGACAAAGCATCATTTATGCAGCTTTGGGTGGACATTCGGGAAGAAGCCTTGGCTATACCCGTCTCGTCTGACTAAAACACGACTGCTTGGAGCGTTCGAAAAAAAAATCCTTTCGACATTATTACGTGTGCCTAGATTTAGAAACGAATTGGTTTAATATGCTCACCACAATATCAATTTTTTAATCATTGCTCATTAGCCAACGTTTTCACACTCCTATGAACTCGATTCTGAAGTAATACACAAACATCTCATAAACTTATCGTCGAATTCATCGTCTGGAGCCCTGGTTTCCTCTACACTTGCTTCTAAACCCATTTATATAGCAGAGTACATTGAAGTAGTATATAAGGGCAGGGACATGTTTATACATGAGATCTTTGGACTACATGTTCATGTAAAAACTAATAAATTTAGCCGCATGTGTTCTGGAGACAAGTACAGCCTGATTTTCGTAAACTGAATAACACACCTTCAATGAGATCCACCTTCAAACGATTGTGAAAGCACTAGCTTACAAAAATATGTAGTAAATAAATTTTTGTGCATTCTAAAACCGCTTAGCCATGCCGTGAGTTATGCCCCATTACGACAAAATTCGATGGGGCTGCTTTCACGGCCAGCGGCGTCCCTGGTGTCCCTGTGGCGTCCCTGTGGCGTCCCAATCCAGATATGGCTTTGAGAGGAACCCGTAGGAAATGGAACTCGGTTAATTTTGACCGCATCGCTCAGTACACGGGTGCCTTGAGCCACCGTGACGTGGTCTGACGCCCAAAATATTGTGTCATGTTAACATCCGGGGCATTTCAGAATATAGAGCTTGCTCAACAGGTCTCTTCACTGAATGGTGGGCTACCATGTCGGCCCCTCAATTTTTATTTTATCCAGAGAGCTGATTGTTAACTGGTCCGGAGACCTAGCATTATTATACATTTTATAGCCCTAATTGTGGTCACAACGGTACAGAAATGTAATGCAAAATTTGATCAGTTTTCCAAACGACAAGCCAAGTATTTCAACATTCACGTTCAGGGCTGTACGATTGAGCGACCTTACAAATAGTATCAATTGTACATTTAGTGAAATTTTGTTGAGCATGGGGGGGGGGGGGGGGAACAATTACACACGGGATCTCGGCCCTGTCCCCCCCCCCCCTTCTTTTTACGGGAACGCGCGGCATAGGTTCTGCTTTGATCCTTCGCTGCGCTCAGCCGCTGCTGCTAGAGAAAGTCTCAGTCGGAACTATAAAGGATGAAAATACAGCCGCATCGAGGCAGGAAATTGATACCATGGTGCATGAGAGGCGGGAGAGGGCAGGCAGCGAGAACAGATGATACAGAGTGTTCGGCCGTCCTTCGTGCCACTTCAGTTCATCAACGCCGGCTTCCCCATGCACCAAATGTTATATTAGGCAGGCGCACCGCGACGCAGCTCTGACAAAGGCGCTCATCACCCAAACAGCGCTAAATTTCAAACGTTTTTCATCCCTCAGAAGATCTAGCAGTTTGTTGTTAACTGTATCTTTGAACTGATCCGTCGGGTCACAATTAAAACTCGTCTTGTAGCTACCTGTATGCTCCGGCGAAGCAATCACTCTTTTTCCATACTATCACAGCACCACCTGTTTCAGCCAGCTTTATTATTATGTCCTTTCTAAAGCCTCACAGTTTAATTCCTTTCTATTCACGAGCTGAAAGGTTTCGGTGGAAGGAACTTGTTTTTGTACAGTTATAGCTACGTGTGTGCGAATATACCAATATACAAAATTTCGAATAAGGATTTAATAACAAATATTCGATTCTTATTCGCATCCAGAAGACTGATTTTCAAAATTTCCGAACATTCCAAAATTACGGAATACACAGAAACTTTCGAATTCACCGCAGTTTCCCCGCACTGCACGCTTCATTGCAATGGTTGACCGCATAGGCTCTGCAGTGAAGCGCAAAACTATACTGCGCAAAACTGTGAGATATGTGCTAGGAAATATTGTTCTACTACCTTGTAGCACGAATTCTCTTTTACTTGAAAAAAGTGACTAAAAAAGAAAGGCCGGAAAAATGAGCATGGATGAAGGTCATGGTACTGAGAAGTACAGCGTGGCATAGCGAGTTGGACAAAATAACTTAAATAAAATGACTAAGGATGACTATATATGCTGTGCCACCAAAGTCGTTCTAAATTGCAATATATATATATCAAATAAGAAATAACTGAAACAGTGGTGGCTGTTGTGCTTAAATGGCTGGCCTGTCCGCATTCACTTAGTTTAACACAAAAGCTTCCCGCAAGCTATGTACTGATCTTATTATTGTGAGCATATTCTAATTACTTCAGGAAGAAACCCCCATTGGAAAGGCGCGTAACCATCCGCCGGTGAAGCAATGTAAGCAATTTCGCAGCTGCGTGACAACTCTGAACAAAGGTTCAATTTGAGCGCGTGCAAGCGTCGAAATGGAACGTCATGCAACCGACACGTGTTGCCATTTTCCGAAAACTGCAGCAACGGAAGTGCCGGCGCATCACTTGTGATGTCTGTGCAGTCACGTCTGCGAAGGCGCCCGCGTGTCTTCATTGCCAAAGGCACTTGAGGAAGCGGATATCAACCTGGACATAGCAACAGGCCTGCCTCGACGACGGCGGTCAAGGCCCTGCGCGAAGCAACAAGCATCGGATACCCAGGTGCGGCGAACGCTCCAGGAGTCTGCCCTTGAAACTACGCTCTTCCCAAAGGCAGCGGTGGAAGAAAGAGGCATGCATCGCCGGCCCCGCATTGTGGTCGATTTACCGTTACCAAGAGCACGCCTGAGAGAACAGACGCGCCGACAATATGATATCCTCGCTTCCGCAGCGTCAAGAGCCAGGTCTACCCGTGGGAGCTAGTGGCGTCTTCGTCGACGTGCCGTGGCCTACGTGAAGGAATTCAGAAGGCGGGTCTTCATGGTGCTGTGTGCAAAAATGCCAATTGGTGCTCTTCGATTGGCCAGTGCTCAAGGACAAACGATTCCCTATCTACGTACCTAGGAACAAGACAGTGTAGAAAAATCGGGGTCTGACCATTGCTGGGGACATTGGGAGACCTCTAAAATCTCTAACATCATGTAAATACATTTGCACTGCTGCTTGCCTCCGTGGTGCCTCATCGCCTCGGCTTCGGCCCTGCCGGCGTCGCAACACACTTAAAAAATAAAACACAATAAAAACAAGCCAATAAAGCCATATGTTTTCTTGAGTTAAAGTGCAGTAGATAAACTAAAACGCACACTCAATTTGCTAAAATAAAATTGCTTGCAATAATCCGATAATCATGCCAGTTGCGTCTGTCGCGCCATCTCTAGTACGTTGAATAAGTTGGATGTGCGGTGACGCATCACAACTAATAAGACCGCATTTAAAGCCCACAATTCCCGTTGTTGGAATAAGGTTCTTGCCGATAGAAACATCACAGGATATACCATATGATTTGATTATGTTTCTGGGCCTGCACTCAATATGGAAAACGAGGATGCAATTTGAACATGCTGATCTTGTCGTGCGTCCTGTTCGCGAGCATTTTGTTGAAAGTGTCGTTTCACTAAGAGAGTGTTACCGAGCACTCCCTGATCCACCAGAATGGATTACCTTACTTGATGTTTTGGTGTCGCTGAGCGAATTTTAATCCCTGTTTGCCGAAGCCTGGCTTACGCGTCAAAGTCGGCAATAAAGAAAAAAAACACTTTGTGGCGAAGTGGACTGACACTACTTATCTCAGTGCCTAAACATGTGTTCGAATCCTGTTAGTGCAATCTCAACTTTTTTATTTTTAAAACACAGCAATCCAATAAATTACTAGCCTCTTTCCTTGGATGTGTTAACCTTTAGGTTGCATAATGCCATGTTTTTTTATTCTTAATAGCCGCAAAAGCAGCCGTGAACACAGCCAGAAGGTGGCGGTATAGTGCTATAGTGACGGTATGAAAACGGTTACACTATGCAATTACGTTCACCGTAATCAATTCCTACCTTCACTGAGTGTATGTTACCTTTACGTTGCGTTCAGAGACACCTCTTCGCAACAATCGCCATATACTCGCTGAAATACAACCAGTGAGGAGAAAGAAGTTGCGGGACTCTCCGTTCAGAATTCACTTATTCAACGTAGCAAAGATGGCGCGACGGACGCAGCCGATGTATTAAGCTCTCTACCGGGAGTAATTTTAATCCAGAAAACTATTTTATTGATAGTGCATTTCAGTTTGCGTACTTCGCTGTATGCTCGAACAAATCGTAAGATTGTGTCTTATTCTTGAGTAACGTACCCGGCACTTCCGCTGCTGAAGTTTTCAAGGAGCGGCAATACGCCCGACCGACGCTGCGCAATTGGTGTGATGTCCTTGAGAATACTGCGGCAGTATTTGCATTACCTGCGGGCCCGAAAGCGGCACGCGCTTACCAGAGAAGTACGCGAACATCGAGGCAGTCCATAGAGTTTTTTACCCTTACCTAGAGGGAAAGCTGTGCTGCCGGCTATGGGAGTTCACATGGTGTTTCCAGACGGCCAGTTCAGCCACCATGGACGCTCAAAGCATCATGGACCGGAGAGCTACCGAGTGCAGAACTACAACTTCAGGCCAAAACTAATGCAAAGATAAACGTTGTTCTACCGTAAATAATGTCCTATGATTGAATATTGTGACTATAAATTGCAAAAAGAAAGAGAAACCGCATGTCAGTGTGATATTTATCCAATATAAGCGATGGCTCTTTCTCCTATTGGCTTAGTTTTGGGCAGCACAAATACCAATATTTCGCACGTATTAGGCAAAATTTGAAATAAAACAACGTTACAAAAATATTTATCATTGTGCAATCACTGAAGGAAGTTTTTAGAGGCATTTCGGGAAACAAAAACCATTTACTTGGCGACGTCTGCTTTTGCGCCTTCGCTACTATGGCTTTCGCGGTCTATGTACGCACCTTCAGATGATGATGATGACGAAAACGAAACATCACAGTAACGCCACTCCACGTACCCGAGAAAAACCGACTGTCCCGCAACAAGTAGCACACCGGCCCATGATTCTTGGCGCGCCCATGGTGACTGAAATACAGCGCCCTCAGCTTTCCCTCTAGTTAGTGTAAGGAACTCTATGAGGCAGCCTACAGTGAAGGCGCGTGCAGCGCCGAAACGCTGTTCCGCTCCTTCGAGACATCGGCGTTGTCATGCTAGCCTTCAGTGGGCCTATGGTCTATTCGCACTTGCGAGACCCCAAGGGTATGAGCCCGGCTGTCGCATGCGACTAGAGAGCCGCGCAGCGCGACCGTGTTCACACTTGCGAATGCGACCTGCGGGTTTCTTTCCGCATTTTGTATAACCTTGACTGTTCACCACATAGAGTAAAGCCAATTTACGTTCACGTAAGTACGTTAAACCAATCACCGGCTCACGCTGAAATAAATCAGACAGCCGTCGGACGATTGGCACTGGGCACCCACGGCAAAACCACAAATGGGCTGGGCATCTGTAGAAGTAAGGGAAGCTCAGAGTAAAATATTATATGAGGAACGCCTGAGGAAATTGGACAGTAACAGGTGGGCAGCTAAAGTACTTAAATACCTATACCTAAAAAGCGTTGACTCACAATGGAGGAAAAGAACTAGGAAACATACCAGTAAGTATGCTGGTTACAAGACGAAGAAATGAAAAGCGTTAAGCAACAGGTGAATAACACAGAAGGTAAAAATTGGATACATTCAATGGAAAAGAAACAGAGTATGAACTATACCGAAAGTGAAAAAGGCAGCTCAGGAAGCAAGCTTTCTTTGAACTCAAGAGGCAATGCCCTACTTTTTGAAGCTAGATCAGGCTGCCTTAGAACATGCAGCTACACAAAGAAATTTAACCATGAAGATGACACATGTGCAGTATGTGGTAAATCCACAGAAACAATTGACCATATTTTACTCGAATGTAATGGTATCCATCCGGAAGTCGACGCAGGCGCAGTGACTCTTCCTGATGCGCTCGGGTCTGGAGATACCGGTGGTCGGGTGAATTACCCTACGGTGGAAGCTAGCAAAAAATGATTGGAAGATTGGTGACTTAAAAGCAGGAAAGTGACATAATGTTAGTATTGTAGAAACAAAAATTCAATAAAATGATGGTGTAGGTAACCGATCAGAAACAATAATTAAGATATTGTGAGCCTTCTGTGGACATTCTTTCATTTGTACATGTCATCATCTAAGTTCTTTCATTGGTACATACCATCATCATCGTCCCGCGGCGCCGGCTTCGGCGCGTGCCTGGGTTCGTGATCGGATTAAAACGCTAGACAAGGCTACAGTGGCTGGAATATGGGCACTGCAACAAGGCTTCGCTGTCCTTGCCGTCACTACCTCGCCGTCTCGACCTAGCCTTCTTCCACAAGTGGTGGAGGTGAAACTTGATCCCCTTGCTGTTTTCTGCCCTACCTTTCGCTGGAGCTACGTTCCGGTCGCTGTTTACCGCCTGCCACCATCGTTATGTTTACCGAGAGCACCCAAGAATCGGCAGGACCCTCTACCTCGGCTGCACCACCCCCTCCGACTGCGCCCACACGACAACGCGACCCGCCGCTGTTCGCTGGTCGTCGCGATGAAGATGTCGATGACTGGCTGGACACCTATGAACGCTGCAGTAACCACAACCGGTGGGACGATGCCCAAAAATTTCTGAATGTTTCTTTCTACCTCATTGAGGTCGCCAGAACCTGGTTTATTAACCGCGAACCCCACACCACTAACTGGACCACATTCAAGCAGCAGTTCCGCCAATATTTCGCGGACCCAGCAGTTCGGACTGACGTCGCGAAGAACAAGCTCGCTTCTCGCCTCCAAGGTACCGATGAGTCGTACGCGTCTTACATAGAGGCCATACTTGCTCTTTGCCGGCGTGTTAGTCCCACCATGCCGGAACCTGAACGCGTACACCACATCTTGAAAGGAATTAATTCTGTGGCTTATAATACCCTGATTGCCCAGAATCCTTCTACTGTTGACGCCATTATTGCAACCTGCCAACGCATCGACCAGCTGCAGTCCTCCCGATTGCAGCCCGGCATTGCTACTGGCCCGACCTCTGCTGACGATCTACGGGCACTAATTCGAGCCATCATTCGGGAGGAGCTCCAAGCCCTCAAGCCTGTCTGTCGACACGGGTGCGATCATTCTTCCGTACCTTCTAATGACGCCGGTCTCCGCAACATCAATAAAGATGAGCTGGCAACAATCACGCGACCTATGGCTTCTGACCCTCCTGCACCCCGCCCAGCATCGATTTACGCGCACGTCGCAGCATCACCCCCTCCCCTTGTTCCGCGCCCCAACTGGCATCGCCCTACAACCACATCAACGCCGTGACGACGGCTCAGCCTACGCCACCCTATTACGCACCTTGGCGCCCCTCTCGCCCAGTGTGCTACTACTGTGGAATCCGAGGACATATATTCCGCTTCTGTCGTCGACACATTCAGAACGAGCGGCGTGGTTATGACGCCTTCGAAAGTGACGTACCCTCATATTATCAGCGACTACCTATTCCCAGCCCACCTCGTCGATCCTCTCCACCGCTGGTATCCTCGTCTGAACCAAGTGGTGCCCATGTATACCGACGTCGGTCCCTTTCCCCATACCGCCGCTCTGTTTCTCCACTTCGACCAGCAACAACTGTTCCTGTCCGTCACTCGGAAAACTAAGCGATGCAGTTTCCGGAGGTGAAACTGCACTCTGCGAACTTACCAAAAGTCCTCCTCATCGCCCGTACAATATGATTTCCGTTTTAGCTGAAGGATTACCGGTCGAAGCTTTGATTGACACAGGGGCTGCAATTTCTGTTATTCGCGCTGATTTGTGCCACCGTTTGCGGAAAGTAACGGCACCATATGATGGACCTGAACTTCGTGGAGCAAATGACGTCCCTCTACATCCTTCAGCAAAGTGTACAGTTCGAATTGTTATAGACGGCGTGCGCCACCATGTGCAGTTTGCTGTGCTTTCACCGTGTGCGCATCAGACGATTTTTGGATGGGATTTTTTGTCAACCGCTTCGGCGCTAATTCCTTGTGGCGACCGTGTTATCCACATGACAGACAGCGATTTTCCATCTGAAGTTTCTGAACGACATCATTCCCTCGTTGCCGCCGCTGATACTGTTCTGCCTCCTCAGTGCGAAAAACTGCTTACCGTTGTTTCTGACCACATCACTCACGGGGACGTACTCATCGCACCATCTTATCGTCATCTTGCACGCGGTATCGCCTTCCCGTCTAGTCTTGTGAGGTTCTGCAACGGCTCAGCGACAGTAGCGGCCACTAACACTTCACGTGAATCCCTCGTGCTCCCAAAAGGAACTTCTCTCCCCTGCATGGTGGATGTTCAACCTTTGTCCTTGATGGTACTCACCGCCCCTCTGCCTCAGCGCCGTGTTTCGCCAGACGTCTCTCTTTCTGTTCTCACAAAGACTATCAATCCTAACCTCACGCCGAACCAACGCCAAGAACTGCTGACATTGCTTCGTCAACACCAAGCCATTTTTGATGCCACTTCGCCACCACTGGGACGGACTAGTGTTGCGCAACATCGCATCATTACTGAAGGTAACTCTATCGTTCGCCGACGGCCTTATCGGGTTTCCCTCTCTGAACGAAAAGTAATTGAAGAAAATGTAAATGACATGCTTCATCGCAATATTATTCGTCCCTCGACAAGCCCATGGTCCTCCCCAGTAGTGTTAGTTATAAAAAAAGGGCGGCTCGGTACGCTTTTGTGTTGATTACCGCGCACTCACCAAAATTACACGCAAAGATGTATACCCAATGCCAAGAATTGATGACGCCCTTGACTCTCTCCCAGGCGCCGAATATTTCTCGACTTTGGACCTCCGCTCAGGTTATTGGCAAATACCTATGCACGAGGACGATAAAGAAAAAACCACTTTCGCAACTCCCGATGGCCTTTACGAATTTAATGTTATGCATTTCGGACTTTGTAACGCACCAGCGACATTTGAAAGGATGATCGATACTGTGCTTCGTGGCCTAAAATGGAGAACCTGTTTATGTTACTTGGATGACATTGTCATCTTTTCGTCAACTTTTAACGACCATCTCACGCGCCTGAATGAGGTCCTCACGTGTCTCGCTTCAGCGGGCCTTCAGCTCAACACCAAGAAGTGCCACTTTGCACAGAAGGAAATTAAAATATTGGGACATCTAGTCAGCCATGACGGCATTCGTCCAGACCCTGAAAAAATCATCGCGGTCTTGAAATTTGCTCGTCCACAACGGACTACAGAATTGCGCAGTTTTCTCGGCCTGGCGTCTTATTTCCGGCGTTTTATAAAGCATTTTGCAAGTATTGCTGCTCCACTTCATCAACTACTTAAAGCACGCAGCCCTTTCGTGTGGACTGAACACTGCGAAGCTGCTTTTAATAACCTGAATCACGCCCTCACATCAGACCCTGTTCTTGGCCACTTCAGTGACAGCGCTCCAACCATCCTGCACACTGATGCCAGTGGTCTCGCTCTTGGCGCTGTACTTCTGCAGCGCGATGCAACTTCGCGTGAGAAAGTGATTGCCTTCGCCAGTCGGGCTATGACTCCAGCTGAAAAAAACTACACCATTACCGAGCAGGAGCCTTGCCGTCGTCTGGGCTGTCCAAAAGTTTCGCCCTTACCTATACGGTCGGCACTTCACAGTTGTGACCGATCATCATGCTTTTTGCTGGTTGTCTTCGCTCAAAAATTTGACAGGCCGACTTGGCCGTTGGATTCTACATCTGCAAGAATACAATTTCGACGTCACTTATAAATTGGGTCGCCAACACCAAGAAGCCGACGCTCTTTCTCGCTGTCTACTTTCGGAATCGACTTGCTGTTTTTCTTCCCAATGCATTTCCACCTATGACCACAGCCGACCATCTCTTTCCCCGACGTATATCACAACAGTTTCATTTGACGACTCTGAGAACAAACAAGCTCTCCGCTCACAGCAATTAGCCGATGCCTACTGCCGTCCCATCATCGACCGCCTTATTGGCGCTTCGGACCCACCCAATGCTCGGCTTCGCCGACAACTTCGCAATTTCAAGCTCGAAGATGGCGTCCTACTCCACTTCGTGTATTGCCCTGATGGAACTCGCTGGATCCCAGTCGTGCCGCGTGTTCTTCGCCCACGTATACTGGCGGCTCTCCACGATGACGCTACTGCAGGTCACCTTGGTGTTGACAAAGCCTACGACCGCGTGAAAAAAAACGATTCTTTGGTCTGGCCTATCTTCAAGCGTTGCCAAATACGTCGCATCCTGCCCTCTGTGCCAACGTCGCAAACGGCCGACTTCTTCACCCGCTGGCCTTCTACAACCTATTCCCTGTCCCACCACGCCATTCGGCGTAGTCGGCATCGATTTATATGGTCCTCTACCTCTCTCCGACGGGGGTAACCATTGGATTATAACAGCTGTCGACCACCTTACACGCTACGCTGAGACAGCACCTGCACCGACCGGTTCCGCTCAAGAAGTAGCAAATTTCTTTTTGAGATCAATTGTATTGCGTCATGGCGCTCCTCGGGTGCTCCTAAGTGACCGCGGGACGGCCTTCTTGTCGACAGTCGTTGCCGAAGTTCTTTAAGCGTCATCCACCCTTCATAAGACAACCTCGAGCTACCATCCTCAGACTAACGGGCTGACTGAGCGATTTCACCGCACCTTATCGGATATGATCTTCATGTACATCACACCGGATCATCGAAATTGGGACACTATTCTACCATTCGTCACTTTCGCCTATAACACAGCAGTACAGCGGACTACCGGTTATTCTCCATTTTTCCTCTTTTATGGCCGTCCTCCCACTACAATTCTCGACGCTTCCTTCTTCTCTACGCCCAATTACTCCACATCGGTACCTACCCAGTTCTTATCTCGTGTGGCCAGATGCCGTCATCTTGCCCGCCTCAACAAAGCAGCGTGCCAGGAAGACCGCAAGAGTCGCTACGATTCTACGCATCGCGTGGTCTCTTATCGTCCCGGTGACGAAGTACTGCTTTATACACCACTGCGCACCCCTGGCCTTAGTGACAAATTCCACCACCGCTACCTTGGTCCCTACGAGATCATCAGCCAAACTTCTCCAGTTAACTACAAAATCACGCCAGTTGATCCCCCAGCCGATCAACGCCACCGTGGAACTGAAATTGTTCATGTCTCTCTCTTGAAACCGTTCGTGCGCCGCGGTACATCGGTTAGTTAGGAGCGGCCAGGCTGGCCGCTTCCGACCCCCCGGGCAGATTGTGTGAGCCTCCTGTGGAGCTTCATTCATTTGTACATGCCATCATCTTCTTCTTTCATTTGTACATACCATCTTCATCGTCCCGCGGCGCCGGCTTCGGCGCGTGCCTCGGTTCGTGATCGGATTAAAACGCTAGACAAGGCTTCGCTGTCCTTTCCGTCACGACCTCGCCGTCTCGACCTAGCCTTCTTCCACAATATAAGGAAGAAAACGCGCGTGATAGCAGTTGCCACTACCCAGTTTCAAATGGGACGCTCCTATATTCCATCCATCCATCCATCCATGAAAGGTAGGGGCGGCGCTGCAGCGCAGCGGCCCGTGCATATTAGCCCAAGTTGCTCATTTGAGTAGGTTTTCTGAGGGCGTCGTCACATGAGTGTTTTCGTGCAGGGTTATTGTCGCACACAGCATGCAAGAGATAGGTCTGCTGTGCAGTGCCTGAACCATGACGCGACACGGATAGAAAAAAAAACCGGTGCCACGCGCCTGGGTGCCAAACGGGCTCCATTTACGTGAAGGATGGACCAAAGTGGTCTTTGGCGTTACGGAAGATATAAATAGGCAGAAAGAGTAGGAGACCTTCCATGGACTACAGAGCGGACAAGCGCCTGGACGACTCGAGCGCAGTATGCGAGCTCCATTTCGAAAAGCGTTATGTGCTTAAGGTTTATGTGGCCGTGATTCAAGGAAAAGAGGAGAGGGTAACAAAAAAGGAGAGGCTAACAAACTACTGCGACCGAGGAGGTCTCCTTTATCCATCCAGTCAGTTCTACGGCTTCGTGTAAAAGCTCAAGGATCTCAGTCAGAAAGAGCAACACTCTGACAACATAATAGATATGCTGGCAGTTGTTCAGAGCCGAATTCCCTCGAAATTGGTTGCAGTGCACACGCTCCTACCCTCACCACTGAAATAGTTTTTTTTTTTTTTTTTTTATGGCGTCACACGTTTTGATTTCTATGTGATTTAACGGTGACAAGGTAGCAAAGCGGCAGAGGGCCAATCAGCTCGTTAGCCGTTGCACATGAGGGGCTGCATTGGCTGGATGTTGCATTTCACAGTAGCAGCTCTGTTATCTTCATTTTCTTTACCATTATATTGCTGTGCATACCCATGACACAATTGTAACTGCACGGTAGGTAACAAATGCGCGAACTATTTAAGCCAGACATGCAATTTCATTATGGCTAAGCAAAATGCACAAACCTCCCTACCGTGCCTGTTTTGTTTTTTTGTTTGTTTTTTCAGCGTAACTAGCATATAGATCACTGGTAGACTACCGGATATCTTGATGCACCGACCCATTATTCAAGATTTTTTTATGAAGAATTCTTATGATTGCCAGATAACTCGGAAAATTTTAAGGCCGCTTCCACGGGACCAAAATCTGTCGGCGGCGACTTATTTGAATAAAATATCGCGGTTAGCATAAGAAGCGAGTCGGCGGACCGGCCTTCGTTTTGTTACACCTTGTACTATGGTGGGAAACATCACGTTTCCTAAACAATGTGCTGCTTGCTGAACAAAAAATGTAAAGAATGTCAAATGTTTCGAAATTAAGAACAAATAGGACTGTGAACGGCTTCAAAATGAAATCAACAAAATGCGCCAGGAAAAGGAAAACCGAAAGCGAAGCTTGCCTTGAAGCTGCCTGTGACGCCATCTATGAGCAGCGGAGTAAGCCCAATGCCCCCTTCTAGGGCACTGTATCCTTGCCTCTTCGCGGACATCCGCGCCGACATCTCTAGCTGCGCTTCATCGATATATCCACTCCACCCAACGGGACAGGCGGGAGTGGAGGAGAGGAGAGTAGTACAGAGGAGGAAACTGGTTTTCCACAACGCTCACAATTTTTCTAACGCTGTAGTTCATACGTATCACCCGAAATTGGACGACGTTACACAGGTTCAACCAACCCAGCATTTGCGCCCGTGGCTTGTGCGTACACTCCCGCCCGTCCCATGCGCTGGGATGTTCCGCTGTATATTATTTCACTAAAAACAAAAGGTACTTCACCAATGCATCTATCTTAACAATGATAGAGTTAATATACCGACGTCTCTTGCGACTTCCTAAGGAAAACTAGTGTGTTTTAACAGCTGTGGCTATAACCGCAAAAGATTTATCGTATCGCTCGCTCCTGCCAGAGCTTCGCTCTCTCGCGCGGTTACTCCTTGGATATTTGCACATGTAGCGAATATTCTTAACACGTGTTCGATTCATATTCCATTCAATCGACTCTTTAATCCATGCTGGTCCTCCTAACCAATTGATATTCGATTCGTATGGAAAAAATACTGTTCACGCATCTTAACACGTGAGAGGTCAAAAACGACGTCGATCATTAAGCCGTGCGGTCACTCATCCACAAGTTGGCTGTTTAATAATAAGAGCGGCTGTATACAACTCATGATTACACTACACTTGGACCCAAACATGATTAGGGTGACGGAACTCAGTTACCTTTACTGCCTACTAGGAGAGGAAATAAAAGTTAGCAACCTTATATTGAGAGGTTCGCAATAAGGAAAACCATTAGGATAGAAACTTCTGGCACTCAGAAGTACTAGCGCACTCGCATTGTGGCAAATAACATTTTCTTGAGGGGCGAAAGTTAATTTGGAGCATTTTGAAAAGTGCTGAAATTGCTTTTTATCTTCACTCGTACGCACAGCACACAGATGAGCATTATCTTACATACAAAGAGCAGTTTAACCTCCAAATTTCAAAAGCGAGTGCTCCCTTTATAAGAGTGCTCGATTTCATTTACCCTGTCATTATTTAAAAATTATTACTGAAACAGTTTTAAGAAGTACTTTTCTTGGGCACCTAAAGCACAGTTTCTGTTCCCTATGCTTTTTCGTTCCTTGGGCAATGAAAAAATTACGACGTATTAGAATTATCTATTCCAGCATTTTGAATGCTTCTCAGGTGCAATGTTAAGAAAGAAATATTTTCGCAATGACCAGACAAGACCATCTTCTTGGCTGGATAGAATCCTGAATACTTCACAAAAATATTCTTGAGGGAAAAAGATTAAATAGTATACTGGCCTGTTCAAGGCATTAAATTTGAAACAAATAATCGTACAGTAATTGGCGTCACGCTGTTTAAAAAAAAATTACAAAGCTTCAGGAATGGCCGTCTAGCTTGGAATGGGTAAACAAAACATTTGGCCTTCTATTCTTCTCGCGCCAACTTATTGTACTGTCTGCGCAGTGTTTTCCTTCATCGTGGAAAGCAGGTTGATCTGGTTTTTCGGTGCGTTTTCGCTGGCTCTGCATTGCTTTACATCTAATTCATGCAGCCTGCCATCCCGCTGTCGCACTCATGAGACTCGGCGAGGTCGATGACCGACCGCGGAGCGCAATTCAATGACGGCCAGTCAGGCCACCCAGCTTCGTGCTGGCTTCTTTCTTTCCTGTTCGGCCGGTGTCTCGCAGTATGAGCCAATTATGCAGTATAAGGGACTGGCGCGCCGGCGTTTTTCGGCGCACCATCCTGTCCGCGAGCGGTACGACAGTCACCTCGATAGACGGCTCAGACACGCCTGCATTCGTGTGCGGATACACAGCGAACGCAAAGCGCGCAAAGAGCGCGAGGCGATACTGACAAGCGCTTGCCTTTGTCGTCTCATCCGCGTCTCCTTGTGCGATTTGTGTTCGCTGGGAATTCTCAACTAGCCCAGACTCGCACATTACTGTGAATACGGCGTTGCCAACAACGGGGTTTACTTTGCACAGGAACTTTGTAGTCGTAAGTCCAATGCGCTCTTCATCCTTCCTGACAGCCATAGCGAACATCACAGTGTTGTCGCTTCCGTGGTAGTGCACCACGCGCAAAACATCATTGCTGGTTGCTAATCTAATTTGACCGCTAATAGAGGTAGTTTTTATTTCATTTTATTAATGCGAGAGCATTACTTTGCTATGTTTACAGATTTCCGTCCGCAGACCACGTCCGCAAAATCGAGTCCGCAGCAGTTGTGAGCAATTGAGAAGTGGTAGAGGTTAATGAGTGGTGTGAATCGATAGAGGGTGACGTAAAGTAGTATCCGAGAAAATATTTATAACAATAGGTTAATTAGTTATGTATTGAGGCAGAACGCGCAAAATCGTGTCCGCAGCAGTTTTCCGTAATTGAGAAGTGGTAGAGGGTAATGAGTGGTGTCAATCTATAAAGGGTGATGTAATGTTGTATCCCAAAAAGTAATTAATTATTACAGGCAAAAAGTATAAAAGTACAGGAGAAAATGGTCTCATTAGCCAATGGCTTGGCGCCACATTAGTTAAATTAGTTAAATTAATCCGTCAATAAGGGGACGTCATGCGCCCTAAATTCAAGCCCAAAAGGACATAGGAAGGGATTGCCGCGCAATTTGAAAGTACCAGAGACTAAATTAGTCAATTAGAACAATCATTTATGGTTACGTCAAGGATGTGACGTCATGCAACCGGAAGTAGAGCCGAAAAAGGACATAGGAAGGGATTGGCGCATAATTTGAGTACCAAAACTAAAATAGGTAAACAAGAAGTGGATTAATGTGACGTCGAGGATGCGACGTCACTCAACCGGAAGTACAGCCGAAAATGGACATAGGAAAAAACTGGCGCGATGTGAAAGTACCAAACACTAAAATGGTTAAACAAAAATTGAATTAAACAACTAGAAGCAACCAACAGCAGCATGGGCGCTTTCGCATTACACAAATAAAAATTCTGCAGTGCTCTTTAATTTTTGTTAACACCGCCGCTTTATGCATGTTTTTATGCTTAGAAAATCTAATGATTTTCAAGTTTTCGCGCTTACATGTCACCATATACATTTTTTTTTTTAATCCTGCACACACCATACCGCACATGCCAAATGAACAGCATCAAATCTGGCACAATCATAACAAGTTAGCGTTTATATGGTATTTGGTATATACGGTATATTGTATATACATTATATATTGTATATATGACTTATATGGTATATATGGTATATGATGTCTAGCATCCCAAACCGACACGGCTATGAAATATGACGTAGCAGAGGGCTCCAAAAATTTCTACCACCTGGGGTCCACTAACATGCGCTGACATCGCACAGCACACGGGCGCCTTTCGTTTTACCTCGATCGAAACGCGGGCGTCGTGGTGGTGATCGGACCCGACTAATGAGCTCAGCAGTCGAGCGTCTTAATAAGTGAGGCACCATTGGGATCATAAAACAGATTTGCTAATTTTGTTAACTTCAATAAACATTTACAAAGAATCCAGCTCTCATTACTTGTGCAGCCAGAATTGCAGAAGATAAGGATATTTCATTTCGGAACTTTGTGTGTGGGAAGACATTACGTAGCGCGTTTCAGCCACTGTCATATAATGTATTGAAATCCCATTCATATTTCGGCGACTCAGACAGATATTAAAAGCCAAAAGATACTATACGTTCAGCCATTTTCCAAGTCGACTTCTCACTGCCAAGCAGATATACCAATTTGTACTGCCGGCAGTTGTGCTCATATTCCTGTAAAAGACCGCAGACAGATGGATGGCGCCTGATGGGAGTATAACTACGCCAACAACCTGAATGCAAAGGTAAAAAAAAATCTGGTCTATAAGACGCCAGCCCACGTCTGGTATTTTTTGGCTATCGATGCTTCATACTGTTCATCCGGCCTTTGACTTGCTTGATGTGCGGCGGCCAATAGAAGAGACGTTGTAAGCAATGGATTTTCGTGTCTGCATCATACATGTGGATTATAGGATTACACCTAGACAAGTGGAGGGCGCCTCGACGCGTGTGCCTTTGAGCTGGTTGTGCTTTGAGACTGCTCTCACGACGTCATCCCCGTCTACTACTTCCTGTCGAGTCATGGTCTTGATTCATTACAAAATTTTGCCCTTTCGCTACTGCCGATAAAGGTGCGTCAGAGGGAAAAGTTACGTACCTATGCGGCCTCTGCATATCAGTTGTCCAACAAAGCAAAAGGCTACGCAGAAGGGTCGTCTTCGGAACGCTAAGCGTTGGCCAATAGAAGACATTACACCAGTGCAGGCATCCAATCGCTTTGCAGCTCTCCAGTGGGATGCTTACGAGTGGCCAGAGCTTCCTGAGCCCGCTTCGAATGCACCTCCAGCTAAGACAAAGTCTAACGATACGGTGCTCAAGAAACGCCGTCGACAACAGCCAATACAGCAGCGTACTGATCTACCAGACGACGATATGGCTGTAGTGAATGAGCAAATCAATCGTCTCTTAGCAGAGGTCTCTAAGCTCCGACAACACCGCGAAATGCTTGCTCGACGTTGGCGAGCTGCAGAAGTAACCGCCAAATCTAGCAATTGCCCAACACCGCCGCCTTCATCCCGCGCAACAGGGCTATTTGCTGCATCTTCTCAGTGTACCACAACGCCCAATGATAACTCTGCAACATTGCTGCTCCGCTATATGGTCAACCAGTTGTCCGACCTGACATCTGTGATACTGCAGCGCTTGGACTAGCACACAAAAATGGCGAAATCCGGTCGTCCTGGTGTACTGCAGTGGAACTGTAGAGGCATTTCCCCGAAGGTGGCCGAGCTCAAGACCAGACTGCGATTTAACAAACTTCGGGTGTGGGCTATGTTACTTCAGGAAACGAACGCCTTGCCATCAATTTCGGGCTCCAGCGGCTGTCTCCTTCAATGACTGACCGTCGCGTGCAGACTGCTTCTCCCCCGGGAAAGGCGGCAGTATATGCTGAAACCCGTATTCCTCATGTGCGCCTTTCTCTCGAAAACTGGTGCACATCATACCAAGAGGTAGTAGCAGTTGCTGCGAAATTTCTGAAAGGAACCGTTGTTCTTGTTTCATATTACGTTCGACCAGCTGGAGGCGCCTCTTGCCGTATTAATCTTGGCTGGTTATTAAGTGTTCGTCGGCAATATCCCGGGTGTCCAATTTTAGTCGGAGGCGACTTTAACACCCCTCACCCGGAGTGGGGGTATCCGACTGCAAGCCCTCGTGGTAGGCGTGTGCGGGACGCCTTCACTGATGCCCTGTTTGTTCTGCTTAATTACCCTGGGACAGCAACACGGCCTGTGCGTCACATACGTAGTGCTGCCTATGCTCCAGACTTGACGTGGTGGTTGGGCGCGGGAACTCCTTCATGGCACGTGGCGCCAGACTGCTGGGGAAGTGATCACAACCCTATCATCATCGGTCTCCATCCTTCCCGTCTCCGCCCTTTACGCCACAAATGTTCTGTGATCAACTGAGACAGCTTTCGCTCATGTCTCGACAATATGTCTTCAGATTCGCCGTCACTCCTTGTTGACCGTATACAGAGAGCACTAAACAGCGCTACGACTACTACCTGGATTGATGTAGGTCGACCGCTACCAGATCTCGGCCTGCTTACCTTGTGGGCATCCCGCCGTCAAGCTGAGCTAGCTGCTACTCGAGACCCTACTTCGGGGCAGGCACGTACACGACTGATCTATCTTACTGCGAAGGCTCGGAGATATGAACGCGATCTCTCGCGACGCAAGTGGCATGCATGGTGTAAACAATTTTCTGATCAATCATCGAATTCCTCACTGTGGCGAACGTTTCGTGCAATGGAACACGGTCGTCGTTCTAGTGACGCAGCAGCAACAGCATGCTTTGCGGCTAATCTGTCGCCGGTCGATTTCGCCAAAGAAGCTGCTCGAAAATTTTTCCCAAAAGACGATATACTGCCTCCTTCAGCTGCAAATCTTAATTTGGCAGGTATCCCTGCAGACGCATGGAAACTACCATCTGCTGCCGACGCAGATGGAATTGCGAACCCCTTTTCGATGTCTGAGCTGCTGGCTGCAATTGACGATGCGAAACGGAAAACAGCGCCCGGCCTGGACAAAAATCAGCATGAGGTTTACAAGAACCTCAGTACTGCTGCACTTCCTCAACTACTAGACACCATAAACTAAGTGTGGCTTGATGGTGTCGTACCCGAGAGCTGGAAAACCGCTGTCGTGATCCCTGTTCCCAAACCTGGGAAGCCTCCAACAGACCTCGCCAACTTACGACCAACCTCCTTAACATCAACGCTTTGCAAGCTCGCAAAGAAAATGCTAGCCACACGACTTTCTTGGTGGCTTGAACAGCACGGTTTTTATCACCCTGCTCAAGTTCGATTTCGTCCATACATAGGTACAGAGGACGGGTTCGCTGTTTTGGCATCAGCAGTTCTATCATCTACCCGCAGCCGCAATGTACGTACCGTATTAGCAATGGACGTTGAAAAGGCATATGACAACATCAGTCATGCTGCAATCCTGAACGCCATTGACATGCTTCATCTCCCTCCGAGAGTACGCACTTTTGTCACATCATTTTTAGACAGAAAAAAAATTTGCAATACGCCTCAGTGGTGACACTGTTGGTTCATTCGTTTCACTACGTGGAGTGCCCCAGGGATCAGTATTGTCTCCGATTTTGTTCAATATTACTTCCATCCCATTGGTGTGGCGCTTACATGATATCCCTGAAATCAAGTTCTTGTAATACGCAGATGATATCACGGTATAGAGCACTCACCATGATCTCTCACTCAAGAGGTCGCCTTTCAGGCAGCATTAGACGTAAGCTCTGATTACGCATCCTTCATTGGCCTTCAACTTTGTGTGTAAAACCACAGCCGGTCTGGAGGGAGAATACGCTTCTCTTCTCTTACGGCCTCTCCAATGGTGTCTGTTTCTACCGCCCGCCGCGCCTCGGTGGGGTCGCCACCGCCCCACTGCTGCTCCTCCGCTACAGCCGTTCACGCGCAAGGGAAACGCGCGCTCGCTTTTAGCTTCGCCCGCGTCAGTTGCAACCGGCAGGTCCTGACATTTCGCCCCTTATGGTTTATACAAAATCCGTAATCAACATCGAATATTTATCGTGTACGAGGAATAAAATACAGTCAACAGTCCGCTCACGCGCGCGCTCCTTCGTCAGTGCGGCCTTGCACGGTCGAATCAAGCTTCGGGAACACTTCAACATTTTTTACCCCTAAGTTTTGTACAAAAATAAATTTACCAGGCTATGCAATGTGCCTTTGGATATTTTAAGCAGGTGTAGCGTGACCTGACGTGAGTGCATGGTGAACTGTTGGGTGGAGATTCTGTCAACCGCTACCGTTTTCGTTTAGATCAGAAGAGGCACGGGTAAAAATTCATGGCGCGTCTCAGATTCAGAGTAAAGAACAAAAATTTACTCATATAGTAAAAATTTCACTTGTCTAGTGGAGTGGGCTATTCTAGCTTCGTTCAAAACATATCAGTCAATTGAAAGACCGAAGATGTGTATGTAGTCTCGCGACTACTTTTGATCAAGGGAATCGGCATAAACAGTTAAGCAGAATCGAAAAGAGCGGCAAACAATAAAACAATTGTCCTTCAAAGTTACACATTGCACTATATGTTCATCAACTCATCAAAACGCGAACTGCGTCTAGAAAATTCAGTCTCAAAATCTTCCTGCACGGCTTGTGCGCATAAGAACTTGGCCTCTCGGTCTTCTCTGTCACTTTCCTGGTATAATTAATTGAGAAGAAGAATTCTGAGAAATGTTTAAAATATCAAAGAAGCGGACCTAATAACATAGCTGTTGTCAATTCCTTTCGGGCAACTTAGTGTTGAATTCTGAAATGCTGACTGAATCAGGATCTTAAGTACTTCAAAAACATTTGTGTGTATAGTAGGTGCATGGCAGCTTTTTCTGAAAAAAAAAAAAAAAAGCTTGTCCAATAGACCAACAAGCTCTGTTTTCGGATAATGCAGTCCACTAGAATATTGTCCTCGTAGAAGAGCGTACTACATGGGGCTGCTTCTTTCGCTAGTTTCAAGAAGAATCGAGCAAGCGTCACACCCGAAGTTGATTAACTAAACGATATATCCAGCGGCGTAAGGTAAACCGGAATATGTGGCAGTGGGAAATGGGATGGTAGGAGATGCCATCACTTCCTTCAGTGCCTTGATTTTGCTCTCAGATGAAACGTCTGTCTTGACAATGTAAACTCCGTTTCATACATCAAGTGCAACACTACCAAAGCTACAGCTCTTGTTTGCGCTCTCCGCATCCGCGATGAAAAATAGTGCATGCTCTTGACGAGAGGAAATATTAGTTGCTTTGTCTGCAAGCTTAATGCATCTTACATTTGCCATCAACTTCATGAAAAGCATCTTTTTTAGGGAGAAAGGGTCGGATTCGGTGAATATGTATGTTTTTTATGTCGTTCTCGTTCGTTCCGCGTTATCGCTACTCCGCAACCTTGCCAGCGGTGCCACTATATGGCGCTGGCTGTGCCCTCCACGCTGCGCATCTCTCTTTGAGAAAATGGTTCTTCGGTGCGCATCTTTTCTACAAGATCCGCACTGCGAAGATGTCTAAGGCATGCGAACCAAGTTATTGCAAACGTGTATACTCGGAATAGAGCCCGTTTCCGCAGGAACCACTCGGCCACAGAACGAGCGCGTAGTGATACGCCTCCTGATTTTTTTTTCTTCACCTGATGTACGAAACGGAGTATAGTCATGTGCCGCTAGCTGTTGCGGCCTTCGCATCTAGCATATGTCATTCCCTTCCGCACAATAACCTTACTTTCCCGAAGAAAGCCTCAATGGGTCGCTATATAGGGCTTGAAATGAGTCTTCAGTGAGAGTGTCCTTTTTTAGTGCTTTCATAACAAGCTTAATATCATGTCAAAAATTTCATTAAAACAATGTTTGTTTGCAAAATTAAGAAAACGTGTATAATACCACACATTGGCTAATATATGAATTGTAATAACATTTAAAACTCAGCCCTACAACGTTTACTTTGACTGTTATACTAATATTTTATATCATGCAAGCATTTTGCAATTTACATTACATTTTTATGAAATTATTTTCATCTTCGGTGTTACATGAATGGTTTCACATCTAGCGCTAAAGACGGGTTTGCTGTAGCAGACGAGTTGCTGTCATGTTAGCCTTGAAGAAGCTTCGATGTGATCACTTCTGATTCAGTTTTTTTTTTTTCTATTTTGTACAGGCTTGGGAAAAATTCGGACTAAAATGGACAAAAGTAGCTACCATGCCGCAATATATGCCATGCTTGTCGAACGTTTGCTGAACGACAGTGTTTTTTTATATCCGTTCACGTGTGTAGTACGTTGACGACATGCCGCTGCATCATCTACGTTCTGTGTTCTTTAATTTTGGGGCTGCACTAACCACGAAACTCGCGAGCGACAGCGCAAAACCAGGCAAAAGCCACCCGCCGCCGCTGAAGCAGACGCGGAGCGAACAGTGAGCAGGTCGCGCCGCTTGCGGTGGCGGAGAGCGCAACTCAAGGAGAAACATTCCCATTGTTCCCGCGGCGATTGAGAAGGCCGTAAGAAAGAGCGCGCGCTCTCCCCCGAGACCGGCCGAGGTAAAACTTCATACACGTCAGTTGCCAACCGCTGGCGACGCCGTAAACTTACCTCAAATCCAGTTCGTCTCTCTCTATCAGGCACCCCAATACAAGAAAGTTCGAGCCTGAAAATTCTGGGCTTAACAATTCACCAATCAGGATCAGCGACTGCTTGGCTTTCTCAGACAAAAAAGCAAGCCCTTCAAACTATGAGTTTAATAAAAATTGCACCTAAAACGGGTGGTGCTGACTCGTCTATTTCACGCCAGTTAGTGAGGGCGGTTCTGCAGCCAAGTACTGTTTATCAGAAGCAGTTTCAGCATCTTACAAGAGCACAATGGGATCGGCTTGAAGCCGTAAATCGAGAAGCAATGAGGACCATAGCATGCCTTCCACGACTCACACCGGTCGTAGTGTTACAGGAGAATGCGCAGCTCAACACCATCGATGAACTGGTGCAGCAGCGCCGTGATGCTCACAGACTCAAGGCCACTTTGTCACATTCCACGCAAGCACTGAGGGCGTATGCAACGTCACACATTATTCTTCAGCCACCTGCGCCCAGTTCTCCCTCCCTGGAAATTTATACAGTTAGGAGACCACAAGCCAACTGATATCCGCAGACCAACGTCTGCCAACTCGGCATGTTACTTCGCCAGAAATTTGAAGAGCAAGATACTCACCTGCCTCAAGATTCCATAGTAGTGTACGTGGATGGAAGCCTGCAAGGCTGTGAAGCCAAAACGGCCATCTACTGTGCAGAGAGGCCTAGCCTGAATCAGACCACTACGTTGAGCTTTCGGAATCACTTACATCTTTCTGCGCTGAGCTCGTGGCAGTTCAGGAGGCACTCCGCTTCGTGGCTTCCATAACCATGCTCCCTACAACCCAGGTTGTCATTCGCACTTACGCACTTCAAACAGTACGTCTGCTGCGACGTGTCAGCCGCTGCCCTAAAATTTACCAAGACATCCACCAGCTTGCGGCGCGCATCCCACAATCAATACGCATTGAGTGGGTCCCACGGGATCTGCTGCCTTCCCAAAGTCAAGCTGATTTAGGAACCGCCTCGTGAACCAAGACGCATCAATCCCACGGCTCCTCGAAGTGGACGACGCTACCCTCCTTTTGTCAAGAAAGGAGCACCTCCGGCGCCGCACACGTGCACTTATCCCTCCGTGTGCGATATCCCTTCCCTACAGTCTCACCCGTGCAGAGGAGGTTACGCTTAGGAGGATCCTGGTCGGTGTTGCCCTTACACCAGCTGTCACTAGGACGTGGTCATACTTCGAACACTTATATCCCCGCCCAGGGTGCCCAATCTGTAAAACGAAAGATGTTGAGGCCGACATCCATCACTTGCTGTGGGACTGCCCAGCACTCAAACCAACACGAATCCAGCACCTGAGCACAGCTGGCCTTTCAGCAACCAATCCTGCTTCATACGTCACTTGGACGCAGGGACCTCATCATGGCTCACTTCTGGACTTCATAAAATCAGCCAACCTTTTTCCATTCATTAAATCATTTAATCATCATTCATCTCATAACCAGCTGATGCCCTGAGGCAATAAATATTGATTAATCAAATTCATTACAACATAAAGAATATCCAAGAACGCGCACTTAAGAAGCACCTAAAATTCATCAACACTTCACGCGTATTGTTCCAACGATGCGTCATATAGCTTTTTCAGTATTCGTTATAAGTTACTTCCCTAAATGTGCGCACGGCATGTCAACATAGCGCTACGTCAGTAACGCTGCGCCGCGTGGTGTTGAAAGAGAAGGACGAAGTGGACGGTGGCGGATGTGAAAGAGGAGGATGAAGTGGATGCGTGTGGACTCGTTCTGGGACAAACCTTACTGAGACTGTGCTTAAGACTTACTGTGCGTAGCTTTCATGCATCCCCTGTATATTGTGTAAATGTTAAACCCCTTTCCCTGTATTGGATTGGTAAAACGTTTATTCGGGGCCTGCAGTAGAACGGGGCCTACGTCGTCCTCTGGGCACCGGCCGCGCGGCCTGGGTCCCCGCTCGCCGTGGCCGGCTCGCTGGTTGCCTGCCGGGCCAGCGCCTTGATGACCTGCTGGACGGCCCAGAGTTGCTCCTCTTGATTGTCGCTCCCTGCGGCTGCTTCCAGTCGCGGCGGGATCCTCCCAGACTTGAAGAGAGCGCGCGTAGCGAGCGGACGCATGGAACATCGGCTCCGGCGATTTTCGACCGTAGCGGTGGAATAACGCGTCCAATCCCAAAACTATTGGACCTTGAAGAGCCATCAAGTCCTCCGGAACGCAGGGAGACCACTCTCAACGCGGTGGACGGAGTTTTCGACTTTTTGGAGCACTTTTGCTCCTATCCGTTGTGGAGCCGTTGCTCAGCCGGCGTCCCACGGCGGGAAGGCCGCTCCTGGCGAACATGGCAAACGCCAACCAGCAACGCGGCTACGACCCGGAAGGCATGACATGGACAACCTTGCCACAGACCAGCCGAGAGCAAGCCTGCAGTGAAAATGTGATCCGGGCTTTTGAAAAGCGAGCCCAGAAACTCCAAGCCAGCGCGCAAAGGAAGGCCACGTCAGCACACGGAGGCCGCCACGCGCAACCCGACTCAGAAGCGCAACCGGAGGCCCAACGCAAGTCAGAGCTGCATGATCGAAGCCCAAGTTTCTGTGCAGATTCAGACCAGACGACGTGGTGCTAATCATCAAACCACTAACGGCCACAAACTTGAAGAACTTGCAACGCGGCGAGTTGCGCCTAGCTCTACGACAGCGAGTCGGGGAGGCCGATGCAGAAAATTTTTTCTTCACAGTGTCCCCGGATCAAAACCTGATCATTGTGGGCACGTCAAGCATCCATGCGGCAGACAGACTGGTCGGCGACTTTGCAATCCGAACGCAAGGGCAAGACCTCTATCTGCGTGGACACGTAAAGCAAAGTGAGGACAACGTGGTACACGGAGTCATCACTGTGGCCAATCTGGAGACCACCGAATCCCTGCGAGGGAAGGTGAGAAGCTTGCGCGGAGAGAACAAAATCCTGGAGATCCGAAAGTTCGGCACTTCGAACAAAGCAAGGGTCACCTTCGAAGAGAAGTACAAGCCCAGAGCTGTGCTGTATAACGCGGAAGTTATACCGGTAGCCACTTACCGTCGCACCATACCAGCGTGTAACCTGTGTGGCACGGTGGGACATAGGGCAGACGCCTGCCCGACACCGAGGCAAGAAAATTGCGGACTCTGCGGAATGCAAGCTCCGTTTGTGGAGGGGGTGCGGGCCCCTCACGAGTGCAATCTAAAATGTGCGGTATGTGGCGGCGAACACGCCACGAACTCTAAAGACTGCACTGCGAAATTCCGAAGGAACGAGCAGCAACTATCCAGTAACAAGAACAAGAAAAACAAGAAAAAGGCAAGAAGGAGCGAAAATCTCCCGCCCCCTTCGACTAACGTGGAGCCAAATTCTAAACAAAACAATCAAGAGAGGAACTGGGCCAGCATGGTCAAGAACGGGAAGCAGCCGGTGAGTGGGGTCGCCCCTCCTCCTCCCAATACTACCTCTCCACCTACACCAAATTTGGTAGAAATTGAATTAAGAAAACAGATAGCAGCCCTAAAAGCTCAAATAGAGCTACTAACCAGCAAACTAGAAACTGCACTAGCTAAATCTCAGCCGCCTCAGCAAGAGGAGGCGATGGAAAGCGACGCAGAGCCTAGCATGGAAAACAAACTAGAAGCTATGATGAGGAAGATCCAAGAATCCATTCCCTCCATAGTATCACGACAGATAGCGAAAGCGATGACGATTCGCAAGTATGCTAACACAAGGAGACCCACGAATCCCGTAACTCACAAGATGCGTAGGGTGATCAGTGAGGGTGAGAAGCTGCAGCAGCTCCCCCTCCAGAATAACAATCTTCAGGCACAACATGGCGGGACGAACTAAGTAGAGCCCTATAATGTTAACACAGTGGAATAGTCGAGGCTTTAAATCAAAGACTAAGAGAGCGGACCTTAGGATGCACCTTTCCACGTACGAGCATACTCCGGCAGTGGTGGCCGTACAGGAGCCAGGCGGGAACGCGAGCCTCACAAACTATAAAACGTTCCAACTCGACCCCCTAACATGCATCTTCGTGCACAAAAATTTCACAGCAAATTTGATAGATCTGGAATTACAAGCCAGCTTTTCATACGTGATGGTGACTCTCCTGCCCATAAAAAAGGATGATCCGCCGCTCCACATCCTGAACGTGTACTGCCCACCTAAAGCAAAAAATGTAACCTTGTCCACACTCCTGAGTAGGGCTGTCAGGGAAGCGGGAAGAGATCCGTTACTAGTGTTAGGAGATTTCAATGCGCAGAGCCTCTCATGGGGCTACAACCGAGAGGACATACGAGGACGGAAGCTAGCGGAGGCAGCATCCACATTAGGCCTAACCCTACACACCGACCCGGCGTACCCCACGCGAATTGGGAACTCGGCGTAGAGGGACACTTGTCCGGACTTAACTTTTTCAAAAAACGCGAGGCGAGTGGAGTGGACGAATACGGAGGAAACATTCGGTAGTGACCACTGTCTGATCAACATAACGATCCGCACTAAACCCCTTACCAGACCGACGGGGCAGACTAGGATGCCGGACTGGGCAAAATTTAGAAAAGAATTTAATGTTAGTTCTATCCAGGAGCAGGGATACCAAGCCTGGACCAAACAGCTGCTGACCAGTCTCCGTTCGACGGAAACGCGGGTGAAGCTCTCTGGGGCGGTGACGGATGTGGACACCCACCTCCTCCACCTCTGGGAAGCCAGACGCAGCATGGTTAAAAGATGGCGCAGGCAGAAACATAACCGCAAGCTAAAAACTCGGATCGCGGCGATAACAAAAGAGGCGGCAGAATACGCGGCGCAACTCGCGGATGCTAACTGGGTAGAGAGGTGCAACGCGGCAGCTAGGCAAATGTCTGGCAAAAACACATGGCGTCTCTTCCGAGCTCTCATAGATCCAAACCAGACGCGCACCGAGTCGCAGAAACACCTGCAAAGAGCAATACACGCGTTTCAAGGAAATACGGCCCAGTTAGCGCTGAAGCTCCGAGACCAGTACTTGAGCACGACCCAAGACCCAAGGGGAGAAGCTCATAGGTACAGTGGAGACGAAAATGTTGAGCTAGATGAACCTTTCAAATTATACAAGTTCAAGGCAGCCCTAGCGAGAATGAAACGCGGGACCGCGCCAGGAAGGGATGGGATCACGGTAAAACTCCCAGCAAACCTACCAGACCACGCGTACCAATCCCTGCTAGAACACTTCAATTCGATCTGGACGGGCGAAGTTCCTCTTCCCACCGAATGGAAGACGGCACTCATAACTTTCATCCCAAAGGCAGGCAAAGCCATAGATACGGACAACCTCAGGCCCATTTCTCTCACGTCGTGCGTAGGCAAATTGATGGAAACAATGGTCAGAGACAGACTTTCCGAGTATCTTGAAAATAAGCGAGTCTTCGCCGACTCGATGTATGGCTTCAGGCCAAATAAATCGGCTCAGGACGTCCTGCTACAGCTTAGCAGAGAAATATTGAATCCAATAGAACATCCGAACGGGGATAAGGTAGTGCTGGCCCTAGATCTGAAGGGAGCCTTCGATAATGTGACGCACGAGGCCATCCTGACACACCTTTCGGAGACGGGGTGTGGAAAGAAAGCGTTCGAGTATATAAAACGCTTCCTCTCAGACAGACAGGCCTACGTGAGGATCCAGAACGCAGACCACGGTCCCTTTCTATTAGGCATGAGAGGTACACCACAGGGAGCGGTGCTATCCCCGCTTCTTTTCAACATGGCAATGAAAAATCTCCCGGTCTACCTGGAGAAAGTCTCGGGTGTGCAGTACGCGCTGTACGCGGACGACATCTCCATATGGGCCACGCAGGGCTCTCTCGGAGAAATGGAGGCCAGCTTGCAGGAGGCAGCCACCGCTGTAAATGAGTACGCGAAAAAATACGGCCTTCAGTGCTCACCAAAAAAATCCGAATTCGTCCATATTCGTCCCTCCAAAAAATGCCCAGACAAAATAGAATTGCGACTTGGATCAGAACCGATACCCGAGAGAGAGGAAATTAGAGTACTGGGCCTTTTCATTCACCAGCGTAAGCTAGCGACGACCACACTCGACAAGCTAAAAAAGGTGGGAGACCAGGTGGGCCGAATGGTCCGCAGAGTCTCAAACAAAAAAGGGGGACTGAGAAGCAAAAATGCTCTACGGCTGGCCAATGCCTTTGTAACAAGCAGAATCATGTACTCGACCCCCTATCTCCACCTCAAGAAACACGACGAGAACATCCTCGAGGTGATCACGCGCAAAATAGCGAGGAAGGCCCTCGACCTCCCTATAACCACGTCGAACCTGAGACTCCAAGGTCTGGGTGTGACGAACTCGTTCGAGGAGCTGAGAGAAGCCCACCTAACGAGTCAATACACGCGACTATCGCAGACACCGTCGGGGCGTCGCCTATTAACCCGTCTACACATACAGCACACGACTGTAACCGAGGAAAGAGTAAGGCTTCCCCAGGAGTGGCGATACGCCCTGCACGTAAAACCACTCCCCACTAATATGTCCAAGGACGACCACGAGGGTAGGCGCATGGCCAGGGCAGAGGCCTTAGCTCATCACTACGAAGGGAAACCCGGAGTGTACTATGTGGACGCGTCCGGCCCGCACCAAGCGGGGTGGTACACGGCGGCAGTGATCCACGAGTCCAAAACGGTAAACGGGCTCACATTTAAAGCCCGAAGCGTAACACAGGCAGAGGAGGTCGCCATCGCGTTAGCAGCAACACATTCTGATTCCAAAACAATCATAACGGACTCGCGAGGGGCGTGTAGGAACTTTCAACAGGGCTGGGACCCGTACCTGGCCTACCGGCTACTAAAAAACAGCTCGGACCTAACCTACCGACTACTGCAGAACAGCTCGTACGTGGAAAGTCCATCCCAGCGCTTCATAGTCTGGGCTCCGGCCCATTCTGGGCTAGAAGGAAACGAGGCAGCAGATGCCGCCGCCCGCGCGCTTTCTAACCGGGCAACCTCGTCACCTTCCTCCTCAGAATAATTTACAGCCGCCTACACTTTCAGAGAAATTAGGCAGCTGTACCATAACAGGCACAATATTTACCCCCACCCGTGTAAAGGGTTAACAAGAGCGGAGGAACGCGTGTTTCTTCGCCTCCTTACGAATACTATGATGTGCCCGGCGTCACTTAAACACTTTGACTGTGCCTTCTCCGGGGAGTGCCCACACTGCGGGGAAATGTCCTCGGACCTTTTCCACATGGTGTGGGCGTGCCCCTCCAACCCTGCCTTTGCACCTAACCAAAACACCACCCGGGAGGACTGGGAGGCGACCCTACTCGCCTGCTCCGACCTAAAAGCCCAAAAGGCCTTGGTCAAAAGAGCAATGGCGGCAGCGGAAGCCACTGGGGTCCCGTACTAGGGACTCCACCTAGTGTTTGTGAGGGGAAGGGCACCAAGCCTTACCCCACAGCAACCTTTATGTAACCCCATATTTTATTAAACGTTTTCACCACCACCTCCCAGACTTAGCTTCTTCCTGGTACTGGGTACAATTCGACAGCATGTGTGCGAAGCCGGCAGTCTCCGTTCGACAGGCTCTGCATTTGTCTGTCGGGTGCGTCTCGGGATACATTCTATGCATCAGCAACGGACTGGGGAGTGAGCCCGTCTGTAGCTGTCTGAATAAAACGGCTTGTTCTCGACTGAGCCCCGAGCAAGGGGGTGGAAGAGTTCTGCGAGCTAGGCGGAACACCTTGGTTATTTCGTTGTAGTCCGTCATTCGGTCTTTGGTGCTGAACCACAGCGGCCAGTCGACCGAGGCGCGGTCCGTTAGCGCGCGCGCCTCGGCGTGTGCCGTCTCGTTGTCGTTGGCGTTGCGGTCTGACGCCTCGCCCGCGTGCGCCGGGAACCACTTGATTCTCACTTGTCTGCTGCCATTGTCGTGTTTGGTTGTCTGCAGTATGCGCACAGCTTCTTTCGCTATCCTGCCTTTGGCGTAATTTCTCACCGCCTGCCTCGAGTCGCATAGCACTGTGTGGCAGTCGCGGTCGGCGATGGCCAGGGCGATGGCCACCTCCTCCGCTTGCTCTGCCTTGGTGCATCTCGTGCTGGCGTTCGTGCTAATGGTGCCGGTCGCGTCGACGACGACCGTCGTGAACCCGTGTATCTTGGCATACTCAGCCACGTCAACGTATCGTGCGTGTGTGTCGGCCGCGTGCTGGTCTATCAGCGCCTTGGCTCTCGCTGCTCTCCTCCCTTTGTTATACTCCGGGTGCATGTTCTTCGGTACCGAGTCCACTCTGATGTTGCGCCTGATCTCATTCGGGGACGGAGAGCTGCGTCTGCTCCCTGCCTTGATATCCAATTCTCAGGTTGTCCAGGATTTTCCGGCCGGCCTTGGTCGTAGACAGTCTTTCGAGCTGTGCGGCACGTTGGGCCTCCGCTATCTCCTCCAGCGTGTTGTGCACCCCTAGCTGCAGGAGGCGTTTGGTGCTCGTCTTTTCGAACAGTCCCAGTGCCGTCTTGTAGGCTCTGCGGATGAGTATATCTACCTTGTTTCTCTCGCTCTTGTTCCACTTGTGGTAGGCTGCCACGTACGCTACGTGACATATGACGAACGAGTGGATCATTCTGATCAGGCTCTCTTCCTTCATTCCACTTTTATTGTTCGTGACTCGTTTGAGTAGTCTCGTGGCGTTCGCCGCTTTCGCAATGAGCCGGGTGACGGTCTCGCCGTTTCTGCCGTGCGTCTCGATCGTCATCCCCAACACTCTGATCTTGTTCACTCTTGGGATCGCGTTTCCCTCTCTGGTCTTGACTTTGATTGCCACGTACTCTCTCGGGCTGCTCTTAGGTTTGCGGTGCTTGACGGGCGGGTAGACGAGGAGCTCCGACTTGCTCGGCGAGCATCTGAGCCCCGTTCCGTCGAGTTGGTCTTCGATCGCATCAACGGCCGCCTGTAGGGTGGATTCGATGTGGGCATCGCTGCCCCCTTCCACCCACAGCGTTATGTCGTCCGCGTATATCATATGTCGGACTTCCTTGATGTTCCTGAGCCTATCGGCCACTCCTATCATCACGAGATTGAAAAGCACCGGCGAGATGACCGATCCTTGAGGTGTGCCTGTGCTTCCCAGCTTCTTCTCCTGTGCTTGGAGGTCCCCCGCTCTGAGCTCGGCCGTTCTGTCCGTGAGGAAGTCTTTGATGTAATTGTATGATCTCCCTCCCATGTTGAGTTTCGAGACTTGGTATAGGATCGCTGAGTGCTTCAACTTGTCGAAGGCGCTCTGTAGGTCGAGTCCCAGTACTGCTTTGTTGTCGCCAGTTTTGCCGTCGATGATTTGGTGCTTGAGCTGTATCATGGCGTCTTGGGTACTTAGATGCTGCCCGAAGCCAATGATCGTTTCCGGGTAGAGATCTTCTTTCTCGAGGTATTCTTGCCACCTGTTGAGCAGGACGTGCTCCAACACCTTGCCCACGCAAGATGTGAGCGATATGGGTCGGAGGTTATCCCTGTCGGACGGCTTGCCCGGCTTGGGGATTGGATGATCTTGGCCTTCTTCCACTGCGTCGGCAGCGTTCCCGTTTTCCAGTAACAACTTGATGGAGTGTGCGGGATAGTCTTGGAACGTACCGAACATCATCGACGAAGCAGATGCTTGGCCGGACTCCCACCTGACCTCACAGCCATGGCAAGTCAGGACCATGACGGAGAAGGTCACTCTTCCCGCTCAACTGAAGCTGCTTCTAATTCAGGCCGGGAGCAACCAGTACCGTTCAGCTCGCTGCCGCATCAGCGTTAACCTAGATTTTTTTAGATTTGAAAACATTTATTTCGTCAACATGCAAATGCAGACGGTCTACTCTAGATGGCTGCCAATCCATGGCTGGCGGCGACCTTAGTGGCCCACTCGGTGGCCAAGTCTTGAATTCCCGGGTCCGAGCTGACCAGAACGGCCTCCCATCGCTCAAGAACATTTTCTGGTCTTGCCGATGAGGATGCCGAGGGCTGGCTGACACACTACAAACGTTTCAGCTATGCAACTCGCGAACGTGGTATTCTTTCTGGCCGGCACAGCGCTGCTGTGATTTGAGAGCCATGAAGACAACCTTTCTACCTGGGACAAGTTTGTGGAAGAGATAACCAACTGTTTTGGAGACTCGACATCAAAAAGACGCAAGGCTGAGCAAACCCTTTCCCAACAGCACAGTTACCTAGAGAGAGTTACACGACGTACATAGGGGAAGTCTGAAGCTCTGCCGCAGTTTTAATAGACACATGCCCGAAGATGACAAGGTTGGCCATCTCTTAAAAGGATTCGCCGCAGATGTTTATCATTTCCTTATCACAAAAGAAACCCTAGCCAGTACTTCGGAGTTATTTAGTACTGCCGTACATTTGAAGCTTTAAAAATGCGGCGCATTGTACCCGAATTTGGACGCCTCTCCAATGCCCCAACAGTTACCAGTTACATGTCCACGACGATCTCGCCTCTATGGTCCGCAGAGTTATGAGTGAAGAGCTGGCCAAGCACTTACAAGGCACCGACGCCCGACCAGTATAGCCCTTTTTAGTTTCGATGCCTGGGTGCAGCCATCCTAGTTTAATGGTGGCGCCCCGTATGAGCCAAACTGGGAATGTCCGCTCCGGCTCCTCCTGACGCCATCTTGGGCTGTGCTGTTCATGTTGATGCTGCGGTGCGGTAGTGTAAAAGTGCTGTTTCGCGGTGCTCGTGAAAGCTTTCCGGCACCTTGGTGCTATTTGTGCTTTGTTTGAGCGCGCGAGCAAACCGTATACCATCCGTTTGGCATAGCGGCCGGAGTGACTGCGAAGGACTGCGTTTTACTTCCGCAGTGAGGGTGTATCCGTTGTATCTTTCACGATACATGTATTTTCAATTATACTTTATAATCACAATAGGAACTCTACATACAAACACACAGCGAATGAACCGTACGGGCAGCTACCGAACGCGGAAGGCAGATATTACGAAAGACGCTTTTCAGTTATCGCCGTATTGATTTAACGTGGAGTGCGACCCACTTCGATATACACGATCGAGCTGTCGTGCTTCAACAATGTATACTTTCAAGTTAAGCCACGGTTCAAGACCAGCACATAAAAGAAGTAGTGTCTAAAGTACCATTCGTCGACGTTTTTATGCAGCCTTTAGTGTTCGTCCTGCAGCGCAGCGTTCGTCTTTGCGATTGTTTTCATTATCTGTGCATTGCAGGATCACTCATTGCTGTCCAGATGACATTACAACTAAAATGGGCGCTAATAAAGGTATTTAAGTCTCTCAAACGACAATATACCAAGGTGCAGGGCCGCTCTGCTGTGCATGAAGCATGCGAATACACAGCCCACTCGGTACTGGCAACAATGGGCCGGCGCAAGGAATCTGGTTAGAAAGTATTTTCCTCTTCTCCTGCTTGCTCTCGGTAAAACGGTCTATACTCGGAATGCACAGTTCAGCCACAGCAGGCTGAACAACCAGCCTCATGGGCGTGTCAACCAAAACTTCCACGCTACTTCTACGGCAGTGAGCGCGCCTCTTCTCCTCTAACCAGCCGCTTTTTCTCCACATTCAAACATGCGTCATGCAGCTCCCATCGTCTCTCAACCCCCATCGAATTCCTCCAGATCCAGCGCATACGATTTGGTGAGTCGCCCGTTTGTTACAACTGCGGCCGCCGCGGGCATATCGCGCGGTTTGGTCAGCGTCGGCGACAGCTGGCCTCACGTTCTTGGACCCGCCCTTGGGCAGGTTTTCGTGACCACGATACCATTGAGTGGCGTCAACCTCGTCCACTACAGCCCCGCCCAGGCATATTTACGCAGTGACTCTCCCGTTTCTGACCGCAGCCTCACCCCCCTCCTCCCCCCCCCCCCCCCCCCGCGCGCCGAGTACACTCTCGGTTGATGGAGATGAGGTCGCGAAAAGGTCACCTTCGTCGATTCCTCTGCCTACTGTGATGTTGAACAAAGTGCATGTTACTGTAAATTGTGTAAATACGTTAGCTTTAGTGGATACTAGTGCTACAATTACCGTAATGAGTCTCGGTTTTAAAAATCGCTTGGGATCGACAATAATGTTCCCCTTGGGACCGAAGTGCCAGCTTTCGTGGTGTTGGGGAAGAACATTTGTGTCCAGTCAGTCTCTCCTCTGTGTCAGTGGTCATAACTAATGAAACGTTTCGAGTTAAATTTGTAGTTTTAGCAAGAGCCACACATGATGTTATTCTGGGCATTGATTTTCTGCGCGATTGTGGAGCAACGGTCGATTGCGCAGCTGGCGAAATTTCTCTGCGCCGCAATATTCTGTCTGCGTTTGTAGAGGAGGCACCTAGCTCTAGTGACAAAGCATTTTACGTCTCCATACGATGTAGTGTTACATTCTATGGCTGCAATGTTAGTGCCGGTTCACAGCTCTGCCGAGCAAGCAGGCACCCACTCTGTGTTTGTTGAAGCTTACATGAACAATCCCGTGAAGAAACATTTACTAGTTCCCCGTGCTGTCGTCGACGTCGTAGATGGTTGTGCCCTCTTGTGGACTGTGAACATTTCATCACAACCCGTTTGTTTACCATCCGGCCTCAGGTTAGCTACATTTGACGGCTACGAGGTCCTTTGTATTCGGTCTGTGTCTCCTCAAACGCACCATCGTGTGAATCCTGATTACAGCGCGAATATAACCCGGATGAGAAACAAATCGCTTTCGTCATCCGGCCAGCAAGATTTATGTGAAGTTCTGGCACCTTACGCCTCTGTTTGACTTTTCACAAGAAGCCGATTTTTCCGTTCCGCCACATTCACGTATATCACACAAGATCAACACTGGTGATGCGATCCCTATCAGACAGAAGCCCTACCGAGTATCACCAGTCTAGCGCAGAACAATTAACGAACAAGTCCAGGACATGTTGAAGAAAGGTATTATACGGGAGTCATCTAGTCCTTGGGCAGCCCATGTCATATTGGTGAAGGACAGCTTATGGAGATTTTGTGTGGACTATCGTCGGTTAGACGCAGTTACAAAAAAGGACGTGTACCCTCTTCCACGTATCGACGATGCCTTAGGTTATCTTCAATCCGCTTCCTATTTCTCGTCAGTAGAACATCGGTCTGGCTATTGGCAAATTCCGATGCATCCGTCGCACCGAGAAAAGACAGCCTTTGTGACATCTGACGGACTTTATGAATTTAACGTGATGCCCTTTGGACTGTGCGATGCACCAGCGACATTCGAATGATTTAAGGACACATTTCTGCGTTGTTTAAAATTAGAGATATGCATGTGCTACCTAGAAGACGCCATCATCTATGAAAGGACACTTTGGGAGCATAATCAGAGATTTAGTTTTGTGCTCGACTGTATCCGAAACGCCGGACTAATATTTAACTCTAAAAAGTGTCACTTCGCTGAACGGCAGACCTTGGTGCTTGGATCTTTAGTGGATCAGGAAGGTATTCGGCCCACCCCCAAAGGATTGTTGCTGTGCGAGACTTTGCAAAACCTCAAAACGTTAAACATTTGAGTAGCTTTCTGAGGCTATGCTCATATTTCCGCCGTTTCATTCAATGATTCGCCTAAATTGCTCATCCGCTCACTTCCCTTCTGCAAAAAGATGCTCCGTTTGTTTGGTCCACGGAATTCGAGTCATCGCACCGACAGCTGGAGTTTCTGCTCACATCTGGTCCTGTTTTAAGCCATTTTGATCCGGCTGCTACCACCGAAGTTCACACCGATGCGAGCGGCGTGGGCGTTGGTGCGGTTCTCATCCAGCTCTAGAACGGCGCCTAGCATGTCATTGCATACGCAAGCCGCACTTTAACGAAAGCAGAACGCAACCACACAGTGACAGAAATGAAATGTCTCGCCGTAATCTTCGCCGTTACCAAGATCCGCCCATATTTGTACGGCCGTCACTTCAACGTAGTTACCGACCATCACTCCCTGTGTTGGCTTGTTGGCCTGCGCGACCCCTCTGGTCGAATAGCTCGCTGGGCATCACGTCTACAGGAATATGACTTTTCTGTGTCCTATAAGAAATGTCGCCGCCACGCCGACGCTGACTGTTTGTCCCGCTTTTCTCTTCCATGCACGGCAGTCGGTGAAGATCTAGGCGACTCTCTGGTGCCCGTTACTGAAACATTACCAGACCTCGTAAAGTTCCGGCAAGAACAATGTCATCACCATGAACTTACTGCGTTGTTTGATAAGGCGTGGAATTCAGCATCTACATCTTTTGTTATTCAATATGGACTACTACTCAAAAATAACTATTCATCTGATGATGCCCGTCTTCTGCTTGTCGTTCTGGCTTCTCTTCGCAAGGCTGCCCTACATGCGATGCATGACGACATCCCTTCAGGTCATCTTGGGTTTGCCCGCACTCTCGCGAGGGTCCGACAACGATTTTATTGGCCAATTTTGTACACGACAATAAAGCGCTATGTTGCAAGTTGTATCCCTTGCCAACGTCTCAAGCGACGCACCACGCCACCTGCTGGACTTCTTCAACCTGTCAAGCCCCCTAGGTCGCCTTTTGAAAAAATTGGGGTTGACCTGATTGGTCGATCCCCCAAATCGTTTGACTGCCGTCGCAGGATTATCGTAGCTACTGACTATTTGACCCGGTATGTGGAGACGTCTATACTCTTTTCTGTCAAAGCAACCGACGTGTCGAAGTTTTTATTACACCAAATCGTCCTTCGCCACAGCGCGCCCCAAGTGATAATTAGTGATCGCGGTCGACAGTTCACTGCAGATATCGTGGAAGGCCTTTTGCGCCTCTGTGGTTCCGAATACAGTCATTCTACTCCCTACCACCCTCAGACAAACGGCCTTACCGAACGTCTACACCGGATTCTCATCAGCACGATGTCAGTGTACGTAAAATCAATTCACAATAATTGGGACGCCGTCTTGCCATTTGTAACTCACGCTTATAACACAGCTAAGCATGAAGTGACCGGATATTCTCCTTTTTTTCCTTCTTTACGCGTACTCACAGTCAACATTCCTGAACACCATTCTTCCATTCTCCGTGTACGATGACGCATCCGTGTCGCAACACCTCTGTCTTGCTGCAGAAGCGCGTCGTCTTGCTCGTTTGCGAACTATCGCCTCCTAAGACCGCACGAAGGTTCGGTATGATGCGGATCATGCTGCAGTACCTTATGAACCCGGAGATTTGGTTTGACTTTGGACGCCATTGCGACGCCGCGGACTGTACCAGAAGTTCTTGTGGCAATGCTGGACCCTTCGTTGTTGTCTTTTAAGTGAAGTAACGTACGTTATCTCTAAACTACCATCGATAAATCGATGCTCGCGGAAGACTCAGCTGGCTCAAATGGCACGACTGAAACGCAGCTATTGCCAATCTGCTTGACTCGCTCGAGGACGAGCTTCATTTGTCCCGGGGGAAACTGTTACGTCAGTAACGCTGCGCCGCGTGGTGTTGACAGAGAAGGACGAAGTGGACGCTGGCGGATGTGAAAGAGGAGGACGAAGTGGAACGCGTGTGGACTCGTTCTGGGACAAGCCTTACTCAGACTGTGCTTAAGACTTACTGTGCGTACCTTTCATGCGTCCCCCGTATATTCTGCAAATATTAAACCCCTTTCCCCGTAACAATAGCATACCCTATGACGCATATATGCTGTTTTCTGGCAAGCAGAATTGCCAAGCAAAAAGTAAATTTACGTTAAATGTCTTCTTCCATAGTGTAATTCTCTTGCTTAGCACTAACTATAGGCATTAATAGGCAACGAAATAGGCAAACTTCAATCTCATATTTGTTCCTTTTTGTTTGTTTTATCCTTCATTCCAATTGTTGGTGATTGCTTTTGTTTGTGTCTGATTTCCGGAGCCAGTAATGGTGCCCCGGTGCACAGGCACACGAGAATTGCTGAACGATGTCACTCGCGCACGCGACCTGATATTCCGTGACTTAGATAAAAAAGATAAATTTTCGTGCCCTATTTTTCTGTTGCCGCTTAGAAAGTGATGATGATGATGATGAAAACGTTTATTAAAAGCCACGGTGACTTAGATTAAGGTAAGGCTGAGTGGGCCCCTAGTAAGGGACATCGTTGCAAAAAGCCGCTCTTTCGACAACGGCTCGTTGTTCCTCGAGGTCCGAACTGGATAGGATCTCCAGCCAGCCCTCCCAAGCTGGCTGACTTACTGTCAATACCTGTCCCTGCCAGATATTTGGCTCGTGAGTGCGCGTGTTACACGCGTCAGACAGGGTTGAAACAATAGGAGGGCTGTGCGCGGTTGTCCCCAACTTCTTTCTCCTCGACGTGAAGTATACTCAGCTCCCCTCAGCCCCCTGCATACACTGGGTAGCCTTTCAGCTCTCCCGGCCCTGCTGTTTTCTTCGCGGCTAGCAATTTTCTATGCCCGCGCAAGGGTGAGCGAGCCAGTATCAGGAACATGTAAGTGTACTCCTTTTTTGCGACGCCTTCCATGACGCAGGCGTTGGCGTCGCGGTGCGTGAAAAGTGCTTTGAAGTCCCCCTTGACACTCTTACACCGCCAGCTCCACCGCGCTCGCGCCCAGCCGAGCGTTTTTGTAGTCATGTGAGAGCAAAAACCGCCCCGGCCCGTGTTGCTGTGAGATCTGTCTTACCTCGAGAGAACGAGGAGGAGCGAAGGAGGAAGGAATATGCGGAGAACGGGAGGGACGAAAATTCACAGCAACGCGTCCATGTCATCTTCCAAGCCGCCCCCAGAGTCACTCCACGGTACAACGCATCAGTGATCGGACACCGCGGGGAAATATCCAAGAAGGGCCGGACACAACATGGTTGGATGCATGGGTGGAAGCCATGCCTGCTGGCTCGTTGCCTCGAACGCCGGAGTGAGCGGGACAAGTCAGAAGTGAGTGGAGCGAAAGCATGCAATATCGCAAGGACGGGCACACTTTATATCTGCCACGCGGAAATCGTGGATGCACACAGAGAAACGGGCTTGCAAGAGAGTAACAGTCGGTGTATAAGCGCTTTATTTTCTACATTCGTTTTTTTTTTCTACGCTACGCGAGACATATAGCTCTGCTACGTTCTAACAAACGTTGAGGACAACTTGACACAGTTATTTTTCTCGGTTAATTTGACTCTCTTGCTCTAAACTCCTTGCTAGCCTTACTTTTGTCCAGCCGCAAAACGATGAAATTATTGCCCACAAAATTGAAATTATCAAAAATGTACGATCACAACGCGGTGCCATACGTATAGAGGCCAACTTCTACCTACTTGCCCTCAGAGTCCCTTTCAGTTTTCTCTGGTTACAGGATATATTCCTATCTCCTTTTATTTAGGCATACCTCTAGCACAACTGACAGTATCCTACGTTCGATAGTTATGGCAGGGCGTTTTCTTCTGTAATAGGAGAAATTAGCAGCGGTGGCGTACAAGTAGAACATCCGCACCGGATGCAAGAGGACCGTGACTTGGAATCCCGGAACCGCACAATTCCCCACCGAATTTAAAACAAATTTTAGGGGAGAGAGAGAGAAAGAGAGAGACGGCAGAGAGGTTAACCAGGAAAGCTTCCGGTTTGCTACCCTGCACTGGGGAAGTGGAATGAGGAATTTAAAGGAGAAAGATAGAAGAGAATGATAGGAAAGGTAAGGCGGCGAGGAGCACAGTCACAGTTTTTCAATCAAGTTTGTGTCTCTCATAAAACAAATAAGTGCTTTGAAGGCTTTGCCGTTAGATGCCTTCTGTGGCCATGGGCCGAGGATTTTCTCCTCTGTGAAAAGACGGCTGTCAAGATGGTCCAGAGCCGAACGCAGCGCATATCTTTCGCTTGAAAAAGCAGGGCACTCGCAAAGGAGATGCTGTGTGGTCTCTTCGCAGCCGCATCTTTCACAGTTAGGGCTATCCGCCATTCTCATCACATAAGCGTATTTTTTGGTGAATGCAACACCGAGCCACATACGGCACATCAGTGTTGTTTCGCGCCACCCTTTGTTAGGGGGAACACGAAGGCGCAGCCCAGGGTCTAGTTCCCTGAGGCGTCGATTGCAAAATTCTCCTTTTTTCCAGGCTGAAAGCGTTAGCTCCGCCGCTAAGGAACGAAGTCAACAAGCTGCGTCAACTCTAGATATAGGAATGTTCACTGTAGTTCCGTCGTTGTGTGCAGAACGGGCAACTTGGTTTGCCTGGTGGTTTCCCTCAATACCGCAATGTCCAGGTAGGCACTGGAAAATTATATCATGACCTTTTGATGTAGCGTCGTGGTATAGCACGCGGATCTCTGCAGTTAGTTGTTCATGTGATCCACGACGTAGCGCAGCTTGAACGCCTTGAAGCGCTGCTTTCGAGTCCGTAAAAATGGACCAGACACCTGGAAGTTCCTGGCCGATGTATTCAATAGCTGCACGTAAGGCAGCCACTTCCGCACCAGTTGAAGAGGTGTGGTACGTCGTCTTGATCCTCAGCACGATGGACCTCGACGGTATCACTACGGACCCCGCGGAGCTTGTTGAAGCAACTGAGCCATCGGTGTAGACGTGTTCACGATTATTGTGCATAGAATACAAGGGACCCAACGTCATTTGCTTCAAGGCAGGCAATGGTATACCCGTTTTCGTTTTTACTCCCAGAATAGATAGGTAAACTTTCGGTTCATGTAGGCTCCATATGGGTAAACTCGGTCTTGAAGCTGGAGTGAACTGTGAAGGAAGGTAGGTGCGATGAGCTGCTATGGTTTTGGCAAATGCAGTATGTGGTCTAATTGTTGGGATAGTTGCCAGGTGGTGACGGGAAACCCGGGTGAGGTGTCGTATATGTGTCCTCATGGTTTCAACAGCAATATATGTAGCTATGGGATGCTCGCGGGAGAGAAGAACTGTTGCTGCCGTTGAGGTGCATTTTGGCAGTCCAAGGCAGATGCGGAGAGCTTGAGCTTGCACGCTTTGGAGGATCTCGATGTTCGTCTTCCTAATATTATTGAATATTTGAAAGCTGTACCGCATGTAACCCAGGAAAAGTGAACGGTATAGTTGCAGCATAGAGTGCACTGACGCGCCCCAGGACTTGCCTCCTAGAAAGGAGAGAACATGGGCAACGCCGTCAGTCTTTTCTTCATACCACTGATATGTGGACTCCACGAGAGGTTCCTATCAATGACGATTCCAAGGAAGCGATGACTCTTTTCATAAGGAATAGCTTTGCCATTTATGTATACTGCGTATTGTGACATTGATTTTCGTGTGAAGGCCACCACAGAACGCTTCTCTGTTGAGATAGTAAGACCCTGTACACGAAGATATGACGTCACAATCGATGCCGCTTTTTGTAGTCTTGCGCGAACTTGGGGTCGAGTCACGCTTGAGGCCCAAATGCAAATATCATCCGCATATATGGAGATCTGAGCTGACTGAGGCAGCTGATCGACTAGGCCGATGAGCACAAGATTGAATAGAGTGGGGCTCAGTACCCCACCCTGCGGAACAGGTTCTATGTGAGGATGTTCGTCCGTCCTCTGTCTGGATGAACAGTGACCTGTCTGACAAATAACTGCGTATCCAACTATAAGTTCGTCCTCCGATATCAGCAGTTTCCAGTGCATCTAGGATGGCTTCATGCGTTACATTGTCGTAGGCACCTTTAATGTCTAAAAACAATGCCGCAGTCAATCTTTTCAGATTCTTTTGGACGTTGACTGACGTAACCAGGTCTACGACATTATCTATAGAGGAGCGGCCGCGTCGAAACCCAGACATGAAATCTGGATATTTTTCGCGTCGTTCCAAGTACCACTCAATGCGTGTTAATAGCATCCTTTCCATTACTTTGCCGACGCAGCTGGAGAGCGCAATGGGGCGGTATGAATTAATATCGAGCGGTGATTTTCCGAGTTTTAGACGTGGAACGATACGACTTGTCTTCCATTCACTAGGAACTTTGCCGTCGCTCCATGACCTGTTGTATGTCTGCAAGAGAGCCTGTCGAGCCTCTTGGCCTAGATTGGCAAGCGCAGAGTACGTCACACCATCTGGCCCTGGCGAAGATGACCTTTTACAACAAGCGAGAGCAGCGTCAAGTTCTTCCAGTGTGAACAGTAGATCGTGAATCCCTCGATGGCGGAACATCACTACACTGCTGTGGCGCGAGTGTGTTTGAAGGTCCTGTTATTCTTGCGCAGAATTATTCGGCTACGTCGACCTCACTGCATCTCTGGTGAAGCGCGATTGATTTGAAAGGGTGTCGTTGTTGAGGTGATGCACGAAGGCCGCGAATGACAGTCCAGATACGTGACAATGACTTCCGTGGGTCGAGAGTTTCACAAAATGTCCTCCAACGGTTCGACTCCAGGGATTGAATTTTGCGCTGGATCTTTTTCTGTATGCGCCTTGCGTATGTGAGGCCTAGGCGAGAATTTGGGCGCCGGTATCTACGTTCCGCCCTGCGCCGAAGCGATCGTAGTCGCTGTAGTTCAAAGTCAAAATCTGTGTAGTTTGCGACAGGGTTAAAGGTACAGGTTGCACTCTCCATAGCGTCCTTAATTTTTTGTTCGAGACTTGTGGACAAGTCTTGGGTGCAAGTATCTTCCATAATAGTTTTAAAAGGTGTCCAATCAATACGCCGCATACGTGTCGCTGTGAGAGATGTCGAATGGTCGGTAATGTTGAGGTAGGTTGGGATATGGTCGCTGCCATGAGTTTCTATATCTGTAAACCACCGGACATGTTTTGTAAGGCAATGTGAAACGAAAGTCAAGTCCAAGCAGCTGCTGTAATTAACACCTCTAATATAGGTCGGCGTTCCATCGTTAAGGCAGAGTAGACCATTGTCAGAGGTGAAGGACACAAGCTTTCTGCCTTTAGAGTTCATCCGAACGCCTCCCCAAACGGGGTGGTGAGCATTAAAGTCACCTGTGATTATCCATGGTCCACAAGTGATGGCTATAAGATCACTTAATCTGTCATCGCCGAAGTGACTTGATGGCGTCAGGTATGCAGCCACTAGCGTAAATGTCAGGGCGCGACACTTCAGGGTCAAACACAAATACTGGTTGTCATTGTTCGGGGGAACAGAGTGGAGCACATATGTTAGTTCACGTCGTACGTAGACGACGACTTTGCTGGGTCTGTTGAGTGTTGGCGAAGGAAATGCCTCGTAACCGGAAATTCGCAAAGTATTTGATAGATTCGGCTCGCAAATAACGAGAACCGGGAACTTATTTTCGTAAACATAGCGTCGAATATCTGAAATCTTGGACTGTAGTCCACGGGAATTCCACTGAAAGATGAATGCTTGCTTGACCTTTTTGTGAAAAGGTAATCCCGAGAAAGTCATGGTGCTGTCTACTGTAAAGCTGCAAGAACCGGTTGCAATGCGTCCAGTACTTGCAAGGCGCTGTTGGCTGCTGGCGTGTGCATGTTCGAAAGCAGGATTCGCATAGCGCTCATCAGAGACTTAAGCATGACAATCACTTGCTTATCTTGGCCGCAGTCTGAAACTTGCCCTTGGGATGGCTCAGTTGGACGGTCGTAGTGTAACAAGGTGTCTGGACGAGTGGGCTTACTTGAATTCGGCAGCGGTGGCCAAGACGTTTCTGGGGCTCCAAGTATCACGTTACCAGGGTCTGTGGTTGTTGGTGGGCAAGCCACAGTAGCGCTGGAGACCTCCTCTTCAGAGGTGGTTACCTTCTTTGACAATCTTTTTCGATGTGAACGACGTCGTCGCACCTTAGCAGTGGCTTCCTTGTGTGTAGAATTGTCTCTAACCATCTGTCGGAGTACTGCCCGCTCAGCCTTTAGCCGAGGGCAGTCCTTCGAAGAAGCGTCGTGGTGGCCATGGCAGTTGGCGCACTTAAAGGAAATCTCTTGGCAAGCGTCACCGCTGTGTGCCTCGGAGCATCTTGGGCACACAATGGAGTATTTGCAGACGCTGCTGACGTGACCGATCCTCATACATTTCCTGCATTGTAGCGGTTTTGGTACGAAGGGTCGGACTGGGTGTCGGAAGTGCCCGACCTTGACGTGTGATGGAATGCAGTCACCCTGGAATGTGAGTTTGATGCAGGGAGACTTTCCAAGGCGCTGAATTCGAATTATTGCAGTGCTGTTAGTCGTGGGCCTGATTAACATGGGTAAATCAGCGTCACTGATTTCGATGTCCACGGTTGTAGATTACGCCAGCCCTGGCCCCGCTCTCTTGCACATCAAGAGGACGGACGTTAATGCTGCCGAGTTTGTTGATTTTACCCAAACTGTCGAGTGCGCTTCGGTCCGTAACATCAATTGCAATGATGTTTTTGTTGGGGTTTATCCTCACGTCCTTAACTCGTCCTGGTACGAGGCTGTCAAGATATATTGATGTGACTTGCCTGTTAAGGAGGTTCAGGCTGTCCGTAGGTTGTTGTGGCACAAACAAGGCAGTATGCACCACTGCACGACGCTCCGTGATGATCGTTGCCAAGCATGACGATGACGACTCGGAGAACTGTCTTCGCAATTTGCGCTTGGCCTTCTTGCTGACAACTTGCACGAATCCGTCGTCGTCGGCCGAGGATTCATCGCTTGTTGCCGAGAATTCATCGCTTGCTGCCGAGGAGACATGTTTGTCCAGGCTGCTCGAGTCGCTCATCTGGTACACCCGCTTTCTCTGGGCGTTCGCTGCCGACGCACTGGGATTCAAAGGAGGCCCAGTGGTCTCCACATCCATCGCTGTAGCACAAAAGTGCGAAATCTGAATTGTTATGGCACAAATATCCGAAAAAGGCAGAGCTGTGAATCTATTCAATTCAATTCAATTCAATTTTATTTTTCAGAAAGCTTCTGAAGGGTCACCTGGGCTAAAAGCTGTCATGTCAGCTTGACAAGGCCCAGGTGCCCGAATGTACAAGGCAGGGCATGGTGGCCTACCATGCATAGGACAGTACAATGAAAAATAAAATACACAATATTCATGGTACAGATTTGTACATGTGAAAATATCAACTATGATAGGACAAAATAGATACATGTTTGCAACAAAACAGCAATGACGTCATTCAAAGAATAGATGCGAGAGAGAAAAAAAAACATCTAAAGATGCAATACAAATAGTGCTTCTAAAGGGAAACATACAGGAAACAAGTACATTTTCACAAATAACGGCTTCTGAAAATCAGGATAGCAGGAAATATCACCCACTAAAATCTAATGGGATAAAAAATACTGCCGTAATCGGTTGAGGTTGGGGCTGCTAAATTCATTATACTTATTGAGAATTTGTGGAAGATTATGTTTCAAAGACTGTAGTTTGTAATTGGTGCGGAAGCGTGGAATCAGCCAAACATCAGTGCTGCGTGTAGAGGCATTGCTTTGATAATGTTGTAAGGATGCGATAGACGTAATGAACTGCCTGAAAGCGGGTGATGATAAATAAAATGAACGCAGCATACGAAATTCATAAATGTTTTGTATCGGGACTATATTGTATTGAGGAAAATACTGTTCAGTTGAAGAGAAGTAGTCAATGTTAGCTATAATGCGCACAATCTTCTTTTGCAACATGTAAACCTTCTTAGTGTTGCCTTTAGTTGTTGTACCAACCACACCAAATTGCAATAGTTAATGTATGAGAAGAACAGCGCCTGATATATTTGAAGTTTAGTGTGCACTGGAAGTAATGAGCGGCACCGAGATAAGGCCCCGGTTGTTTTACTGAGTTTTGCGCAGATATTGGTGATGTGCGAGTCCCATGTTAATGAATCGGAAAACGTCACTCCTAGAATCTTATGTTCTTTTACAACTGAAATTTCTTCACCATCACAGTGAAGAGTGGTAGCCAAGCTTACTACTTTATTTCTCGGCCGAAAAATAATTACTTTTGTTTTTGCCGGATTAATTTTCAATCGGTTATTCTTTGACCAGAAAACCAATCTTTCGAGCAAGTCGTTACATTGTGTTGCAAGACTGTTTTCTTCTGGGCCAGATAAAAGAATGCTACTATCATCAGCATAAATAATAAATTTTCCCTCTAACCCAGTCGTCACAATGTCATTAATATAAACATTAAAAAGAAACGGCCCTAAAATACTACCCTGTGGAACTCCAGTTGCAATGGGTAAAAAAGAGGACTGTCTGTTACCTAAGTGTACGCACTGACTTCTGTCTCGAAGGTAAGATCTGATAAGGTTTAAAGGTGTTCCTCGAATTCCATACAAAAATAATTTATCTAAAAGGATATCATGACTGAGTGAATCAAATGCCTTGGAAAAGTCAATAAATAGACCAAGAGTAAGCAACTTATTTTCAGTATTCTCTAAGATCTTCTCTTTGAGAATCAGCAGAGCATGCTCTGTCGAGCGCCCCTTTCTAAAACCAAACTGGGCATCAGAAAAAAGCTTCATCTGGTCAAAAAATTCTGTAAACCTTACGGATAAAATTTTTTAGAACCCTTTTGAGAATATTGGTATAACAGATATTGGTCTGTAATTTTTAGTGTCATTTTTGTCGCCGCCTTTGTGTATGACGGTTACTCTAGACTTTTTCATTTCGTAAGGAAACTCGCCATCCTCAATGATCAAATTGAAAATGTGCGTGAGAACAGGAGCAATGGACGGTAATACATACTTTACAGGTTTGATTTGCAAATTATTTATGTCAAGAGCTTGGCTATTCTTAAGTTGCATGAATGTTCTTGAGATTTCTGCCTCTGTGACAGGGAGACAAACAAAACTGTTTATAGGGCTATTAATGTCAGGGGGTGAAAATGGGAGGCTATGATCCGTCGTTATGCTGTCGATAAATACTTGATTGAAGTGATCAGCTAGAGCTTGACCAGAAAGTTCACGATTATTAACTAATATCTTCTCAGGTGCGGTGTTCTTATTCCGAAGGCCAAGGACCTTATTTATGGCTTTCCAAGTGGCTTCTGGTTGATAATTGGTAATATCAGCGAAAATATGTTCAAAATATGCCGTCTTTGCACGCCGAAGCTCAGAATTCAATTTATTTCGAGAAGCCTTGAAATTTTCGAGCGCCATCTGCGTACGCGCATTTAGAAATGCATGAAAGAGCTTATTTTTCTTTCTTATCATGCGTAGGTGAACTGTGGTAACCCACGGCTTTTTCATCTTTTTTGATGGACGGAAAGTTCTGAAGGGAAAGTTCGCAGCATATATTTTTACGAAAACTTCAAGGAAACTCGAGTAGGCATCGTTTGCATTTCTTTTCAGAAATACAAAGGACCAGTCATATGTGCCAATGTCTTGCTCAAAAGATAGCAGAGCTTCGTTTGAAATATATTGCATTGTAATGAAATCAGGACGACTTTTATTTGCGCTCGTAGGGGAACGATAAAACATAAAAACAGGGCAATGGTCACTGATATCTGCAGTGATTGTACCGGCAAGGCACACGGCTGTTTCAGTGTTTGTGATAAGTAAATCAAGGGTGGAAGATGAGGACACTGTAAGAGGGGTGGGCGTTGTTATGACATTTGTGAAACCATTTGCACAAATTCTTGTCTCAAAATCATGGACACTGGCATTGTCATTCTGCATATTCAAATTGAAATCTCCGCCACAAATCAAGTGAAAGTTGTTCGTGCGCAGGTATTCTAGGAATTGGTCAAAAAATTCTATAAACACTCCGTACCTGCCATTGGGGGGACGATAAACAACAGCCAAAATCTCAAGATTATGTCGAAGAGTGACAATTTCATAATCGTTGGTGACACGGCAATAATCAGGTACAGTTTCGCAATTCAAATTGTCTTCAATGTAGATGGCTACTCCACCACCACGTCGGCTTTTGCGATTAATGGTGAAGTTTTTGTAACCGTCAATGCGAACCATATTACAACCATCATAATACCAAGTTTCTGTAACCATTATAATGTTATATTTGAAAGAGAACTGGGTCAGCAGATGGCTAATGTTATCTTCTTTATTTATTGCGGAGCGTGCATTAAACTGTAATACAGAGTTATCAGAGGAGCAAGGCGGTTTTATACAGTGTGGAAGAACAAGTTCTTTGTAATCCATTAGGAAAGGAGCGTTCTGGTGCAGAACAACTTCTCCTTCCTCCACAAATTTTAGGGGGGTTTGTTAGAGGTACGAGGACTCAATCTAGAAGCATGGCAGGAACAGTCCGCGTATAAGCAGGTCCAGCGCACTCACCGATAACGATGTCACTGGAGACAGCGCACGGTAGCTTCACCTTCGCCCTTACATCTTCATCTTTAGAAGGGCCCCCGGGAGAAGTGTGGCCATCCTGGCAACTTACGGCTTCGGCAAGATGGCAGAGTCGTAATATTGATTAAGGCGCTGAGACTGCCGGAAGAAAATTGCGGTGTCGTCCGGTGTTTATCGTGGCAGGATTTTGGTAGGACTGGGTTTCAGTCGTGAGAAACCGGGCAATTGGGCGGCACTCTTCTGCGTTGTATCTAGTTGATCAGAAGGGTGAGGGCCGTAAAGAAGACAGAACGGAGAGAAACCGGTAGTTGACTGTATAGCAGTATTGTATGCTTACGTCACATAGGAAAGAAGGAAATCCTAGTCAGAGTGGTCGGCGGAGACGTGCTTAGAAAACATGTCGCCAAGGGTATACGGTTAAAGCGTTCGGAGAGTCAGTTAGTATGCGGATGATAACCGGTAGAGGTTCGATGAAGTATGTGGTACTTTTTCAGCAGAGCTTTAACAACGTCATATACAAATACACGTCCTCTGTCACTGAGTAGTTCACAACGTGCGCCGTGGTGAAGGGCGAATCGCCGCAAAATGAATGAGGCTACGTCTGACGCTGTGGAAGATGGAAGGGCAGAGGTTTCTACATATCTTGTCAGGTGGTCAACCGCGACGAAGGTCCAACGGTTCCCAGCGGCAGTGTACGGGAGCGGCCCGTATAAATCAATACCGACGCGATGAAATGGGCGTGATGGGTACGGTAACGGCTGCAACTCACCAGCAGAACGATGAGGAGGGGACTTGCGACGTTGACAGGCGAAGGCATGAGCGAACGTATTTGAGGACTAAATTGACCTGCCGCTCCAGTAGTATCCTAAGCATAGCCGATTGTATGTCTTGAACACTCCCGCATGGTCTCATTGTGAGTCAGCGTGGAAGCAGTCGCAAACTTGCCAGCGTAGCTGACGGGGAATGACTAGCAACCATTTGCGTCCATCAGCATTGTAGTTGCACCAATAAAGAAGGTTGTCGCGAATGGCGAAGTGTGGTGCTTGGCGGCGAAGTGCACGCGATGGAGAAGCAGCCGATGGATTGGGGAAGAGATCGATAAAAGAAGCTACCCAGGGGTATCTCTGCTGCGCAGAGGGCGAAGCGTCCAAGATAAAAAGGCTGGCGATGTCAGCTGTTAGGGTGCAGCAAGACAGAGCATCTGCGTCCTAATGCTTGCGGCGAGAGCGGAAGACTATATTGACATCAAATTCCTGTACACGAAGTGCCCAACTGGCAAGGCGGTCGATTGGGTCTTTCAAGGAGGAAAGCCATCACAGCACATGGTGATCCGTCACAACTTCAAAAGGGCTGCCATAGAGGTAAGGGCAGATTTTGGTCAGAGCCCAAACTATTGCTAAACGCTTTTTTTCAGTGACGGAGTAATTTGACTCCGCCTTCGTAAGCGTTTAGCTTGCATAAGAGACGACGTATTCAGCAAAGCCAGATTTCCGCTGAGCGAGCACAGCGCCGAGACCGACACCACTGGCGTTTGTGTGTACTTCCGTAGGCGTCGTCGGGTCGAAGTGACGCAGGACGGCTGGTTTCATGAGTGACTCGCCTGAACAGTAACAACTTATCTTTCAAAAGATAAGTTGTTACTGTTCGGGCGGTGTCGTGAGGATGTAGCGCAACAGGCATCGTCGCATGATGGTGACCGAAGCGGAAAGTTGAAACTGCCCGACAGAAGCTGTGTCAAAGGGGCTGCGATGGAAGCGAAGTTTCGAATGAACCGACGAAAGTAGGAGCACAAGCCTAGGAAGCTGAACAGGTATTGATGGATCTCGGCTTGGGAAAGGCAGCAACAGCACGAAGTTTGGCCGGGTCTGGACACATCCCTTCCTTGGAGACAAAGTGCCCTAAAATGGTCAGTTGATGGGCGGCAAAACGACGCTTCTTTCAGTTTAGCTGCAAGCCGGCATCAGAAAGGCAGGTCAAGATGTGCTTCAAGCGGTACAAACGAGTACTGAAGTCAGACGAAAAGACGACGATGTCGTCGAAAGAGCAGAGGCAGGTCTTCCATTTCAGTCCGAGCAAAACGTCTCCATCATTATCTCACATGTCGCAGGAGCATTGCAAAGGCCGAAAGACATAACCGTAAATTCGTACAGGCCATCTGGAGCAACTAAAGCTGTTTTAAAGCGCTCGGTCACTTCCATCGGGACCTGCCAGTATCCGGAACGTAAATCTAGGGAGTAAAAAAATTCAGCGCCTTGCAAGCAGTCCAGTACGTCGTCTATGCGCGGAAGAGGATAGACGCCTTTCTTCACAATCTTATTAAGTCGGCGATAATCTACACAGAAGCGGATGGAACCATACTTTTTTTAACGAGCACAACAGGCGAAGTCGAAAAGCAGTTTGAGGGCTGATTACACCGTTTTGGAGCATCTGGTCTACTTGCTCTTCAATAACTTTGCTACCTGTTGCTGAGACAGGGCAGGGCCGCTGTCGCAGTGGTGCGTTGTCTCGAGTGTCGATCCGATGAGTGACAGTTTAACTTTGGCCTAGAGAATTTTGACGGAAGTCGAAGGAGGAGCTGAATTGCTGAAGGAGGGTAAGAAACTGCGTTTGCTGAAGCGCAGGAAGACTGGCGTCAATGGAGTGGTAGAGCAGGTCTATAGAAGAGGGAGCTTGTGCAGATAGTGGAGGGCTGAGCGTAGTCATTGCGAAGCGCGGCGCGTAGTCAGTCTCTTCACGGAGAAGAGATGCAATGGGTTGTAGGCTCCCGAGACATTTACCGTGGCGCAAAGCAGCGGGGTAGTTAAACGGGTTAGAGTGCCAGAAAGCAGAGGAGCCCGCTGAAATAGTGAGTAAAGCATAGGGCAACGGAAGGAACTTTCGGTACAGAAATGCAATATGAGCTGGCGTGATGAGGACAGTTTGATCGCACACAGTCACAAGTGATATTTACAAGCAGGGAAGAAGAGGGAGGAACGTCGATGACTTCGGCGACGAGAGCTTTAGCGCATAGATTAGAAGTAGCGTTGTCTGACATGGGCTCAGGCAGCGCCCAAAAACCGACTTCAGAATTACAGCCTAAACTAACTGCGTGTGAGCAACTTAGCAGCACAACTAACTCAATTGTATAAATGCAATTCTGGATCACTACTCGAGTGGTGCACGCTGCTAAAGGCTTGGTTTGCTGAGCGCTGGCCGTTCGCAACGAAAGTCCTGCAATTGGCGTCTTCACTTTCTTTAAACTGTTACAAAGTTTTGCGTCCATTACCGAAACCGCAGCACCAGTGTCAATTAGGGTCACGACAGAAACACCCTCGACCAAAAATTAAATAAGGTCAATTGGCTAGCATGTAGGTACTGTAGGAGGGGGTTTGTTAGAGGCACGCATGCAAGAGGGCCGGGGTTCGAATCCCGGTGCCGCGAAATTCTCCACCGGATAAAAAAAATCCGCGTGTCGATGGAAGTGCTTAAACAGGTTTGGGGTGCGACCGGATGCTGGTGAACACCTCTGGAAACGCACTCCCTCACCAGAACAGGAGTTGGCCACACAGCTGCAGTGATTGGCCGCAACATCTCATGATTGGTCCTATAAAATCCCGACTATCAGTCGCCAGCGTCTGCGTAGGAGCTGACCACGGAGGCTGTCAGAAATGTGACGCAGAGGGGGCTGCTAAGAGTTTCTGGCTCCGCTGGACCATTAGAAACTGACCCTGGAAAAGTTTAACGCTTCAAACCCTATCTAGTTAAACTTGTTTAGCAGTGCTGTTAGAGGAACTAGAAGGTATGAACTGGGATGTCATAGGGCTTAGTGAGGTATAAGAGGCCGAATTAGGCTATACGTACTGTACTTAAGGGCGGGCATGTACTGTGTTCTCGAGCTTTACTGATGATGCGAGGACTAGGAGTAGGTTTCCTTGTCAATAAGCATTATAGCATTAGTGAGAGGTTGGCAGGCATTGTAATTAGCTTAATAAGCATATAAGCTGAAGGTTGTGCAGGCCTACATACCCACGTGTAGTCATGATGACCAGGCAGTTGAAAGCTTCTATGAAGATGTAGAATCGTCAATGCGGACAGAAAAGACGCAGTATACTGTACTAATGGGCGACTTCAATGCCAAGGTAGGGAAAGAGCAGGCAGGAGGCCAGGCAGTGGATCACAATGGCTTTGGTTCAAGGATTAGCCGGGGGAAGTTACTAGTTGAGTTTGCAGAGCGCAATAACTTAAGAATCGTGAATACTTTTTTCAGCAAATGGAAGAACCGGAAGTGGGCATGAAAAAGTCTTAACGGGGAAACTAAAAATGACATTGACTTCGTGCTGTGTCGTAATCCCGCTTTATGCAAGATATGTAGAGGTAATCGGAAAAGGGCAATGCAGTGACCACAAGATGGCAAGGTCTCGAATTAGTCTAAATCTAAAGAGGGAACGAAACAGATTATTAAATAGAAGTCCATCAACGAATTAGCGGTGAGGGGGAGGGCATAAGAGCTCAGGATCTCAGTACAGGATAGATATTCAGCTCTAGCCGAGGATTATGACATTAGCCTAGAAGCTATAAGCAATAATTTCAGAGATATTATTACTGAGTGCGCTGTAGTAGTAGGCGGTAGGATAGTCAGAAAGGATACGGTAAGCTGCCTGAGACGAAAGATTTGAATAAGGAACAGCAAAGTATGAAAGCTTCCACTCTAACAGACCAGTTTTATTTATTTATTTTATTTATCAATACTGTTAACCCTCTATATGAGGGTCATTACAGGGATGGAAACACATACAATACAAGTAAAACTCACTTCGCTAAAATACATTCTATAGAACAAAATTACAAATTCGCACTGTAATGCTCCTAGAATGTGTTAACACCTATCTCAAATTTTTCTACTTCTCTTTGCTCCACAACTTCGCTTGGAAATTGGTTCCAGATTTCTACTGCATCGGGAAAAAAGGAGTAGCGATATACATCAGTACGAGTAATAATAGCTTCCAATACTTTACTGCGATGTTTTTCGTGGGCAACGCTTCAGAGGACGTGTAACATAGTGTTGTTTATTAACTTTTACTTTATCATTCATTATCAGAAAGAGAGTTTCAATTTCTGCTTTGTTCTTCTTATTTCTAGTGATTCTAACTGTCACTGTTTTAGCATTTCTGTGACTGAGTCAGTGCGGCGGTATTTAGAACATATAAAACGTGCCGATGACCTTTGCAATCGTTCCAGTTTTTGTTTTAAACTCTTTTGATGTGGACTCCACGCTGCACTTGCGTACTCTATTATTGGCCGCACGAACGTCTTGTACGCAATTAATTTTATTTCTGTAGTCGCATTCGGCAACTTCCTCCGCAGGAAACAAAGCTTCTGATAGGCTTTTAATTAGATATTTCCAATATGGGTGCGCCAACACAGATTATGTGTTAGTGTCACTGCCAAGTGTCTAAAACTACATTACTGCATCTAAAGAATTTTCATATTGAAACGGCATAGTATTCTGCTTCCTTGTTGCATGCATGTAATTAGATTTTTGGTAATTTATTTCCGTGCCCCACTTCAGGCACCACGAGTTTACCGACTGATGACACCTATTTATATTCATGTGATCTTCCGAGGAAGCCACAGGAAAGTAAATTAAACAGTCATCAGCAAAAAGTTTCATTTAGACAGGCGATTCAATGATAGCAGAAATATCATTCATATATAACAAAAACAGAAGCGGACCTAAACCGGATCCCTGTGGCACCCCCGACAGAACTTCACGCTTATCTGATACTGTTCTTTCTATTTTGACAACTTGACAGCGGTTACCAAGATATGCCTGAACCCATAGTACTATATTTTCACTGATTCCTAATCTGCGCAGTTTAAAAAGAAGTCTATGATGCGGAACTTTATCGAAAGCCTTCGCGAAGTCCACACAGACCCCATCTACCAGCTGCCGTTCGTCTATAACCTTGCACAAATCGTTCGCTGTTTCAATCAACTGCGTCACCGTCGAAACGCCGGTCCGAAAAGCATGCTGGAATGGACACAACTTGGTCGCTCATTGCAAAAAGTGATGTGTCTAGCTATTATGTGTTCAAAAACCTTGCAACATACGGAAGTGAGTGAAACAGGTCTATAGTTATTTACAAGAAGTCGATTACCGCCTTTAAAAATCGGAACTACTATTGCGCTGCGCCAGTTATTATGTAAGGAATGATCCCGCAATGACGTTTCAAATAAAACTTGCAAGTAATAGGACAACCACGCAGAATACCGTTTAAGGAATTCCATCGGTATTTCATCAGGGCCGCTCGATTTCTTCGGGTCCAGAGACAGCAGCTGCTAACAAATGCCCTCCCCATTGGTGCGAATGTCGTGCATCGAGTATGGCAACGTGTAAATTCGAGTAGTTTCACTCTCAATGTCATTTTTATCTCTACTAAAGACCGACTGGAAGAAATCATTAAACATGTTTGCAATGTCATTTTTTATCAGTCACCTCATCATCCCCATACATTATCGGTTCGATTGCGTTCTTCCTCGCTGAAAACTATCGCCAAAACTTTTGCGGTGAGCTTTTGAGGAAGTTAACCAGTGTTGTATTGAAGTACGTTTTCTTCGAATTTGGTAACGCTGCTTTGAGCTTCTTTTTGGTGTTTGAAAGTTCTGCCGCTCTATCTTTTTTCTTTCGTAGCCTTTTTAGCATGCGCTTTAACAGAATGTTCTCTCTAGTAATCCAACGATTGAGCTGTTTCGATTTCTTTGGGCGAGTAGGAACAAATTTATCAATGCAATATCTTAGTGTGCCCTTGACGCGTTGCCACAATTCCTCTACACTTTCACGGTGTGATGCATTTTCAAACTGATTTAATTTTGCTTCTAAGACGTCTAAAATACACGTGTCGTCTGCATGGCTGTAATCTTTGGCCCGTATTAAAACATGCGATTTTTTACGGACTTGAGTGTCCAATAGCAGATTTAAACAGATCATCTTGTGGTCGGATAAGCCTGGCTCGACACATACAATCAGGTCTGGCACTTTACTGGATAAGAAAACCAAGTCCAACAATACCTGCGACCTTGATGCAACCCTTGTAAAATCCTTTGCTATTTGCCTAAAGTTATGCATAAACTTAATTTCCATCATTTTATTTGCACTGCTTATTTCTATATTACCTGTTGACAACGTTTTCCAATTAATATGTGGCAAATTGAAGTCGCCAGCCATTATTAGTCTGCTGTTCTCATTAACATGAGAGTTAAGGAACAAAGGCAATTCCTCCAAAAATTCAGGAGATGTAGGAGGTGGCCTGTACACAACACCTACAAAATGCACAGCGTTCCCACAAGAAACCTTGCCTCATACCATTTCAGAAAGGCTGTAGATAAGAGCGACTGCAGATACTGTGCTTTTCATGACAATAGCCACACCCCCTCCTTTAGAATTTCTATCCCACCTAAACACGTGGTAACCAGGTGAAAAAAATGCTATTTTTACCGATTCCCTCATGTAACCAGGTCTCGATTATTAGCAATAGGTCAGGGTTCTCAGAAATTAGCAAATGTATTATTTTCTGCACTGCGGGCGTTTAACAGAATAATTGTGTGCTATATTTGATCATCGTAATCTTCACTTGATCTGGTCGATAATAGATAACTGCGACCAGAAGATTTATCGTTAACTTTAGGTCGAGCTAGCTTATCTGGCTGGGTTTGGTACAGACAACGTTCTTGTCGTTCGTGATCCCAGCCGTAAATGGTGCTATCTTAAGTTTATCGTGTAGCAGTTGTATCTTTGTTCCGTTATCTCTTAGAATTGGCAAAGATATCAGAGCTCATCAATAAGCCCAAAAAGGCCGATATAAGGAAGTATGACATGGAGAAAATTGAGCACGCTGTAAAGAGCGGGGGAAGCCTTAAAGAAAATTGAGCACGCTGTAAAGAGCGGGGGAAGCCTTAAAGCGGTGAAGACGATATTGGGTGTAGGCGAAAATCAGATTTATGCGCTAAGGAACAAGGCGGGCAATGTCATCACGAACATGGACACGATAGTCAAAGTAGCCGAGGAATTCTATACTCAAATCTACAGTAGTCAAAGCACTGAGGACAATAATGAGATTGGGAGTAGGGAAAAGCAGGCAGACTTCCCGCCAGTGACGAAGGACGAGGTTAAGAAAGTGTTAGAAATTATGAAAAGGGGGAAAACAGCTGAAGAGAATCAGGTAACTTCACACTTGTTGAACGACGGAGGGAATGTTGTCTGGTGTCATCGACGGCACCGGAACCATGGAAGAACGCAAACATTATCTTAATTCATAAGAAAGGGGACGCTAAGGACCTGAAAATTATAGACTAATCAGCTTACTGTCTGTTACATATAAGGTATTTACTAAGGTAATAGCTAAAAGAATCAGGACAACCTTAGACTGCAATCAAGCAAAAGATCAAGCAGGTTTTCGAAAAAGGTTCTCCACTATAGTAATTAAGCTTAATAAGCGGTATAAACTTGAAGCGGGTAGTAAACGGCTAGAAATGTCATTGATAAACGTTTTCAATGTGTAAAACAAATGCTCCCGAGCATTCGTCCAAAGTAAAACTCCTCTTAAAAAATCCAGCGATTTATTATAACTATTTATAATAGCGTTTCTTGAAATTCGCGGGCTGCGCCGTTTCTGCGTGGCGGCGAGATTTGGAACTATTCTGCCGTGATTACCTACGTCATGAGCACCGAAAGTGACAGGCCACGACAGGCTGCCATTGGCTGCAGCCGCGACGGCCAATACGTCACGGACACACTTCCTGTAGCTGCGAAAGTCGTCTGCTCGAGTGCTGCATGCATGCACTGCATGCGTGAACCCGAGCTTAGCGCTTTGGTTCGCGATGTCAACCGAAAAGGTGGACGCGTCCGACAAAAAGTGCGCGTCGGTGCAGGAGTACAAAAAGAGCGCCAGCTGGTCCGATTCAACAACGTACCGATTACATAGGCAGCATCAACCTTCGTGTACCCACCGACGGCGCAGCAGCGTACTCTAGTCCCGTGTCCCGTCTCGTCTTTGCCGCATCGACCATTTGTGCGGCGTGTTGATAATTAAATGGAACGTGCGTCAAACAAACGTCTACCCTCGGCTTCATCGCGAAAGTACACAAATTCGCACCGCTTAAGCGCAGCACCGGATGCCGCCAGGTTATCGCACAGATGCCGTCCGCAGGCGCTGCGGCTTACGACACTCCGATCGTGCGCTGCTCCCTGGACGTCGCTAGGCCTTATTTATTTGCATCGAAGCCACGACAGACGGCGTTCTGGAACCTCCCTCTTCGCCGCGTCTCTAGCGTAGCCGCTCGCGTCCTCCTATGCGCAATTCTTGCGTGTAGCTGCGGAAATTGGCGGCAACCACTACCGAAATGCATGTGCCGAGCTGCTTTGCTGATGTTCTGTGGCGTCGATTCTGGCTCGGACGATGTGTACACATGAGATAAAACACGCGTGCACATTACGCATTTGCACTTCCTAAGCGATGTGCGAAATGACTTTAAAAAAAAAACACTACACTATTGTTTTTGTTAACCCCAGTTCTTAAGATTCGCGGACAAATAATTTGCGCTCACCTGTCATCCGATATCCAAACTCTGTAGCGATCATCAGTCCGTGCTCTCGTCGGTGATACGCGAATACATTCATTACGTTATGCACAAGAGATGCCCGACGATAATGAAAGCGCTCCTGGCTAAAAACGAAGACGACATGTTTGCAACGGGAAACACGCACGCTCGATCGTCTGCCAGCATCCATGCAGAGTCGATGATATCGCGTCAACTCCGCGAGGGGTCACCGGCCTCCGTTGGTCAAACCACAGAAGACGGTACCAAAGCTATTGGCACCGGAGAGACAAAAGCGGTCTTGTAGAAAGCCGTGCGCGGCAGGAGTGAACGCTAATTTGCGCTGAATAGGACAGGAATATGAAGGAAAGTACTCCTCCGCGGCAGCCCGAACGGCTCAAAATTCCGAGAGGTCAAGAAACTGATGAAACCGGCGGCCGAGGAAGACAGCAGACAGGGTTGAAAGCTATGCAGACGGGACAGGAACGGCAGAGACCGTGAATGCGTAGACAACGGTCAGGAAAACGGCGCGGCAACCGGAAGTTTGAGGACCGAGCGTCACCTGATGACGCTTCGTGGGCGGGGCTAGCAGGGCGGAGTTCCCGAGCTGTTTCCTTCATTTTTTTTTTTTTCTGGTGTCTCCGGGTGTTAAGTTCAGGGGATAGAGGAGGAGCGCCATTTTTGATCGCCGATATCTCCGGTGTTAATAAAGCTATCTGAAAACTTCTTGCGATGAATTGACTAGTGAGGGAGTACCTATCTATCGACCGATTTGCTTTACCTCATTTTAGGCATTGCATGACCCCTTTAAGGTTGTACACGCCTACGCGCCCACATGTATTCATGATGACCAGGCAGTCTAAACCGTCTAAAAAGATTTAGAATTGACAAGGGTAAAAGTAAAGACGCAGTATAGTGTTCTACTGGGTTACTTCAATGTCAAGGTAGAAAAAAAGCAGGCTGGAAACCAGGCTGTGGGTGACTATGGCACTGTTTGTAGGAATAGCAGGGGGGGGGGGGGGGGTGAATTTGCAGAGCGCAATAACTTAAGAATTATGAATACCAAACGGAAGAACTGGAAGTGTATATGGAAAAACCTTACGGGGAGCCTGAAATCAAATTGATCTCATACTGTTTTCTCAGCCTCACATTATTCAGGATGTAGAGGCAATCAGAAAGCTGCGATGTGTTGATGACAGGATGGTAAAGTCTGGAATTAGTCGAGATTTCAAGAGAGAATGAGACAGATTAGCAGGGAAAAAGTTCATCAATGAATTAGCAATGAGTGGGGGGAGAAAATATTCAGGATCGCGCTACGGAATGGATATTCAGCTTAAACCGATGATGACGACCTTAGAGTAGTAGCGATGAATGATACCTTCAGATATATCACTACTGAGTGCGTGGTAGAAGTAGGAGGCAGGATAGTCAGAGAGAGTACCGTGAAATTATTTAAGCAGAGGAAAGATTTGATAAAGAAACGCCGAAGTATGAAAGCTTCCAATCCCACAGAGAGAATAGAACTGCCAAAGCTATCATAGGTAATCAATAGGTACAAAGTATCCGACATAAGGAAATATAGCATGGAGAAAATCGAGCGTGTCACAAGAACGGTGGCAGCCTTAAAACGATGAAGAGGAAATTGAGCATTGGAAAAAATCAGATGTAAGCCCTAAAGGACAAGGCGGCCAAGGCCATCGTGAACATGGGCAAGATAGTAGATCTATGCACCAGCTAAAGTATTCAGGACAATGATATTCGCAGTACAGAACAGCACTCAGACGTTCCGCCAGTAACGAAGGACGAGGTTAAGAAAGATTTAGAAACTATGGAACGGGAGAAGCTGGTAGGAGGATTAAATAACTACAGAGTTGTTGCATGACAAAAGCGGGGGAGGGGTGATCGTGCTAGGACAACCGGCCACACTGTATACGCAATGCATCAACGGTACCGGAATCATGGAACAACCCTAAGATTATCTTAATTGATAAGAAAGGGGACACTGCGCACTTATAAAATTACAACCTATCAGCTTACGATCTGTTACGTATAAGGAATTTACTAAGGTCATCGCTAAATAACCAGGACAACTTAGACTTTAATCAAGCAAAGGATCAAGAAGGTTTTCGAAAAGGGAAATATCCATAATATCAACCCATTGATAGAAGAATGGTCGGAATATAACCAGCCCTTATACGTAGCTACGAAGAATACGATGATTAGCTGATAGGCTGTCTGAGACCTGTCTCTAATTTTCGGCGTTTTTTTTTTTCGGAGTTTTAGAGTATTGAAAATTCCTGAGATTTGTGTCCTCAACGTGCGACGATCTGGGGGTCCCTGGCCAACAGCGGAAGCACATCAAGAGACGCTCTGCGCCATATGCAATTCGACATGAAACACCACCACCAGCCGCACTCCATGCTGCACTGATAGCAGCAGAGCCATCTGCTAGTTAAGCGGCCCCTGTAGTGGCGGCAACAGATCAGGGCCCTGCAAACAAGAGACCACGCGAAGAACAAGCCAGCAATGCGCCTTTGGGTGACGACGCAGAGGACATGGACCAGACATCCTTCACGGTTGTCTCCTACGAGAAAAAGAGAGCTGCTGGTGTTCAGGTTGTCTTCAGGTCCACCGAGGTAGGAGGCAGTCTACGAAAAGCCAGCCCTAGCATTGTGGCTACGGTAGTTATCACGTCGGCTCAAGAAAACGTTCTCAGCCATCGTCTTAATAAGAAACGGAGCTTAATGGTTACAGAATCATCATTGCCTGCTGCAACCCGTTTGTTCACAGTAACTAAGCTGGCTGGAGTGGCTGCAGAGGCCCGAGTACCATATTCTTACACTGAAAATTCAAGACGTACCTGTCACTCAAATGAAGATCTGCAGGAGTATCTACGCCCTCTCAGCAAGGGGGCAAACATACATTCCTGAGGACGGTGGCAAGTTCAAGGAGGTACGCCGTCGTTTCGTTATATTAGAATTCTCAAAAGATGCACCACTGCTAAAAGAGTCACGCTTGGATTCTGTAGTTACCCTGTAACTGAGTACGTCGGAGCAGCGACACAATGCTACACATGCCAGAGGCATGGTTACATATCGAGACCTTGCACCGGCCCCGTGCGATGCAAAGTGTGTGCTGGCCCCCATTCGCACAAAGAGTGCACCTCGATAGCGCAACCTAAATGCGCGAACTGCGACGGCCCACACCCTGCTTCATATGGAGGGTGTGTTAAAACGAAAGCTGCTACACTTGCACGCTCAATGGAGCAAGCACAAGGAAACCCGCCCAAGCGTCATGATCCACCACCTAACCCTGACGTGGTTTTTACAAATACGTTAGATCTATCCCACAATCAGTCACCACAACTTGAAAAATCACATGATGCAAAAACGCGTGATGACACATAGCCGGCTGCAGCCAAAAAGAAACGTGGGAAGTCCGCTGGCTTTTCTCCTCCGTCAAAGCTGTAGCGACACTCCGCACAAGACCCGACAAACAACCTCTTTAACTCTCAGCCTAAGGCAATGCAATGTAACAAGATCAGCGAAAGGCAGCAAAGCGGAAGCACCGAACACGAAATCACAAGCCTACAAATTCCGATGCTGTTTGCCGCCATCGAGGCACTTGTCCGCGATAACCTTCGTCACGAGGATTCCCAGACGTAGATGCTGTTCTAGCGATGAAGCGTTGCTGTCAGTCGCTTACGCTCCGCAGGAGCGTAATATCATACTTCTGTAATCATGTCTTCGACAGGAACACCTTCACCACAGCTGACCATCAACAACATATTTCGCACATGCACCATTTTCCAGTGGAACGCTTGTGGTTCACGCTCGAAACGCTCTGATTTTCGGCAGCTTGTGCGAGCATACCACTTCCTTTTCATAGTCATCTTTGAATCGCGCGTGAAGGGAACTTTCAGACTATGCGGATACTATTTTTATCATTCACAACAACCAGATGACGTTAGCAGATTGCTGATAGGATTTCGCAAGGATATACCGGTCTCCTTGGTTGAAGTTCTGCCTCACAATGACAACGAATATGTGTGCGCCATAACAGTACTTGGAAGACAAGAGTACACTCTTATTGTAGTATATATTAAGCCAGGCAGGCCATTCGATGATTCAAGGCCGGAAAATTTGATAACAAGGACGCCCACTCCACCTATTATTTACGGAGACTTCAACGCTCACAATTAAATTTGGGGAAGCTCACACACATGTGCCCGAGGTGCCAAGCTTGCAGACGTCTTGCAAAACATTCGATTGAGCCGCTAAATGACGGCAGCATAACCTATTTCCGAGGCCTGACGACTGCCAGCAGCATTGATGTGACCTTTGTGACAAGTTCAGCTGCTCACAACACTGGCTGGAGCAACGATCTGGAAACACGTGGAAGTGACCATTACCCAATCCAGCTGCCAGTGCGCAGATGGCGCCAAATAAATTTCTTTTAAAATCTACAGACTGGGATATATACAAAGATGTTGCAAACAGAGGAAATTGCTGCCGCAACCCGAAATGAGGAAATAATATCGACAATGGCTTATTGCCTGAGAAAAAGCACGCGAATCACAGCTAAAAGCGATAGCTTACCCTCAAATGATGAGGCATTTAAAAGGCTGTGCGCTATTCGCAGGCGAGCTGAAAGGAAAGCTTTGCGCACAAAACACATTGAAGACCTGCGTGCCTGCCGAAGCACACAACGTCACATTCGACGCTACCTGGATACACTTAGTCGGCAAAGATGACGTGACTTTTGTTCTACGCTGGATCTACGCCAATCAGTAGACAACATTTGGCGGATTCTACGCCCCTCCAATAGCTTTACCTCTTCACAGCACTATCTCTGCATGAACAAAAATCTATTAAAGAAGTCTCAGAAGAATACTGCAGGCAGACGACTGCCCGCAGGGTCAGTGAATTCCGCACACTGTCAGACATCCCCGGGCGGCAGTGTCAGCGATGTACCTACCTTTCACTATTGAAGGACTATCCACAGCTATCGCAGAATTAAACAGACAGCCGTCTTCGGGTCATGATGAGGTAACCTATGACGAAGTCGCAAAGCTACCTCACAATTCCCGCCTTCGACTCCTGGAATACCACAATTCTTCCTGGATGTACAGTGAGGTCCCAACGGAACGGAAGTTGGCGAAAATTGTGCTCGTTTTGAAATCTTCTAAACAGCCAACAAGTTATGCATCTTTCGGACCCATCGCCCTACTGAGCTGCGTAGGTAAGCTTGTGGAGCGAATGATCTCCAAACGCGTCACCTGGTTCTTCGAGAGCCAGAATGGATATCCTCAAGAAATGAACGGGTTTCGCCAGAATAGGTCTGCGGCTGATAATTTGATAACCCTTGTCTCATCACTTGAAGAGTACCTTCGCGTATAACCCTTGTCTCATTACTTGAAGAGTACCTTCGCGCTGGGTACATCCGACAGCCGTTTTCCTTGACATCAAGGCTGCTTTTGACTTTGTATTTCATCTTGCCATTCACGCAGCCTTGGCCGGCCTTGACCTCGGTGGAAAGCTTTACAACTGGATTGCACACTATTTAAAAGAGCGGCAAAGTTTTATGAGCACTCCATATGGTCCAACTCTCTTTTATGCAGTGAAGAGGGGCATACCACAGGGACCTGTGCTCAGCCCTCTCCTGTTCAATATTGCCCTTATAGATATAACTAGAAACCTTCCACGTGGAGTACGCATAACAATTTTTGCAGATGATATTTGCATCTGGAGTGCATCACGTTCGCGTTATACAACGCAGCAACGAATTCAGAGAGCGTTAATGCAGATCTCAATGTACCTGGCTCCTCGGGGTCTTCGCCTCTCACCAGAAAAGAGTGTTGCTATGGCTTTTACAAGTAAAAGAATGACTCGATACCCGCTCCATCTGGGTGGACGGACGCTGTCCTGTGTACGATCACACCGGTTCCTAAATGTTATAAATGGCAGTATAACCTCTCTTGGATCCCTCAGATTAAACCACACCGTGAGAGAATCACTGCAGCATCGTAGGTTTTCAGATTTATGGCAAGAACACGATGGGGCAGCAACTGCCGCTAGATGGTTCTGCTTGAAAAGGCCTACGTTGAAGGAGCGTTACGCTACTATTTATCGTTGCTTCATAGACTATATCCAACAAGCAAGATTCTTGAAGCTGCACGGAACAAAATCTTGCGGATATGCCTTGGACTCCCAAAGGGATCCTCTGCATCAGGAGCACTTGCAGAAGCAGGATGTATCCCGCTAGATGTGATTGCCGCTCAAGAAACTATGTGCACCCATCTCCGAAATGTTCTCCAAGGGAAGAAGCATTTTTTGCATCGTGTCCACGAAACTCACTGCAACTCTGGCTTTAGTCAAGCTGTACAGTTTCTGTCCCTCCCTACATTATTCAGCGACCACGCAGTTTATTACCAATCACCTTTCTTCCATGGACACTATCGCCTCTAAAGGTGAATATGTCTGTTCCTGACGTAGATGCGAAGAGCCGCATGCCAAAGGCAGCACTTCTGCAAGCCGCTCTCGCCTACATAGTCAAGGAGTATACCTAGTACATCCACCGACGGTTCAACTGCCCAAGACACTTCATCCTGTGGCATTTATGTACCCTCCACAAGCAATGTCCTGTCTTACCGCCTGTAGCGAAAGACATCATCTACGACATCTGAGCTTCATGGCATTAAAAAAGCTCTCTCCTATATCCTGCGCCAACCTCCCGGACGATTGGTTATCTTCACGGATTCCAAAGCGTCTGTGCAAATCCTGAATAACCTGCTGAATAAAACCAATCATCATCATGTCTCCCTTGACATCGGATATCTACATTTGGCTATTGCCGCAGACCAATGCATAACGTTTCAGTGGATACCAGCTCACTGTAGCATTAAAGCCAATGAAAAAGATGAAGCGGCTCGTAAAGGCCACCAACATCAAACATGCATTAGAATCTTCTTCACGAAATCTGATGCATCCCAACTGACTAAAAAAAATGCTTCCGAAACAAAGTATCGACTTTGGAGCTTGCCGACGGATCACTACCAATGTCTTTATTCAATTGACCCACTTATAAAATCAGGAATCCCTGCGAAATTTCCTCGCCAACTAGGAACTCTTTACCACCGACTTCGTCCTAACTGTGCATATACAAATGGCTCGCGCTACCGTTTCGGTGAAATGAACAGTCCATATTGTGACAACTGTGGTTCGATTGAAGATGGGGAATATATCCTACTTGAGTGCACTGCGTACGCTGAGGAGCCTGCATACTACGAAAATAGCATGGAGATGCTCTCCCCAGTGCCTTTAACAATGAGCAGTGTCTTTGCTGCCTTAGGCAGCAAAGACTCGCGATGAACTTTTTATTTGCACATTTGAAAGACATTGGACTCCTTGACAAACTCTAAATTCACCTTGCATGTTTCCCTGAGACATTTTTCAAGCGGTGAATTCCATAAGCACATTTTTCGGATCATACATTTCATTATTTCATTTTATATCATTACTCCGCGAAGCACCTTAACACGTATTTAATGACCGTGTTTCATCTCACCCTTCAATTGTATTAATTCCCTTACTATTCTTTTTCAATCTTTCCCTCCCGAATTCCCCTTCATATACAGAGTAGCATGCACACAAAATCTGAACGCCGGCAAAATTATCTGTTTTCTTTTTTTTTTTTTTTTTCAATAAATAGTATCTCTCTTTTGACTAAGTACAAACCTCGGCAGTCATGCAGGCATTCGGAATTTATGATTAAGGTGAGCCATATATGAAAGTATGGAAGATATTATAGTTGCTGCACAGTGACCATAGTTCTGCATAAAGAAATTAACAAAATTCGTATAGAGAAAGGTGTTAGACAAGGAGACAGGATTTCTGCAGTACTATTCACAGCTTCCTTAGAGAAAGTACTCAGACTTGTAATGGGACCAGTTAGGAATAAGGGTAGATGGAAAATACCTCGGTAATGTGCGATTCGCTGATGACATTATCTTGCTAAGTAACTCGGTGGATTAACTGCAAATAATGACTGATGACCTTGACAGGAAAAGCAGAAAGGTAGGCTTGAAAATCAATATGCAGAAGACTAAGGTAATGTTCAACAGCCTCGGGAAGGAACAGCAGTTTGCATTAGGTAGCGAAGCACTAGTCGTAGTAGGCGAATATGTGTACTTAGGACAGGTAGTAACCACAGATCCGGACCATGAAAAGAAAATAAGAAGAATAAGATTGGGATGGAGCGCATTTGGCAAGCACTCACAGATTATGACTAGCAGCTTACCGGTATTGCTCAAGAGGAAAGTATACAGCAGTTGCATCTTGCCTGTACTCACCTATGGGGTTGAAACGTGGAGGCTAACCAAGAGGGTTCTATTTAAGTTGAGGACAACCCAGAAGTCTATGGAACGAAAAATGATAGAGGTAATGTTAAGAGATATAGGAAGCATTCAGAGTGGGTCAGAGAAATAACTCAAATTACTGGCATTCTAGTGGAGATCAGGAAGAAGAAATGGACACAGTCAGGACGCGTAGTGTGAGTATGTGAGGAGAGGATAACCGATGGTCGCTTAAGGTAACAAATTGAATTCGAAAGGGGAGGAAAGCGTAGCAGGGGGCGACAGAAAGTCAGATGGCTGTATAAGGTTGAGAAGTTCGCAGGGGTCAAGTGTATGCAGATAATACAGGACCGGGTTAATTGAAAGAACATGGGAGAGACCATCAACGTCAGTGGATGCAGTCCAGCTTACGATAACCTAGGCTACGCCATGCTGCAAGAAATAAAATCCCATAGCTCCTGCCAGCTGCGCCAGGGCGAAGCAGCCCAACAGCAGACGACGCGCCAGTCGACCAGGCGCACGCCGCTGCAGCTGAACCACTCAGGTTTATTAACTTCGCGATCCGGTGTCAAGCGTGATTAGTTATGCACTTGCGTTTAACATTTCGATGTGGTACACTTCTCCCGCAGCTCTCCGTTCCTCTATGCTATGCATCTCGTGCTCTCACTGCCATACAATGTCCAGAAGACTGCGAAAACTTGTAAAAGGAGCCAAGGCCTCGTCAGGCTTTTACCCTTTACCCTTGGCCTCCTCTTAGACACTGTCTGAGGAACAAATAAAGGAGAGAACAGAACACGCAGGATTGATAATTGCTGTCAAGCTCATAAATATTCTTTTCTTTTTTTCAAAATTTTTCTGCTTCCTACAGTGGCGAAGGAAATAAGCAGACCACTGAACACGCAGGAGGGAAACGCATATCACCTTCTTCTAATTCACAGGCTTAAAACAAAATAAAAATGATTAATCATTGTCCGCATGCCATAACAGCTCTCTAGTGCATCCTTACAAAAATTTTTTTTCAAAATTAACTCCTTCCCGCCGGTAGAAGTAAAATCTAATGTTCATCATTAATGCGCCTAAATGAAGCTATAGAAATGAAATGTTCTAAGCTTATCTACTGTCGCCTAGGAGACAGCAGAAATCGACCGTGATTGGTTTTGACGTAGTAACACAATTTTTATTTTGTGTGAGACGATTGAATATTGAAACCCGGAACTCCGGTAATGCTGTATTCATCTCATTTGTATTTTATTCATCCTTGCTTTCTTTCCATTAGTGCATATTCAGTAGCAGCACCGTTCAGGGTCATGCGAATATATATGAGTACTTTTTAATGCGTTTATAAAGTTACCAAGGAAAAAATGTAGAGAAACTCTAACGAAAAATACGAAATTTTCTCTGAAATTCAATACATATTGTTACGTGGAAGTATTTATTGGAACCGCGTTCCTCAGTCGTCGTCATCGTCTGCAAGCACACCACTTCATCGGTCACGCGTTCCTCGGTAACAACTTGTTACCGGTGAACCGTTTACATTTATATAGTATATAAATGTAAACGCGATATGACAAACGGTAGTAAAACGATATAGGTACCGTATCCCGACGATTCAGCCGGAGTCCGGCGTTTGTGTAAGGAATTCAGAGAATGCCTGCATTCCTTGACGAAGACCGTACCCCGGCCGAAACGCCCGATTACAGTATATCGTTTTTCTGTCGTGTGTCATCTGTATATAGGTAAGGGCAGAAAATATTGGTGTCGTCATCTCAGACTCCCTTTTCTGCAAGAAAACGCATGCGTCGACACTTTTTGCCGCGGATCCTAAAGGCTGAACTGCTTCCATCTTGTTGCAGCACCACAGGGACGAGGACAGATACGGAAAAAGGCAGACCAAGTGCTCACTATCAACTGTCAAAATTTATTGGGACATGTAATATATATTTAAAAAAAACCAGAAGAATACACAAAGAAACAAAAGGCAACACATGCGCACTCCGGACCATTATATCAAAATCGACCTGGTGTCAAACTGTATTGTATCAAATGTTTGAGATAGTCGATTTCAGCATCAAGCAGTAATAACGACTGCGCGCTCACACATTTGTTGGATGACTTTTTTTATTTTAAACGCCTCCACAATTTCTCGGGCTGTCCAGATAACGCGTGATTCATGGAACAGCGGTGTGCAATCATAACCCTTGAATGCTTGGAGAAGTGTGTCCCCGACCCAGCTTCGAGTGACCTGGCATGCTCACGTAGTTGGATAGTGAGCACTTGGTCTGTCTTTCTCCGTATCCTGTGGTGCTACAACAAGATGAATACTTACCAACTTGCCCAGTTTTCTACTCTCGTTCTGAACTGCTTCACTAGAAAGGGGCAAGCACTAAGCCATTTTGGCGCTGTCTTCAAAGCTTCAGTTCCCTGGAAGGAAACTTTATCGATACAGCTTTGTCGGCAACAGGTACGTATTCTGCTATCGAGCAAACACCACAACAGCGAGCGATAGAAATGAAATCGATTTCTAGTGAGAAAAAAGCCTGTAAATTATCCGTACAACATCCGGCAGCGCACGGCATCTGCAGCATTAAGATTCGAGATGCTGAAAACGAAGTCAACAATTCAGGAGACCAAATGAAGTTAAACTTAGCGAGGAGGTTTCTGCGATGTGGGTACATGAATATATAAAACAAAGTGGTGTAATGTCTGGTATCGTCGATCTAACCAGGTCCACCTGCGTGCCGAACGAGCACGCTACACATAGACCACTAATACCGCTGTCACACGAGCATTTCGAAGGCCCTCGAACCGACTGTCTATCGACTCGAAGGTCTTCGAAAGGTGCCACACGGGCGTTTTCAATGGCCATTGAGTCGACAGTCGATCGAATGAACGGAACAGCTCAGAACTCTATCGAAATCTCGAAGGCCTTCGAACGTCGCGCTACGTTGCTAGCGTTAACAAGAGGAGCGTCACGCACACATGTGCACAGCGCGTTTACGATACAAAAACGTGAACAAGCGTTATTATTTATCTTTAATTTACGCGGATAAATATTAATATCCGTAATAGTTTTAAGATAGCAACTTGACTGAAGAGAAAGCGCACGGGAAGACACACACAAGAGAAGAAGACACAGGGTTTTGTGTCTTCTTCTCTTGTGTGTGTCTTCCTGTGCGCTTAATCTTCAGTCAAGTTGCAATGCACCATCTAGCCCAACTTCAAGTTTTGTTAAACTACCTTTTAAGATAGCATCGCTCTTTTTTTGGGCGCAATATTTATGTACTCTACCACTGTAACATGCACCGCTGAAAAAAGCAAACACAATGAAAAGCACAGCGGTATGAACGCCAAGTCGTAAAAAAAAAAAAAAAAAAAAAGTTGTCCTTGAATAACAACTAAACACTTGCAGTTACTAAACAAAGGCAACAGTTATATTTTATTTTGGATTTATAGAGAGATTTTAGTGGCGCCACAAATTTTTGGCGCCAAACACCAGAACTATTTCAATAGCCTTCGAGTTTTGCAATGTAGCAGCGGCACAACTCCTTCAAGTTCAATCGCGATTGAAAACCTCGAAGGCCATCGACTCAATCGCCTTTGAAAATGACCGTGTGACTGAGGTATAAGGTCCGAGCATGTTAGAGAAGGGCCTCTAGAGAATGACTTATGCAGTGCATGACGTGGTAGCACGTGTACAGTGACGCACGATGAAAGAGGAAAAAGCGCTACCGCGTTTCACTCTGCAGGCGAAGCTTAAGCGAGCTCCCAAGTGTTTTATCTGCTCAAGGGATGGCGCAACTTTCACAATGAATTCGCTTTTGTTTTGTTTTTTTCGAGCTCTCCTTTCGTTTTGGATGCGCCTTTTCATTTTCTCAGTTCCCCTTCCCTATGTTGACATTTCCTTGGCGAATTGCGCCAAGGAACATGACGTATGTCTTCCTCCTTCCCTGCTGTCTTCAGCCATTACTTCCTCCTGTCGACTCCCGTTGTGAGCAGCGCACGCAAAGCTTCAGCGCGACTGGGCTCTGTTGGCGATGCGAACTAAAGATGGGCGCGCACCTGCCTCTTCCGTTTTCGCTTCGGTCTTTTTAACTGTTTTTACTGCAGCCGTGCGCTCGGCGAAGGAAGGAAAGCAGAGACGAGTTTGCGCAGTTCGCCACGGAGCGCTGCGTTCGCACCCGTTGGACACAAGCATATATCAACGTTCAGCTTGCAGCGCGTTTGCTTGTATGTGCAATGTGTGACTGCAATGGTGTCGTTAAAAGATTTTATTCCTAGAAAAGAGAGCTTGCAATACAGACTCGTAAGAGTAAGTGAAAACTTCTTCGCGATCGGGATAGAAGAAATGCTACGCAAACTTCTAGAGTAGAGAAAAGAAAATTAAGGAGGGGGGGGGGGGGGGGGGGGGGGGGCTGGTCGTCTTATAAAAGTAACAAAGAAGCTTTGTATCGTAAACACACCCTATGTTTTTTAGAGCGACGATTCCGGCCCATGGTATTACTGACGTACTATACAACAGTAAAGGGGTTTTATTACACTTTATTATTTATTTATTTAGTTTTATTTATTTATTACGCTGCTTTTATTACACTACAATGACAATGGCGTGACAAGAAGGCGGGCATGTGGAAGCTCTTAGCCAAATAATTTTTGCGACATTTCCACGCCGATGAAAGACAACCTCAAATTCAAGCGTTCAAGCTGGACCCCTACCACACTCAAAGAAACCTTGAAACTTTTCTGAAACTTCTAGTAAATGAAATGAAATCTCGTAGCACTGCTATCCTCAGAGGAAACAGCACAACATCACGCTGCACCTGCAATAATTTCAGAGTGCAGCCGTCGACCTAAGGTGTTTGTAGAACGGAAAAATGTAGCAGGGACACCTGAATGGGGGCAAGTAGCTACACTTGGTTCCATTTACATCTCTGAGTAAACAGTGTAAGAAGCGAATGACGGGAAACGAGATGACATGCAGGAGGCCGTAGCTCACTTGCACTAAAATGAATAGGTAGGACAATTTTATGGACAATCTCACACGAAGAAGGAACTGCTCTCCTCTTTGCGCGCAGTCAGAGTGGTTCGCAGCACGCTTCTCTCTTGCAGGAACAATTCCTTAATGTACAGCTGCAGTAACATTAGGGAGTTCACAGGTAGTATAAACGTTCCTTTTTTCTCACAGTGCATTTCATCTCTTCCACACCTGCCGGCTTAAAAGGCGTTGCTGCACCCAGTCTTCAAAACCAAGTTATTAGATTAGTCCATAGACATCTCCATTGATGCGCAGATAATTCTATGTTTTAACTAAGCTTGGTATGTCCGACTGACTGAAGCATGAGATGGAAGGCATTAAATTCCAGTACTATACTAATAATGTACTCTCTGCATGGTAGAAATGTAAAAGCCGGCTATATGTATCCAATAAAAGTAGAATTTCTATACTGTTCAAAATAGGTGATTTGTGATTATATTTAATGCCTGAGAGAAAGGAAATTTCGCAGAAAAAGCCATTCCTATGTAATAATTATCCTCAAACTATAAATTATGTAAGAAAGACGAACACCACTCAGCGCCGTGTCCTTAGGAGCTCGGCCACAGAAAAGTTCAGTAATTCCTCATTTTGCGGTGAGTTACCTTCCAGCATCCCTCTTGACTTCTGCCGGCTGGTACTCTGACTCTGATTCAACAATTCTCGGAAACCTGTTAATCTTTTAAATTAAACATCAGCGAGAATGATGAAGTCATACGAGCTACCGCGAATATTACTTCTTAAAGTCTGGAGCAGGAGAACTGAACATAGGAGCCGCCCTGCCTCAATGTCCGATGCCGCCCCCAAAGCCGCCAATTTAATCTTCTCAATGTGCACCTTATCGATGTCCATCGCAGGGCGCTCAGCCTGACGTCAGGTGCCGTCAGGCTGCCTGAAATATATCCTGTGTGATTAGTGACAGGCTCCTTGCCATCCATGGCTCAGCGCAGATAATACATATAGTATGTAGCTCGGCAAAGAGAAGCGAAGATCATTCCCCAACCTTCTCACATTCCGGGAGACATAAAGCGTGCTACGTCTCACATCTGAGAAGATGGTAGCTCAAAGCCATTTTCCGAAGCTCTGCTGTTATGTAATAATTTTTCGAAATACTTTTTTTATTTCAGCGTTTAATAGGCCTAAACTAGCGGCACAAATAATGTGTTTCATCGTGGTAGGAAAAGCCGTTCCTCTCCTTCCTTGAGGCTGTATGTCGGTTATGTAGTTTAATTTTAATCTGCTCGTTCGCATGCGCCGCCCGTACGTACGTTCGCCCAGCTCTTCTCATACGCATCGCACAGACCGCGTTCCCTTCCAAGTGGATCGATACTGCGCATGCACAGCCGGTGAAATATTTTTGTTAGAGCGTTATCTCTACTCCGCACATAGAATTGGTTTGCTGTTGTTGTGTTGGGTTTATTGGCGCACAAGCAACTTAGGCTATCATGCGCCAACTTCAAGGTTAAGAGTGCTGCATTTATGCAATTTAAACTTACATTCTGTTTAGAACGCTTGCTTCTATTAAAAACCTGAAAACACAGGGCAAATCAACGAGCGCATTTTCACCTAAAAGCAACGCTGGATGAAGAGGAATGTGTTATTTGTAAAACTGCGTAGAATGTTTTTTTTTTTTCTCAGTTGTTCAAGTTGTCTGCATGAGATTAAAATGTAGGTGACCGTTAGCTCGTGTCCGCATGAATCACACAGGGGCTTATCCTGTTTTGTTAAAATGAAGCTATGTGTCGAATGTGTGTGTCCTGTGCGAAGACGGCATTGAGCCACTTCTTTGGAACGTTCAAGGTGGGTGCTCGATTTCCACTCTTCTATTACAGGCTTTATGAGGTGTAGTTTGTTATTTGTTTCAGTGTTCCAAGTGGACTGCCATTTTTGCATCAGTTTACTTTGTATCAATTCCATGCAGTCTTGAGATGGTATCTGCACTTCTTTTATTTTATTGTCTCGAGCTTTTTCATTACCTTGGATTCCTACATGACTGAGGACTGAACAAATTTTTATGCTTCTTCCTTCATCTGTAAGTGTTGCTATGCTTTGTATGATGTTTCCCAGTATTGGTATAACTGCGTTTCTTGTGTGAAGGGCTGTGACTATACTTAAGGAATCTGTGTAAATAATACTTCTCCTGAGGTTGTTTTTTTTAATATTTTCTCTATGGCAACAGAGACAGTATGCATAACATAGATGGACGCGCACTGTGGAAGTCTTATTATTTCCTCCCATTCGCCTTGAACAACTGCGCTTCCGACATAATGATCTGTTTTCGAGCCATCCATGTAAACGTGCGTGAGGCTACTGTATTTTGTATGATGTGCTCTATTCTTGTATGATGTGCTCTAGTGGGGTTATTGTTTTTTGGAACTGTGCGAGAGAGAGGTCGCAGACTGCAGGGACCAGGTACCAAGGAGGCAGAGGGTTAGGTCTTTTGGCAATACTAGGTAAACAATCTGGTAGCTCAAACTCTTGACACATTTGCTCAAATCTTAGGAGCAGTGGTCTCATTGCATTGGGTTTGTTGGGGGGAATAGTGTTCTAGAAGGGCATTTAGTTACTAGGGAATAGTAGATATGCTTTGGCAGAGATCTGATTTTATATATATAGGCACATGTAAGTGAAGTTCTTCTGATTTCAAGAGGAGGTTCATTTGTTTCCACAAGCAGACTGGATATAGGAGAAGTTCGGTATGCTCCACATGAGAGTCGAAGTCCTGAGTTATGTACCGGGTCTAGTTTTTTTAAGTATGATGGTCTAGCTGACCATGCATACACTATGCAGCATAGTGTATGGGTTATGTAATTCAATTTTAATCTGCTCGTTCGCATGCGCCGCCCGTACGTACGTTCGCCCAGCTGCTGCGTACTTCTCATACGCATCGCACAGACCGCGTTCCCTTCCAAGCGGATCGGTACTGCATGCACAGCCGGTGAAATGCTTTTTTTTAGAGCGTTATCTCTTCTCCGCACATAGAGTTAGTTGGCAGTGATGTCGCTAGCGGCACTTGACACTACGCAGGTGTTTACCTCAGCGTTGAGAGAGTGCACCTACCACGAGACAACATGCATACCACGTGATCACGTCGTAAAAATAAAAATAGTAGAAAACAGGAACCTAACGAAAATAAACAAAAGCGGAAAAGAAAGACAATTTCAAGTCGCCATGTTTACGCAGCAGTGCCACCATCAAGGAGTGCCCTCAACGGTGATGTTTCATGAGCAAACACTCAATATCCATGTAGGGCATCGTCAAAAGGCTCGCTTTTTTGTTTTCTTTATTATCGCGCTTCCAAAAGCCGTCAATGCAAAAACTTTGAAAGCACTGCAGAGACCTGCATTGGAGAAATGCGAAAGCATGTGCGTTGGCTGCTCGTTAGTAGCTTCTAGAGTGTCATGACTCGGCACTTTTTCGAGTCATGACTACACACTAGTCACGGTCACGGCATTGATTGACTTACGCAAGTCATCGATTCCATGGTCATGCACAGTAGATCTGCGATCAGACTGACTCATGGCAAGTGACTATGACTCATGACTAAACTATAGTGACCCACATGACATGACTAGGCCTGACACGACATTTAAATACCACTTCTCACTGCATACACATTCATGACTACCAGTGTCGTCTTGATATGACGTGATATCAATCTGCTTCCACTTTTTGCTTCTATGTTTTACGGATACGTTTTCGCAAACATAGTTATAGTAAGACTTTCGCCTCAATGTAATACACTGAAACAGAAAATTACCTAAGTAACAGGCCTTTCACATAGAACCATGAATATCCAAATTCTTTAGAATCTCTTAATGGTACCACGAGCCGCTGTGACACACACACTAGTAAATTATACTTCTCAACAAAACGAGATGTGACCTCTCTGAAATACGACCGCGCACACCCGGCATCAAGAAACATAATCGCACTGGCCGTTCTGCCTTCCTGACACGTTCGCTGCCTATTAGCGTTTCAAAAATTGTTCTCCATTCCCGAGCTTCTGCTGCTTGGGCGACACGGCGCGGAGCAAAACTTGGATCATTCACGTACATGTGTACAGCCCCACAAAGTGCACCTTTGTGTCATGTAATCGGTGGCATAGCCTTTACAGCTTCCACATAGAGCAGCTTCTCATTTAAGAGCTAGGCAGCGCGCTCATCATCCCTCGCTGCCTTCGAATTGTTTGGCGTACCGCAGTGTCAGAACAGTCCTCTTCGGTACTGATGGCGCGTTCGGAGTCCTTCTTGACTTTAGGTATGAAGCCACCGTCGCCTACACAGCCAAGCCCATCTCTGCTACGGCTCCAAAGCTGCCTAGTGTCTCCTTTCTGCAACGCACTTCCACTCAATCATCAGGGCATATTTATTGTACGGCTGCAGCACTACTGATAGACTGTGAAGACAAGCCGGTACAGGTGGTGGCCGGCGAGTACCAGGCGGAGACGAATGAGTACTAGTTTTTGTAAGCGTTAATCCCTTGCGATGTTTGCGTAGCCATTCCCATGACTCTAGGTTAGAATCAAGTCAGTGTTTCTGTAGGCACTAGTTTGTAGTCACGAGCGAGTATAGCTATTTAACACGAAAGGGATAAATTTCCTGTTCTCCAGAACATTCGGCGTCGGCGCAGGTGCCGTCGATGCTGGCATTGTAGGGGAAAATCACAAGCATGCCTACGGCAGTTGGCGGCATCATCGGGCACTGACTGCAGAGTGACATGGCAGTGACATACAGTGCCTGACGAGGCCACGCCACCCGGATGACAGGCGGCACGAGGCTGCAAATATCAGGAGAAGCAATTTAGATGATGTGACACAAATTCGCCTTTTAGATAAATAATAAAGGGGCAGAAAAAAAGCATTGTCGTTATGCTAAAAATAAATATAGTTTAACCACAGTTGAAGTATAAAAAATAGCAAACATATCGCAGAGAAAAATAAAAGTATATTGATTTCATCTTCCAAGGCTCATCAATTACCATTTCTTTAATTCACATTTTCATATTTGAGATAAGACGGAGTGCTGTGCGCTGTCCATGATATTGGGGTACTGATTAATTAATTCAGGCATTCGCCAATCTAACCTATAAAGACCATAATTTGTACGTGCACGAGGTACTTTCATTCGTTGTTTTCGATGTTCAGATGTGCTTACCTTATTGTGATACATGTATTTTCGAAGGCTGTGAATTAAACATGTACTAGCGTAATATTTCGCAGACCTAGATTGTATTTCTGCAATTGACTTATTTCTAACGTGCCATAATATTTAAATAAATGCCTTCAGCTTTCCGATAACGGTAAGTTCCCGATAGCCCGCAATATTCGCTGCCGTAAGGCCGCCTGTGTGTGCAACAGTGGCTTTGGCCAGTTTCGTTTCATTAGGAGAAATGTCTGTAGATAAAATGATGTCGTAAATGTAGGAGAGTGGGAAACTGGTAATTTAAGCATTGCATTTAGTGGTTTTGGTTTAATGTCGTCGTCTCCTAGTGCACAGCCATCCTACAGTGCTAGAATTTTATCCAACACTTCACACTCGTTAGTCGGCGCTAAAGCCATTGTGTTTATTGAGTTTGATAGGATCAACTGCTCAAATTGCATATCGACTGATTCCTCACCGCATTATCCCACTTGAATAAATGATCCATAAATAAGTCTACAACTTTCGTATCAGCCAAAGCGTCACTTTGACAAGGGTCCTTTCTTTAAGTTCTTCGAGAGTATCTCCCCGAGAGTTTGCCAAATTAGACGTGAATTGCATGTAATGTCTGTAAACTAAGGTGTGTAATATTCAAACTTTGATCTTTAAATATCTGCATATAACTTTTTTCGAACTTTTTTAAACTGCGAAAAGTCAGTTTCACGTTTAGTATTAAGGAACTTTTCAAATAGCTTATTTTTTGTTTGATTCTCATATCCAGGGCTTTCTTATGTTTTTCCACTTTACACACTGTTAGACTGCAAAGCACTTTTCGTACGTCTACATAAAGCAAGAAAGAAAAGCTTCGTAGGCTTTATTAGCATCTGTTTCCGTTAAAATCGTGTTCCATCTTTGATTTGAGACATCTTTAAATAGGTTAATATTTTTATCAGAGTAGTGGCGGATAAAAAGCGCATTCCTAATTGTATTAGGCATTTTATTAGGGAAAATGAGGTAGATTGGCAAATGGTCACTTAGTTCGCACATCAGTTGACCCGCTTTGACGTCGTAAGAGAAAAGCTTGTTATACAAATGTCTAAGGTATATTGAGAGGTAGGAGTTATTCTGGTTAGCGTGCGCGTATGACATAAACAGCTCATGTAGGCGCAAATAGCCTCAGTTATTTCAATAGCCAACACAAGCACATTGTAGCTTTAACTCGAGGCTTAGTTCAAGCAGTTTTTCCATTCAGTGCAAAAAAAATCATTCAAGGATCCAGATGGGGGGCGATAAAACGCTCTTAACAGAACATCGTAAAATTCCACAACGACACATTCAACATTGTCGCTGCTAATAATGTACTCTGGTGATACATTATACTTATGATCTGAGCGAATATACATCGCAGTACCACCACTACGTTTAGAAGTGAGACATACGGATATACCATCATAAACATCAAAAAAAGGAACACTCATCATCACAAGTAAACAACGCTTCGGCAAATAATATCAAAGGAATGGCTAAGGTCATTTAAGAATAAATCTACTTGATCAGGTTTGTTCTTTACACGCCTAGCGTACAGGTGAAACAAAAAAGTCTTGTTTTTTTCTTTTTTGAAAAAGTATGCTCACCATCCATCGTCAAATCTTTTAACAAAAATAGATTTGCATCCGAGGTTAAACGGTTCTTATAAACAACAGAAAACTGATACTGAATAATGACTATGTTATCAGCTTTGCGTGGTATGTATTTTTATGTGGTTTAACATGTTCGAAGTCTGTACTGTCATGCCTTTTTATGCATATCTTTTATCACTGTTTGATTTGGTGTTTACCTTGCTCAGTTCGTTTTTTGTTGCAAAATAATGTTATTTTTAATGTTCACTTATTTATTGTCTGCGTTCAATTTATCGTACTGTGAATTATTGCTGTCTTGTATATTAATCTTTATCTGTCATTTATAGGAGGTCCCGATACAGTCGCCGACTCTGGGACCTCCTTTCGTATGAATAAGCTGGAATGTAATGAACGGATATAATAAAATTGAATTGAAAAGGGAAAGTATGAGAAAGTATGCCCATCATAACATCGAAAGCCTTTCATAAAACTTTCATAAAATACTTTCATACAACTTCTCTAATACCAATCGTGAGACAAATCGGACGTTAGGGTTCAACGCGCCTCAGCATGGTTGGATCTTATGCTTTAAGTATAAATACTGTAAGAGCAAAAACGAACGGGAGTTTCATGTCATATGCTGCATTCAAAACATTGGTTCGTTTGCGCTTTCGACTGGGGATCGGAGGAAGAGTGGTTCGATAATCGGCGGTGCGAACATTTCCGCCGAACAATAGCTAGGCGGAACGCGCGCAGTTTACTCTCCGCTTTCAAACCATAGCAAGCAATTCACCAGTGTAGAAGCTGTACCGACGACAACCAGTAGAGTCATTCAAAAGAATGAATTGCAGCCATGCTGCCTAATTAGCGCACAAACAGGTGATAACCACAGTGTGCCGTTTCACAGCACGTACAATTTTCCACTCTGATGACCAAAGCGAAGGATCATAGATGACGACGCATACAGACAGGCACATACAGCTCATGAGCCCGTTTAAGCACAATACACCCTGGGTCCTGCGGCCCCGCGGATGCAAACTTTGCGTGGAAAAGGCAGGCCTGCACCACATCGTATAGACCTGCTCTAACAATCCATCCGGTGACCGAAACGCAGTGCCAACCCTATCCAGCTAGATCCAGCTCCGGAGTCGAGTCCCAAAGAGCCCTCGTGACATGCGCACTGATAGCAGCGGCAGTCGCTGGACTCCCGGTGTATAGAGGCCTCAGCCTACACATCCCCATCTCTTATCTCTCAATAAAGTTTTTCAGTCAGTGAGTGTGGTGCCCAGTGAAGTACTACATCGAGCGCGATTGCTACTGGCGTGCTCTTGACGACCTATCGAAGTATCCGAGCACACTTTACGACAGCAAACAACGCACCAAAAGCCCCACACCAGCGTCAGTGCCGCTGAATTAACAGTGCGAAGCAGTTTGTTCCGCAGTCTGCGGTTAAGCCTGGCAACGCCACGCAGTTTCTTTCGTATTCACGCGCTTGTTGTAGCCAAACGTAGAGGGGCTTTAGCCAAACGTACATGAACGCGGCATAGCGGCCTACCGGTGTAGGTGGAGTCTTCGTCGTCCACGTGCCCGGCGAGCTAGTTTGTTTCGATCTTGTTTGCTGTTCTTTGGAAGCGGCTCCTCTGATTAGTCGGGTTGCAATGACGTCATTAAAATTACGTCAATGCAGCTGATTTTTTCCGTGCACTTCGTTGACAAGCTTGAGATTTATAAGCGGTGTTCTCAGCAACGCAGGTCCCTTTTCGTAGGTATATAAAAACGCGGGTATTATTCAAGGAGAAAATTTTATGCGCCTTGCTTAGCTTGATATTTGCATTAAGCGTCCCTTTAAACCCCGATGCTTTTATTAAGCCGTCTCCGCCGATAACTTTTGTTGCCCACTGAAGTAGCTGCAAATTTGAATTAATATAGCCCTTTCTCGGGATCACTTTACATTGCTACGCTTCGGGATCGCCAACCATTATCAGTCATCCTGCCTGGGCGTTCGCCTCGTGTGCATTAGTGCCATGACTAGCCGATTCCCACCACGGAAGTGTTGTGAATGCGAGTCCCAGATTTGGTCTTTTAATCATCAGTCGTCTGATAAACGGCGACGCGCCGACAACTGCCGAGATTGCGCTGCGGCCGTGTGGAGATATCGCCATGGGAGACGCTGTTTTGAGGCATCTCGCAATCGCTGCGCCCTTCAGCCATCCGACGGGGCTGGGGCGCATGGAAGCCAGCTTATCAGCGGTCGGCCCAGGCTTTTGCTCAAAAGTGCTCTTAAGCGGTCATTCCTCGGCCGCCTTGTCTCGCGTGTTCACTGCGCGAACCGCAACCCCTGATAACGCAAATACAATGCCCCGCGTTATCCGCTTTCCGTACCACTGACAAGTGCAGGGTCGGCTGAGATTAGCGCATTTCGTTCTCACAGAATAACGCGTGGGGAAATACACGTTTTCTTACGCCACACGAAATGCAGGACAGTAAAAGTGCACTTCGCGCGCCTTCGGATCGGCCTACCCGATTTTAGCCACAACGCCACGCCAATCCTGAAGCATGATGCTGACAAGCACCTGGACAAAGGCAGGTTCATGCGCAACTGTTGGAAAGGGTAGTCGGAGGCGGCCTCGCAGTATCGTATGCACATATTTACTTTTCCATTTATCATAATTCGCAAGAAAATGCGAATCACTAAACAACTATACGAGGTTTCGCGGCTCGTTTCTTCCTTGAGCGCAATGAAAGCGAGCAGTGTTCGACTATGCTTGTTTTAGTTGTTTTAATTTTGTTTTCTTACCTTGCTAATGGGGCGTGGAAAGCAGAGAGATATTTTTGTCTGAAACGGACTTTGCTGGGAAGACGAAAGAATCTGCGCGTCGCGTTGCTCTCTCGAGAGAGCTTCCATTTACTCTGAATTCTTGCATGAATGAACACAAAAAGTAAGTTAGAAGTGACTGCATTACTCTTCGGATGTAATTGTATGTAATGTCATATTACTTTCCGGAAGGAGTAATTTGTAATGTAATTTAGGAACATTTTCAAGATTTCTAAGAAAGCAATCAGTAATGTAATTTTATTTCTTTATAAAAGTAATTTCGCCATCCACGCAAATTACCGCAGCCGCAGCACTACCTGCTTCTCAGGAAATGCCCTGCTGTTAGAAGGAATTGCGAAGCTTCAGCAGCTTGCCGGAACTGCGTACATTGTTACTCGAGACTCCTTGATGTTGTATTCAAACAGGGACCTTTATTTATTTTTTTTTTCGCTTTTGCAGGTTGGTGAGATTATGCCTTTATCTTTTCTGTGCCAACGATAGAATCCCGACAGGGTCCGGACCAGCATGGCGCAAAATTCGATGCCCAGCCTACAATCTATACCCACCTCCACGTCCACCACAAAATGACTTCATAACACTATTGCCCGGTGGGCATTACCTCACGCTTCGATTCTTTTTTTTTTTTTTTATTATTTAGCGGGCTTGCGATGTGACGTAAAATGGAGTTTACACTATGCTCTCTAAGGTCGCGAAAGCTAACCTAAACAATTGAGTTCCACGTTTTCGCACAGTTATGACACTATAAAAAATAACTTTGCACTTACATTGCGTCGCCTCCCAGGCGAAATCTTATACACAAAGTATCAACGACTGAAGGCCTTCTCATATGGTGACTGAAGACGCCCTTATTGACTGCTTCTAATGAAGACTCATGTCCCATAACTGAGATATAATGAGGTTGGTCAACTGCACAGTAGGTACTCCTATGCTCGATGTGCTTTTCAGCTTTTCAGACTGCACAATACAGCTAGAATTGCAATATTAATGAGTGCCTACACATACTATGGTGAGGTAAATAATGCGCACATAAAAATAGCTACACATTGGCAATATCAAGTGAGTAAAAACAATTTAGGCTGAACATGAGCATCATAGCATACCTGAATGCACTTGGCAATTGATATGCATACAACAATGAGCATAGCACCCCAGGCTCTTGTAGTTGCTGTGCTTCATAAGCTGTTTCTAAAAAGAAGTCATTAAATTCTTACGACATAGAAACCATGCAACACAAATAATGGGAGAGTTTTCTTAAACTTCTTGACACAGCACAACTCCCAGCACCTCCAAAAATGAAAACTTCTTATGAGGCCATCCTACCAAGCTCACGCACTTGGGTCGTGCCATTATGTTCATGTCAAAGGAAGTCTTAGGATGTAGCTATCACTTTCCTGCCAATTGAGTGCTTCAAGCACAGATAAAAACATGGTCACAACAAGAGCACGGGATGGAAAGCAGATAAGCACATAATTGTGATTTCAGAACAAAGCATCGAAAAGTAGGCACTTCATTCAGCAACAGCATTCACCACTCAATGTGGCAACTGTGGAGATTACGCTGACACAAAGAACTCATTAGGCAGCATTTCCATGGCCAAAATGCTACAAAAAGGGGTATTCCTCATTGAATGGAACCCCATATCACTTTCCAAAGCACCATTCTTCATTTGAAAAAGCTTATCTGCTATAAGATTTTGTTTCTCGCATCATCATCATCATCAGCCTGACTATACCCACTGCAGGGCGAAGGCCTCTCCCATATTTCTCCACTGAACCCGGTTCTGTGCTAGCAGCATCCACTTGGCCCCCGCGAACTTCTTAACCTTATCCACCCACCTAACTCTCTGCCGCCCCCTACTACGCTTTCCTTCTCTTGGAATCCACTTTGTTACCCTAAGCGACCATCGGTTATCTTGCCCATGCCCATTTCTTCTTAATTTCCACTAGAATGTCGGTAACTTGAGTTATTTCTCTGACCCACTCTGCACGCTTCCTATCTCTTAATGTTACCCCTACCATTTTTCGTTCCATACTTAAGTATAACTCTCTTGGTTAGCCTCCACATTTCAGCCCTTGCATCATCCAAGCTAACAATTTCCTTACAGAATGCAACAATAAAGAAAAGGATAAATAGGACATTATGCATTGCCTATTATGGAAAAACGCTTTCTACAGGCAAATACCCTCCAGGTGGCATAAAACTTAATGCGATTTTCATACCAATCTTGTACTCTAGCTAAATATGCAAAGCATCCGTTGCTCTTCACATTAAGAGCAAGTAATTGGTTTCAAGTAAACAATCAGTTAGAAAATATTTTTCCCCTGACACCAAGCCATGAATTTGCAAATAAGATTACTCTTGGAGTCAAGCAGAGTAGCCCTGATAGCATTGATTTTTTGTGTGACGTATTTACTATTTTCTCAATCATAAAAATTTGGTTACATGCCAATGTTTACAAAAGGACACCGCCTTTTTTTCTTGTTGCTAAGAATTTTTCCTTCTTTCCACTGTCTCTACAGTCATATAATTACATAGCCATTTTCAAACTGAAGCCAATGCACGTACTTTAATTGTAAAAGCAGTCTCAGAACTGTAAACTGGTATGTATAATATCATTCACAACATCCCACACCAGCAAAGGACAGTGAGTGCTATTCAACACTATCTTGAGTGACATCAGTTGCATCAGGTTTACCTTAAATGATAAGCCCTAAATACTGATTAGATAGAGGATCCCCACAGGGCCCATAAATAATGTGCAAGTATTTCAGGTGACATGAAGTACTTTATATTGCACCATTGCACTGCTTACCAGCTATTCTCTGATCAGTAATAAAACCTCCTTGGCCATGAGCATTCATTCTGCTGTTTACTAGTCTGCTCTCCTCTGTGCCTTGATTCTACTCTGGTATGTGGGGTTTAAGACCAAGAAGCTGCAGATGGGATATGAGAAATATAAGAGGGTTCTGATCTGATTTCAACCATTAGGGATACCTTAAACATGAGCTGACAATCCACAAAATATGGGAAATTTGGCATTTCATCTGCAACAAAATGAATCAGGCTGCAGGCATGCAATACAATAAATACAGCATAGGTGGTGGTCTTCCTCCCCAAAGCATTGCAGTCCACATCCTGCCGATTGCTGAATTATACTGCACTACTTTACTCAGGAACAAAAAAATATTTATTGCCAACCACATCAGTGTGACATGCAGGAAGATGCAAGTTACAACTGTGTCCGCAAGACTCAACGAATAGTGACAAACATTCCTCGGTGTAGTTGTACAAAAACCTTATTGTATGTACAGTACAGTAGACTGTTTGGAATAGACGTCTGGAAACAATATATTGGTCTTGTGAGTGAACTGGTATCTTGCATGGAAGTCCACAAGGAGTAATACCACTGTTACAAAAAAATATGTGTTCATTACTGGCAGCTTGGAAGAATTATAGCATTCTTTTTTTCTGATTAAACAGAAGAAAAAAAAGAAAACATGGTACTGACACTGTTCAATGTGAAAGAAAAAATAGCTCGTCTGCACCATGAAACTCAGGAAATGGCGCTTAAATGACAATGGCAGAAATAGCTGACATACATTGCAACACAAATGTCATCTCCCCTTGTCCTTGCTATTTGATAACTTTCCCAAAAAGCATGCATTCTAAGCAACAATGTTGCGCTCAACACCTGTGTTGCGCCTTGCACAACTGAATATCAATCCACTCACCAAAATGGTTTCTGCCGTCAATCAACATTATGCTGCAGCACATTTGAACGAGACTCATACAAAAAATATTTACAATCTAGCGGACCACATAAACTCCCCACAAGCCGACTGAATTTCCTACACATTATTCTTGGTCGAAATGGCATTTTACTTTCACCTTGACTTTATATTATTCATTAAAATCTTCTAGCAGGCCCTTTCTGACCACTTTGACCCTAAAGTACATAGGAACAAACTTATGCAAGTACACGTTAAAATTAAGAAAACATGTGCAGAACATTAGTATGACTCGTCAAGCTGTACAACACAGCCAGACTATGAGTGCCGAACACTCCTCTGAGAATGCAAGCTGTAAAAAACACACTACAAAGATGCACAGAAAACAATAGTCATAGTCAGGTAACCAATACCACGAGTGAAACAAACCTTCCTGGCCCAATCACTTACATCCATAATTCGCAGCTAAATGAAGCAAATTCTCCTCACATAGCAAAATAAAAACATGTTTTAACTCGCCCTGGACAATATCAGAGTTATCGCTCAAAGGCCCTTATTGTAGTACAGCGTAGTGGGAGGATTGGGCATCTTTCGCACCACCTCTTGCAACTCGGGCTCCAGGTAACTCACTTCGATGTGGCTCTTCTGGGGGAAGATAGCACAGCACAGCGGAGTCGCGAACACCAACATTAGGCCGCACATGCCTACTTGTAGCGGTGCGCTGATCCAAGGGTAACGTTGCAGCACGCCTTTCTTTTCTAGCTGGTTCATCACAATCGGAGGGAATACCATGCCCGGCGCAGCCATACCCACCCTGGAGAGAACGACCATGGCAATAGCCCACTTGGCAGCCACCTTCGACTCGCCGATGCGGTTGCCGTTCTCGTCGACCACGGGGATGCCGTGCCTGATCTCGCGCATCCTCATCATCGGGATATTGACACAGTTGGCAGCCGCCACAGCACAGAACGGCACGAAGCGGCCGACGAGCGGCGGAAGCGTCTTCACGAAGCTATTGAGTCCGAGCGCAGTACCCAGCGCACCACCGGTGGCGAGCACATAGGAAAGACCCAGCGTAGAGAGCGGAATCGGAGAGTCACCGCTGCGGTTTGAGTAGTTGACGACTGCGTTAAACGACTGGTTCACCCACTGCCAGAAGACAACCTGCGGCGTCGTCTTGTAGAAAGTTAGCATGCAGCCCGTGATACTCATGTTCATCGGCACCTGGGCCGACATGCGACCGATGAGAGTCACCTTTTCGCCGGTGTCCGGATGGAAAGCCGAGTCGTAGATGTGTTTTGCCCGCCACAATTTGTCCTCCGTTAGTCCGGGCAAGCTCTCACCCTTGCGGTAGCGCGTGACGATGTCGCGTGATTCTTCCAGCTCGCTGCTCGTGCACAGCAGGTTCAACGGATTGGTGACCGTGAAAAAGTGCCGCGCCCTGCCCCAGTAGGTGCTCTGATCCCACCGGGGCTCGTCGATGTTGATGCGCGTTTGCATCGTGCTTTGCAGACCTCCTTAAGCCTTGGAACAAGCAGCGGTAACCTTCTCCTCGTTGCGGACGGAGAACCACCACTGCGATTTCGTCTTTGGTATCGCTGAGTGGCTCGTAGCGATCCACACGGACACGACAGGCCGACGGGCACGGACGGACGGATATATCGACGTCCAAGCTTGCCGATCGTCAGACTCCACGCGGCCCACTCATTTTTCCTGTTTGTCTACAGAGGAAAAGCTTCGCAAGGAACGTTACCGTTGCCAAATGTGTTTATTCCGCGCTTTATGTACAACGTTTTGCCTGCTTTAGGCACTTAAACTGGCGGAAGCATAACTTTTTGCTAAAAATTTAATACCACAACAATAGTTTTCGAAAAGTACGCTGGCGCCATCTCTACTTAGGGTCCGAAGTAAATGATGACGCTTTGCATTTGTGCCACTAGAGGCCACTACAAACCAAAGCGTTGTTTTTGTTTTGGTATTGAAGGTTCGTACGCGCGTGATTTAACAACTGCCTTGTTTTTATGCCCATCAAAGCATGGGCTCTTGCCACCCGACGCTGCAGGTGAAACTCCGGGTGCATGTTTTTAGGCAGTGGAGGGACTTCCAGTATTTTGTGTATTGAAAGGGGAATCACTATTCTAGTCTACCACAAACGGCGTATGTCGACAGGGCAGAACATGGGGAGAAGAGAGCTGCCCTGACACTGGTCGATCACACGTACCATTTACAAAATTCAGCAACAATAAACGAAACACGAACCCCAGAGGAGGCAAAAGAGGCAGCTGTAGCTCTTTATTTTTATGACGAACTCCAAATTCATCTTTAGCGATTTGAAAACAACAGTTCGAAATTTCGTAAAAGGTAGAATTCATCACCCAGCAGCCGAAATTTTAAAGGCTCTTGATCACTCTAAAAATGCACGTTCGATCAAAATTTTGTGGGTCCTCGAAAACGTGGATCACCCTGCAAACGAGGCGGCACACCAGTATACCCGAAGATTCATCGTAGGCCGGGAGGTGCGTCACCCCAAGCTAAGATCGGCTCGCGAGAGAGAGAGACCCCACGTACAAAAGAAATACGAATTGGTATAAAAATAGCAGACTGAAATATATAGAACTCCACCCTGTATTGATCAAATCACAACAAACACTACTCAGAAACCTTCCGACAAATTTGTGCTTTGTTCTACATAAATTAGCACAATGGTATCCAAACGAATACAGCGCCTCATGTTCCCTTTGCGGCAGGTCTAGAGCATTGCATGTTTAAATGTGAAACCATGCAACTGCCGGAAGACCTGCAGATTACCAATTCGGAACAGTGGGAGGCCGCATTGCTTAGCTCTGATCCAGGCCTTCAACACGCCGTCACGGCCTAGGCTCAGGAGGTCGTCGAGCGCCGTCGAGCGACGACCACCCCTGGGGCGGCTTGAGGAGCTCACGAAGAAAGAATACTGCAATTTCTCCTCAATAAATTTTCCTCCTCCTCCTCCTCCTCCTCCTCCTCCATCAAAGCATGGTTCTGCCACTTTTTCGACATTCACTAATGTGTACTTCAGTATAAATGTCTCACGGGAATAAGCCAAGCATGGCAACTTTCTATGGAGTTGGAGTTGGAGTTGGAGTTTATTTTCTTTCTTTCTTTTACAAGAAAGGGGAAGCCAAGGCAAAAGGCGGCAAGCCTGACTGGGCCTTGGCTCCCAAAACAGATAACAACAGACAACAGATAATATGCATTCGTATGCATTCGTGAATCGCGCTGAAAACTGGGGTTTCACGTGGTTTCCCGTTGCAGATTTCTCAATGGTGCTTTCTCTGCCCCTTCCCTTACATATGATATACCCCCACCTTGGTTTAGGTCCGTTCGATTGCTTCCTGCTGTTCATCCAAGCATTGCGGTGCGGCGAGGCTTCGCCTCAGCATGATCATGACTGCGGGGCTGAATCTAAAACATTTGAACGGCGTTCATCGTTGTGATTCCAGTGGCATGCCTATATTCACACTTTTCAACTACCTCCCAAGGATGCGGGATCGAATCCCGGCCTCAGCGACCGCTTTTCCATGGCGGCGAAAAGCAAGGCGCCCGTGTGCTGTGCGATGTCAGTGCAGGTTAAAGAACCCTCAGTTCAGTTCAGTCGTTCAGTCGTGCCCGACTCTTCGTGACCCTGTGGACCATGTCACGCCACGCTTTCCGGTCTCTCACTACCTTCCTAACATCACATAACTTCATCTGCAGTGCATCGAGGATGCCATCTAACCATCGCGTTCGCTGCCTACCCCTTCTCCGGCGACTCTCAACCTTTCCCAACATCAAATCTTTCTCCAGCGACTCGTCTCTTCTCATCAGATGACCAAAGTAGCTGAGCTTTAACTTTAGAATTTGACCCTCCAATGAACAGTCAGAGTTTATGGTCGACAATATCGACTGATATGATCTTCTGGCAGTCCAAGGAACTCTCACGAGTCTTCTCCAGCACCACAATTCAAAGAACCCTATGTGGTCGAAATTTCCGGAGTCCTCCACTAAGGTGTCTCTCATAGCCTGAGCCGCTCTGGGACGTGAAACCCTACAAGCCAACCAACCAACCAACTTTTCAACTACCTGTGGCGTTGTCCTCCGCAGGCAGCAAACACCATTTCCCGTCCCATTCATTCTACCTGGGCGGCATCTTTGTGCAGTGTTCAGGGCGCCGCCCAGAAATGGCCCTGTAATATATATATATATATATATATATATATATATATATATATATATATATATATATATATATATATATATATATATATATATATATATTGTAACGGATGAAATGGTTTTAATACAGGTGAACGTCGTATGAAAGACGGACGCACACGGCTCAGAAACCCAGATCAGTCTACGCGCGGCTCGCTTCCCCTGCTTCTTCTTCTGCTGCTGCTTCTCAGAGCGCCGCTACGCGGCGTAACAATTCCCCCCAGGCACACGATTCTCGTCCTCGAGAAAATTAGGCAGATCGAAGATGGCAGCGCTTCAGGCGAGCCACGTGAACAACTTGTGTCTTGCGGGATCGGTAGTTAACCGTCGTGACTTTGGCGGTGACGTAATTCACGTCGTTCAGTTGGTCCAACACAACGAAGGGGCCATCGTACTTGCAGAGAAACTTCTCATATAATCCTCGCTTGCGAATGGGCGTCCAAAGCCAGACGTAGTCTCCAGGGGAGTAAGTAACTGCACGATGATGCAGATCGTAGTGTTCTTTCGAGCGGCTTTGAGAAGCCAGTGTGCGTAAGCGGGCTATACGACGGGCTTTTTCGGCAAGTCATAATATCTGGGAAACAGACGCATCGTTGTTCGGGGAAAATGGGAAGATGCTGTCAAGGAAAACGTGGGGAGTTCTTGCATAGAGTAAATAGAAAGGAGAATAGCCGGTAACCTCATGATTTGCAGTGTTATAAGCGTACGTCACATACGGTAGCACTGCATCCCAGTTGCGATGGTCAGACGAGACGTACATGGACAGCATGGTTGTCAAGGTGCGGTTGGTGCGCTCGGTGAGACCGTTGGTCTGCGGATGATACGGTGTCGAGTGTCGGTAGTGTGAACCACAAAGTCGGAGAATTTCTTCCACGACATCAGCAGTGAATTGCCGACCACGATCACTTATAATAACACGGGGTGCGCCATGGCTAAAAATAACGGAATGCAAAAGAAACGACGAAACATCAGCAGCGTTTGCGGTAGCGAGAGCAGCAGTCCCCGCATATCTGGTAAGATAGTCAACGCAGACGATAACCCAGCGGCAGCCCTCTACAGTCTTTGGAAATGGACCGAGCAGGTCAATTCCAATCTTTTCAAAAGGTGAGGTAGGTGGCTTGACGGGTTGTAAAGGTCCGGCCAGCGTGGTGGTGCGTGCCTTAAGTCGCTGGCATTGTCGACAAAACGCAACGTATTGCTTGGTTGTCTTATAAATTTGTGGCCAATAAAAACGCTGACGAATTCGGTGCAGGGTACGACAGAAGCCTATAGATGTCCAGAGGTAATGTCATCGTGCATGGCATGCAAAACTTCTGCACAGAGACTTTTTGGGACGGCCAAAAGGAGGGCAGCACCGTCAACTGAGTAGTTCTTCTTCAACAAAACACCGTCTTCAATAGTAAACTGCGTTGACTCTGCTCTTCCTCCTGCCTCTTGTATAAGAGGCTGTAGTGACTGGTCGCTGCGTTCTTCTCGCCTAAAGGTCGCCATACTAGGAAACGTCGAAACGATTGAGGCTAAACACCCGTCGAAGCCGTCTTCATCGTTAACAGAAGTCGACAATGGGTGCCGTGACAAGCAGGCTGCATCACTGTGATGTCGTCCACTCTTGTACGCGACACCAAAGTTGTATTTTTGTAGGCGCAATGCCCAGCGCGCCAGACGACCAGATGGATCGCGAAGTCTGATGAGCCGCATATCGAATGGTGGTCAGTAACTATGATGAAGTAGCGTCCATAAGGTATGGTCGGAACTTGTGCACAGCGAACACAACTGCGAGGCACTCCAATTCGGTAACTGTGTAGTTCCGTTCACATTTTGTCAACGTGCGGCTGGCATATGCAACAACGTGCTCAACCCCACTATGCAGCTGCACAAGCACCGCCCAAAGACCGATGCCACTGATGTCAGTGTGAACCTCTGTCACAGCAGAAGGGTCGAAGTGGCGCAGCAGTGGTGCTGAAGTTAGGGAAGACTTGAGCAGGTTGAAAGAGGATTCGCACTCTGGGGTCCACACAAATTGCGAATCCTTGTGCAGTAGAGAAGTAGGGGGAGGGCAAGTTGCGCAAAACCAGCAATGAAGCGACGAAAATAAAAAGAGAGGCCAAGAAAGCTCCGAAGACTTTTCAGGGTGCGTGGAGTTTCGAAGTCGCGTACTGCAGCAATCTTCTGTGGATCCGATATGATATACCATCCTCGTTGACGATAAACCCAAGAAATAAAGTTTGTCGCTCTCCAAAATGGCACTTCTTCGAAATCAAAATGAGGCCCGCTTTGCCAATGCAATCAAGAACATTATGGAGCTTCTCATTGGGCTCTCTGAAGGTCTTTCCAAAACTGATAACATCATCACGGTAACACATGCATATTTCCCATTTGAGGCCACGAAGGATAGTGTCCATAAATCGCTCGAACGTCGTGGGAGCGTTGCATAATCCAAAGGGCATTACATTCATCACCATCATCATCATCAGCCTGATTATACCCACTGCAGGGCGAAGGCCTCTCCCATATTTCTCCACTTAACCCGGTTCTGTGCTAACTGCATCTACTTGACCCCTGCGAACTTCTTAATCTCATCCGCTCACCTAACTTTCTGCCGCCCCCTGCTACGCTTTGCTTCCCTTAAAATCCAGTTTGTTACCCTCAGCGACCATCGGTTATCCTCTCTTCGCACTACATGTCCTGCCCATGTCCATTTCTTCTTCTTAATTTCTACTAGAATGTCGGTAACTTGAGTTATTTCTCTGACCCACTCTGCACGCTTTCTATCTCTTAATGTTACCCCTACCATTTTTCGTTCCATAGCCCTCTGGGTTGTCCTCAACTTAAGTAGAACTCTCTTGGTTAGCCTCCACGTTTCAGCCCCATAGGTGAGTACAGGCAAGATGCAACTGTTGTATACTTTCCTCTTGAGCGATACCCGTAAGCTGCTAGTCATAATCTGTGAGTGCTTGCCAAATGCGCTCCATTCCAATCGTATTCTTCTTGTTATTTCCTTTTCGTGGTCCGGATCTGCGGTTCTGCGGCATTACATTAAACTCGTATAAACCATCTGGTGTTACAAAAGCAGTCTTCTCACGGTCGGATGGATGTAAAGGAATTTGCCAATATCCAGATCGCAAATCAACAGAGGAGAAATATGACGCCGAATGCAGACAGTCAACAACGTCATCAATGCGAGGTAACGGGTATACGTCTTTCTTTGTTACTGCATTCAAACGACGGTGGTCTACACAAAATCGCCAAGAATTGTCTTTTTTTCGCACCAGGATTACAGGTGCGGCCCACGGACTGGAAGATTCTCGGATGATTCCTTTCTGCAGCATTTCGTCCACCTATTATTGAATTATCTTGCACTCTGCCGGGGAGTCTCTGTAAGGTTTTTTGGCGAATAGGGGTGCGTTTTCTGTGTTAATTGTGTGCTGTAGCCGAGAAGCTGGGAAATGGGTACCCGATCCGTTTGAGGCAAAGTCGAAAATTTGGGCATGCGTTGCAAAATGTCTTGCTTAATACGACGTTCACTAGATGGGAGCGATTTATTGACCATGCCCTCAAACTCAGCACAATATTCAGACTTGTCATTCGCGGCTCCTGTGCAATCGGAAACAATTCCAACGGTATGAGTCACATAATTCTCAAATCTCGCGAGTGTCAAACCAGAAGGAAGACGGACAGGATCTTCTAACACGTTCACAGCCCAGAGGTATGTGCGACCATCCTCCGCCTCCACGACCGCCCCCCCCCCCTACCCCCCAAAGCGTGGCACGTCTCAATACAACAAATTCTGTCCTATAGCACTCGTCACCAATGACAACTGAAACAGTGCACAGGCCAACCGGAGCAAAAGTTTCACCCCCAACTCCACAAAACGTAGTGTTTTTGTCCCACACAAACATAACTTTCTGTCGAAGGCGGTTCTTAAATGAAAGGCTCATAACTGACATATCGGCACCAGTGTCAACCAGAGCATCCGTTTTAACATTGTCTACACACACGGACACTTTGTTCTTTAGCATGACGATAGACAGAGGTGCGCGTGAAATTGACCGTCCGGCGACATTACCTCCATCGGTCGCACCACCTAGTTTCCCAGCGGTGGAGAAAAAAAAACGGCGACGTGGGGATGGCGAACGGGGTTGTCGCTGCGGCATGGGAGTGATGATGCGATCGTACACAGGGGAGTCATTCAGTGCATGGCGTTGAGGCGGAAGGCCGATAGAAGGTAGCGGGCAGCTGCTGCTCCCACTGGGCACCATTCGTGAGGCGTGGTGCTCGTTGGACAGGGGGTCGGGTAATTTGACGACGCGGGCAAATGCGGAAGATATGTCCGCTGCCCCCACATCCGTAACATACAGGTGGCTGGCGGCTCTGGTAGTTCACTTCAGGATCCCTTGGAGGCCAAGATGGGGCGACAGAAGCGCGACGAGGAGAGGCACTTCATCCGGATGGGCTGGACGCTGCTGGAAATAAGGGTGCGATGTTGGTTGCAGGGTCCGCTCCACGCCGTTGTTGTGAGCTGGTTCGCAGTTATTTTGTGCAGCCCATGGCGTGCGCTGTTCCCATGATAATACGTACCTCGATGTCAGGTGGTAAAGTACATCGAAATTTATACGTTGCCGCTGAATATCCAGCTCCTCGCGTATAATCCTCCTGACCATAGAAGCGATGTCTTCAGCCACCGGAATGTCGATACCGTCTACAGTTGTGACATTAGAAAGATGGCCAAATTTGGGCGCTATCCGACGTGCCTTTAACGCCTCAAATGCCCGGCACTGCTTGATGACATCTGCTACTGTGGCAGGAGTGCCCCGCGAAATAAGGAAGTTGTACACATCTTCAGCAATCACCTTGAGAAGGTGTCCTACCTTGTCTTCTTCTGACATCTACCGGTTTACAGTGCGACAAAGTTTCAATATTTCCTCGATGTAACGTGTGCATGTCTTACCGGGCAGCTGGGCTCTCTGGGGGAGTTGATGCTCAGCGCGTTCCTTCTTCGCAAGGGTATCCCCAAAGAACTTCGTAATTTCTTCAACGAATCGGTCCCAGGTCGTCAGGATTTCTTCGTGGACCACGTCAGAGCCGTACCAGCGAGGAAGGAAACAAAATTGTACGGACGTGCGATCGAGTTCCAGTGGTTGTACTTGCTACATCTTTCGTAATGTCGGAGCCTTTCCTCAACGTCATATTCGTGCTCACCGTGGAATGTACGAGGCTCTCGCTGGTGGGGAAAGGTCGTTGTCTCTTCAGGTCGCTGTTCATGAGTCTGCGTCGTGCGGGTGGTAGCCATTGAAAGGTACTGTTGAGGAGATAGAGGTGGCAAACCTGCTACACGATGGCTGCGACGAGGTACTGGCGGATCCAGAACGTTTTTACCCAGCGCCTAGCACCAAATTTAACGGATGAAATGGTTAAATGGTTGGTTATAATACAGGTGAACATCGTACGAAGGATGAACGCACACGGCTCAGAAACCCAGATCAGTCTGCGCGCGGCTCGCTTCCCCTGCTTCTTCTTCTTCTCTTTCTGTCCGATGACTGTGCCGGAGTGCCCGGGCTCGAACCCGACCTCGGCGGCTGCGTTTCGATGGAGGCGAAACGAAGAGGCGTCATGTGGTGTGCGATGTCAGCGCTGTTGTTGTGGCTGTATGAAGAAAGAAAAGAAAATGCACGGGCCTGCTACTGGCTCTGTAGCTGAGCCACCTCCGCTGCCTCATGCGGACAGAAGAGAAATTAGACAAGGAAGAATAAAGAGGAGGGAGAAAAGGCGCGCGCCGCAACAACGGCCGTCGTCCACCACCGAAGTGATGGCGGGTGCAATGACGGCCTACAACAGATAAAAATCAGTGGCAGGCTAGCCCCTGCCGCAAGCACGTTAAAGATCCCCAGGTGGTCGAAATTACTCCGTAGCCCTCCACTACGGCTCCTCTTTCTTTCCACTTTCACTCCCACCTTCCTCCCTTCTCTTACGGCGCGGTTGAGGTGTCAACAGCAAATAAGTGAGACAGTTACCATGACTTTCCCTCCCTATAAATCAATCAGTTCAATCAAATTAATTGTAGGTGTCCTGCGAAAAGTGAAAGACAATGCGCCTTCCTTTCTCCAAAAACGGGCTAAACACATTTTGCCCCGCAGAAGTGGCTCAGCGGTTAAGCTCGACTACTTAATCGGAGCACCCGAGTTCGAACCCGTCCGCCAGCGGGTGTTTCGACGTAGGCGAAACGGGGAGGTGTCCTTGTGTTGTGCGATGTCAATGTACAGTGTGCGAAAAAGTGGTATACAACACGCAGCTGGTGGCAGAGCTCAGGAAAACTGCATCTAAACAGTGGTAAGATGCCCGACTACTGTGCCGGAATATACAGTTTCGAACCCGACCTCGACGGCTGTGGTCCGATGGAGGCGAAAGAGCCTTCCGTGTGATGTGCGATGCCAGCGCACGTCAAAGATCTCCAGGGTCGAAATTACTCCGTAGCCCCACTACGGCTCTTTGTTTTTCACTCCCGTCTTCCTCCCTCCCTCTCCGGTGCGGTTCAGGTGTCCATAAAGAAAAGTGTGACAGATAGTGCGCCTTTCCCTTTCTGTGAACCAATTATTATTAACACAACCAACCCGCCCAACAAAGTATCTTGGTATACCACTTTTAATCACGACGTACGTTAAATATCCCCAGGTGGTCGAAATTATTCCAGAGCCCTCCACTAATAGGTCACTTCTTTCAATCCCACCTCCCTTCCCACACCTACAGCGTGGTTCAGCTCTCCGCCGATAAGTGTGAAAGGCACTGCACAGCCTTTCCTTTCGTATAAATTTAGCAATGAACTATACTTTTTAACAAAATATTTTAAACATTTGCGGAAAGCCGGCGTTGAAGGTGGTATCGTTTGGACATCCTCCTAATTTATTTTAGCGGTAAATTATTGTTGTGAAAGGTATGGAATTCAATCAAGTCGGTTGTATTCTCTCGTTCACTCACCAAATTCTCGCCGTGACAAAATCGGCGACGTGCCACATCGGTTAACACTGGCATGACGACGGCAGCAGTGCGCGGTATGCGAACATGTGCTATTCAGCATCCGTGAGTACAGCCTGATAAGATGTTTCATGCAGTGAACGAATTTTTTGTCAGGCATTTTTGCTGAGTGCCAGCTGCTAGAATAAAGTCATATGAGACAATGCTACCATCAGCTTTTTATAATCGGTCTCGTTAACTGACTGCATGCTGACCGCATGGTCAACGTATGTCCTGTTCGAACCCGACCTCGGCGGCTGCGTTTAGATGGAGGCGAAACGATTGGTTGTTGGTTGTACAACTTTTAATTCCATCGAAAATGGGCTTCCTCTTCCTCGCCCCCGGCACGCTGCCGGGGAAGACGGGGAGTCGTGCGCCCGCGGATTAGAGGCTGGCAGGTAGCCCTTGGCTTGTTGCGGCCTCTTCCGCCAGATCGACGGTGCGGTGCTGGATCGCAGGGTCCGCGCTCCGCAGCAGGGTATCCCAGGCGTCTCTACTTGTAATATTTGGTCCTATCCCTGCAGACTGTGGGCACTCCCAAACTATGTGATCGAGGGTCCCTCTCGCCCCACAGTGTT